>NC_045627.1:75787459-76391030 GCF_009829155.1 Mustela erminea
TGCTTTCTACTATATATTATATAAATATAATGTGATATATACTGCTATATACAGTTATAATCTAGTACAATTCTGTATATTTGTATCTCTGAAAAATAAGACCTTTGAAGTTTTTAAAATGATTTTTTGAAGTTATTATTTTATTACTAATATTTTAGAAGTGGTTATTCTTTTTATATGGCTTCTCCTTCCCACTTCCCTCCCAGTTTCCCTCCTCCATTTCCCTCTCCCTCCTTCCCTTCCATATGGAGTAGTTTTGATCCCTGTGCTGGCAGAAGATTCATAAAGGGAAGGATCTTTCACATTCTATTTTTTTATTGTGTATGATTAACAGAAAAAGCAAAGTATTTTTTTAATCTGTTTACTTTAAGATTATTGATACTGAAAAAATGTGAGGCATCATTACTTAGTTGTCTTTATAGATTAATATAGTGTATTTAGACAATATAGTATGGTTTATATATTGTATAAATACATAAATTTCTTCACTGTTCGTGTCCCATCTAGTCATTGTTTTGTTTCCAACTGTGTACTAAGCACTGTGCTAGTGAATAATGAAACATGCACGATACCTAAATAATTAATAGGAATTATAGTCTTGTTAACAGGGGCAAGACTTATAATCAAATACTCACCAATAGCTTTATAATTTCTGATTAGTGCTAAGGAAAATTATAGGGTGCTATGAAACAAATAATGGAGTTTAATCTGGAGGAATTTAAAGCCTAAGAGTAAAAATTGAGCTTGAGATCTAGATGAGAAATGTGGCTTTACCGGGTGAAAGAGGATGAAGAACATAGCAGGCCGAAGGAGCATTGTGTGTTAAGGCATCAAGCAAGAGGAATAATGATACTCTGGATGAACCGGAAGAAGGCGGGGCTGCCGTAGCACCCTGAGGGGAGGGAAGAAGGAGTGGTAAATGTACTGGGGAGATGAGATTTGGTTTTTATACAAAGGACAGTGAAAGAGGGTGGAATGCAAGAGGGTGATATGATGAGATTTGTGTTTGTTTAAAGATTAGTCACCCTCCTGGATGGGTAACTAATTAGTGTTCAGGAAGGGATGTAAGAGATCTATATGACAAGGTTGTTGTGCTCCCTCTGGGACCTGATAATAGCTTGAAACTAGTTATAGAGGAATAAAACTAATAGCATTTGGTTATGGGTTAAATATGGATAATGAGAGAGGCCTCTTGGGTTATTACAGAGATCTCCTAGGTAGATTTTTGGCTTGTGTAATTGGACAGATGCTGGTGCCATTCAGAGAAAGGACACACTATAGAAAGGACAGTTTGGGAAGGGAAGGTTATGGATTTAGTGTAAATTATCTTTGAGATTTGCACTTCATTCTCCATATGACTTCCATTGCTCTTAAGGATAACATCTAAAACATCCTTTAAATGACTTACAATTTTGATCCTACCTATAGGGGTTTTTTTTTCTTATTTTGTCCCCTGCTTCCCTTTGTTCTCTGCGTTTAGTCACTTACAGTCTTCAATCTCTTCTGTCTTTCATGCACTGTGTTTTATGTGTGTTGTTTTCGCTCCATGAATCTCCTTCCTTATTCTCTTCCCCTGGTTAGCACCTTCTCAGGATTCCCATCTCCCCCTAATCTTCACTTCTTCGAAGAACTGTTAGGTAATGTTTATCGGAAGGAGTGTATGTATGTGTATGTAATGTGTGTTTTGATGTATATATATTGTGTGTATGCATGTTAAACATATATATAAAGATTTGACTCTTGAATCCTTATTTAAATCATTGGGTTATAATCATCACCATCAGTATTCAGATGTTCGTATTTTCCCTGTTTGACGAAAGGAATCCTCATCAGGCTATCACCTGTGTCATTCTGACACGCCCTTAACATTCTTTGAGTACTTCCTTACTTGTCGCAACAAAGTATTTAAAGGTTCCTCTTGTACTTTCCCAGCCCCTTCCCTGAATCAGCCATTTCTCCAGGGAGCTCTGATTCCTTTTAGTATTGAATATTGGGAATGGTTTTGAGAAATCAAGGTCTGTGCTGCTTGTGCTCATTGCTGTTGGGGGTCTTTGCTTCTAGTCCTTCTCAACTAATTCAAAACTAACTTAGACTAGTCTTTCCCACTCCCCATGAGGTTATGTTATTCATTTGAAGTACAGTTAGATTCATTTGTTTGTATTTTTAGTTGATTTTGTTTTTGAGGATATAAAATTTAAACAGGGTCCTGAAAGTCAGAACTGTGTAGACAGTATAGTTCCATCTACCCATATCTTCTGCCTGTTTCTTATTCTTTCCATCCCATTCTTCCGTTCTTTGTTTTCTTTCTTAGAAAAATACTAATGGTGACCTACTCTGTTTCTGTGCATTTTGCTTTTTTTAATGTATCAGTGTATCCTGGTAGCCACTCCATATAGAGAACTTCCTGATTATTTTTAATAGTACATAGCACCCCATTGTGTGTGTGTGTGTGTGTGTGTGTGTGTGTGTGTTGTAATTTATAATAATAAATAATTCAGTCATTGTCCTTTCCTTTGTATCAGCCCTTAGTTTGTTTTCAATATTAAATAGTTACAAACAGTGAATAACTTCGTGAATATGTTTTTATATTGCTGGTATCATATCTTAAGGGTAAATTCTTAGAAGGGGGATTTCTGGGTCAAAGTTAAATACATACAGCATAGTTTTGTTGGGTATTGCTATATTCAGCACCAGGAGACTTGTACTAGTTTGCATTCCTGCTAAGAGAAGGTAAGATGCTGCTTTCCCCACTGCTGCCCCAGTAAAATGTATTGACATGCTTTTTAATTTGGACTGATTTAATAGGTGAGTGGTATCTTGGTGTAGTTTTATTTATTTTTTAAGTAAACGCTGCATCCAGCATGGGACTCAAACTTGCCCTGACACCACGTGTTGCATGCTCTTCTGACAGAGCCAGATAGGTACCCCTTGCTGTAGTTTTAAATTGCATTTTAGAATGCAGTTGGAAGTGTTTTCATTTATTTGTGGCTATTTATTGTAAGTGGGGTTTCACCTAGCCTTAAATACTCTAACTGGTTGTTGTATAGGTATATAAAGGCTATTGATTTTTATCTATTAATTTTATATTCTGCTTCCCGAATCTTTTATTACTTGGTTTGGTTTTATAATTGTTTCTCTGTGGTTTCCCTAACATGCTATATTATCTTCAAAGAAATTTTCCAAATCTTATTTCTATAATTGATTTCTCTTATCTAATTTTGTTAGCTAAAAACCCCCTCCCAATTCATTATTCAGTAGTAGTAGAGACAGTGGGCACCTTTGCCTTGTCTTTATCTTATTGGAAATATTTCTCATTTTTCTCCGTTAAGTAAGAGGCTGGTTTTAGGGTTTAGTTATATTTATTTAATCAGTTAACAAAGTATTGAGGGACAAAATTTACTTTAAGGAAATTATATCTCAGTATAACGGATGTTAAAAACAGGAATCTCTCTCTCCTACTTCTGGGTTTGGAGGAGAAGGAAGGCCACCGGATTTTGAATCTCCTCATTTATCTTTTCATCTTCCTCAAATACAAAAACAAAAAGAGTAACTAAAACCACACTTGATCATTCATTCAGCAGTAGTAAAAGACAGAATGTCATGGCCTTCAAATTACCTGCATTGAGAAATAAACTGAATTCCATTAAAGGTCCTCTTCCTGCAAGCCTGAGGTACTGGAACAGGAATGGGAGAGGCTAAACGACTCCGTGAAAAAAAGGAGAGTGGATCACAGCTCTTGGGCAAGGCACAGAATGACCCCTTAACCAGTAGAAAGAGAAACTCCAAAATTAGATGCAAAATATTGAACACAGTTTTAGATCATAACACTAGCTCTTGAAGGAGGAGTGTGGGACTAAGAACAGAAGCTTGAGAGAAGCATTGCTTCTTAGAGTGAATTGGACATGGAGGTGTAGTTTCCCTTGAAGATAGTTTACTTAAAAAAATTTTTTTTAAATAAGAGGGAAAAGTTAAGGATTTGCAGGGAAAAAAAAAAAAGAAAAAAGAAAGAAAGTACACACCAATCCCTCCTTCTAATGATGCTACCCAAAAATGAAGCTACATAGGGAAAGGGAACTGTTGGAAAAGCATACCCTCAACCTAGGAGCCCTGTCCACAAAATGGAGAATATTAAAAAGCAGATCACATCCATATAAAACTATAAAAAGCTGAAAATGTGGTTCAGAGTTGAAATGCTGATGAACATTCTTGCTTAAAAATGATCAGGGGGTGGCTGGTGGCTCAGTTGGCTGGCGGCTGCCTTCAGCTCAGGTCATGATCCCAGAGTCCTGGGATCCAGCCCCGCATCAGGCTCCCCGCTCAGCGGGAGGCCTGCCTCTCCCACTCCCTCTGCTTGTGTTCCCTCTCTTGCCATGTCTCTCTCTCTAAAATAAATGAAATCTTTTAAAAAAGTGATCCAAAAAATGATAAAAACTGTAACACAACCCATACTGAATTATAGATAGATCAATCTATCCTCAAACAGCATTTAGAATACTGGAAAAGGATCTTGATTCAGAAATTCAAAAACTAAGAATGGAAATGCCCCCCCCCCCACCCAAAGGTGTAAGAAATAAGTGGTGCTTGAATTCAGAAAAGGAGTTAAGATCAGAATTATGTTAGAAATGAAGACTAAATTATAAGGTGCCTAAGGGGCAATAAAGTCATATAAAATGAATAAGGGGCATTGAAGTAAAGCAGGAGGTAAACCAACTTAGAGAAGGAAAATTGGCTAGAAAAAAAAGTAGAAACAGGAAATGATTGAACAGAAAGACAGGCAGAAGAGATCAAACATAAGACTGCTTAAAGACTGAAGACAAAAATCAAAACAACTGACCGAAACTAATAATGTAAAATTAGAATCCAAAAAATGCTATGAAAATAAAAGAAACCTTGAATCTGCATATTGAAAGGTACTACCAGATACCAGGGAAAACTGACACAGAATAACAGCCCAAGAAGTATCCTATTTTAAACTATTATACTTTAGAGATGTTCAAGAAATTACAGGACCTAGGGCACCTGGGTGGTTCAGTGGGTTAAGCCTCTGCCTTCAGCTCAGGTCATGATCTCGGGGTCCTGGGATCAAACCCCACATCGGGGTCTTTGCTCAGCAGGGAACCTGCTTCCTCCCCTCTCTCTGCCTGCCTCTCTGCCCACTTGTGACCTCTCTACCTGTCAAATAAATAAAAATCTTAAAAAAAAAAAAAAGGAAACTTCAGGACCTCCAAGAAAAATGATGACTTTCAGAAGCATGTGAATTGGACAGGACAGACTTTACATACATAACATACAAAGCAAAGCAATAGTACATTTTAAAGAATCTTATATAGAGAAACTATAAACTAAGGATGTTATAGCTAACCAGCTATCTTTCAAGATTCAGTCAGACTTATAGAAAACTAGTTTTGAATGTTCAAGAACTCAGAATCACCTGTGAATAGATGCACCTGTGAATCTACTTTCTGGTGAATCTGCTTTCTGGTGAATCCACTTGAGAGATGGATGGCTGAAGATTTCATATGTATATCCATGATGAGAAATAATAAAGGATTTATTATGGGCGCTTGACATTATATAGTTGCAGGAGCTGCTTATCTAGTCTGCATATGACTGTTACTTGTGTTTCTGGTGCCTCAACTTGAAGTCAGCTGGTCAGGCAGTTGAAAAGGAAAGAGGGAGTTGAAATAGAGGAGAGCAGAAGCAGCTGCCACCTGCAGGCAAGAACTGGGACCCATGCAGACTTCAAGCTAAGTAGTGAGGTGACCAACAGAGTAAGTTGTCCCTTGTTGTGGAGTTCCACACTCATATGACCTAGGAGTTGGAGAAGCTGAGGGAGGAGGTCTGGCAGGAGCTGTGGTTCAGCTGTGGGGGGCTTAGCTGCTATCCCACAACCAGCCGGCCAGCAAGGTGAGGCGGCAGATAAGCCGCAGAGTATGAAATGCAGCAGCGCATGGTCGCTGCACCGGTCTTCCAGGCAAAAGAGAATGTGGCTGCTGCTGCCTCTGCGCCTTCCAGTTCGCTCGTGGAGTATCTCTTTCACTAAAGGATAAGAACTAGGCAGGGAATAGAATACTGGAAAACAGTATCACTTTAGCTAAATTGACAAAATATAACTCTGTCACCTGTGAGTAGAAGAATAATGTAAAATCATATAGAGATAGAATACAAGTAAAAAGAAAGGGGAAAAAAGGAGAGAATGGAAAGCAGAAAACTATTGATTATTGTATAGGTAATAGGTGGGAATTAAAGGATGCCATTTAAAATGATTGACCGGGGTGCCTGGATGTCTCAGTCGGTTGAGTGTCTGACTCTTGGTTTCTGCTCAGGTCTGGATCTTAGGGTGGTGGGATCAGGCCTTGCATCAGCCTCCACACTCAGTGCAGAGTCTGCTTGAGATTCTCTCTCTCCCCTTCTGTTCCTCCCCCTGCGTGCTTGCTCTCTCTCCCTCTTTCTCTTTCTAATTAATTAACTAGTTAATTAATTAGAAAAAATTATTGACCAGATAATAAAAGGTTATGAAAAATGGGGATTAATACTTTTATAAAATGATAAAAGGTATTATTACAAAGGTAACCACTGGAATAAAAATAGAAACCCTCCTGAAACCCAAAGAATATGTTTTTAAATATTAATTGCAGTATAGTTAAGATACAGTGTTACGTTAGTTTCAGGTGTACAATATAGTGTCTCAGCAATTCTATTCTCTGAGCACATAGTGCTCATCATGACAAGTATAGTCTTAATCCCCATCACCTATTTCATCCATCACCCCACTTGCTCCCTTCTGGTAACCATCAGTTTGTTCTCTATAGTTAAGAGTCTGTTTCTTGGCTTGTCTCTTTCTCTTTTTTCTTTTGCTCATTTGTTTTTTAAATTCCACAAATGAGTGAAATTATATGGTATTTGTCTTTCTCTGACTGACTTATTTCACTTAACATTGTACTCTCTAACTATCCATGTTGTTGCAAATGTTAAGATTTCATTCTTTTTTATGGCTGAATAATATTCCTGAGTGTGTGTGTGTACACATGTTTATCTGTTCATTTCTGGGTGGACACTTGGGCTGCTTCCATAGTTTGGCTGTTATAAATAATGTTGCAATAAATACAGGAGTGCGTGTATCTTTTTGAGTTAGTGTTTTTGTATTTTGGGGGTAAATACCCATTTCTGTGATTACTGGATTGTAGGATAGTTCTATCTTTAATTTTTTGAGGAAACTCCGTACTGTTTTTCACAGTGGCTGCACCAGTTTGTGTTCCGACCAACAGTGCAAGAGGGTTCCTTTTTCTCCACATCCTCACCAACATTTGTTTCCCGTGTTTCTGATTTTAGCCATTCTGGTACGTGTGAGGTGATACCTCATTGTGGTTCTGATTTGCATTTTTGCTGCTGATGAGTAATGTTGAGTATCTTTTCATGTGTCTTTTAGCCGTCTGGATGTCTTCTTTGGAAAAATATTCATGTCTTTTGCTCATTTTTAAATTGGGTTATTTGTTTCTTGGGTGTTGAGTTGTATCTGCTCTTTATATATTTTGGATACTAACCCTTTATTGGATGTGTCATTTGCAAATACCTCTCCCATTCAGTAGATTGCCTTTTAGTTTTGTTGATTTTCTTTGCTGTGCAGAAACATTTTATTTTGATTTCGACCCAATAATATATTTTTTGCTTTTACTTCTCTTGCTTCAGGAGACATATCTAGAAAAATATTGCTATGGCTGTTGTTAGAGAAATCACTGCGTTCTTGTCAACGATTTTTATGGTTTCAGGTCTTTAATCCATTTTGGGTTTATTTTTGTGTATGGTAAAAAATTGGTCCACTTTCATTCTTTTGCATGTAGCTGTCCAGTTTTCCCAACACCATTTGAAAAAGACACTGTCTCTTTCTCATTATTTATTCATTCCTCCTTTGTCAAAGATTAATTGACCATGTAATTACGGGTTTATTTCTGGGTTTTCTATTCCATTGATCATTGTGTCTATTTTTATGCCAGTACCATACAGTTTTAATTGCTACCACTTTGTAGTATAACTTGAAGTCTGGAATTAGGAGACCTCCAGTTTTGCTTTAAGATTTTCTTTAGTTTTTCGATAGAGAGAGAGGGGAGAGCACAAGTAGGCAGAGCAGCAGGCAGAGAGAGATGGAGAAGCAGGCTTCCCACTGAGCAGGGAGCCTGATGTGGGGCTCGATCCCAGAACCCCAGGATCCTGACCTGAGCTGAAGGCAGATGCTTAGCCAACTGACCCACCCAGGCACCCCTGTTTTTCTTTTTCAAGATTTCTTTGGCTATTTGAGGTCTTTTATGTGTTTTCCTAGATTTTTATAGCAGGATATTTAATCATCTATTTTAATTTTTTATATAAATGTTTAAGGATCTGAATTGAAGACTATGAATTTTCTTCTGTCATAAATTATATAGTATGTTCATTATCATTTTTTAGAAATTCTGTAATTTCAACTTTTGTTTCACCTTTCTGTCGAGCTGATAGAGAGTTTTAAAATTTTTAAGTGGAGAGGTATTAAGATAATAGAAAATATATATATTGGTCTCTGTCCTGGGTTCCTGGCACATAGGTCCTGACACTCCTGTGACTTCCCAAGTGATAAGAGCACTAGGGCATCATTTGTTTTAATATTTGGTTTTTGACACCCCCCCCCACGCCCCCCAGTTCTTGACAGAGTTCCTGAATCCCTTGGAATTTCCTGGGAGATTAACAGTGTGTTTTATTCTGAGGTGATCTTTGGTGGGTAAGCCATGATTAGAAGTGAGGGATTTTGAACCCTATACCCCCTTTTCCAGAGGAGAAAGGGGCTGGAAATGGAGCTAATGTTCTATAATGCTTATGTGATAAAGCCTCCGTAAAAATTCCAGAGGTATGGAGTTCAGAGAGCCTCCAAGTTGGTAAACACATGAAGGTGCTGGGAAAGTGAAGGCCTTGGTGAGAGAATGGAAGCTCCACCCCCACTCCCACAACTTGTCCTGTGTATCTGTGTCCTTCATCGTATCTTTTTATAATAAACTGATAAACATAACCGTTGCCTTGAGTTTTGTGAGCTGTTCTAGCAAATAATTGAATCCAAGGGGAAAGTCAAATCTCTCTTTTGTAGACAAGTCCAACAGAAGTTGAGGATAATTTGGGAACCTATTACTTGTGATTGGCATCTAAAGTGGCAGGGCCATCTGTCTTACAGGATTGAGCCCTTAACCTGTGGTGTCTGCACTGACCGTGGTTAATATCAGAATTGAATCATGGGACACCCATTCAGTGTTACAGACAATTGCCTAATGGGGGAAAAACTCATATTTCTGGTGTCAAAAGTATTGTGAGTGTGGTCGTAATGTGAGAATAAAGGAGAAATACACAGAAATAGTGTGTTTCTCCTAAACAAAAGGCATTTTGTGTGCCCGTGTATCTCAGTAGGTTGAGTGTCTGACTGGTGATTTCAGCTCAGGTGTTGATCTCAGGGTTGGTTGTGAGTTTAAGCCCCGCATTGGGCTCCACACTGGGCATGGAGGCTACTTTTGTTTTTTGTTATTAATATGCAGTTTTATTATAATGTGGTTAGAGTGTATTCTTCATAATGCTTTCTTTATGTGATCAGTATTTACCAATACTCTGGGTATATTTCAGAAGGAAGTATATTATCACAGTATAATTTGATATGTATCAATAAGATCTACCTCACTGATTATGTTAATTAGGCTTTCTGTATCTGCTTGAACTGGTTCACACTGAGAGTGGCATGTTTCTGTTTTATTAGATTGCTGCTTTTATTATTTGGTACATGGATATTCATTACTTTTTTATCCTGTTACTGTTTTATCTTTGTTGTGAATGCTTTTTGCATTAAAATGTTTGTCATGTTTAATGCTTTGGTGCTTGAAATCTGCCTTATCTAATATTAGGATCATGACCTTGTATTGCTTTCTTTTCCTGGTGCACCTTTGTCTACCCCTTTATTTTTAGCTTTTTTGGTTAACTTTGTTTTAGTTGTATTTCTGGTATACAGAATGTATCCAGATTTTTTTCTTTCAATAGATGAGTGAAGCCCATTCATATTTACTTATGATTATTATGCATAAGCATTGTATGTATTAGCTTTTATTTGTTGTTTGTTCAAACTATGTATTTTCCTTGCTATTTTATTTTAGTAATTGCTTTAGTTAGAAAATGTATTTTTCTTTGTTTATCTTTGTACCTATAACTTTAAAAAATTGATAGTAAACATTCATTGAGCTTTTACAGTATACGAGGTACTATGCTAAATGTCTTATACAGAGTATTGTTTTTTTTTTAAAGATTTTATTTATGTATTTGACAGAGAGAGACACAGTGAGAGCAGGAACACAAGCAGGGGGAGTGGGAGGGAGAAGCAGACTCCCCACCGAGCAGGGAGCCTGATGCAGGACTCGATCCCAGGACCCCAGGATCATGACCTGAGCTGAAGGTAGACGCTTAACCTACTGAGTCACCCAGGCACCCCAGACGATCTCTTTTGATCCTCAAAACTGACCTATGAGGCAGTTACTATTATTTTCCGAATTTTATGAATAAGAAAACTAATGCCCAGAGAGGTTAAGTAACTTGCCCAAAGTAACTCAGCAAGTCGTAAAGCCAGAATTTGATTACAGGGAGTATGACTCCAGAGCTAATGAATTTTTTTAAAACTGTATCTTTGTATACTTGACACCCAGTAAACTACACATATTTTGTGTGTAATTCTTCCCACTCCTCCTCACCACCATTCTTCCCAGTGCCTAAACAACTACTAATCACAATATCATTTCTGTGTGTATTTTCTTTCAAAATGGTTATAGGGTTTGGTTTTTAATCTTCGGTTTTCAGAGCCTTAATGTGATTTTCTTTTGATTTATCCTATTTAGAGTGAATTTCTTGAATTCTTGAATTTCTTGAATTCTGTAAATTTATATCGTCAGTTGAATTTTGGAAGTTTTGGTATTATTCAGACTTTTTTTCTGCCCAGTCTTTTTTCTTCAGTGATTCCAAGTCTGCTTACAGTAAATCATTTAAACTGTTCCACAGGTCCATGAACTTCTGTTCATTTTTGCTTTCCAGTCTTCTTTCCTTGTGTTCTTTATATTGGATAATTTCCATTGAGCTATTTTTAGGCTTATTGACTCTTTTCTCTGTCATCTCTTTTTTACCATTGAGGCCATCCAGTGAATTTATTTTATTTTTTAAAAAATTTTTAAAGATTTTATTTTAGCGAGCACAGGCAGACTGAGTGGCAGGCAGAGGGAGAAGCAGGCTCCCTGCTGAGCAAGGAGCCCCATGTGGGACTCGATCCCAAGATGCTGGGATCATGACCCAGGCCGAAGGCAGCTGCTTTATCAACTGAGCCACCCAGGCATCCTGTGAATTTATTTTAAATATAGTATTTTTAAGTTCTAAAATTTTCATTTAGCTCTTTCTTACAGTTTCTATTTCTGTATTTCCTATCTTTTCATTTATTTCAAGTGTGTTTTTCTTTACCTCACGGAGCATAGTTAAAGTTCCTTTAAAGTCTTTCTCTACTAATTCATACTTCGGCTTTATTTTGGTGCTGGGGTCTGTCCCTTGTTTTCACAGGCATTTAGCTTTGTTGGTTCAGACTCTAAGTTCTGTCTCATCTTCAGTCAGATCTGCTCTGCTTTCATCAGCTCAGCAACCCAATCCTTGGTTCTTCAGCTCAAGCCTCCGCTACACTTTTGTAGGCCTGCCTCAAACAGGTATAGTTTAGGAGTTAAGCCAAGACTTGTGAGTGTTCATACTTAGATGTGGGGGGGTCCCTGTCTCCTGCTCTCCTCCCCTTGAGGTTTTCTCCACACCCTCCAGTCTCCTGGCTCCTTGGGCCAGGAAGGGATTTCCATTGTTTTCACCACCTGCATTACTTCTAAACTGAGGCCCATCTTGAGGGCAAAGCCATGAAAGAGAAAAGGAAACTGGAAACTCCCCTTCAGGGTCGACTTCTCCAAGTTTTGCCCCCCTGCTAACAATGTACCTGCTTTTGTGTACTTTTCTGGGTCCTTAGACAGGGGGGCTCTGTGTGTATGTGTGTGATGTATGTGTTTTGTTGGGAGTTAACAGTTGCAAATGGAAGGATGAGCTATCAGGAAATTACACCCCCAATTATTGTGGTTTTATTTTTTCTTCATGCTGATGTGCATAGTTTTTGATGAGTGGGTTGGGAAATTGTAATTTACCTATTACTTCTGTTATCTTGGTAATCAGTATTGAGTTCTTTCTCTGAATCCAGCCAAATCCTTTTTACTTTTTTTTTCCCTATATCATTTTCTTGAC
The DNA here is from genome assembly GCF_009829155.1 of Mustela erminea. Lineage (NCBI taxonomy): Eukaryota > Metazoa > Chordata > Mammalia > Carnivora > Mustelidae > Mustela > Mustela erminea. The sequence continues at coordinate 75,799,763 of NC_045627.1, forward strand.
ACACTGTTTTGATTAGGTAAAAGAAATATGTTGTTCTTAGTTTTTAGCAGTTCTGCTATCTACAATTAAGGCCTGTTTAAGAACCATTTAATAGTATATTTTTTAAAGATTTTATTGATTTATTTGAGAGAGAGCATGAGAGGGGAGAGGTCAGAGGAAGATGCAGACTCCCCACCAAGCAGGGACCCGGATGTGAGACCTGATCTTGAGACTCCAGAATCATGACCTAAGCCGAAGGCAGTTGCTTAACCCAACTGAGCCACACAGGCACCCCCATTTAATAGTAATTTTAAATAAAGACCTTATATTCATTCTGTTAATCTGTAATGTAGGTAGGCCGGAAAAACCTAAGAGGATAATATGACAATAAATACCAGCAAAAAGCAGTCATAGCCACTATGAATTTTAAAGGGGAAAAAATGACAGTATTTTAGTATCTTTGTAAGAAATTAATGTTTTGGGGACGCCTGGGTGGCTCAGTGGGTTAAGCCTCCACCTTCGGCTCAGGTCATGATCTCAGGGTCCTGGGATCAAGTCCCTCATCAGGCTCCCTGCTTAGCAGGGAGCCTGCTTCCCCCCTCTCTCTTTTTCCACCTCTCTGACTACTTGTGATTTCTCTCTGTCAAATAAATAAATATAATCTTAAAAAGAAATTAATGTTTTTAAAAAATTTGTCTAGATAGAGGACACAAAGAGGTTCAGTCCTGAAATACCCACATTATTTTGATCATATGTATTTTTATGTAATCAAGATTGTCATGAGATTTAAATGTTAATTTTTTTTATTCATGTTTAAATGGAGTTGAAAACACTATTTTAGTTCTACCCTTAAAAAACAAAAACAAAAAGTCTGGACTGTTTATTAAGGACCCATAACCTAATGTGTGGATGGTGACATTCAAACTTCAATGCTTCGTGATGTTTAACTTACAATTTTTCCCATTTAGATGGTCTTCTGATTGTTGGCGTTCACTCGGCTAAGTTTCCAAATGAAAAAGTCCTGGATAACATTAAGAGCGCTGTTCTTCGATACAACATCACCCACCCCGTGGTTAATGATGCAGATGCCAGTCTTTGGCAAGAACTAGAAGTTTCCTGCTGGCCAACTCTGGTCATACTTGGACCCCGTGGAAATATGTTATTTTCTTTGATTGGAGAGGGACACAAAGATAAACTATTTTTATATACTTCCATGGCGTTAAAGTATTACAAAGACAGGGGACAGATCCGAGATAATAAAATTGAAGTAAAACTCTATAAAGATTCTTTGCCACCTTCACCATTGCTGTTTCCTGGCAAAGTAACAGTAGACCATGTTTCACATAGATTGGTCATAGCAGACACTGGACATCATAGAATTTTGGTCGTCCGGAAGAATGGAGAAATTCAGTACAGCATTGGAGGTAAAGTTTGCTTCTAGTTATGATACGTAATATATTTTACAGTAAAAAAGCTCAAGGAAATATATTAAAATTGAAATTTATCACGCTGGTTTTAGATCTAAAACAGGCTCATACTGACATCTACATAGTTAATAAAACCTGTTAAATACATCTTATTAATCCTGCTTCCTCAAGTTGAACTGACATCTAGTAACATAATAGTCAAAAGTAATTCATCTCTTTGCAATCCTGCTTTGGTAACATGCAGCATTAATACATAAAGTAGGGGTTATCTGCATTACCAATGCAAATAAACTAGTCTTATTCCTAAGCCTGGTGCTATTCTTAGGATGCCTAGATACTCTTCCCTTAGCTCTTGAATTTTTCACATTTCTTCTTTTTTGTTTTTGTTTTGTTAGAGTGTATGTTAGTGTTTATGTTTCTTTTGTTTCAGCAATTTGATGTTTGAGTTGAGGACAGGCAGTTATGAGAATTGTTGCTTAAAAATTATGTTTTGGTAGGTTCATTTAAATGGCTAAAAGGTTTTTAATGGTATAATTTTCAGAATGATATAAATATTTTCCTTTGTTAAACAGAAAAACCAGCAGTAAGCTATCTTTCCCAAACCTGTTTTTAGGAATAATGGTATCTTGCAATAAATTGAAAGTTATCTACAATAATTTTTAAAAATTCTGTGGTCAGATACAATTAGGAAATATTGGTTAGGTGTTTAAGAGACATTTATTGGTGTTAGTGTCCTTCTACTCCTCAGTCTTCTACTTTGCTTATGTACCTCATGAATATTCAAGAGAGGTTATACCATACAGTATTTTCCAATCTAAAGGGACCATGATTCTCTCCCTTTTTACCACAGGAAACTCCCATTAACAACAATAATAGTAGTATTAATAATAATAATAGCAAACATATATATACCTGGCATTATTCTAAGCACTTTACCTGTATTAATTTAGTCCGCACAGTGCTATAAGTTAGGTATATTATTACTCCATTTTACAGAAGAGAAATCGAGATATAAAGAACTTGCTTAGATCATTAGCTAGGAAGAGGTAGAGCTTAAACTAAGTCACATGGGCTCTTGAGTTCATGTTCCTGGCCACTACGTTATACTACTTCTCTTACTAACATCTAGGACAGCAGAGTTCTGCAAAGCATAGTTTGGGAGTGCTGACTTACAGGCTTTGTATGGCTTATTGTCTGGTCACAGAGATAACACTTACATGTTTTTGTGTTGTGTACTCTCCACCCTTGAAACTCTGCATGTATTAGAGAAGTTGAGAAGTGGCCATTAGACCAGAGCCACTCTTTGTCTCGCCAAGCGTTTATAGGATATTACAGAACTTTGTGGCAAAGTGAAATAGTAAATATGCAGGTTTCTTAACCTGGGGTACATAGACTATTAAGAAATGCTTGAATGGCCCCCAGGATCTAGGAACCCCTTGAAATTGTGACATCTTACAGGCATATATATTTTTCTAAGGAAAAGGTTCATAATTTTCTGTGTATTGCCAAAGGAGTATATCTTCTAAAATTGTTAAAAAATCATTCATCTAGATGTGAAAAGATTAAAATTATTTTTAATTCTTTCTAGTCCAGGTAGTAGATAATTAAAATAGTTTAAAATATATATTCTCTTCTGATGTATGCTACTAAAGTAACCATTATCCAGTAAGCCCTGTCATTAGCAAAACTTAATCTTGAGAAAAATGTATCTTGAGAAATAGTTTTTAGGTGAAAATATCATGCTATTTATATTAAAATCCCAGCTTTAAATACAAATTTTATTTATTTATTTTGGTTTGATTTATATATGTTGTAAGATGATTACCACAACAGGTTCAGCTAACATCCATCTTCCCCTATAGATACAATAAAAAGAAAATAAAGGAAAGAAAAATATTTGGGGGGGGTGGCAGTGTTGAGATAACTTTTTAAGCGGAAAAAATTGTCTTGTGGCAATCTTGTCTTTTAGGACCCAACCCTGGAAGAAAAGATGGAATATTTTCAGAGTCAACTTTTAATTCACCACAGGGTGTAGCCATAAGGAATAATATCATATACGTGGCAGATACTGAAAACCACCTTATAAGAAAGGTAATTTTCAATTTTAAGGAAAGTTTTAATCTTCTACTCAGAAAAAAAATGGCATTTATGTGCTACATTAAATATTTCGAATGAGAGGGTGATACTTGAAACACTTCAAATCCTCCTTATACAGCTTTTTTTCCAGAGGTAACTGCTTTTGTTTTATTCTTAGGTAGCTTGTTTTTCTGTGTGTCAGCCTGTAGTTGTCACAGAAGACAAACCTGCCAATCAAGTTTTTTTTTTATCCTTTTTTTCAAAGTGCCTAATCACCCCAAAACTTCTCATTTTGTGGTATTTTCCTAACCACTGTTTACAGAGTGATGCTATGTCCTTTTTTCAGTTAAATTTTCTCAAACCGAGAAAAAAAAATCATACCATTCCCACCTCCCTTCAGCTCTAATGCTTTGCCTGGCAATAATTATCAGTCAGTCTTAAAATTTGTTTTACCTCATTTTTAAAAATTATTTTTAAAAGATTTTATTTATTTATTGGAGAGCAAGAGACAGACAGACAAACAGTGACAGAGCACGAGCAGGGAAAGGAGGCAGAAGGAAAGGGAGAAACAGACACACACACACACACACACACCCCCCCCCCCGCTGAGCAGGGAGCCCGATGCGGGACTCTGTACCAGATTCCTGGTACAGAGGTCATGACTTGAGCCAAAGGCAGATGCTTAGCTGACTGAGCCACCCAGGCACCCCTCGTTTTACCTCATTATAAAAGTTATATATGATTCTTATGTACTAAACATGAATTAATACATAAAGGTAAAAAAGGCTTGTACCATCTATTCTGGGTCGCTAGAGATAACTAATCATTGTTAAAATATTTGTCTTTTCAGTAATTTTCTACTCCTGTACAAATAAATTTTTATTTAAAAGGCTGTCTCTAGAGAATCCTTTTTTAAACAAATGACATCATACTGTACATAATAATCTTCTGCAGTTCTTTCAAATTTGTTTTCCATACTAGTCACGTGAATGATAAGACTGCATAGTATCCCACCGTAGAAGTACTTAGTTATTTTAAACATCTCATATTAATAAATATTTTGGCTCTAATGCATTGGCCTTTACGTTGCTGTCTATTTAGAAAATAATTAAGTTCATCTAACCCATCCTGCCGAAGCACATGGTTTCAGGTACTTCCTTGCTTTTCTCATTTTTTTCTCTGTATTGATATTTGTGCCATTTGGCAATATTATCATGTAATATAATAGGAAAAAACATGTATAGAGCTTGTATACCACTTTAAGGTAAATTTCCATGAGGTCACAAAATTTATTTTTACTGCTGAAATCTTAAGCACCTAGGACAGAGGCTGGCCCATTATAGGTGTTCAATAGATATCTGTTGAATGAATTTTTGAGTAAATAACCTATTTAGTGAAATAGTTTCTGAAGTGTGTATTCCTCTTAATTTGAAAACATCTGAGGCAAGGATTTTGTGGATTTGTTAATTAAGGCAGATTTATTCTTTATAAGTCTTAGAGACTTTGTTCTTAGAGACTTTAATATGTTAATATATTGTGAATACATTAGTTGGGGGATATATGTGCAGTATTTCTAAATTTATTTGACGGAGGAGTCTTTTTTAGGCAGACCTTTTTGTAGGATTAATGATTTTATGGTATGTCACCATTTCCTGCTTTGGGAAAAAGTGCCTTTCTGTTGTTACCAATCCTTAAAGGTCACTGTTTCTTTATCATTGTCTTTTCAGGGTTGTATGTATGCTTCTATAATTCAGAATGGTGTCTTAGATATCTAACAAGATGTTAAAATAGATAGTTAGCCCACAATATTCAGAGTGTACTTTTTATAGTTCTGTAGTTTTTTCTTGCTTTAGAATGTAATGGGTTTTAGAGTATTCACTGCATTTCAACTACATTTTAAGTAGCATAATCACAAAAATTTAGACTACATGACCTTATTTTTAAATTATATGACTTAGTTTAATGTCTGCAGAATAAAGTGAGATGGAATTATTATTTCTTTTTTTAAATATATAAAAATACGGACTGTACATTGAATGGTACACTTAAGATATGTGCATTTCATTGTAAGTCTCGGCTCCAAAAAAAAGGGAACTGAAAAAATACAGAATTCTTGTTAATTATAAGCCTGTTGAGATATTTAGGGCCAGTGTACTGATGTTTATGGTGTACTTTGAAATGCATCTAAAAGTGTAAATGGATAGCTCAGTAAGATACGTGAAAAGCAAGTAAATGAAATGTTGATAGGAGGTTGCAGGTATATAGATCTTTGCTGCAAAATTCTTTCAACTTTTGTGTTTGATAATTTTCATGGTAAATGTGGGTGGAAGGATTTTAGGAGATTAAACCAAAGTGCCTTTTTTCAGTAGACTTCATTTTTCCAGTTTATAAAGTGGAGGCAGTGTAATCTAATAGAGCTAGAACTAACTGGGTTTAAATCCCAGATTATGTCTGGGATATTATTGTCTTACCTTTATGATCTGTGCATCAGTTTCCTCAATATTAATCAAAATCACAGTCATAGGTTATTGTGAGGGTGGATGGATGGATGATTCTTGGATCAGTGCCTAGCACATATTAAGATCTATAATTGTCAGTTACTAGTCAAGCATAATTGAAATACATATGTTTACTTTTAAGAAACATGCACCTTTCTAGATTTTGCTTTGAAATTTCAAATTTCACTTTCTTCAACATCTTTTGTAGTTAAGATGACATCAGCACCAATCCTTGTAGAGTCCAGTGATGAGGAAAGCAGGGAGTGGGTGGCTGGGGAAATGAAAAGGACTGTGTTTTGTGCATTTGAATAACAAGCTCCCCCTATTCTTGATTAGTCCTCTTTTAGCTTTTTATTTTTTAGGAGTATTTGTGTTGCAAAAACTTTCTGTATGTTCTATTGGAAATCTTCATGTACCAAAGGGAAAAAAAAAAGTAACATACATTGCATAAAACATGTTAATTTTTATAGATTGATCTAGAAGCTGAGATGGTGAGCACTGTAGCTGGCATTGGAATTCAAGGTACAGATAAAGAAGGCGGAGCTCAAGGAGAAGAACAACCCATTAGTTCCCCTTGGGATGTAGTTTTTGGAACTTCAGGTATGTAAACTTTTAATACTAAATATAAGTAAACTTTGCAACAAATGTTAAAATTTTTTAAATATTCTGGGGACATTCATTTGGATTAATTCTTTTTTTTTTTTTTTAATTCTAAAGATTTTATTTATTTATTTGACAGACAGAGATCACAAGTAGGCAGAGAGGCAGGCAGAGAGTGAGAGAGGGAAGCAGGCTCCCTGCTGAGCAGAGAGCCCGATGGGGGACTCGATCCCAGGACCCCGAGATCATGACCTGAGCCGAAGGCAGCGGCTTAACCCACTGAGCCACCCAGGCGCCCTCATTTGGATTAATTCTAATTGCTACTTGTTTTATACTTTCATTGCCTATGGTGGGATTTATTGTGTAAAAATAAAGCTAGCAGTAATAAATATAACTTACAGTATACATTGTTACATATAACATTGTATATTATATTTTATACACAAGATAGACTATATATTACTCTAATGTTAAAAAATTTTGTCTTAGCTGCAGTTTCCAATTAATACAGTTCTGAATAGTTTTACATTGGAAAGATTGTAGTTTCAGAACCTAAAGTGATTATTCATGAACTGTGCTAGTTAAGAATGTCCTTTTTATTTACTCTAGTATGAAATCAAGAAATGATAGCTGGTTTTTTTTTTTTTTTTTAGATTATTAAAATTTGCATTGAAATATTAATAGCCCCATTTGGGTAGTTAAAGAAAACTTTACTAAATTATATAGATATCGATAGTGGATGAAATTTACATTATCTTTGTAACTTTATTACCTGTATTAATTGACTAAAAATAATCTTGGAACATTAGTACTATTATTTTTCATTGGCCCTCAGTGATTCTGAGATAGTAACCTATTATGTAAAACCAGAGTAATGAATAAAGAAAGTTAGTAGAATACATTGAAAATAGAATTTGGGACTAAATGGTTTGTATGATCTGAATTATATTTATAGAGTGAATAAGATAGTTTAGTGGCTTTACATTTGAGATAATTTCCTATTGTGATGTTAATCCGGTTATAATTCAAAGACCTTAATTTTTTCCATTGTGATTAACTTTATAAAGCTTTTAATATTCATAAAATAATTGAATGAACTTCTGGTACTACTGCACTTATGATAACAACTTGGGTATTTGCATAAGTTACTTTGCGACTTTTATTTTTGGAATTTTGTTTTAGTGGCTCACAGGGAGAAGGGGTTGGAAATGGAGGGGAGCAGTGTCCCAAGGCACAATCAATAAGGGGATGTTTGCAGGGAATTTTAAAACAGCAGTAAAAGCAGCTATAGTTCAGTCTTCTTTTTGTCCCCATGCTCCCTCAATTCTAAATATTTGAGGGTTAAAAATTCTTATCCCCACCAGGACTTATCAATCATCCCTGCCTCCTTGCCTTTGATTCACTGAGCTATTTGAACATAAACCTTATAGACAGAAAAATTGTTTGAAACCTGTCTGTCAGTAAAATAGTCAAAGTGGATGAGAATGGTTACTTCGGTATATGCTGTCACCCTCCCTCATGGGAAAAAGAAAATTTTTCTCTGGTTAGCATGTAAGCCCCGAGGGATTTGAAGCTAATAGTGCGTATAACATTTCAGTTAAAGATATTTATGTTTTGCAACTTAAAACTTGTATTTACTGTATTTGTTAGTAATTGCTACAATAACACTTCATAAGAAATCATCCCCAAACTCATACGAACCTCAAGCTTTATCTCTACTCATACACACACACACAGACACACAGACACACACACACACACACACACACAGGATTGGGGGTCAGCTGATGAAGTCTAAGCCTGGACTAAGTTCCAGGCTGTTTCTTGGGTCTAGATCTGCCCCGTTTGTTTCTCAACCTCCTTGAACCAGCCGCTGTCTGAAGCATATTCTTTTGCCAAAAGGCAGGAGCACAGGAGAGTAAACCCAGTGAAACACATTTTAAGCCTTTGCTCATGTCGTATCTGCTTATTTACTGTTACTGAGCATATCACACGAGTAAGCCCAAAGTCATGGAGCAGGGATATGCACTTTGCCTGCAGTGAGGACATGGTAAGGGTATGGACGTACAGTACTACAACCGAGGAATGAAGAATTAAAACTAGTTAATTCCGTCTGCCACATAAATCAATTTGCATTGCTTAAAAACAGGATATACTTTACTGGATACTTTATTTAGTTGGATTTCTTTAAGGATTTTTTCTAGGCTAAAAGATTTTCATACTTCATAGCATGGAATCTCTGGTTGTTTATTTCCTATTGAGAAGGCACCCAAATTGTTTTCTAAGGGAAATCTTGGCAGTAGAGACAAGTACCCTCCCAGCTTCCAACTGGAGTAACGGGCTGAGACTGCCGTCTTTATTAAGCTCAACTTCTCGATAAGGGAAGTGAGTCCTGCCTTAGCTTAACAGATCATTAAGAGCATATGGCTCTACATTTCGCTTATGATTTAGAATAGCTTCACTCCAGGTACTTAATCTTGAATGCACTCAAGCTTAACACCTTTCAAAATATTAAGAGAAAATGGTTTTCAAGCACTACTTGAAGGACCTGTAATCACAATGACTGCTCCTAGTAGAAGAGTTTTTAACCTTCAGTCGTATACCCCAGGCACTCCTGGTTAGGCTTTTTTGAGGTACTTAAACTTCTCAGAAATTCTGTATAAGATTTGCAGGGGGGCAGAGTGCACCTGGGTGGCTCAGTCAGTGAAGCGTCTGCCTTCGATTCAGGTCATGATCCCAGGGTCCTGGGATCGAGCCCCTCATCAGGTTCCCTGCTCCGTGGCAAGCCTGCTTCTCCCTCTCCCACTCCACCTGCTTGTGTTCCTTCTCTCAGTGTCAAATAAATAAATAAAGTCTTAAAAAGAAAGATTTGGGGGAATTGGTCAGTTTTTCATCGGAATTTCAAAGTTGTACATTACCTGAAAGCATTTTCAGAGCCACTGCTCTCAAATACTCTAAAATCTAGTCCTGGATTAATGTATATTGTCAGAGTATGGGGAAAGTGGTATTTGTTCTTACAGTTTTTACTAAATAGTATTTTGGCATCGTATCATTCATTAAAAAATGTATCAACACATCTATATCTGTATGTGTGTATATGTATCTGATAGTACGTATTTCATCAAAATAGAGTCCTTTGGGACACGTTATAATTTTTACTATAGGGATTTGTTGGTAGTTCAATCATTACCTTATAAATAAATTTCTCTACTAGAGAAATTTTTTTCTGATCTCTATATTATAGATAATACTTTTTTCCTAAGTATTAAGTTTGATTTAAGCTCTTGATAACTTGAATATCATAACTGATTTTATTTGCTTTGTTGTACTGATTGTTAGAAAACAGAGAGAAAAGTTATCTTTAGTAAAGTATAATGGAAACATGGCATTCTTTTTTTGTTTTTAAGATTTTATTTGTTTATTTGACGGAGATTACAAGTAGGCAGAGAGGCAGGTAGCGGGGTGGCGGGGAGAAGCAGGCTCTCCGCTGAGCAGAGAGCCTGATGCAGGGCTCGATCCCAGGAAGCTGAGATCATGACCTGAGTGAAGGCAGAGGCTTAACCCACTGAGCCATCCAGGAACCCCGGCATTCATTTTTTGCTATCAGTACAGCTACATCTCTTTTCTACCCTATTTACTGTCTGCTTCAATTTTTTATTTTAAATTTATTGGTATTTCTTTGTACACTACCTGAATCCTCTGTGGAAATAAAAGAAGTAAATGAAGTAGAATCCATTACTGATGTGATTGACTATAATTGGTCCATATTGGGAAAAAAAATTTTTAAATCTGAGAATCATATAAGTAAAAATACTTTCTTCTAAGAATTACAAATGAACATTTTTAAAAAATATTTTATTTATTTATTTGACAGAGATCGTAAGTAGGCAGAGTGGCAGGCAGAGAGAGAGGAGGAAGCAGGCTCCCTGCCAAGCAGAGTCTGATGTGGGGCTCGATCCCAGGACCCTGAGATCATGACCTGAGCCAAAGGCAGAGGCTTTAACCCACTGAGCCACCCAGGCGCCCCACAAATGTACATTTTTAAGGCAGTCTTTCAATGTAGGACCAAAGCTGTCATGTAGCCTCTGACAGTCTTGTACCACTCCGTATCAACTGTTTGGGTTTCCTTAAAGTGTGATGAGAATTTTGAAACACTTGGAAGGAAGTCTGAGGGCTGCGGTGTTTTTAACTTACTATTTCAATTGTCTTTCCACACTTAGTTTAACAATTTGACTTGGCTACTTGCTTTTATTAAGTCTTTCCATAGTATTCAATTTTGTTTTCATAAAAAGAGCTTTCCATTTGCATTCTTAGTGAATTGGTTGCTATATAAATAAATTATGTAATCGTACAACTAGTTTAAACAGATGTGGAATTAAACGCAACTTGAAGGGGACTAGCTTAGAAAAATTGTTCTTCTAAACACTTGGGTTTTTTAACACTTTAAGAGAATGTGTGTGAAATTCTGGTATAGTTGTGAGTTTGAGAGAGGATGGAATTATCAGGAGGAAAACATGGAAACTAGATTCAGGGTTGTGGTATCTTCCTCCATGAGGATGTCTTGCTGTGCAGACAATGGCTCCCAGCTCCAGCTAGCATTTGCAGACAAGACTCAAGCGTCTGAGTAAGACATCAAGGTACAGAAGAGACCTAAATATGATTTCTCTTACAGAAAGTTGACTACGAAGCAAGACTATACAGTTGACCTTTGAATATGCAGGCATTAGGGACACTGACCTCCCCGCAGGGAAAAATCTGCATGTAACTTGGACTCTCCCAAAACTCAACAATTATACTTAACTATTACTTAACTATTAATAGCCTTACTGACAGCATAAACAGTTGATTGATGCATAGTTTGTATATTGTATGTATTTTATGCCGTATTTTTTTTTCTTTTAAGATTTTGTTCATTTGTTTGTTAGAGCATGCAAGCAGGGAAGGCAGCAGAGGGAGAGGGAGAAGCAGGCTCCCTACTGAGCAGGTAACCTAATATAGGACTAGATCCCAGCATCCTGGGATCATGACCTGAGCCAAAGGCAGACACTTCACCGACTGAGTCACTCAGGCGTCCCTATATACTGTATTCTTACAAAAAAGGAACCTAGACAAAAGAAAATGTTAAGAAAATCATAAGAGAGGGACACCTGGGTGGCTCGGTGGGTTAAAGCCTCTGCCTTCGGCTCAGGTCATGATCTCAGGGTCCTGGGATCGAGCCCCGCATCAGGCTCTCTGCTCGGCAGGGAGCCTGCTTCCTCCTCTCTCTGCCTGCCTCTCTGCCTACTTGTGATCTCTATCTGTCAAATAAATAAATAAAATCTTAAAAAAAAAATCATAAGAGAAAATACAATTACAGTACTATACTGTATTGATTGAAAAAAATCTGTGCGTAAGTGGACCCATGTAGTTCAGATCTGTTTCCAGTGGTCAACTGTACATTGAGAGATCCATCCAGACATAGTAAAATTAAAATAGAAAATAAAAATATGAAAAACAGAAATTTTTAGACTAGTGGTTCCTTGTGGGAAAAAGAGGGGATATGATCATGGAAGGACTTTCAAATAATATTCTTCTTCAGCTTGGTTGTGTGCATAGATTTTTAGTTAATAAACTTTATATATAAGGCATCCATTTTTATGTATTTTTTTTATTTTTTTAAGGTTTTATTTATTTATTTGACAGAAAGAGATCACAAGTAGGCAGAGAGGCGGGCAGAGAGAGAGGGGAAAGCAGGCTCCCTGCTGAGCAGAGAACCCAATGTGGGGCTCGATCCCTGGACCCTGTGATCATGACCTGAGCCGAAGGCAGAGGCCTTAACCCACTGAGCCACCCAGGCGCCCCTGTATGTATATTTAATTAAAAATTGAACTTTAAAAACAATAGATTAGGTAAAGAATGAAAAATAATGTGGATGAATACACAACTGAATGTGTATCTTATCAAGAGACCCATTTAAGAAACAACATACTTCAGGAGCTTAGAGAAAGGTACTTTAGTACCTCTGATTATTTAAATATACATGTATTGTGAAGGTGCATGTATGTATTTTAAACGGTGACTAATGGGCTAAATATTTAGCCCAGTCATGCCATCACAGTAATAAAAGCATAAAAAAAACACAAAATAATTTTTACAAAAGAGATTGTTTCATCTTTGTTCATTTTTTTATCACTGTGAATAATGGTCAGAGCTTCATAATGCACTAAAAATAATTACTAGCTACAATAAATTTATAGGTTTTCAGAATCTTTGCGGTTTTTCTAAGAGCTTTTTTATCATAAAGGTCAAAACCCCTGCTAGTCTCTAAGTACTTTAGACGTTACCTGATTTAGAATAATTTATGGAAAGGACAGTGTGCCCGAATCCCATTAACCTTCCCTGGCCCTTTAATCAGCATTTTATAATTTAGCTGTTCTTCTACAACTTTAAATGTTTGAAATCCAGCTGTTTAGTATGCTAGTCTAAAAATCTAGTGTTGGTAGTTACGTGCTTAGATAATATGCTTCTTTGATTTCCATTAATAAAAATATAAAAAACACCCTCTAAAGTAGATGAGATTTTTTTGAGGAATAAACTTTATACAGCATGACTAATGTGTTTTTATTTTGTTAAAATGGTTTCATATTTAAAACTTGAGAGAAGATTCTTTTATTATCATATCACATTGACTTTGGATTTATAAGATTTTTTAAATAAAATTTTTTGATGAGGTATACTTTATAGAAAGTGAAATTCACCCTTATTATGTATAAGTTCTGTGTATTTTGATAAACCTATACAGTCTTCTAGCCGTTACTACAATTAAGATACACAATATTTCCATCACCCCCAAAAGTTCTCATGACCCTTTGTTCAGTCTCCCTCCCACCCCTTCTACCACTCACTGCAGCTACTGGCAACAATCATCTATTTCTTGTTGCTCATTATAGTCTTCATGTCTGTCTGCTTCCATTTAGCATTTTTGTTTTTTTTTTTAAGATTTTATTTATTTATCTGACAAACAGAGATCACAAGTAGGCATAGAGGCAGGCAGAGAGAGAGAAAGGAAGCAGGTTCCCCACTGAGCAGAGAGCCCGACGTGGGGCTCAATCCCAGGACCCTGGGATCATGACCTGAGCCGAAGGCAGAGGCTTTAACCCAGTGAGCCACCCAGACGCCCCTACATTTAGCTTTTGACATTCATCCCTGTTGCTGCTTATATCAGCAGTTTTTTCTTTTTTTTTTTTTTTTGAGTAGGCTGTAATACACTTTGTTTATTAATTCACTGGTTGATAGACATTTTTAATATCTCTAGTTTATGGCAGTGACTAAAACCTCTATAAACATTTGTGGACAGGTTTTTATGTGGACATAAACATATTTATTTTCTTGAGTCGATGCTTAGGAATTGAACTGCTGGGTCATATGGTAAGTGTATGTGTAGTTTTATAAGAAATTGCCAGACTGTTTTTTTAGAGTCTCGAGTGTCCTGGAATAATACCACTTTAGCCTGGAGAACTTCTGTAACCTTTCTTGAGGCACATGTCTACTGACATTAATTTCTCTTGGCCTTCCTTTTTTAAGTAGGGTGGTTGGAGGTGGGATGTCTGAAAAAGTATTTACCTTCGTTTTTGAAAGGTATTTTTTACTCCATATGCAAGTCTGTATTGACTTTTAAATATATATAATATATAATATATTTAACGTATTATATAAAATATATATTTAATATATATTAACAATTAGTATAAAATAATATATTTAATATATGTGTGTGTATATATTATTCACACATACACTTTGGAGATGTTGTTCTATTGCCTTAAAACTTACATAGTTTTAAACAAGAGGTCTAATTATTTTCCTAGTTCCATGACTGCCATCAAGATTTTCTTTGGTTTGACTGATATGTCCGGGAGTTATCCTGCTTAGAATTCTTGAGTCTGTAGTTTTGTGTCCTTCATTATTTATGTCCTTCAGCTCTTCAAATGTGTCTTCTGCTCCTTTCTTTCTCTTCTTTCTGGGATTTCAGTTACTTGTATGTAAGCAACTCTTACATACCATGTTTTCTTTTTATTTCATCCCTTTTTCTCCCTTTTGTGTTTCAGTTCATATAATTTGTATTGATTTATCTTTAGGGTCATTGTTTCCTCAGCTATGTTTAATCAACTGATGAGTTTGTTGAAGGAATTTTTATCACTGATTCTTTTTGGTATTGCATTTCCATTTTACTATTTCTTATAGATTCCATCTACCTGTTTAAATTCATCTGTATAGGTGTGTTGACCACTTTTTTTCTCTAGATTCTTTAACATAGAAAGTCCATGTTGTGTAGTTGTAAATTTCAGGTCATCTCTGAGTCTGTTTCTGTTGATTGCTTTTTCTCTTGAAAATGGGGTTTTGGTTTTGGTTTTGGGGTTGTTTTATTTTGTTCTTCTTTTCCTTCATGTGTGTCTTCTCATTTTGTTATATTCCAGTAATTTTGAATAGAACTGTAGAGGCTGATGAGATCAGTGTATTTATGCCATTATAAGGGAGGTTGAGTCAATTAAACAGAACCTAGGCTAACTTGGGGTTTTATTGCTATGCTTACTGTCAGTTTATCACAGCTTTCACATCGCTCTGGCACTGGACTGCTGTTACCTTAGCACAGGGGCCTACGTGCTGGAGGATTTTTCTCAGTGTGAGAACCTGGCGGTGTTCAGTCATCCTGTACAGCTGAGCCCCAGGGTGGTCATCTCTCTGCGCTCTCGCAGCTCCTCACGAGGCAGATAGCTGCTATTTGGTATTCTGTACTAGGCTGCAGTGGTGCTAAGGTGGTGTTCTGTTCTTCTGGTCAGCCTCAGTCTCCGGGAGACTCTGTGTGCCTGGGCCTCCTTATTGTTCCTGTTCTTTCTATCTGGCAGCTAAACTCTGAGTGGTTCAGAGGAATTTTCTGCTGCTCCCTTAGCAGTGGAAAACCTGTATTGGTATCAGTATGGGGTCTTTGGCCAAAGGTAGTTCTCTGCCCCTCCTCCAGAGAGAGGTAGAAAGGTTGTTTTTTTTGTTTTTTCGGTTTTTGTTTTCCTACCCTTCTACAGCTACGATTTGTGTTTTCCTGTGCAATGGGGGTGTTAGGCTTTACTTCTTTCTCCAAATGGCCTGAGGTTTTGCTTCCTAGGAGGTTTAGAGACTGTGTAAAAAAAAACTACACAAATGGACAATTTCCCAGTTGCTATTTAGAGGGTTCTAATGATTGGTATCTATTTTTGATCATAGCTGCTTAATATAACACTGAATTTTTAAAAGCTCATTGGTAGGTAATTTGCTTTTATTTTCATATTTCATTTGCTGGTTTTATTCCTGCCTTCAAAAATTATTTCACTAATCCTTACTAATGAAAGATTTTGTCTTTTGAAATACTTGCTAAACCTTTCTCAGCTTTTGGCATTGTCTCTCTTATTTTTAAGTAACTGTTGAAAATCAATAATACTAAGTGTACTCTTAATTTAAAATTGAGATGTTTATGATTGTCACATTCTTGTTAGAAGGAACAAAACTAATACCCATATGTGGTAGTACAACTGTGTGCTTCACATTTCAGACTCCAGGGTGAACAATATACATTATTAATATGATTCTGGTTGGTTTGATAAGCCTTATAAATGCCAGACCTCTTCCTTCCTTCCTTCCTTTCTTTCTTTCTTTCTTTCTTTCAACTCATCATTTTATCTGCAAGAACAAATCCCTCAGCCTTCGGGGGAATGATCGGGCTGGGTAAAAGCTTCCTCAGAGGCAGTAATGCATGGACTGGAGCCAGACCACTTGGGTTTTAATTAGTTTTACATCTTAGTAGTTATGTGATTTTGGACAAGTTACCTATTCTCTTTATGCCCCCAATTTCCTCGTCAAAATTAAAGATATTAATAGTATCTAGCTCAGAAGCTTATTATAAGAATTATGAGGGCTAATATACATGAAGCACTTAGAATAGAGCCTGGCCCCATAGAAAGTACTGCAGAAGTATTTGCTATAATATAGAGTTTCATCTTGTGAGTCACAGAGAGCTGCCGATAAGCTGAAACAAACCAAAAATGGAAAGGCAAGGGATTGGGAAAAAATCCTGGTAAGAGATGATTCGGCCATAGGCTTATGCCACAGGCTATTGGGAGGGAAGGACAGGAGTGAACCTAGGCACACATCCTAGAATAGACAGGCATGATTACATTTAGTCAGATCTCTGCTTCCGATCACACAGAAAATGCTTTTGTGTACTTCAAGCCTGAGCTAAGTCCATGAGGCAGAGGCAGGAGGGAGGGAGAAGTCAAAGGGCCAAGCAAGGACTGGGCCAGAAGAGCCCAGGCTCACTTCTGTATTTCCTGCATTCTGATCAGAACACGAATAATCTGGAGTCAGACTCACTAATAGATTATTATTCCAGGTTTAGCTATGTGAATTTCAATAATTTATTTAGCCCTTTTCAGTTTCAGCTGCTTTGTAAAATGGAGATGATAAGAATAAGACTTACTAAAGTCATTAAAGGAAGTAATCCCCATAAGGTGCTTGTTCCTTAGCTCAGTGCCTTAAATATAGGAGATGTTCTGGATGGTCACCATCCTCCCTCCTGCCCACTGTCCTCATCATCGTCACCATCAGTTGTCATGGGAAATCCCAAGACACTGAACTCATGATCTGACACAGTCTTTGCTTCTCTACTTTTTCTCATTCGTCAGGCTTCTAAAGGAAGTAAGTACACAGAGAGCAAAACCAAGCAAACTGTTTACACTTTACTACTATGAAGTTTGGCCTTCATATAATAGACCCTCGTTGAACTAGGCTGGTCTGTTTGGAGAACTGGTTTGGTTTTTCCCTCAGCTATATACCAACACAGCTCTCCTTTGGCAAGGTAGAGGCTTTCAAAGCAAGTCATCTTCTGATAATTGCAGCTTTATTTCTAATCTTTATACTTTTTGCTTCTTGTTGCACAAATTGGGGCCTCAAATGATGCTAAATAAAAATGTTGATTAGCAGATATCCTTGTCCCATTTCTGTTCTCGGGGGAATGTCTTAGTCACCTCAGGCTGCCATAACAAAATATCACAGTTGGGGTGGCTTAAACAACAGAAATTTATTTTCTCACAGTTTTGAAGGCTAGAAGTCCAAGGTCAGGATGCCAGCATGATTGGTTTCTGGTGAGAGCTCTCTTCTGGCTTATGGATGGTCACCTTTGTACCTTGTCCTCACATGGCAGGAGCAAAATAAAATACTTAGGAAAAGCTTTTGATCTACTCTGAAGGTGATTAAGCAGAGACTGAGTCCCCAGAATAAATGGATGCCCTTGTCACTTTTAATATAATTTTTGTTCATAAAAATATTTGACTATGAAAAATTAAATTGAAATACTTTCCTTAAGATTTCATAGGATAGCAATTAAGAACACAGAAAAAGAGGCAGCATGTGATTCACATTTTTCTGTTGGTCTGCCTGGTGTCAGATTCCTGTTCATTTACTGGCGCTGGGATGCTGGCAAGTTCCCTCACCTCTCTAAGGTCTCAGTTCCTTCATCTGTAAAAAGGGCCTAATAGCACTACCTTTCCCTTGGGGCATTTGAGAAAATGTAAGTGATAATCTCTATGAAGTTCTTGGCACATAGCCACCACAATTTACTGAGAACCATCAATACTATTTTTGTTGTCGTTAAATTGAAAGACACTTGAAGGTAATACAAGTGAAGGAAAACAGGTTCCTTCTGGACACACACTACTTGAAGTTAAAATAACAAATAAAATGGCCTTACCAATATCTTTCTTTTAGCAAAAGGAATATCTGACCAAATTATTTTTAAAAATCTCTACTACATGTAAAAGTCACCTTAGGATACAGTTTAAAATAGATACATTTTTTAGGCCCCTCACCCCCCAACTCACGACTAAGATCAAGAGTCACATGCTCCACTGACTGAGCCAGCCAGGCACTCCTAAATTAAATATTTTAACAGTAGCATTAATTTGAAAAATAGAGCCTTGTCACATTGTAGTAAGTTGTAACAGTCTAAGAAAGTAGAAAATTACTTACAAGTTTGCGTAAACAATTATAATATATTGTATAGTCTATATTGTAATATAGTTTTAGCTTTTTTGCATGTCAACTATAGTTTTTGGAAAAAGCCTCAAAGCCAATTAAATAATGGATTTTCAAATAGGAACTGTGATGTGTTTCAAAGTCTAGCCGATCCTGTGGTGGAAATATATTTTAAATATATATATATATATTTTTAAAGATTTTATTTATTTGTCAGAGACAGACTAAACACACAAGCAAGGGGAGCAGCAGGCAGAGGAGAAGTTCCACTGAGCAGGGAACCCAGTGTGGGACTGGATCCCAGGACCTGAGGATCAGGACCTGAACCGAAGGCAGATGCTTAACCAATTGAGCTACCCAGGCACCCCTTTATTTTACTTTTAAGTAGGCTCCATGCCCAATGTGGGGCTCGAACTCATGACCTTGAGACCAAGAGTCGCATGTTCTACTGACTGAGCCAGCTGGGCACCCCCAGTGGAAATACCCATTTCTTACACTATTAAAAGATAGGGTTTTTTTCATGAGAAATTATTCAAAGAACCTGTTATTAAAGCATATGATTTCAGTGGTTAGTGCTAGGTGTTTGACCGGCAGAGTTTCTTTGGAGAATGTATGTCAACCTATTTTATCAAATAAGAAATCAGATATTTAAAAACATTGTGCCCAGAGATGCAGAGGGACTTCCTGCTATTTAAGAATACTTTGGATTTCTGTGAATTTACAGGTAAGTTCATAAATCTAAAGAAATCTTTCACAAGGAAAATGGAAAAATTTCAAAAGCAACTTAAAACTGTAAATACTTTTTTCTTCTTCAGATGATTTATAAACTTACTGCTGTCTTTAAATTTCTGAAAGACGTAGAGTATTTGTATTAATGAGATATTAATTCCTTTTTATTTTTATAAAGTTTCGGAAGTCCAAAGAAATGATATTCTGTGGATAGCCATGGCAGGGACTCATCAGATATGGGCACTGCTGCTGGACTGTGGCAGACTACCGAAGAAAAAGTAAGTGACCGTCTCTCTCTTTGGGCGAACTACACGAGTCCACAGAATCCCCTCTCCTCGGGTCTCTCTTCTCGCAGCACCTCTGTGCTAGTTGGGATGCGCTGGGCTCTGGCACCGTAACAAACAACCCGGATTCTCAGGAGCGTGAGATAAGGTTGGTTTCTTCTTGCTCACGTAGGTTCGGTGGGGAGCACTCCTCTGCCGAGCTGTTGACCAGGCTGATGCAGCAGCCATCATCTGGACCTTTGCCGGTAATCCTGGCAGAGAGAGGGGTGGTGAGTTGCTCAGAAGTGACACACATCAGCTTTACTTAAATTTCATCAGCCCAGGGATGTCTTGTGGCCACCATCGCTGACTTCCAGGAACGGGGAAGATCAGTGCTGTCGAGCCTCCGGAGAAGTGTTTGGTGGCCCCTCATCTCCCAACACGCGGCTCCTGTACCCCTGCTCAGGAACGCGGACATTTGAACACTACTTGGCAGAGTGCTTAGGGGCTCAGGTTTTGTGGTCCTGCCTAAGATTGAATCGTGGCTCTGCCACTCGCTGTCTGTGGGAGCTTAGGAGAGCCGGTTTAACCTCCGTGCTTCGGTCTCTTGGATCTACTTCATAGGCATGTTTTGAAAACGAGTAATATGTATGAAGAGCTCAGCCTAGTGCCTGGTTTATACAGTAAATGTAGGAGTTTCACCACCACTGTTGGGGACATAAAGATGAAAAAGTAGCACACCTGCACAGTTCCTTACACCCCTTCTGTAGAGCCTTGTCTCTTCTCCCGCACGTTCCAGGTAGAACTGACCGCATTCTTCTCTGTGACCTCATTACCCTCCCTACGTAGTTACTTTACTGCCCTGATAAGTCCCTTCTCTCCCCACCTCCCTTCCTCCTTCCCTCGTTTTCCTGCTCTCCCCGGTGCTGTTTCTGGTTGCATTTACTGGCTTCCAGAACCATTTCCTCCTACTCGGCTGTCCCTTAAAGTAAAATTGGCCCTCACGTAAATAAGAGGAACCCAATATCAGTAAAATATGAGGTATCAAGGAAGGCTTCCTGAAAGAAGCTGCTAAATTAAAACTGGGTAGAGGAGTAGGACTTAGGAGAGTGGAGGTTTCCCAGGCAAGAAGTGACACTCGTTTTGTGAGTAAAAGCCAGATCATGAAGCGCCTTATGCGTCCTTTGAAGAAATGTGAACATTATTCTGCATGCCTTTATGGAAAGTTTTGAGCTAGCTAGTGAAATGATTAGATCTGTGCTTTTGAAAGAACACTGGCAGCACTTGGCCTGGGACAAAACTAGAGACCGAGATAGCAGTGAGGGGACTATGGTTATCTCCAGGCCAGAGATGATAGCCAGACAGTACAGTGACCAGAAACGCTGACATGAGGCGTAATTATAAACAGTAACAGAGATGGCCAGAATGCACTGTTCTAATTGATGGCTGTTTTCGACCCATATGGTCAAGAGTGGGCTAAATTTCCAAATAAGTAGAGTTCTCTTGTCGGATCCCATGGACGTGTATCATAGTTTTAAGGATGCCTGATCTGTATTACTGATCTTACAGTGGTAAAGACTGCTAACATTTTAGAAGTTACTTTTTCTCCCCACTCTTTAATTAAAGAAACTCCTTTTTGAAATTAAGATTCATATTAATTACCTCTTACTTGTTTGGCATATTAGCTATCACATATATTTCCCTGACTACATTTTTATATAAGTTTGTTGAGTAAGTGGCTGACTTTTGTACAGTCTGTGCCTGTTTGCTCTATCTCCTGTTCTCTACCTAATTTAGCATGGGGAACACATCAGTGAATAAGTGGTTGGTGGTCATCCCTAGACTTCGGCTTGCTGGGCCATACCTGGAGATGATGATGAACATGCTGTCTCATTATTTTGCATCCTGAGTCAGCTGCTTCCCCTCCCTCAACACAGCACACCACCATGTCTTCCTTCTGTTTCCTCTAGCATAAACCCAGAAGACAACGTGTAAAACATTCTCTTAGAAAAAGAATCATTGTGAAGTCCTTTAAGTAGAAGTTTCCCTATTGTATATAAAAAATTGATTTTACAGTTGATTAAAACAGCATAATCGTCCTTTAAGAAGTTAAGGTGGGATCCAGATGTATCTGTCTCTGGCCATTTGTAGGAAACACACACACACTATCCAGTCAACCATATGGTCGTTCTTGTCAGGGATTTCCTTTCTGGCAATTGAGAATAGTTTCAATTTTGTGTATGTCCAAAAAAAAAAGTATGTCAATGATTTAGAAAAACTTTAGAAAAAGCTGACTTGCACACTTAAGGCTAAGATCACATGTCTGTCTTTTTTTGTTTGTTTGTTTGTTTTTAATTTTATTTATTTGACAGAGAGAAATCACAAGTAGGCAGAGAGGCAGGCAGAGAGAGAGGGGAGGGGAGGAAGCAGGCTCCCTGCGGAGCAGAGAGCCCAACGCGGGGCTCGATCCTAGGACCCTGGGATCATGACCTGAGCTGAAGGCAGAGGCTTTAACCCACTGAGCCACCCAGGCACCCCACATGTCTGTTTTTTAACAATGCTTATCTCCACCAGTTTCATCACTTAAATTCATTTGATTACTAAATTGGACACAAAATAATGATGTTGATTCCACCTGTGAACTTGGCTTTTTTTAGTGAGCTGAAAAAAGGAACCTGCCTTCGGTTTGCTGGAAGCGGAAATGAAGAGAACCGAAATAACGCATATCCTCACAAGGCAGGCTTCGCCCAGCCTTCAGGTCTTTCTCTGGCCCCGGAAGATCCCTGGAGCTGCCTGTTTGTCGCAGACAGTGAGAGCAGCACGGTGAGAACCGTCTCACTGAAGGACGGAGCAGTGAAGCACCTCGTGGGAGGAGAAAGAGATCCCATGGTAATGTGTGAAGGTCACTTTCGCATGCTACGCCCAGACCCTTAGCATACTTGCGTGTTTCAAATAGTGAAGAGTTAATAAATTTCAGGAGAACTAGTTCTTGGCCTGTCCATAAATTAAAGTGGAAGTCAGGCCCAAGGAATTGTGAATATAAAGAAACACAAGTAACAAAACCATCTAAGAAAAATCAATTGACTCTAATTTGATTACACAAATGTCAAGGCTTCAGGAAGTATGGAAGGATAAATACTGATCACCGAGGGAAGAGGAAAATGTAAATTAGATACTTGGCAGGAGGGTGGAAAGAGCAGATTAGTAGACTTGACTGGTTCCTGACCAGATGTGTGATTACTGTGAATAAAACTACCAAGTGCTGCAGGTAACATAGGTTCAAAACTCTGTCATTTTTTTTGGTCTAAATTGAATACCCAGGCCGATATATATGAAATTAGACCCATTTCCCTTTTAAGTAGAATATGTAGTCTTTTTATACCCTGTGTGGTAGCACTATAAAAATTTTAATGCGTGATGTTTTTTCTTTAAAAAAACAAAAAGAATTTATTTGCTTTTGGTGATGTTGATGGAGTAGGAGTCAATGCCAAGCTTCAGCACCCACTTGGAGTAACTTGGGACAAGAAAAGGAATTTACTTTACGTGGCGGACTCTTATAATCACAAGGTGAGTCTCAACAGAATTCTAGAATATCCTGCTTTTCATCTGTGGCATTTAAAAGCTGAAAGCTTTGTGAGCCTCCTCCAACTGCCACTTTAAAATAGAGAGGAGTAACAGTCTTTGACAACTATGTACAAGCCTTTGCTGTTCTTTTCTTAGTCCTTTCTTTGCAAAGAGGATATGATGGCACTTGGAGCTGGGGAAGGGACTAAATAAATCCCCCATGACTACAGCAAAAAATCGTGAATTGCGATCCATCAAAGCTGCCTAGTGACAGGGTAAATAAGAAGGCAGCAGGTGGCAGGGAAATTAATATGTCAACTAGCAAAGGAACGTTTTTGAGCTGTTGCATAGTTGCACTGCCTGCTAGCAAATAATTCCATTTTCAGCAGCATTTCCATTTTTGTCTCTGTTGCACGAATTATTCAACTGTTGCCATTTTTATTGCATTTTTCTTTTCTATAAAAATGAGTGGAAAATGTTAATACCTTGTGATGACACCATAAATTAACATAATTGAGGCACAATTGGAAATCATTAGGTTTAACATAGGCGGTCAATTCTCAACCCGTGTTAGATGTTCATGAGAAAGAAGAAAGTCTGTTCAACTGCGTCTCATTGTGAAGAAAAAGCATAGCATTTAAAAAAATTTGATTCCAGAGATAATTTCATCAAAGATTGCTGCTGAAAGATAAGATGTAACTGGGTGTTTTACGGAGCTTTTAGCTCTCAAAATGGAGTGTTTCCCCTGAGTCTGTAATTTGAATATTTGACTTTTCAAGAAAATAGGGAAATGCCTATTTTTTTCTTTTAAGATTGGTTGATTGATCTGAGAGAGAGCACCTGCGTGAGTGTGGGGACGAGAACAAGGGCGAGGCAGAGGCAGAAAATCTCAAGTAGACCCCTGCTGGGCACGGAGCCGAATCAAGAGCCAGGCGTGTGGAGTATCGGGCTCTCTGCTCAGCGGGGAGTCTGCTTCCACCTCTCTCTGCCTGCCTCTCTGCCTACTTGTGATCTCTGCCTGTCAAATAAATAAATAAAATCTTAAAAAAAAAAAAAAAAAAAAAAGCCAGACACTTAACTGACTGAGCCATTCAGGTGCCCTGGAAATGCCTATTCTTTTTCTCAGATTTAGTAACAATGCTAATAGCAGTCAAATTCTCTGGTTTGCTTTTCAGGACACTTTTCTATACTATGAACATGAAATTGACCTTCAGATATATACTGCATTGTTCTTTCTTTTTAGATTAAAGTTGTGGATCCAAAAACAAAAAACTGCTCAACATTAGCAGGAACTGGAGACGCTAGTAATGTTACCACTTCGAGCTTTACGGAGTCAACTTTTAATGAACCAGGAGGCTTGTGTATTGGAGAGAATGACCAGTTATTATATGTAGCAGACACCAATAATCATCAAATTAAAGTGATGGATTTAGAAACAAAAACAATTTCTGTGGTAAGCAATCAAAGTATAAGTTAAAGAGTATCATTTTAAGAATGATACTGAAGTCCTCACAGCACAGAAGGAGACACTTCTGGTCAGACTATCTCCAGGTTAGACGTGAAACATGTAGGTAGAGTAGTGAGTGAATGCCTCCTTCCGAGATGCTCAGTTCTTGGTAAGTTAAAAATTCCATTTGTGACAAGAGTGTTTAAGATACTGGAAGTTGGAGAGAATTGGAACTTTCATCTATGTTTAAATGTCTTTAAAAAAATGTATAGACATATACACACTGAACCACAGAACATACACATTACATGGGTTGGGTTGTCCAGTTCTGTGTGTGTGTGTGTGTGTGTGTGTTTAAGGATTCTTGGATTCACCATAGGAAACAAAGATCACACATTAATCTCTTATCAGATAACTTCCCAAAGGAAACTCTAGGAGCCACACTTCTCAACACATTGAAAATAAGATTGGAAAAAACCTTACTAAACAGAGTTCTAGTCAATTTTTAAAGATTAGGATATAGTCTCCAAAAATTTTCAAGCTACCTCTTGATATATCACAGTTGGCTGGGGGAGGGGGAGCTTTTTCCCTAAAATTCCAGGAATTCCCAAAATATATTTTAAAATAAAAATACAGAATACAGTACATAATACAAAATATTATGCCATCATAATATAAGTGTTGTTTTCTCCTGACATAGATCATCTTATAATCAGCAGTGAAAAGTTGTAAAGTGGAATTATATCCACTGCGTTTAAATGATAAACTTTTACTTTAATTTCCTACCATCTATAAACATACTGGACAATGAACTTAGCTCTGTCTCATTAGTATTGGTAATCTTATAGACAGGATGAAATATGTTTCTGAACCTATAAAATAACCATGAGGACGTCTAAATAAGCACTCTTCTCATTCAGACTAGAATGGGGGTTAAGTTTCATTGACACAGAATCTCATTTTTCAACTGTGGTTCAAAAATAAGCTCTTTACGCTTACTATAATGTACTTGTGCTTGAAGTAACAGATCTTCTTACTTCCTAGCTCCCAGTCTTCAGACCTGACAACGCTGTGGTAGATGGCCCGTTCCTAGGAGAGAAACAGAAAACATTACCCAAACTACCTAAATCTGCTCCAAACATTAGACTGTCTCCGGTGGCTGCGTCTCCAGGCCAGACCCTGCAGTTCAAGCTAAGATTAGAGCTCCCATCAGGAACGAAGCTGACGGAGGGCGTGCCCAGTTGCTGGTTCCTAGCCGCTGAAGGTACAAGATGAATCCTGCAGACATTCCAGTATCAAATTGTACTTTCCCGTCTGCCTCCCAGTGGTGTAGTGATCTAAATCTCGGAGTCCATTCTAAAGAAGGAAATTGATTTTCCCTTTGAGTAGGATATTTTTAAAAATACTCTCTTTTAACTGAAGTAACTTGATTTGGGCTTTTCCCGATTCAGCTTTTTGGTGGTTTTACTGTTACCTTTTACTCTCCCACGTCTGCGTCTGTCCAGTGCTTCAGTGCTTTCAGCTGGTGCTTGCTTCATTTCAAAAGGACTTGATTTACGTTAAGCCTGAAGCTACATTTTCTTCTTTAGAGATGCCAGAGGTAGAACTCGAGCCCCATTACTTGCTTGCTATAAGAAAACGGATGCCCAGACCGTGTCTTAAAAGTATGCCATCCAAGTAGACTAAAACATTGTTGAAGGGTATGTAATTGAATACGGATGAATCACTCTGATCGGAATGCAGGCAGAGCCTTTGTCCTTACTCACTACTTTGTAGTCATTTAAGCTAAGAGCACTTCCTGTTTGAGTCTATTCTCAAAGTATTCAGTGACTATAAATTGTGTAAAGATTTGAATGTGTATTTGAATCACTGTGTGATCTCAATTGTTTAAGGACTCAGCCTGCCGCTGGCCTGCTGGCAGTGCTTCCCAGCCCCTCTAATAGAGTGAACAACTACTGTAAACTCCTAGCAGTCAGAACTAAGGGCTGACTCCTTGTCTCTAATGACCTTCCTCTGGCCCGGTCTCCCACGCTCTTTCACATGTTCTCAGTCTTGCATTTCCTCCCGCCTCCCCCCTCCTACCCTCTCACACACTTCTCTCGTGCCTTCCCAGTCCCAGGCTCTGTGCCTTCCTACCTTGCTACTTTCTCAGGGCCGCAGCTGCGCTCATGCAGCTACCCACTGGGCATCCACACCGAGAACAGAGAGATCTCAGTGGTGTAGCCAGGAGCAACTGCTGGGTCAGAGTGGGGAGGCCGGCTCTGGGGTGCCTGACTGAGCCCTGGGAACCACCCCGCCCACCACGAGGTAGAGAGGGCTGAGCTCTGCAGGTGAGAAGGAGGGAGAGGTTCAGAGCCAGCTCCATGGACAGGGACTGGGACAGGGGAGTCCTCAAACCCGGGCCATTCCTCAGTTCTCGACTGTTGGCTTAACTGTTGTGCCGTGTCTGTTAGTCGGCAAGCACTTGCGTCGATTGGGATCACTGTTAATTTCCCGTCTCCGAGACTAACTAAAGAGCAGTGGGTTGATTTTTAAAATATGATATTGTCAGATGAACACAGATTAATAATGAGCCACTGGAATACAAAATACGGGTAGTATTAAGGTGAAGTAGTCTGTAGAGAAAATTCCTATTTTATCCTAGTCCAAAATAGTGGTTCCATTTTCATTGTACGTGGGCAAATAAGTTTTCAGACAAGAGTCCTAAAAATTTAAGGTTTTTGAAAATTATTTTATAGCGTACATTCGTACATTTGTGATTAAAGGAAGGTTTTTCTTCTTGGCCAATTATTTAGAGAACGTAAAACATCTCTAACTGAATTTTGGTCTATATAATCTTAAAGGTGTCAGCACATGTGAAGATTTTAAGCTCCCCCCTTCAAAAAAGGCATTTATAAAAGCACCACTGGCATATTATAAATTCACAAATCCCACATGTGATATATCTGAAAAATATCTAAAAAGACTTTGCGTTTATTTCTAGAATTGGGCATTAAAATAGCACAGTTGTTTTCCTGTTTTGATTTAAAATATAAAAAGTTCCCCGCTATTCTGCTATCTAGCAAAGCCAACCATGAAATAAAACATATTCTCCCAAGAAAGCAAAGGAGGCCAAAGAATTTTAAAGAGAATTTTTAAATAATGGTTTAAAAGCTCTTTACTTATTAACTCTTTAGATTTTCACCTTTTACTTTCTCCTTCTCCAACCTGACATATTTTTCTTAAATTTGATTTTTCAACCAAGAGAGAACTAGAAGCAGTACTGGAAGGGAGATGGAGAGGCCTAATAGAAGCAGGTGTTCTGAGTCTGTTGGCCCATGCTGAGGTGAAAAGAAAGAAAAAAGCTAAAAAGTAGACGTAGAATTTCATTACCACTCAGTAGGCGGTCCAGTGTTTGTACTAATGACCCAAGTCGTTGAGAAGTCATGAGACTGTGCTCTGCCTCTTCTCTTTAAGATGGCAGGAAAGCATGTTCTTGTGTTTTCCAGATGCGGGCTCTTGATTTCTAACCCCTCTTTAAGCCGAAAGTCCATGTAAACTTGGCCTTCCTCAGTACGACACCGACGTCCTTTCTGAGAGGCACTGCCTGAATAAAGACATGTTTAAAATTCTGATACTAGAAGCTTGAAGATTTTTAGTGGTTTACTAGACCTGTGTTATAATGTATGTATTTAAATCTAAGAAGAGTTAGGTATTAAAATGAGGTAGACAGAATCTTGTGTTTACATTATTGAGCCCATCTGAATAATATATACAGTGTTACTTGTTTCTAAAAATGTATTTCTTGGTTTTTACCTTTGGATATTTAATAATTCATCATGATCTTGACTTTGAAAGTCACCACAGAGTTGTACATACATTGGTATACCTTAGGTTATTTTGTAGTTGTCATATGCTCTTCCTAAACACTTTATCTGATAAAAATGGCCTTCTAGAACTTAGTAGTTTTCATTTTTTAACTTCAAGGATTAAGGATCTATAGGCATATTTGCATTATTCAGATTGGTTCCAGTAGAAATTTGCAATTTACAGTGTTGAAAGGAAGAATTTTAGTAATTTGATATCCAGATTATTAGCCTGGGAACTTCTGGGTGGTCATTATATCCCATCTCTGTCCTTCACACAGAGCATAATGCCTGGCTCTTAGAGGCTTTCATTAAATATCTGTTGGTTGAATGAATTTAGTCTTCATAAGTTTTGTCAAATTACCTTGTCTTCTTATACAGTTAGTAATTTACCTTTTTATTTTCTAGGCAATGAGTGGCTTCTTCAAGGACAGATACCCTCTGGAGAAATAGAGAGCATTTCCAGTCAACCAGCGATCTCGCTGCAGATTCCTGGAGATTGCTTATCACTGGAAGCGGTGATATCTATCCGAGTGTTCCTTTATTACTGTAGTGCAGACAGCAGTGCCTGTATGATGAAGGGGATTTTGTTCAGTCAGCCTTTACAAATAAGCAGTGCACACCAAGGGGGCATCGCTCCAGTAGAGCTCAAGTATGGATTTTAACAAGCCACTTAGCTACACGGTCACCATGGCCGTTATCCTCTGTCCTCGTCATCGCTCTGACTTAGGAAAAGCAGCTTTATTTCTGCCTCTGGATACCAAGAAACCCACTGCTCAGTTCTAGCGACTGATATTAAAGCTATGCTCCATACTTACTTATCTATTATAAACAAATTCCTTCATTCTGGCTGTATACCAGCTAAATCACTGACCATCATTTGAACCATGATTTAGTAATCTCTGCTGCTATTTGGCACAAAACTTTAATCCACACTGTAGTCTAGAATATTATCATGAAACTGATTTGCAGTGAATACTGTTAATAATAATGAAACCAAATATTTTAACTAACTTTTTCTACCTTTACTAGCAAAGAGCACATTTGAATATATAAATTTCACAGTAACTTTAAACAGAACCTAGGATCCAGTCCACATGTTGGTATCAAGACACTTGCTATTCAAAGCCTAAGGTCTGTTTTAAGCCAAAAAAAAGTCTTTACATCACAGTAGAAACTTAAAGAGTAACTGGGTGGTAAATATGTTCCTTGTCCTCTTCTGGGATTCTCTTGGTTGAAAGTGATTTAAAAGAGTTTCTATTTTTATTATAAATTATTTGTTATTTTAACATATCATTATTAATGCCTTATAACTCTATTCGGAAAAAGTATGTCAAAGGATGTACAGACTCCTTTAACTTTTTCTGAAGGAATACAGTTTTACCCAGTGATGAATGGGTCCCCAGAGATACCGCACCCTCCACGGAGAGAGGGACTTGGGGACATATTACTGTCTGTGATACTGTTTATGATAAAGAATAAATTGGGACAGTTGCATCTGAGTAAAGGAGTATAAATGTTATAAGCATTAAAATATGCAGATTGGTTGGGGTTTGTGTTTTTTGGTTCCTATATTCAGAACGTAAATTATCATTTATTGTGATGTTTTTAAAAATCAGTTTTAAGCCTTCGAAGAAAATTCTAGTGTGAAGCACTTTCATGCTATTAATATGTATATATATTTATTACTCTTTTTAAAATATTAGGGCTGAAACATAGAGGGCATTTACTGACACTGGGGTTATTTTTAATCCAAAAAGAAATTGTCACTAGAAGATACTGAACGTGTTTTTATTATCATCATTTCTGATTATAGCTCTTTAAAAGCCTATTCTTTGTTTTACTGTAATTGATTCAGTATGTTTGTGATTTAATCAGCTTATAGGATTTTTTAAACGTCAGGTAGACTGTATTTATTTATCCAATAAATATCTGTAGACAAGATGGCATCATATGCCTTTCGCGCTTCAAAAGCAGATTGGAAGTGCATCACCTGCCCATTTTTCTTCTTGAAATAGAGTTTTGAGCATATCAGCTTTATTCCCACAGGTTACCTAAACCTCTGAAGTAAGGAAGTGTGTAGTCCTGACTTGGGTTCAGTTTGTAACCTGCTAATGCTACTTTTAAAGAGATGTAGAAATATACACTTAAGAAGAATCTTGTTTAAAATTATATATAATTACCTCACAAACCTTTTCTTTCTGTGAAAAAACATTCTGTAATAAAGCAGTGTCTAACATTAATACTCTCTTTTATAGAGAATAGGACGAAGTCATGTTTTAATCTCATTTGAAACATAATACTTCTTCCAGTTGGATATGATGAGAATACTTCACTCCCTGAGAAAGAAGTATATGCAGTTTTAACCTAACTCAGAAATACCTGATGATTAATTTTTCAGTATAATACACAAGCACACATATAGTTCTGTATTACATGTT
Source organism: Mustela erminea (assembly GCF_009829155.1). Classification (NCBI taxonomy): domain Eukaryota; kingdom Metazoa; phylum Chordata; class Mammalia; order Carnivora; family Mustelidae; genus Mustela; species Mustela erminea. Next base: position 75,830,671 of record NC_045627.1, read on the forward strand.
TCTCAGAATCTTTTAATACTCCTTTTGTCTAGACAGTTTTCAGTTAGTAGGCTTATACTCTTCTTTCAAAGTATAGTTTATTGAACATTCTTATTCTTACCCAGTTACCAGTCTGCACGTTTCTTACATTAAAAATATTATTTATATGGATTTAGTATGATTTTCTGTAAATCCTACTAGAGCAGTATAAATAGGTTCCTAGAACTTATGACTAATATAAACCTCTTACATAAGAGGAAGCACTAGAAAGTTTATTTTTAAAAAACTTGATCCCTGTCTGTCTTCTGTTTTCTATAAGGACTTCCATATTTTTTTTTAACTTCTGCTTCTCTTTCTTGTATAAATTAATGGCCAGTGATAGTTTAGAAAGAGTAAGGTTTTCGTTTAAGTCACCTTAATCAAAAAGTATCAGTAATGGGGCATCACACACACTTCGACATCATACCTAGAATCTTTGCCCTAAATTATTGTGCTGCTTTGTCACAATTTTTTCCACTACTCCTTATGATACCATTTCACAAGTGGTAGAACTTTTTTTCCCTGAATTTATACTCAGGATTAGTATGGTCCCTGAAAAGAATTTTGTTTATCTTAAATATGCTGCCTCAAGCAAATATTTGACCAATTTACAAGGAAAAACTTAACAGTTTAATCATCCATAAGTCTAACTTCAGTCAAGTTCAGTGACTACAGAACAGTTTTCTCCTTGACCGTTCTAATACTATAGTCCTAGTATTATTGGGCCCGCAGAAAGCTATAATATTAACCCAGCAGAAACGTTTCGCATGTGTGGACGAATATATGTCATGTATGTGTATCTGTGTACACATACATAGAAAACAAAGATCAAGTCAAGAATTTCCATCTAAGTTTCTCTCCTGGGCAGTGTAGTTTTGAGTTAATATCACCAAATAACTTACTCTCTGCTTGTTTTTCCATGTAGGAAAATGTTGAAAATACATATCAGAAATAATTTTCTGCCTGCACAAAATTTACTGTTAGTTTAGCATATCTGCCAATTAAAAAGACTTCAGTCTGACCGTTGTATTTGGCATCATGTTTAAGAACAATTACCAAAAAATAAATTCCATAGTTCACAGTTGCATAAAAATACATGAAGAGGAACTGTGTCAACAGTGGGTCTCCTGAATAATGAAATTATGAATATTTTAATTCTACTTGTCTGTATTCTTTTTTCAGTGAACAATGTGTTATTTCCAGAAAGAAAAAAAAATTGGAAGCATTTTTTTAAAGATTTAAAATGAACTGAATTATAAGTGCTAATGTAACTTTTCTAAAGTCATCTTTATTACCACGGATCAAAACGTAGTCTGGAGCCCTTCGTTCTGTTGGCTCTCTTAATTACGTGATTTGACAAAGAGAGAAATGATCATGACTTTTTCTTCTGGTGCTTGTATAGTGTAATGTAGTAGAGTGGATGAGAGCACGTGCTTTGCAGGCTCTAGGATTCTAACCCTATACAATGGGGCTGTTCTACCTGTTTTATCGGGTCACTGTAAGGATTCAGTGAAACAGTGTGCGTAAAGCATTTAGTAATTAATGGAACTGCCAGTTATTTGCTTAGTTAATATGATATTAATTTATGAGCATAAACACATAGTTTGACATTTTCTTTGCAACTGAAATTTCTAAAGGAAAATATTTCTCAACCAACTATTTGATATGTTACTAATCTCAGTAGAGCTGGGGTTCAAGAAGAGAAACTGTTTGTAATAAAATATATTACGATTTTATAAATGATGTTATAGTTAGAAACAAACCTACAGTTTTATGAAAAGTTTCTTAACTAGACCCAGAACTAGGAGTCATAAACTTCCTTTGAGAGGGTCCGGACATACTCACCCTGCAGCCATTCCTGTAACATGCTCTGATGGTGCTTTACAAAGTCTTCAAAGTGCCTTCCTGCATTTTTGCCTCACTTGAGCTTCAAAGTAACCTATGAATCAGGCAAGGAGATGTTACGTCCACTTTACAGATGTGAAAACGCCGGTGACGGAACTCAAGTTCTCAGAGTAGTGCTGATGCTGGACCGGGCCTGGCTCGGGCTGCTGCTCGGCCAGTTGCTTGGAGTGACTAAAAGGTGAATAGTGAGTGATGTACATCTTCTCTGAAAACAGGCCTCCTAATTCCTACCTCTGTTCCTAGATGGAGAGTGAAAAACTGCAGAATTAAGAGTACTCCTGTGCATTCTTTCTTCAGCCTCTGCATTATGTAAATAAAGTAGTACAGACAGCTGAATTTATTGAGTGCTTACTATGTGCCTGGCACTTTTCTAAGTGTTTTTAATGCATCAACTCATTTAACCCTTACAACAGCCTTCTGAGAGACAGAGACTGTTTTTGCTTATCTCCCTGATGACGAAACTGAAACAAAGTTCTGAGCAGTTCGGTAGGTTGGAGATCCTGCATGTAGGAAGTGGCGGGGCCGGGATGAGTCTGCTCCCCCTCCGGGCTACACTGCCTCTGAAAAGTGGGGGTTTTTTTAGACCTAAATCTTTCAAAGCTATATATAGTAAAGAGTAATTAATCCAAAGAATCCAGAAAGTCCTAGTGATGATTGTTTTTGAAATTTAAATCAAATCCATTAAACTCTGTTAGCTCGTTGGACTTTTCATTATACACTCTTATCCTTCCTGGCTTGGAACAGTCTGTATACTTCTGTTTCCCAAAAGATTTTATGTACCGTTCTTTCTTAAATTCGGATATTATCCAGAATTTTTCTTGGCAGACGGAAGTATTAAAGAATTAAGTAGATTTTTCAGTTTTAAAGTTCCAACAGTGCTATTTTAATTGGTCTTCAAAAAGTAATTATAAGACCTTGTCATAAAGGATAACAATTCTTAGCACAGAGTTGTCTCAGACCCTAACCATCTTCATATTAAAGAAAATTCTGTTTTTAATAACCGAAACGAGTTAGAAGCATAACATTTGGCCAGCCTGTAACACACGGAGAGCCCCTAAAGTTGTATGCTTCCTTCCTACGTGAAGGATGTTTGGTATGAGACCCGCCACCACTCTCACCCTCCACCCCAGTGACTCAAATATACGTGATTCTGTTACAGCAACGTTTGCACCAGGCCAGCCTATTCTACTGTAGGCACTGCAGGGAAGGAAGTAAAATTTCCCATACCACTGGGATTCACGATCATCCAGGAACGTGATTATAAACATCTTTTCAATAGATAGTCTGTTAATTATTAAAATTTGTTAATTTTTATAAAATCCCATTCTTGAAACCCATAAGGATTTGTACAACTTAAAAAGTCATTACTGTGTCATACGTTAGAAGTAGAACTCACTATTAATCACCAAGATTTCTTCCTCTTTCTCCTGGCGCACATACATGATTTATTTAAATGAATTCACACTAACCAAAATCACTATTTGATCCTGAGTAATTAAAAGCCCATTTTCCCCACTTCCTTGCCATAGGATTAACTAAAGAACAGCATTACAGCTGGGGCTTACTGATCTACCTGCGTGTGCTCCATGACCAGCAAACTTTGGCCCTTCTCCATCAGACCTGCAGGTTCCCCTGGCCGCTTCTGGCCTCCCAGCAGCCCGTCTGACGACAGAGGTCCTGGGTACAGTGGACCAGGCAGCTTTGCTGATTGCAGCCCTTCCATTTCTTCATGTGCTGATTTGGTTTAATTATTTTCAAAGGTTAGAGCTGGAAAATGAGAAACCTACATCCTGGCTGTGGAGTGTTTGCCTAGAGTTCTCCACTGTCCTGTGTGTCCCTCTTCGAGGCATGTCACTCTCAAATACCGAGGGGTATTTAGTTGTGTTGAGAGCCCCCAACCTAAAGGAAAGAGTTACAGGTATTTCCAAATGGGCCTCCCTGCCTGTACCAGCAACCACATCCTAAAAAACACTAACCAAGCATATCCCAGGCCTTTTTGTGACTGTCTGTCTGGGCATGGTAGGAATTGCTTCCCCTTTTAGTAGCAACAGACAGAGCTGGTGTTTCTCAGTAACAGAGCGAAGCAAAGTCAGTGTTGAAAACTTGAGACTATCAATGACAATTTATTGCCTCTGGTTTTAATATACTTGGTTATATACTAAGATTTGAAATACAGTGAAATGAGACTTCATACTGCTGAGAACTAGGAATAAAAAAAAATCAGCCTTCAGATTTGAATGTGCCCAATCTAAGTGGTCTTTTTCTGATTCTTCATCTACCGTGCTGTGCTCAGGAAAAATATATACTAAAGTTAGCAGGGTGAAACATCAGTTGATAAATTATGGTAATGAAGGGTAAAAATAGGCTCCTTTCTGAAAATGTAGCAGGACTCTGCCATCTAACAGTCTTCTGTTGTTAGAATTAGAATTCCAGTCAAGCTGCGAGCACCAATGGGAAGGGCTGCTTAAGCTACTTTATACCATTCGAAACTGACAAGTGTTTGCTTGTGTGGAGTCGAGATGTTATTGTTCATGCATGCACACCTGTGATACTGCTCATCATCCACATTTACCTGTGAAACAGACACTTCCACTTCCTCTCCACACCTTAGGCTTCCCTTTCTTTAAAAACAATAGTAGTTTCTGTAGAAGTTTCAGTGAGGAGCTATGGTTTCACAAATAACAGAAGGATTTTGTTATGCTACTTTTTTTTTTTTTTTTTGAAGATTTATTATTTATTTAACAGATCACAAGTAGGCAGAGAGGGAGGCAGAGAGGAGGAAGCAGGCTCCCTACCAAGCAGAGAGCCTAATGCGGGGCTCCATCCCAGGACCCTGGGATCAGGACCCGAGCCAAAGGCAGAGGCTTTAACCCACTGAGCCACCCAGACGTCCCTGTATTTTTTTTTTTTCTAGAATTCCTAATGATATCTCAGTTTCCAGAAGAGAACAGTACCCTGTGTGATTTAAAGATTAATTTCTCCCTAATTGGCAATATACCTTGCAAATATTTTAGGAATATTTAGGTTAATATTTTTTAAAGGTTTGAAATTCTATTAGGATGCATTGAGAACCAACTTAGAAATGTTTTCCTTGCTGTCATTACTTTACATGTGGTTTATGGACAAAGTTTGCTGTGTGCTTGAGATCTATATGTAGAATGCACTCCTGAATTGTAACATTTCATAAATTTGTCAAATTTTAGAGACTCAGACTCTCCCATCTTTTGTGTGGATAAAAATGTGGATAGAGTTTGTCTGCTGTGCTGACTTCATATCTGTCATTCCAAAGGTTTGATTACATTTATTTTTCCTCCAAAGAGAAAATGCAAGGAAATCCAATGTATAATTCCATATACTGGTATTCCCATTCATGCTCTAATTCTAAAAATTAATGTGGTTTGCATTTTTAAGTGTTTCACGCAGACAGATTAGTATTTTTTTTACAACACTGTATTTCTACATTTATTTCAAGACTATTTCAGTGACTTTTTCAAGTGCATGTGTTAACAGAAGATCATTTAGAATGAATTTGTGCACCAGCCTTCGTTACCAACTCTAAAGTGTAATACATGTGATTATAAAAGAATGTATTTATATTGTACACTAACGCCTAATGCCTCTTTTCTAAAACTTTGCACATTTTTCCGTGAAATAGATTAAATATTTTCTCTCTAAAGCCATGTTTCTGTTTTTAATATGCTTTCTGTTTTAAATATACCATTTACTGCTTACAAATCTGTAAGTCACAATTTAGTATTTGAACTTTTGGGGAAGTGAGTGTAGTATGTAATTAAAAGAAAAAACTGCAAGCAAATAATCAAAATCATGCAATCATAATTACAGTAATTAAAATCTTAAGTATAAAAACTGCAATTAGGAAAGGTGTTCTATTCAGTAAATGATATTGGAAACATTTGAAAAGAAAAAAGATCTCTAAGGAGGCCTGAGGGGCTCAGTTAAGCATCCAGCTCTTGATTTCAGCTCAGGTCATGATCTCAGCCCTGCTTTGGGCTCTGCACTCAGCGGGAAGTCTGCCTGAGATTCTTTCCTTGTTCCTCTACCCCTCCCCTGACTCATGCTGTCTCTCTCTCAAAATAAATATATATTTTTTTAAAGGCAAGAAAAAGGATCCCTACTTAACACTATATACAGAACTTGAAAGGAATTAATGGCAACATAGAAATTACGAATACCAAGTGCCAGAAGAAATGAAGACTATATAGTGTCGGGGTGGGAACGGCATTTCTAAGTATGACCTAAAACCCAAAAGCAATAATGGGAAAGATTGATATGTATGACTACATAAAAATTTTAAGCATCTGTATAACAAATGAGAACAGAAATGAAAAGGTATTGCAAAATATAAAACTGGACATAAAATTAATCTTACTGCAAGCTCCTACGACTATATATACGTGTATATATGTATATCTCAACTGTGTGTGTCAACGGAAGATCATATATCCTATGAAACATACCCCTGTTGGAAAACAGGCAGAGAGAATGTGTGCATACAGCTCATAAAGGAAAAGCCGAGAGAAGGTGCTCGCATCACTAAAGCAAATGCAGATCCATCGTTCAGCTATTCACTGAGCATCTCTTACACTTCTAGGTCCCGTGATGAACGCATCAGACAAGGTCCTTGCTCTAGAACTTGCATTGTACTTGAAAGGAGAGATAAGAGTAAATAAATAAACCAAAAGGGTAACAATGAAACAGGTAAATAAAGGCCTCCACCGAATTATGAAAGTATGGGAAAATGAAAAAATAAAGCGAAAGTATCGCACTGTAGTTTAAACCATTACAAATGTTGAGAATAAAACTTTCATTTCTTTATAAGAAAACATCAAAAGTATTTGAAAGGTGCCTGCTTCTTTCGCATCATAAAATTTCTAGCAGCAAATATTTTTCTCAAAGGCAAAACTCTTTTGCCTAGGTTTGGATCAGTTTCCAACATTTTCAACCATGTTTTCAGTGCTGTGCTCCATCTCCCCTGGTTTCCTTAATGTGAAGAATTTTCCATCATCACTTCCTCTGGGACATCATCCTCATCCTCATCACAGCCACTCTCCTCATGGACATCAAGGTCACCACCCTCCATCAGTGCCCCTGTACATCGAGTCTACTGAACAGCAACAGCATTCCCAAGGCCAGCTCTTGCTCCATGTACATTCAGTCAAATGTCACTTCCACTATGTTCATGTTTCTTTGCTGGACTTCTGTCTTTCTGGCCAAATCCCTCTCAGTTATCCAACAAGAAGTCACCACAACTACACACTTTGCCGTCTGCACAAACTGGCACACAGCGACCAGTCACCAACAGACTTTGGAAGAAGTGACAATACTGTCACTGATCGTGGGACATGTCTGTTACTGCACAGTGATTTGTGAACTGAAGGGCTGACAGTGAAGTTTGTGCTTAGGTGATTACAGTCAGTAATCTGTGCGGCTGAAATTAGAACCGTGTTCTTGCGGGAGTGGTGTTACTTAAACTGTTGGAACTGACACCGGACACACCAGAATTTTTCAGAGCAAGAGCTGACTGCATATGTATAGGGATAAAAAAAAAAAAAAACCAGATAGAAGGAAGAATACAACAAACCCTAATAACTATATAGAGCTGAATATAGGGGAGAGGGAGGGACTGGTATTTATGTACCCTATATATTTTTGTATTGTTTGAAATTTTACAAATTAATATTACAAGTTTGTAGAGCAAACTAAAGTGGGAAAAAGATTACTTCTGTGTCTCACAATCACATTGCTTACTTTGTGTGTGTCCTGGAAAAGGTAACCAGGAGGGTAATGAAGAGTGATACAAGAAATGGGGTTGAATACATAAATACTTGTGGGAAGGGAGAAAAAGCCTCTACTGATATTTTAGCATATGTGAAGAGAAATCATGCAAATGAGAGTAAATCTGTCACGAGGTGTATTATGTCGACAACACAACTTTGTACCAGCTGACCTGACACTATCACTTAATCAGAATGGGAGCAAGTTACTTCCTCTCCACGGATACTGTTTGCTCATCTGTTAAACTAGATATCTTTACCTCATGGAATCATTTTATAACATTAGAAAAGAACCTAGCCCCGTAACTAACAACTAGTGAATACGCCAAACATTGAGTCATACACGCCATGGAGAACACGGACTTCTCTGCGTGTGAATGTCTTCAAATAGAGACTTAAAGACAGTTGTTGTGTTTATCCCAAGTGGGGAATGCAACCCAAAGACCTCAGGTTCTGGGCCATTCCAAGATTCTGCAATTTGAAATATACAGTGAAAAATCTGCTTGTTTAGCTTTAGTTCAAAATAACAATACTTTGTTGTTTACACCCAGGGACTTTTTTTTTTTAAGGATGAAACACACACCTATAAACCAACTCAAGTTTTAGTACATTTTAAGATACACAGATTTTTTAATAGGACTGAGGAAATCACTTAAAACACTATCTCGCCAAAGGCAACCTTGTCAGTGTAAATAATGTTCTGCAATTCCATTCTCTAGCTAATTCAATTGCTTTTGTGAACTCCTAACTGGGTAAGAAACTTCAGACTTAAAAGAATGTTGAAAGGGAAAAAAATTAGATATTCACCCCCTCCTTTTTTAATAATGAATATGCCACAAAATATTTGAAATATTCTTTAGGTATACAAAACCTTATTTAGGATATTTTAAAACATTGTTTAAATGAAGGTTTATTTAAAAAAAAATCACGGGTTATCCAACATACAGTCATACTATTTTTATAGATTCATGACCTTGAACTTAGCAGCTTTCCAAAAAAAACAAATTACTCTTTATTACATGATTCATTCTTTCATGACACAGGAAGTACATCTAGACATTGAGAATATGTTGTGCTCAGTGCTTATCTTGTCAGCTGTTAAGGAATCAGGGAACTTGGATAAGTGATGTGATAGGCAAATGTATCTCCAAACTCCCACCGTCTGAAATCTCCCCTGGGTTGGGGGAGCAAGCCCTCATCGGCATCCAGGGACGTGTCCAGGTGGTTTGCCATCCAAGAGGGCAGTGAGCCCCTCAAAAGAAATTAACGGATCACGTCCAATCAGGTGTTCAATCATCCGGTTTTAGTGAAACTAAGATGAGACACCAGTTTGTCAGAAGAACGCGCACTGAACTTCATTTTGCTCTTCGGCAAAGCACTCCAAGTGGCCTCCTTTATGTTCGGAGGGTTTCACTTTTTAGCTTAAAGACATCTCCATAACCTCCAAACCATGCTTATGCCTTCGGACTTTATAACACTCATTCATCCTGGGGCACCTGGGTGGCTCAGTGGGTTAAGCCTCTGCCTTTGGCTCAGGTCATGATCTCGGGGTCCTGGGATCGAGCCCCGCATCGGGCTCTCTGCTCAGTGGGGAGCCTGCTTCCCCTTCTCTCTCTGCCTGCCTCTCTGCCCACTTGTGATCTCTGTCAAATAAATAAATAAATCTTTATAGTATTCATTCATGTAAAAAAAAAATTCTCATCCTAGTTTCACCAAAATGTGATGACTTTAAAACTGATTTGAAACGATGTTTATTTATCTTCAGGAGCTTCAAGAAGGGGCTCCCCTTCTTGAAAAATAAACCTCAGCCCCCAGACATCACTGGATGGTGACAAGGGCTTACTTCTCCTACCAAAAGGCAGTGTTCAGCTTGCAAAACTTGGGAAATGTATCTGCTTGTCATTTCAGTAATTCGAGTTCCTAGATAGAGATCTATCTGTATCTAGATACAGTTTAGTTATAATCACTATGGATATATCACTATCTGTGTGTGTGTGTAACACACATACATAATTTTGCTCTGCAAATATAATTTAATGTGTATCATCCATGGGTGTGTATATTTGGCCAGTTGTAGTGTCCCCCTTTTGACCCCAAAACTCAAGTTCCATTCAAGCTTAGAGCACAACTTTAATAAGTAGTTAAGTTTCATTACACTCTAGAAATTACGATTTAAATCTAGGCCCCGCATACTTTAATTTCATTCCGTTGCTAAGAGAAACTGCTAGACAGTATCACTGTGCCTGTTGTTTCTTCCTCCTCTTATTGAAGAAAACACGGACTTGCCCTTCGCGGAGCAGAAAGGTCGAGCTCTGCGATCCTGCCAACCGAGAGAGCATTCACTGACCCGGATCTTTTTAAGATTTTAAGTTGAAAAGCATCATCTCCTTCAATAACAACTACCTCTTTAAACCGAACCAGTTCTATATTAGGCATTTCGTTGGAAATGGCCGCACAACCGAGTCCCTTAGAACAAGAAAGATACGGAGGATAAATATTTGAAGTGTAGTTTAACTCCCCGTTCCTGGAGAGGGAAAAAAACAATAGCTTGCCCGTGTTCAGGAAGCTGACATGACCTAAGAATCCAAGCATCGCAAGGGCTCTAACAAGGCTGTTTACCCCGCGCCCCAGTCTTCGGGCAGCAACACACCTCGGTCAGCCTTGCAGGGAAGCCGGTAGGAAAGACAGCTGCTCGTATTTGTTTAACTTTCTGGAGGAAGAACAAAATAATCATCCGTGTGGCCCAGAGCCTTATTTGGTTTGCTTGCACCTTGCGATTACAAGCTCTAAGATATTCCTGGGTGTTTTGCGGTGGTTCGGAGCGGCAGGTGAAAGGTACAACACCACAGTTATTTTGATAATTTGTGTTAATAAAGTGGCTCTGTCAGATTTTATCATAATGAATGAGGTGACAGAAAAGTTGTGTGGAAGGAACAAGTTGCAGGGAATTTAGATGGTTATTTAGAAACCATTTTCACCAGTTATGGTTGTCCAATGGAGAGAGAGTGTCCTCAGAATTTCTCCTGTGGCATTCTAGAAGTATGTCTAATCTCCGCTATTAGCTATTCTTTTCCCAGAATGCCCTGCTTACTTAATTCTTGGTTTATGGCTTCAGGTGGCCGTGAACCGCTCAGGGAGGGCTGACGGAACACAGAAGGCGGAGGAAGAGAACCTAGGGGGCATTTATGCAGGGAATTACTGTTGATTTGAAGACAGTGCTAAAATACGAAATGATTAACTTTGAAAAGAGAAGGATAAGGGTATGAAGAGCTCACACACGTGTTCGTTGAGCAACAAACAAGTGGAACGCCTTAGAATGCAGAGCAAGGTCCTTCCACACACAGATCATCTCTTCTTAAGGTTGTTACATAGTAGAATGGACTCCCCACAAAGGCTGCAGAATCGCATTTTAGAACAGGCTAGACCCTTATTTTTAGATCTCATGAGTGACTAAAATGCAACTTTTCTGTGGCCTCACCCACTGGAGTGGCGCTTCTGTCATACTGATCTGGGGTAGGGGGTGGTGTGGGACTGGGTCATGGCTCTAGTGCCACAGATTCTCAAGCTTTTTACCTAGATTTACACTTTCTTGAATTAATGTTTCTTCACCAGTGGGTGAGGCCAAGAAGCTCGGACTCCTTCTCCCCTGGTTCCTGGGAGAGGGCTGCTTCGGTTCCCCCAGGAAGGTAGGCTGCCGACATTCTCATCTCCCCAACCTAGGGTGGAAGAAGCTAAACTCCAGGTGCATGCAGTCAAGAGGTCAAGGTCTGTCTTCCTTCACCCATGGCCACTCATAGCGCGGAGGCTCCACTCCAGTGTGGCAAGCCAAGAATTCTGGACACTCTCAGCCGCCCTCACTCAGGGCAGAGGTTCCACAGTAGATGCAAACCAGAAAGACCAGAGGCCACCATGCCCCCTGGTGTCTTCCTCACAAAGCATCAGCATCACTCCCCAAACGCAGGCCTCTATCCCTACTCCCATCTCCAGAACAGTGATACAGAGAAGCAGAAGGGAGGACATTACTACCAACCTTACAGAAGTAAGAAAGATTATGAATGGAAAGTATTAATAACTGTAATAAAATGGGCAAATTCCTATAAAGACAAAATGACTGAAACTGACTCAAGAAGAAATAGAAAATACTCCAAGATCTATACAAGTTAATAGATGGAATTAGTAATTTAAAAACTTCCCCCCCAAATATTCCAAGAACAGATGCCTCACTGGTAAATTCTTCCAGGTGTTTCTAGAGGAGTTAATACTAATTCTTCACAAAACTCTTGCAAAAAGTAGCAAAACACTTCCTGACTCATTCTGTGAGGCTGGTACCAAAAGAAGATAAACATGTCACAAGAAAATTACAAACCAATCTCTCTTAAAAATAGAGATGTACAAATCCTCAATAAAAAAAAAAAAAGGAAAAAATGGAACACACAGAATCTAGCAACATGTAAAAAGAATGGAAAGCCATGACTGTTGTGTAATAAAGAATTGACCTGGTCTTCACCTCAGGTTCCTGGCATGGGCCTTCTAAAACCCTTGGAATCTGAGTGATGAAGTCTCTTTTGTTCATGAGCCCCTGGGATCATGTCTAAGTTTATGCTAATGAGATGAGTCTTGGGCAGCAGGATGGGGACTGATCATGATTGGAAGGACTAACCATGTGACTAGGGTTAACATTTTGAGCCGTACGGTATCAGCCTGATTTCCTGACCTCCAAAGAGGAGAAGGCAGGGCTGGAGTTTGAGTTCAAGCACATGGTCAACATTCAGTAAATCATGCCTCTATACTGTAATCCTAATAAAAACTCTGGACACAAATGGTGGAGACTCCTGGTTGGTGAGCACATCACTGTGCCAGGAGGGGGACAGACGTTGATTCCATGAGGAGAAGGTGCAGAAGCCCTGTGTTCGGGATCCTCCCACACCTCAAGAGACAAATGTCTCTTCATTTAGATATTTTCCCGAGTTCTGTGAATTGGTCTGGTGAATTACTGAACTCATGGAGGTCATGGGAACCTTCCAGGCTTGTAGTGTTGATCTGACAGGAGATCAGTCTTGTTGTAGAACTTTATTAACCCCTTAACTTGTGGGGTCTGTCATAACTCTATCTGGTTGACAGTTTTTTGTCTTGGAGCACTTTGACTATGTTATGCTACCTGCCTCTGGCCTCCATTGTTGCTGCTAATCTTACTGGGATTCTCTTGCATGTAACACATTTTTCTCTTACTTTCAAGATTTTTGTCATCTTTGACTTTCATATTTTTTATCATGATGTATCTATTCATAGACCTCTGTTTTTATCCTATTTTGAGTTTAATTTCTTGGATGTACAGGACACTGTTTTCCAACACATTTGGGACTTTTTTTCTTTGATAATTTTTCTGTTCATTTCTCTCTCTTCTCGTTCCAGTTATCCTGTTGATGTGTTTGATGCTGGCCCCATTTCCCTGAGGTGCTCTTCCTTTTTATTCATTCCTCTTGCTCCCTGTTCTTCAGCTGACATAATTTCTATTGGTTTACCTTCAAGTTCACTAACTTCTTTCTTCTGCTAGTTCACATATGCTGTTGAGTCTCTAGTAAATTTAATAGACTTTATTTTTAGAGCAGTTTGAGGTTCCCAGCAAAATTGAGCAGAAAGTACCGAGATTTCCCATGTATCTGCTACCCCACTCACACACAGCCTCCCTAACAACAACCCTACACCAGAGTGGTACATCTGTTATAACTGGTGAACCTGCACTGACACATCCTTATTACCCAAAGCCTGTAGCTTGTGCTAGGGAACACTGTTGCTGTTATACATTCCATAGTTTGACAAATGTCTGATAATATGTATCCACCATTATTGTATCAGACAGAAAGTTTCACTGCCCCCAAAATCCTCTGCCTATTCATCCTTCCATCCTACCCAACTCTTGACAGTTACATGGTTTTCCCTTTTCCAGAATGTCGTATGCTTGAAATCATAATAATGTAGCTTTTTCAGATAGGTTTCCTTCTCCCAAGTATGCATTTAGGATTTCTCCATATCTTTTCATGGCTTGACACCTCATTTATTTTAGAGCCAAATCATATTCCATTGTCTAGATGTATCACAATTTATTTATCCATTCATCTAACTGAAGGATGTCCTGGTTCCTTCCAAGTTGTGGTAACTATGAATAAAGCTACTATAAACATCTGTGTGCAGACTTTTGTGTGTGGACATAAGGTTTCAACTCATTTGGGTAAATACCAAGGAGTACAATTGCTGGATGTGATAAAAAATATACATACATATGTATATATATACACATATATATGTGTGTGTGTGTTAGACAATGCTTAGTTTTCTAAGAAACTGCCAAACTGTCTTCCAGAGTGGCTATACCACTTTGCACTGCTGCCAGCTACTAATGAGAGTTCCTGAGGCTCCTCGTCTTCATCACCATTTGGCGTTGTTGGCGTGCTGTATTTTGGCCATTCTAATAGGTGTGCGCTGGTATCTCTTGTTTCTTTAATTTGCCTTTCCCTGTTGATATGTGATGATGAGTGTCTTTTCATAGGTTTATTTGCCACCAATATAGCTCCTTTGGTGAGGCATCTGTTCATATCTTTGGCCGTTTTAAAAAAAAAATCAAGTTGCTCATTTTCTTATTGCTGACTTCTTGGGTAATAGTCCTTTATCAGAATGGGAGTCTGTGACTTGTCTTCTCACTCTCTTGATTTAGTGAATTTTTAATCTGCTATTATATTTTTAAACTCCAAGACTTCCATTTACTCCTTTTTTTACCATTTTTATCTCTTCACTGATGTCCTCTATGCAATGCAACACTGTCGTCATACCTTCCTTTACTTCGATAATCACGCTTTCCTTTAGTTCTGTGGACATATTTATAGTGGCTATTTTGAAGTCTCTTTCTGTTAAATCCAACATCTTGTCTCTCACAGGCAGCTTCTGCAGCCTGCTTTTTTTTCTGGTGTGTGGGTCATACTTTCCTGTTCCATTGCACGCCTCGTAATTTTTTGTTGTTGTTGCTGGAAACTGAACACTTTCGATAATGTCCTGCCACTGCTCGGGTCCCCCAGTTGTTATTGTTCCTTGCCTGTTTAGTTTTAGTGACCAGCTGGATTACAGTCACCCTGGGGTGACTGTGGTATTCACAGGGACCCCTTCCTCTCTTTCACTGACCACACCCAGCTATTAAACTCTCCTAATTTCCAGATGACTGCTCTATTGTTTTCAACAGTGCACTTGGGCATAAATTGCTCCACAAATGAACTCAGTCAATGTGTGGCTCCTTTGAAGGAATAGTTACTGAGGTCCGTGTTTGGTGTTTGTTCGGACCTCAGGAGGGCTCCTGTCCAGCTCGTATTCCTCTGTTCTGTCCTGCAAACTAGCCTGTCTATAGTCTAGGCTGTTCGTGAAACTGACGAATCACCTGTCAGTTGCCTTTAACCATGATCTCCACTGCTCTCCCAAGCGCCTTTACACTTGAACTGTTTCAGTCTGTGTTGTAAATGAAAGTAGTCCCTCCATGAAGAGATGAGCTGTTTTATAAAATTGCTGCTCCCCTCCACCATCTCCCCCCACCCCCCACCCCGGGGCAAAATATCAGAGCCAGGGCCCTGGAACTGGGAATGCCACAATGACAAGATGCTCTCTGAGTGGCATTTTTGCTCGAGGAGCCCAGCACTCCCTGCAAGGGCCAGGGGCAGCAGCCGCCTGAGGTCCTCCTGGCTGGCCTCTCCTGGCATGGGACCACAGCCTCAACAGCAGGGGCATGAACAGTGTGGGTTCCAACGTTCCCATCACCCCTTTCCCAAGGTCAAGTCCCTATTCTGCAAACGGGGGCTGGGCAAAACAGGGAAGCCCCCACCTTTTGACCATACTTGCCAAGACTAAGCCTCAGCAACTGGAGGCTGGGGGGTTGGAAACATGAAGTTCCTGCTCCTCCCAGGAAGAGAGCCCTCCACTGGGAGCTGGGTTGGTGGCCACCGCTGTCTGGAGTAGGGGCTTCACTTTGCCGAGGGAGAGGGCACTCTTGTTTCAGATACCCCAGACTCTCAACTTTTTACCAAATCTGCAAAGATTTTCTCACAATGTTTCTTCATTTACTGTTTGAACTGGGGACCATTTCCAGGGGCTTTCAATGTTTGCTTTTTAATCATTTTCACCAGTTTCTCCGGGGAGCAGGTCCATAGAGTTCCACACACTGTCATTCCAGAAATAGGTCTCCTCTCCCATATCCTCACCTGCTGTCCTCTGGGCAAGGGCCATCATTCCCTGCCCTGCACTCATGAAACTCTTCCTTTATGACTTCCACGTTAGCCATCTCCAAAGCCATCGTGCATCATCTCGTGTCGTCAAAGCTTAAGGCTTTCATCCAACCACTAATGAAAATGTTAAGCTGCACTAGTAGAAATTCAAAAACCCTCCTGAAGCCAAAAATCTCACCTGGCATTCAAGGGTTCGAAGTAGGGGTGTACGTGTGTGTGTGTGTGTGTGTGTGTGTGTGTGTAGGACTGGGACTTGAAGGTAAGAGTTTTAGTCCTTTTGGGCTGCTATTATAAAAATATCACAGCCTGGGTGGCTTATAATCAATTTTACTTCTCCCAGTTCTGGAGGCTGGAAGTCCAAGATCAAGGTGTCTGTGTACTTGGGTTCCAGTGAGATGTCTCTTCTAGACCACCAACTCCCAGTTTCTCAGTGTCCTCCCCCAGTAAAAGTTGGGGGCTAACTTTGTGATTTTGGGGGTTTTTATTTATTTATTTTTTAACAAGAGCACTAACCCCATCCGCGAGAGTACCACCACCCACATGACCTAAGCACCTTCCCAGCACCCCCATCCCCATCCTAACCCTATCACTTTGGGGATTAGGATTTCAACATATGATATTAAGGGGTGGGGGTGACAATTTCATATCTTCTACTCACATCTCTAGTTTTATTATTTCTACTTGACACATAGGCCACATTATGAAATTGATGTTTCCCAAGGTATGTTCTGGGAAATGCTAGATGACACAGAAAAAAAAAAATTCCTCGCTTAGTAATTTTTAGGTTACATAAAAATAATTCCAGAGGAAGTTTGGCTCTGATCTCACTAGATCTCAGGAGTAAGATTCAAAGAACAAGTCTTGTATTCATTACACTAAAACTGATGAGGGAACAAAAGGCAAGCTGAGGACAAAGCAGGAGCTGACACCCCACAACCCCCCTCTCATGAGATACATGCGACATTCTCAGGCCTTCCTGGCTGCCCTAAAGGAAAAACAGTTAACTTGTAGAGATCACAATCCTGCCAAGACCTGAGTCTCCCTGCATGTACAAATGTCCTAGTGATTGACAAGGAATCAGCTTTCTTATCAATGACTTAACTTCCAAAGACCCATAACTCAGTTCTTGAAGCCCTAACATCATCTTCCCCTCCCTATAACTGAGGGAGGCTGAGGCAGAGGGAAATGTAAATAAAGTCAAATTTCTTCTAAACCTAAAGCTCATTGATAAGAACGCGTGATAGCAGGACTGGGACATTCCCCCCGGAAGCTCCCAACTCTCTCACTGTTAATGCCTTGCTAAGAAGAAAACAACCATAACCTGACAAACAGCAAAGCCTCCCATATTCTGTGTGTCTTCTTTCAAACCCTCCCTTTTCCTTACCTCCCCCAACCATGTAGTATATAACCCGCCACCCTTCACAGCCCCAGTGCAGTAGTAGCTCTTTCCGCCCACACGTCCTGTCCCCATGCTTTAATAAACCACCACTCTGCACCAAAGATGTGTCAACAATTCTTTCTCGGTCATCGGTTCTGGACCTCACCCCACTGAACCTCACTTATATTCTAAAACTTCATCAAAACCAAATATGGGGGCACCTGGGTGGCTCAGTGGGTTAGGCCTCTGCCTTCGGCTTGAGTCATGATCCCAGGGTCCTGGGATCGAGCCCTGCATCAGGTTCTCTGCTCATCAGGGAGCCTGCTTCCCCCGCACCCCCCCCCCCGCGCCTGCCTCTTTGCCTTTTTGTGATCTCTGTCAAATAAATAAATAAATAAAATCTTTTAAACAACATGAACAAGTAATAGTATCCCCATTTCATGGACAAAGAAGCTGATCCAGGGAGATGGGAACAGTACTGGGCTTGAACAGTGGACTTCCCAAATTCGTGTCCACCTGGAACCTCAGAATATAACCTAATTTGGAGATAGCGTCTTTGCGATACGGTTTACATGAGGTCATAATGCATTAAGGTGATCTTAATCCAAAGACCAGTAATCGTACAAAAAGAAGGAAATCTGGATACAACCACAGGAGAGAGGGAAGGCCGTGTGAAGACAGAGGGACCCCGAGACACACAAGGAGAAGGCTGTGCAATGACAGAGTAAGAGACGCAGTCACACACCTACCTACAAGCTAGGGAGTAGCAAGGATTTCCAAAAGTTAGGGAGAGAGGAAGGGAACAGCACCTTCTCTGGACCCTGAGGGAGCTTGGCCCTGTCAACACCTTGAGCTTGGACTCGCAGACCCCGGAACAGGAGAGAAAGTATTTGTTATTTCAAGCGGCCAAGTTTCCTAAGCAGCCTTAGGAAACCGACACAGTAACTATCTAAAAAACCTGCAAATATTCACTATTGTTTTAAAAACAATAACAGCAAGGCAATATTGAATTGTAACTGCCCTTACTGTTTTTTGGCCTAAAAAATACAGTGGATTTAGAGGCGTCCAAACCACAGGAACCCACTTCACTATTACCACTGGCTCTTTAAGGGTGATCTCCGAAAGAATTTGTGAGTATTCGCTTCTTGTGAGCTAAATGCTTGTGAATTTGGAGTAAAATCTCTTCTTACTCCAGATTAATTTTTTTTAAGACTTATTTATTTAATTATATGACACAGAGAGAGAGATCACAGGTAGGCAGAGCAGCAGGCTGAGAGAGAGGGGGAAGCAGGCTCTCTGCTGAGCAGAGAACCCGATGTGGGGCTCAATCCCAGGACCCTGAGATCATGACCTGGGCCGAAGGCAGTGGCTTAACCCACTGAGCCACCCAGGCACCCTCCAGATTAATTTTTTTTAAGGTTTTATTTATTTATTTGACAGAGAGAGAGATCACAAGTAGGCAGAGAGGCAGGCAGAGAGCCCAATGTGGGGCTCGATCCCAGGACCCTGAGACCATGACCTGAGCCGAAGGCAGTAGCCCAACCCACTGAGCCACCCGGCGCCCCTCCAGATTCATTTTAAAATTTTTATCAAAAACTCATTGAGCATTTTTTGAGACGTTTCTGCAGTCAACAAATTTACTTAATTTTTTTCTTTCTTATTTTCTGGCATATTGCTAGTTTAACAGGTTCTGAAAATAAGGTCTTTTAATTAACTAATCCTTCAGAAACAACATATGGTTACCAGATTAAAGATTAAAACACGGACAGATATTGGTCTTTGTCAAAGGACTATTAGCTTGCCTTTTCCTATCCTCACACTATCTCAAATGAACCTCATGACCACAGCAGGCCACTGACCCACAAAGAAACTTTCTGATGATTTACTGAGCCTACCTCCCTTTTAAAAAGATATTCTTCTGGAGATTGTGATTCTGCTGGGAGAGAGGGAACAGAAAGGGAAGGAATCTTTTAAAGACAACATTAGACCCCCCTCAAAGGAAAAGATCTTCTTTAAAACTGTGTCTTGTCTCAAAGGCATAGGCATATCTCCATTGCTCTTATTTTTGGTAGCTGTCTTGGCTAGTTGGTTTTTGAAGGGAAACTCAGCAACAGTCTCTGCTTAAGGAAGCACTCCGATTTTATTTACTGTAGGGGAAGGAATAGGTACAGCCATGGTGAACCCAGGCAGGGCTTGAATAAATACAGTAGTTTGGTGAAAACTCCCTTTACTCATTTCGGAAGCACGCTGGGGTTTTTCCTATCTTCTACTATAAAAAAATGTATTTTTTTCCTAAAGATTTCGTTTATTTATTTGACAGACAGAGACCACAAGTAGGTAGAGAGGCAGGCAGAGAGAGAGAGGAGGAAGCAGGCTCCCCGCCGAGCAGAGAGTCCGATGTGGGGCTCGATCCCAGGACCCTGGGATCATGACCCGAGCTGAAGGCAGAGGTTTTAACCACTGAGCCACCCAGGCGCCCCCCTCTACCTTCTACTATAGACAAAATCTCCCTCCCTAAACTCGTACCCAAAAGATTCAACAGCTTGCCTACTTCTGAAGAGCCACCCTCCACAACCAAAAAAATCCTTCTTTTCCATTTGTCGCCTGGGCGCCTAAAGACTTGTAAAATACAATAGATAATCTCTTCTAGATCTATTTACACAGGTTTCTGTGTCTAACTGACAAGTCGAGTTAACGTTTTGATAAAAGGCACAGGGAGCTGTGTGGTTGTTTTTTTGTTTTTTGTTTTTTTAAGAAAGAACACTGAAGGATGGGCTCGGTTTAAAACCATGCCAGAGGCTTTGGACTCCTGGCCTACTCACAAAACTAGTCAAGTCTGACGCGAGCCTCCCTGTTATCAGCGGTCACCGTGCCCCACTCTGCCCCGGCCCTTTGCATGCCAGGAGTCGGTTGTGTGGTGAGCAGACTGATGGCCCAAAGATACCCACATCTCAGTCCACAGAACCTGGGTGACTTCGTCACCCAGGAATGCATGGGGCTTCCAGAAGCTGGAAAAGGCAAGGAAACCATCCTTCCTAGAGCCTCCAGAAGGGAAGCAGTCATGTTTTTGGCTCGCTGAGATATTTTGGACTTCTGACCTCCAGAACTATTAGACAACAAATAGGTGCTATTTTAAGCCGCCAGGTGTGTGGTCTTTTGTCACAACATCGCATCAAAAACTGATACAGTTGGGAAGTTGTGATTATAAAAAAGAAAAGGAGGGAGAATGGAAGAAGGAAAAAGACAAGCAGGCCCCGGAGCCTCTCCTGTCTCAGCCCCGCAAAGGTGTTGGTGGCTTAGGTCAACCTACTTTATAAAACGGCTTTCCTTGGAAAGACCCAGAAGGGAGTCCGAAGGCCAGGCTGTGGGCTCTGCACACGGGCACCAGGCCTGGCAGAAGGCACTCATTGACTGATGGATGGTTTTTCACTGTTTCCCAAGCTCACCTACTTCTTTTTTTACCGCTATCTTAGATTCACCCTCTTCCCATGTGCCCCTCATAGCCTCACACTCAACCCTGTCTCAAAAACAGCCTCTGTTTTTAAAAAAAAAAAAAAAAAAAAAAAAACAAAAAAAAACAGGGGGGTTAAATAAGACTTCTTCCTATAAACCCAAGTCTCAGATAGAGAGTAAAAAGAACAATTAAGAGGAAAGCAAGAGCGTCACTCATTATGCGGAAAGCAAGCCCGAGGCGGCAACAAATCCTGGGACTTCATGGGGTCCTGACAACATCATGGTTGCCGGCGGGCTGAGGAAAAGGAAATGGCTTCCTCTGGGAGCATCTTACTGGCAAATAAAGCATTCTTCACGTTCATTCTCATGGTTTGCTACCAAGCTTTTATTCTGCCTTGGCAGCATTTTGAAAGAATATCTGTGCTTGGACCAAGCCAAGACACACAGTTGAACTGGTGGCCCATTTTCCAGCAAGACACAGCTTCGTCCTCTGAGAACAACAGAGGCCCCAGTCAGGTTTCTAAGTGCTTCTGGCTGGAGTGAGTGGACACTGTTTTCAGACGGAGCAGGCCTGACAGTGTCAAGCAAGCCCACGTCAGGAAGCAACAGCAGCCCGCACTCCCACTGAGAGACAGCTGGCCTGCCGGCAAGATGGAGACAGGGACGGGCAGCTTGGAACAAAACCAGGAAGGTTCTAAAACTCCCTGTGAAGACTTTCTGTCACCGGGGTGGGGCCTTGGGTACGTTTTCTTGGCCATCTGGATGATCACCATAGGCTCTAGGTAAACATATTTCTTCTTCAAAGGAGCCCCCACATAAGCCTGGGGCCCGTCCACCTGATAGTGGACACTGTCCCCGAAAAGAACATTTCCCGTGTGGACCCCCATGAGTGGGGCTGGCCGGCCCACCTGGAGTCCCCCAGAGACAGCCAGATGGGGTCTTTCCCCAGGACATGGATACCTGCCAGGAAAACCACATCCCGGGGGCACTTTTTGTCAGGTGGGTATTACTAGATGGGATTTTACCACCAGGGAGAGCAAACACCCCGCATGGGGGATGGACTGCCTGCCTGAGCTGGCTGGAGGCCTCAGGAGGTCACAGAATTGTGGGGGACAAGTTAGTGGAGCCATCGTAGCCTTGGGGGGGGTCAGGCCCACACTGCTGATGACCAGGGCCCCACGGCAGAACAGGCCTTAGAAGCCCGGTACCCCGAAACGCTGGGGCGGGGCCCTGACTTCGCATTGCCCCATATCACCACTCTTTGTGACAGTCCAGGTGGCCCTAAGGCTGCTGAGCCACTCATGCTGCCATTTTCTCGCCCTCCACGTCAGAAAAACCGGAAAGAGGATGTTCTTTCATCTGCTGTTTACTTTGTCTGAAGACTGATAAAATGTTTCCGTGCCCATAACAAAATGCACTTGTTTCCCCTGAGATTAAATCTGTTATTTACTGAGGGCTGCAGCCTGGGCATATCCTGGGAAGGCTGGAGCGGAGGCATCTGCGGACCCGGCCTTTGCCCAGTGAATCGGCAGCCCCCAGGCCGTTCTCAGAAAAACCCGGTTCTCCGCCAGGGTTCCTCACCTTCTGTGCTCAGTCCCGCTGGCGATGCCCATAGATGGGGCCATCTGGTCTCCACCTGCCACCTGTAAGTGGGGATGGCCATCGTCCCCTGAGGTTAATGACATGCCCAGGGGCACCCAAACAGTGCTGCCCACCCAAGATTCAAACCCCAGTCCGTGCCTCTCGAGAGCCACCAACACCACTTCCTTCCTATTAAAAGGGTGTCAGTTTGGAATCTGACGCATTTCAGAGATAAAGTATAAAAAGATCTTAGGAGATAGTGTTAAAATGGCATGCAAAAATAAATTCAAAACACGTCAACGTCCATAAAAAAAGACAAGTGACATTAATTAAAAATATTTGTTGTTTTTCCTTCTGAGCACATCTCCCCAAGACCTCTCTCTCCCAAGCAATGTTCTGTTTCCTTAGGTTGAAAGCAGGCAAGCTGCATTTCCTTTGCCACAGCCTAAACCTGACTTTGCACCGTTGACATGGACGTCTTACCTAAAAGATTACTTTATTAACATAGAAGTTTTAAAAAGCAACAAGGAAGACATTCGACACATCCTTTCTGCTGGGAAGTAAGCAGGCTTCAGAAACAGACTCACAGTCAAGTTTGAGGACAGAACAGAGCCACACCCAGCTCTGGCTGAAGCCACTAATTGTCTTTGCCTGAGAAACAAACATGAAGCTCCAGAAAAGCCAGATGTCTTCAATGTCCATGCCTGGCGTTTCTTTCTGTTCGCCGTCCGCATGGCGTCTTCCTTTGATGTCTCTTCCTTTGCCAGGTGCAGGTGCATCATAACTGAATTTGCGGCATCGACATGGTTTTCAAAACCAACTCCAGAGACCACTACAAATCTACGATCAGGGTTAGGCACTTGAAAGGGTTCTCGCATTTCATTCGAAAACCAATCTCTGTAGGGCTTGTTCATAATCCTCACCACAATGACTGGGGATTTACAAGGAGGGAACAGCTTTCTCATTTGGAAGAAAGGCAAAGCGGATTTGCACCATACCCTACTTCCAGGCAGGGCAGGGTAGCTGTGTCTGGATGAAATGCTCCCGGCCGGCCCGGTGCACCAAGGAGAAGGGGCAAGGGGAGGCCATAGGAGAAATGGAAGACAGAAATGCGCCACTGGGCAGCTTAGGGGCCTGTGAATCTTTCTGCCGATGTACTTCTAATTCAGGGCAAGGCCGGGGGAGGGGAGTGGGCTGGTGAGAAAATGGAAAGCTCATTTTAAGACAGGGAGAGCTCTGAAATCTTATTATGCTGAGTAATTGCCGAAGGCTTAGAAATCCCTGCACCACTTCGGAGATTTGGCATCAGAGGAGGACAGAAGTGATGTGATCGTGGCTGGAGAGTCCCCCCGCGAGCCAGGGCACTAGATCTCCTTAGTGCTGGTCCTTATCATTACTTTTCCAATGCCACGCAAGGCAGGGACACATTTGTGCTGGCCCTTGAGGCAATCAGATGCTTAGGCCAGTGAGGAATTGATTCAGGAACCGGGGGCACATGCAGATGTCGACCAGACCTCAAAGCGGCTGCCCCAAGAAACAGAGGAAACCGGAGCTACCTTCCACCGATTCCATCTGTAGAAGCCAGAGGATTTGAATTCTCCTTGGTGTTGAGCTATAAAGCCAAATAGCTTTAAAAAAGAAATTTTTAAAAAATGGCAAAAGCTTTAGAGTCCCTAAACCCTCCAGAGTCAGGGTGTGGAGGCAACTTAATAATGGGAATTACCAAGCAGAACGTTCCTCAAAGAAAATGGAGCGCTTTGGGTGCCTTTTGGTCTACTCCCCACCAGAACCGGAAGTGGGAAGCTGGGTGACTGGAAAGACTTCATGGCTCTTACCTCACTTGTTTCCTCATGCAGTTAAGAGAAGAACTTGTAGAATAGAAATGTCAAGACCAATTATATGCTCAGAGTTACAATTACACCTCAGAACCTCATCTTTCTCTCTTTTCGAAATCTGCCACATTATCATTAATCAAGGCAAAGCTTGCAACGTTGTAGCTATGTAAAACCTTCACAAAATCATTTGGTCCTTGTTTTTTTCTACTTTGTTCCTTTTCAGTTAATGTAAGATAATTTTTTCCCCCCTTAACATCTCCGACTTCAGGAAAGACTTTGACAACCCCTCATAAGCCTGCAGATTTCGTGACAGATCTGTGATTATATTTAAGGAGGCTTGTCATAGGAAGTACACTCAAGTTTTTTTTTGCTGTTGTCCTGATTTTAATGAGTGCAGCGAACTCATGATGTTCTAATGAGAGCCTTCTGTGTCTCAGAAAAGGGGGAGATGGGGGGACCTACAGAAGGGGTAGTTACCGCTAATAAATAAAAGCAAAATAAACAAACATTCTGAACTAAGCCATGCTAAAGAGAGGCAGGCTGGACCAGGGAAACTGAGGCAGGGTGACCTGAAAGGGTCCAGTTGGGCGAACGGATCCACGGTGGGGACAACTTTCCTACGACACAGAAGCTGTAGTCTGTGTTGGGATAGGTCTGCAAGGCAGCTGTCAGTGGATACAGCCGGAAGCCAGACTCCCTCTGATCACAGAGAAGAGCTTGACAACGATGAGACATGATTGTAAGTGGAATGGAGAGGAAAGATGATGCACTCCCCATTTCCAGAGGTGCTCAAGCAGAGACTCGGTAATCAGCTGGCAAAAAGCACGTGGAAAATATTGCTCCTTTGGGCTGGATGAAACTAGATAACCAAAGGACCCACGTGCCTTCCAGATCAGTCTGTGATTTCCTGGCAGTGGACCACCAGTAACCCACTCCGGGGCTCAGTTTCCTTATCGGAAAGAGGAGGGCCCTGACAGAAGATAGACATCGAAGATGGTTCTCAGCCCAAGATGGTGTCAGCCCATCACCCGGTAAACTGGTGTTAAGCTGGGAGCAGTGTTCAGGCATCCTAACTCCCTGTCCAACCTGCAAGGGGTCCCTGAACTTCTCTGGGCCTTCCTCTGAGGTCTTTCCTATAATCCGTAGACAAGATTGGAGACTGGGACAACATAAGGCCACCAAGTGTTTGAGGCAGCACTATAAAAAGCAATAGGTCAAAATGCCTGAAGCCAAAACATTTGTGAAACAGAGGTTTTCTGAAGTGTTTTTCAGACAAAAAGCAATCAAGAAGAGTATTGGGATAATGCCTTTGAGTTCCCAGCGTGGGATATAAGGGAGCTCACAGGTTTGGGGAGAAAGTTTCGGGGCTAAAGGGAAACTCTCCCCAAGGGAGGAGGGAAGACTTTATAACTTTACACCTTGCCCTACCCCAGGACTCTTCCCTTTTCAGCCCCATTCATGTTTGGTATACAGTTGGTGCTTAAAATATATTTGGATGAATAAAATAAGTTTTACTGAAGGAAAATACAGCAAATCTGTTCTAAACTTACATATCTATTTCAAACATGCATATTATATAACATACTCTTTAATTACCTTGGTAATTGTTGTTGAGACACCAGTAAGACAAAGTCAGTGGGGGCAAGGTGGGGATAAGGACATCTGTAACAGCACAGAGACAAGTGTCAGGGCTACCTGGATGGATGAAGCCCGGAATGCCTTGAGACGACTCCCTAGTACGCTCCCTAATTTCTGGTTAAAGTCATCCATGATTGAAAGATCTGCCTTGCTGGTAACCATTTGCCTTATACAGAAAGAAAAGACCTTTGCACCAATCCAGAAAGCAACATGGACTTCTTTTCTCTCTAAGCTGTTGAAAAAAGAAAGAGCAGGGATACTTTGCCTATAAAACTGAAATGCAGAGACTTTAGATCTCTTCCTGCTTGCTGTGGTTTGCATCTCCAGGCCCCCAGCCAGTGAGCTCCTAACAGGACCGGCCCTGGGTAAAGTGGTAGAATGACTGGAAGAAACAGATTCTTTCCCACTCCCCAGGACCTTCTCTCATGTTCTACCCACTCACCCTGCATGCTTATCCCCAAGGCCCATTGAGAATAGCCCCAAAGCATTCTGTTGATGCCTATTTTGTGGTCTTCATAAGATTCCATCTCCCATTCAGCTCAACAGACCCATGCTCCCAGATACACTTGAGCATCTCTGGACCCCCTATCTGAAGAGGGGCTTCATGTGCTTGCTGAAGATACAGTTCACCTACGGCTTAGGTGTTACTCTTCCTAGAATAGAGATGTTTTAAGATTGCGGTCCAAAGAATGAATCTGTCAGAGGCAAAGTAGGAAGGAGGTAGAGAAGTTGGATTGGGTAGAAGAAACCCTGGCTGAGTGACATCCAGTTCTTGCTGACCAACAGTTAAAACACATGAACTAAAAAGAGAATATTTTATATCAAAGCTATTTTGAAAAATTCAGGATGTAGGATTGCCAAATCTATGTTCCACTAACTTTTCAAATGATATAGGTCAATCGATGGTACCTCCTTGTGAGACCATGGCCACTAATGACTACTATTTTCCAGTTCTTCCAATGGTTTGCTAGATGGGAACTACACTCTCTGGAAGGAGGAGTCTAACTTGAGGTCTAGTTCCTTGCATGCAAGTGTTTGCTCTCTGATTAGACAGTGAGCTCATTGACAGCAAAGATCTTGCTATAATATTCTCCGTACCCACAGCACAGAGTGGTGGACCCATAGTGATAGGTAGAAGGACGAATGGTTGAGTCCGCCATGTAAACTACAGATGCTGTAGGGATCGAGGTGGTACAGACAAATACAGAGGTCAGAAGAAGACATCAGAACAGAAGTAGGGAGACAAACAGAGGACAGAGCCCTTGATCCAGCTGGGTTCTTGGGGACAGGGAAGCTTCTGGGCAGACTGGAGAGAGTCTCTGTGCCTTTGCTTCTCTTTCTGCCAAAGGAGTAGGTTTAGGCCAACCAGTTCTAAGGTCCCTTCCAGTCTGAGATGCTTTTGGACCACAAACTGTGAATCACTAGTCACTGGGCCCTGCAGAATACAAGTGGGACAGTTGCTTTCATCAGAAGGCCAGCCGGAAGGTGGCAGGCACTTAGGCATGATTTTTAGTGTTATTTTAAGGATAATCCTTAAACCTTAATCATAATTCAGATGATGAGCTATTTTTCCTTGTACAAGAGGAAATTCTTGCATTTCAATAGCTGCAAACACGAGCAAAAGTCCTTTGCCAAAGCTCTGAGTCCAAAGAACATCCTTTGAGCCTCCCTCTCCTTTGATGCAATGCTGCGGATTCCTCTGTGTGAACCCACCGTGGATGCACAGAAGGACACGTCCCACAGCCATCCTGCCACACCCACCCCTTTTCCAGGTGAACCCCGACCTCTGCTTCTTATTCTAAGTCAGCACATGCAAGGAACAGAGACTACGGACGACTCCATACACACACACGGAGCTATTGTGAGCTGGTCGTTCCAAGTGCCTTCAAGTTCAAGGGAATGAGGGGAAGAAGGGCAGAGGGATTCTAATCTTTGGCCTGTCACGTGGAAGAAGAAAGAAAGTCTCACGGACCCACGTTTTCTGTCCTGTAATGTTTATCATCTTAGATCAGAGGCAGAGAATCTACTCACCGCGTCCCTTTTCTTCCCCCGAGTCCTGGGTTATGGCTGCTGGCTTAGAAGACAGGCTGTTTAGGCCAGGAGGGGAACTGAGGGAACTGGATTCTGGATGGAGGCTAATCCAGAGTCCTTGTGCTTTGTGAACCACTATCAACAAACCCTTTCGCCATGCTGTAGACATCAGGAAGTTTGTGGCTGAGATCTTTTTCGAGGGAGACAATACAAATATTGGTTTCCTGGAGCTCAATGACATAACAAATGACAGCCAACTGGGTGGCTTCAAACACATTTATTCTCCCACAGTGCTGGTGGGTAGAAATCTGAAATCAAGGTGTTTGTGGGTTGACCGGGCCTTCGTAGGCTCTAAGAAAGACTGCCTCCTCCCAGCTTCTGATGGCTGCTGGTAATCCTTGCCCTTCCTTGGCTTGTAGCTACATCACCCCAGTCTCTGCCTCCATCGTTGTATGGCATCTGCTCCCCAGCCCCCATGTCTCTGGGTCTTCACATGGCCTGCTTATAAACACACTGTCATTGGACTTAGGGCCTACCCTAATTCAGTATGACCTCACCTTAATTAAATACATCTGCAAAGACCCTAGCTCCAGATAAGGTCACATTCATAGGTTCTGGGAGGATATGAATTTGGTAGGGGTGGGAGATGGGGAAGGGGACACTATTCACCCTAGTACCATAGAGCAAAGGGCAAAGGCTGCAGCCTAGAACTCAGAAGACCTGAGTTCAAGGTCTGACTCTTTTACTTACTTATGTGGACACAGAGGAGTCATTAAACTCTCAATGTCTTTGCTATAAAATGGGACCACCACCACCGACACCTCAAGGTTGCTGTGAGACAAGGGTAAGAACCTCTGGGGGACGGGGGTATGGAATTACTTTGATGAGAAACCAGCCCCCCAGTCCACCAGCGGGCTGTCTAAGCTGCAAGTCACAGAACTTTATGTGACAGGCAGCTGCTGAGATGGCCCCCATGCCCCTTGTGTCCTAATAGCCACATCCTGGTATAATCCTTTCCCCTGGAGTACTGACTGGACACCTAGTGACTTCCAGTCTAATGAACCTGGCAAAAGTGATGGGCTGTCCCTCCAACTTCTGTCTTACTCCCCTTCTCTGGCTTTCTCACCGCCTCACCGTGATGGACAACAGCTGCCATGTAACTGCCCTGTAGAGTGGCCCACGGGGCAAGGAACTGAGGGCTCTGACCAGCAGCACAAAGAATCGGAAGGATCCTGCCAATACCACCTAAGCAGCTTAAAAGCAGATCCATCGCCAGCTGACCTTGAGACGGCTGCTGCCCAGCCAAAGCCATAATTATAGCCTGTGAGAGACCCTGACCAGAGGAGCCCCCCAGATTCCTGACCCATAGAAAATAGGAGAATAAAGGTTTGTTATTCCGAGCCACTAGTTGTGGGATAATTTTTCCATAGACCTAGAGAACTAACTGCTGTAGACTGAATGTTCATGATCCTCCCACCCCAGTCCTTACGTTGAAACCTAATCCTCAGTGTGATGATATTAGCAGGTGGGGCTTTGGGGAGGTGATTGTGTCCTAAGAGTGGAGCCTTCATGAATGAGATTAATACCCTTAGAGAAGAGACCCCCTAGAGCTTCCTCTCCCCTACCACCTTGGAGGAGGGCACAGTGTGATGACAGCCATCTCTGAACTGGGATGTGACCAGACACCCAGACTAGCATCCCCTTGATCTTGAACTTCCCAGCCTTACAGAACTGGGAGAAATACATTTCTTTGTTTATAACCCACCCAGTCTCTGGTATTCCACTATAGCAGCCCTCACTAAGACATTAATACAGTTTATTAAATCAATTTTTAAAATCGAGAAACAAGGGGAAAGAGATGGGTTAGGGTAGTAGTCAAAGACCATACTATCAGAGCTTTAGATTATGCAGTGTTTGGGTAACCCATCTCTCTGGGCGCCATTAACCTTCCCCACTGATAGTTTCACTAAGAAGACCAGAGTTGATGTTTGAGCAAAAGGGACTCACAGGCAGAAGATACCTGGGCCCATAACATGCATTTGCTCCTTGAGGGAAATGCAGGGGCAAGTGCTCACGGCCATAATAGTAGCTTGTCGATTACCTTGTTGAGTTGCTCTGCATTTCATCCGGCAGGGAACACAGGGGACCAGAATGGGAAACACCACTATGTGACCACTGTAAGACCTTATAAATATTCAGTACCTGGTATAACTATACTTAGTATACCACAAGTATTTGGTGCCTTGTATGCTATATGTGTATTGTGTTCAGTGCCTCCTGGGTTTTTCCATCATTTTTAATTTGCTAAAAAGGCAGTTTCTTAATCTTAAAACATTACAGAACCAAGAGAAGCCCTATTATTGTCACTCCTGCCACCTGCTTTACTGGCCACAATTTTGCCATATCTTTTGCCTTCCTTACAATACCTTCTGCCAGGCCTATCAAACTCCTCTTTGCCCTCCAAAGCCCAGCTTAAGTCCCACCTTCTCCAAAAAGCCTGTCTTGAGCCAGTAGGGTCCTAGAGCTGGCTCATATCAGCTCATGAGAGTTAACTGGTAATTTTTCAGGAATTTTCCAAGCCAGTTCTTGAACATGGGCATTAATAAAAGTTGCATTGTGTAAACTTACAATGAAAGAAATTAAAGACGGAGGTAGTAAATGCTCATCACTTCTGAATTACTATCATATGCTTGATGCTAATCTCTGCTTGAGTGTCTTTGCATCTACTGCACCTTTGTGGCAGAACTCCTCCATAATGATGGGCTCCTGTGTGTCTCCTGTGTCTCCTCCCACCTCCACATTTCATGAAGTCAACTTGGTGACTTGAAATTAACCAGGGTGGAATTACGGTATTTACACCATGGAAGTGGCAAACACTACAAAATAAAGCTTTTATTTTCTTCCCCAGGGGCTGGTTGTTAAAACATATACCAGCGCTACCACAGATTCCAGCCAAAATAACCCCTCTGAATTCTAAACTCTCATAGTGCTTCTTACCTTTTCTGCTCAATGAATGCACATTTAGCATTTGCTGCCTTAGTTACCAGGTATGTTTCCTGTGTGTGTGTGTGCGTGTGTGCGCATGTGCATCCACCTTCTCCCCCTAACTGCACTGTTGCCAGATTTCAGGGCAGGAACAGTAGTCCCCTTTATCCTTTCTGAGCCACCGTGCCCTTAAATAACGTCCTCCTCCTTGGTGTGAAACTCAGGACTATCTCTAGATTTCCCAGCACTCCAGGGGCTCACATTCTCACCATGTCTCCCACTACCATTCTGGCTCCTGACCTCCCTGGGCTGCTGCTCTTCTATTTCTGCCCCATACCAGCCCCCATCACTCCTCCTTCTCCACTCACCCCCCTCCCAACCCAGCACCATGGAAATGGCAATATAGTTTTACCAAGGGTTTGGATCTAACGGAACTGGAGAACAGCACAGGGATTGGTAATAATTCAACACCAGACTTCCCTGATATAGACATTCCCATCACCAGGGAATCTCTCCTTGCCCTTTTTTCCCTGGTGGCCCCCTCTCCACCAGGACTTTTATCTCCATGTTTGAGGGTCCTCACACTCTTATTTCCTTACCCAAAAAAGGGAAACCACAATTTGTGTAACTTTATGATGCCTAGAGATTTGCTATGAATCCCTCCTCAACAAGGACCCACTTTGCACATTAAAAAATTATGATAAAAACTTTCAACAAAGTAGGTACCTCAACATAATGAAGGCCATATATGATGAGCCCACAGCCAACATCATACTCATTGACCAAAAACTAGATGCTGTTCCTCAAGGATCAGGAACAAGACAAAGATGCCTACTTACATGACTTTTATTCAACATAGTATTGGAAACTCCAGCCAGAGCTATCAATCAAGGGAAAAAAGTTAAAAAGTCAGCCAAATCAAAAAGGAAGAAGTCAAATGGTCTCTAATTGCAGATAACATGGTACCATATATAGAAAACCTTAAAGATGCCACCAAAACTGTTAAAACTAATCAACAAATCCAGTGAAGTTTCAGGATACAAAATCAATATACAGAAATCAGTTGAGTTTCTACACTCTGATAATGAACTGTCAAAAAGACAGTTCTTATTAAGAAAATAATTTCAATTATAATTGCATCAAAAAATATCTAGAAATAAATTTAACCAAGGGGATGAAAGACCTATGCAGTGAAAACTGTAAGATACTGATGAAAGAAATTAATGAAGACACAAATAAATGGAAAAATATGTTGTTCCCATGGATTGGAAGAATAAATTTTTTTTTAAAAGATTTGTATTTATTTATTTGACGGACAGAGATCACAAGTAAGCAGGGAGGCAGGCAGAAAGAGAGGGGGAAGCAGGCTCCCTGAGGAGCAGACAGCCCGATTTGGGACTCGATCCCAGGGCTCTGGGATCATGACCTGAGCTTTAACCCAGCAATCTACATATTCAGTACAATCCCTATCAAAATTCCAATGGCACTTTTCATAAAAAGAATAAATGATCCTAAAAATCTGTATGAAACTACAAAGACCCCAAATAACCAAAGCAATCTTGAGAAAGAAGAACAACACTGGAGGCATCATGCTTCCTGATTTCAAACTACAGTGTGTAGCTATGGTAATCAAAACAGTATGATATTGGCATAACAATAGATACATAAATCAATGGAACAGTATAGCGAGCCCAGAAATAAACCCACAATTATATGGTCAATTAATTTACAATAAAGGAGTCAAGGAAATGGGGAAAGAGTAGTCTCTTCAATAAATAGTGCTGGGAAAACCAGGCACGCACATGCAAAAGAATGAAATTGGACCACTGTCTTACATCATACACAAAAGTAATGCAAAATAGGTTGTTGTTATTGTTTTTAAGATTTCATTTTCATTTATATGACAGAGAGACACAGTGAGAGAGAAAACACAAGCAGGGGGAGAGGGAGAAGCAGATTTCCCACTGAGCAGGAAGCCCGATATGGGGCTCAATACCAGAGTCCTGGGATCATGACCTGAGCCAAAGGCAGAGGCTAAACAACTAAGCCACCCAGGCACCCCTCGAAGTTTTTTAAAAAGTTTTTAAAAAGATTTTTAAAAAACTTGACCATAGACCTGAAACCCTAAAATTCCTAGAAGAAAACAGAGGCAATAAGCTCCTTGACATCAGTCTTATGATTTTTTTCAGATTTGACAACAGAAGCAAAGGCAACAAAAGCAAAAATAAACAAGTGGGACCGTATCAGACTAAAAGATTTCTATGCAGCAAAGGAAACCCAACAAAGTGAAAAGGCAATGGGAGAAAATATTTGCAAATCATCTATTGGATAAAGGGTTAATATCCAAAATACATAAAGAACTCCTACAATTCAATAGCAAAAAAAAAAAAAAATCTGATTTAAATATGGACAGAGAAACTAAATAGACATTTTCCCAAAGAGGACATACAGATGGCCAACTGGTACTTGAAAAGGTGTTCAACATTATTAATCAGGGAAATACAAATCAAAACCACAGTGAGATACCACCACACACCTACTAGCATGGCTATTATCAAAAAGAAATAACAAGCGTCGGTGAGGATGTGGGGAAAAGGGAACCCTTGTGCATTGTTGGTGGGAATAGAAGTTCATGCAGTAACTATGGAAAACAGTATGGAAAAAAAAAACAGTATGGAAAACAACTATGGAAAATTAAAAATAAAACAACGATACGATCCAGCAATCCCACTTCTGGGTATTTATCCAAAAGAATTTAAAACAGGATCTTGAAGAGATAGTGGCACACCCATGTTCACTGCAGCATTATTCCCAACCAGGAGGTGGAAGAAACTAAATGTCCATAAACAGATAAACAAAATGCGGCCTAGATGTACAATGGAATATTATTTAGCCTTAAAAAAAAGAAGGAAATCTGATCAGATGCCACAATAAGGTTGGACCTCAAAGATACTTTGCTAAGTGAAATAAGCCAGTCACAAAAAGACAAATATTGCGTGTTTCCATTTATACAAGGTATCTAAAGAAATTAAACCCATAAAAACAGAAAGTAGAATGGTGGTTGCCAGCCACTGGGGAGAGAGGAAAAAGGGGAGTTGTTCCGTTGTAAGAGTTTCAGTTTGCAAGGTGAGAAAGTTCTAGAGATCCATTGTACAACAATGTACCTACAGTTCGCAATATTGTAATGGATGGTTTAAAATTAAGAGGGTACATTTATGTGTTTTACCACAATTTTTTTAAAGGACACAGGCACTTTCATTCTACAAATACGGGATTTTAGAACAGAACTCTAGAAATAGGGGCGCCTGGGTGGCTCAGTGGATTAAGCCGCTGCCTTCGGCTCAGGTCATGATCTCAGTGTCCTGGGATCGAGCCCCGCATCGGGCTCTTTGCTCAGCTGGAGCCTGCTTCTCTCTCTCTCTCTCTCTGCCTGACTCTCTGCCGACTTGTGATCTCTCTGTCAAATAAATAAATAAAATCTTTAAAAAAAAAAAAAAAAAAAAAAAGAACTCTAGAAATAATAGAAGACAATCATGTGTGTGCCTGCTATAAATTATTCTTGGACTCCCTGTGGTTTTGGACTATCTGGGCTGCTCTTCACTGTCATTGTGAATAAGAAAGAAGTATGTGTCATGGGGTGTCCAAGTGTCTCACAGAGCCCACTTTTAGTCCAGGGATATTCGGTACACTGTATACTCTTTTGATGACTGGAAACAAGCTTCTCCCATGTTATAAATGCAAGTGCACATGGCAGGCACAGAAAAGGGATGGCCCCACATAGGGAGTGCTGGAGAGAGCTGGTCACCTGTCCTCACTCCCAAGCTGGTCTGGTGCCTGGCCCAGCACTTGCCTCTGCCCAGCCTCTCCCCGCGGATCCAGATTACGCTTCACTATTTTGTGAAGTAACCTTTTTGTGAATACCATTTTCTTGAAGCAGAGGACTCTCTCCACCATAGTGGATGGTTTTTCTAATGCTTATGCAAAAGGACAGCCTCCCTTTGTAAGAGCATTTGACACTCTCCTCGAAGGAAAAAAAATTTTTCACTTTACCACCCCCCTCCCCCCCGCCTTTTTTAAGGAGAACGGCAGACATCTGAGATAGGGGCCAGATGCTGCTGGAGACCAGCTCCGATGGAGGACGGTTTCCACACAGGAGTTGTCTTGCTTCTCCCTAGCGACTCCAGAGCATGGTCTCAGAGTCTGTTCCGACAGCCTGTGTCAACGTGGCCAGAGGTCTGGTGCGCCCCTTGGAAGAATTTTAATGTTTTTGACAGACTATCTATTAAAATGCTTGTGCCCTCATTTGGAGTTTCCAGTCTGTGTTTGCACTGAGCTCCATCCAGGTGAAAAAGAGAAAGAAAATAATCCATATGGTCTTTACTGCAGGGTTCAGCCAGATGGGGACCAATGTTTATTGTCAGTGGCACCAAAGTCTGCACCGTCTACCCAGCCTGGAGGCTCCAAACGGCTCCCCCAGGCCATGAGTCTCATGCAGAGTTGGGGTTTGGAAAAGGCCAATCTGGATCTCGCAAGTGTACCCAGGCCATCTCCCAAGCCTGAACACATTTATCAAACTGATTTGAAGTCCAGATTAACAGCAGATGGTTTTAGCCACATGCCCCCATTTAGGTCATAAAACCATGCATTTTTAGACCTAGAAAGGATCTGAGAGGTCTTCTAGGTCAACGCCATCATGCTACAAAGTAGGAAAGTAGGCGGGCAGTGAGTCGAAGGGGGTCATTGCAGGACACCTGCTGGTTGGTAACGGAGCCTGGGCCCGAAGCCAGCCAGGCCTCCTGACTCCCCACAATTGTATCTTCCCACTACAGCCTGGCAGAGTTTCCAGATAACCGAAATATTGACAAGACCTTGCCAGCAGCCCACCAACTTCAGTCAATATTTGCTACGACAGAATTCCAGCAGAACCTAGAGATTTGGAAATTTACCTTTGTGGGGTTTGATGGTTCTAGTGGAAAAAGAGGATTTTTGACTTTTCTAGAAGTGGTCCGTTTACTTAGTTCACTCACACCGAGTGTTTTGTACCAGACTCATGCTCAGTAAGTTCATGTTCCACAAACATCCACCCCATTTTCCCCTATATCTGCATGCCCAGAAATAACCCAGGTGACGAACGTCTTCTGGGCCCTTGAGGCAGACTGAGAGGGGTAGCAGGTAGACCTAGGATTTGGGGGTATTTGGTCCTGGGAACTTCACTTAATGGAGCCATTGACTCAAAAGCCAGAGACCCTGGGTTTGAATTCGAGTCTGGTCAGTCCCTGTGTGGCTCCCTCAGGGTCAATCCCTGCCTGGCCTCGCAAGAGGGATTTAAGGAGCTTGTGCCCTCAGCTCTCAGCTTTGACTCAAGCCAACTGCCAATTTCCTAATTTAGTGCCTGTGCTCTGTCCTTCTGCGCCTAAGGGGTTAGCTTCCCCACATCACCTACCAGATTCCATGATTTGTTCTCAGCATAGGCCCTGACTCTCCCGCACAACCCTATGCCAGATGTCCCTAGTGCTGGGTTCTGGATTCCCCGTCCCTGGGTCCTGCCTTCCTTTTGGAACACAGGACAATCTTCGCTAGACCTCTCTGCTGCTGAAGGCTCGAGTGAGGCAGCTGGTGGTTCTGACCCCACACGTCTATGCCTTCCGCCGATGCCCCACAAGGATGAAGGGGAAGCTGCAGGCTAAACAGCTCTCTGGCTTCCTGCCCGTTCTCAACTAAGTCTGCCTCACCCCCTCCTTCAGTCTTTGGCTGGGTCCTGCTCTAGATCAAGCCTAGGTTTTCTGACAGACGTCAAGAAGGCCAGGCTGGATCCGCTCGATTTAAAGCGGCACCGTACTCATATAAATAGGCAAGCACGTGGGTTAGCTCTCCGGTTGTTGGCATGAAGGCATACAGGACAGGGTGCCAAGAATTTGGCCGTTAGAAAATGAGGCCGTTGGGTCTCAAAGGTAAGTTTGATTATTTATGGTCTTTACAGTGATCTGGTTTTGAAAGGGAGCTGGAATGTTCTCCTTAAACGAAGAAGATGAAAACTTAGAGACTCTGAACATGGCGATGCCTCCGTCCTTGTCCCCAGGCTCCCAAGGATGTCCCTGATATGTGGACTCATCAGCCATAGGAGATCAAAACAAGACTTTGAATCTTGAGGACCTATTTTGAAAGCATATGTGTATGTGTTCCTTGTTAAAAGGAACTAAATTGGGGGATATAATGAATAGTCTCTGTTTCTATTTAAGTCTTGTTGATCAAATAATCTGAGTTCCAAAAAAAAAAAAAAAAAATCTGAGTTCATGATTTGCCCCCTTGACAATTTCCAAAAGCATGCACCTTGTTTATATGGTTCTCCAAATTGAATCCAACCCACGCCCTTGTCCTATGCTCAAGTCTTGGCTTTTTCCTGGAGCCCTGAGAAAGGTCGAGCAGGGAGTGTAGTGGGAATAAGTGACGACCCCTGGGTGGAAAACAGTGCAGCCTTAGCTGATGGGGCAGCAGTGGAGGCCCCCAGAGGCCCGAGAAGATGAAGGCTCCGGGTCGATCTGGTGATGGGGCGGCGAGCACAAAGTCAGAAGCAGGGTAGTCACGGAGGCGGAAGGCACTCAGTAAATTATGGAACAACTAGTGTCAGGTCCCCTTTGACCTCTCGTTCTGTGCTGACCCCAATAATTCAGAGATGTAAGATTTGTACAGTCAGTTCTGAGGTTATTTCAAATGGTCATGCCTTACAAGAATGTGTTTCACTTGCAAATTTTCAAAAATGCTTTTGTAAACTGCCTTCGGTTGGATTCACCAGAAGTAGGCTCAGAAGAAGATTCGTGTGAGAGTGATTTACCATGGAGGTGCTCCCAGGAGAAACCAGCAAGAGGGGGGAGAAGCAGCTACTGCAGCCCAAGGGCCATCCACCGAGGGAGGTCTCAGGTTGGAGCCTCTGGAAGCGAAGCCTCAGAAACCAGGGGATGGGCTCACAGAACCCATCAGCTGGCTCCAAGCAGGCCTGGGAGCAGCGCTAATAGTGGACACTATCAGCTAGCTCCCTCGGTCCCTAAATAACTCATGGAGGCAGGACGCATTGTACCCCCCATTCACAGAATGGGGAAGCTGAGCTAAAGAGAAACTGCCCCGGAAGTCACACACCCTCAGTGTAAGTAACAAGATACACAGAACTCACCCGGCTGGGCTCAGTCCTCTGGCTCTTCTTCCTCTCTCCCACGAAAGGGAATCTTCCCGCTGTCGGTCCATGCCGGCTTCCCACCTGGCCATGGCATTGGGCGTCCAGGGCAAGCAGCATAATTAGGAGGTCAAAGCAGCTGCGTTCCAAACCAGCTGGAAATTACTTTGGGATTTGCTGATGTTGTCAGTTGCCCGGCTTCTTAGCCCCCTAAATCAGAACAGATAATCAGGATTTGGGAACGGTTTTGTGCTTATTAATTGTAACACTTCTAGGAAACAAGCCTCGGAATAGGGTTGTTTCTGATAAACTCGCTCTTCGCATTGTCCCAGCCTGAACTTGTGCCGCTCCTGCCTGGGCGCGCCACCGCCGCCCCCACCCCCCAACCCCGGCCCTGTTCTACTCACTTCCTACCCACATCCTCCTGGCAGTCAAGACCCACTCTGAGCACGTCTTGCCAGAGGCCCCCACCGGCCCCAAGGGGACTGCCCACCCTGGGCGTGGGCGGTGCAGACTTCGGGTGGTACCTCCTCCTGCCTACCTTTCTAATGCACTTGCTTCTTTCCGCCCAAAGCGAGGATCTGTTTCTTAGGACTGGCTCCCCAGCCAGTGTCATACTGGGACGTCCCCTGAAGTCTAGCATGATGTTTCAGAAACGGTCGACATGGGAACAGTGGTTAGTTACTCGGCTTTGGAGACAGAGAAATGGAAGCACCGGGAGGAGCCCACCCGGATAAAGCACGAGCCATGCACAGGCAATCACTTCTTCTCAATTTTGCTTGTTGACATCGGGCCGGACCCGAGATCCCTGTTCGAGACCACCCCTTTTAGGGCTGGCAAAGAAAGGGGCAGGCTCTGGAGCCAGACCTGCCTGCTGAGTCATTAACTGTGTGATCTCAGCTAACCTACTCAGGCAAACCTACTTTTTTCTCTGCCTCTTCTTTCCACCTGGTAAAATGAGGCAATAATAGCACCTGCCTCAAGAGTCAAGGAGTTCCATGTGCGTAAGGAACTCGGAAGGCTGCAGGTCAAGCGTGCCGCTTGTTAGCTCTGTTCTTACCATGACTATTGCTAGGCATCCAGAAGGATAAAGAACTTGCCTAACACCCCATTTCTGGGTAGATTGTGCTCAAATATCACCTTCACTGTGAAGCCTCCCCTGGCCACCCCCTCTGCCTGTTTGGACCCTCCCGCCAACCGCCTTGGGCTCGGGATCCCCACACCTCCCCCAGATTCCTAGGAGGGGCTTCAAGGTTTCCTCACTTGCAGAAGCCGAGATGCCAAGATCTGCCTGGCCTGCCTGGTCTCCCCCTTATTACAATCGGCAAGGTGGCTCAGGGCGCTGGTGCTGGGAAGGCAGCCCCAGCCCAGGGGAGAGGCAGGGGATGGGCCCCGAGCCCCAGGCTCTCCACAGACCTGCCCTCCTGCAAGATCATGAGCCGCAGGACCCAGACCCTTGCTGAACCCCGGCGGCTGGGAGTTGCTCGGTGGGCTGTCCGCCCCCGGGCGGGTTTTTTTTCTTATTGCCAAGAATTTCCGCTTCCAGAGGCATTCATCTTTCCCAGGAACACCCCTCAGCTAAAGAGAAAAGAAAAAGCAAACAAAAGAAACCCTCCCCGAACAAGGAGACTTTCTTTCTCTGTGCGTCCCTGATAAGAGAAACCTTCTGCCAACGTGGCATCCTGTTCTAGACCTTTCCTGTGGCTCCTCGCCACAGCCAGGCCCTCGGGGCTCCTCTGGGTGTGAGGAATGGAGCTGGGGAGCCTACAAGGTCAGCAGGAGATGCTCTTTTGAGACTTGGGGATGTGAATTGAAGCTGTTGGTCAAGTGTGCAAAATTGCCCAGCTGAGGCCAATTAATTTCTCTCTCTCCCATACGCACTTTTTTTTAAACTGATTTATTTATTTTTAAGTGAGTTCTCTGGACAACCTGAAGCTTGAGTTCATGACTCTGAGATCAAGAGTCACGTGCTTCCCCAACTGAGCCGGCCAAGCACCCCATCGCCCATACACATTCCTTTTTTTTTTAAGATTTTGTGTATTTATTTGACAGACAGAGATCACAAGTAGGCAGAGAACCAGGCACGGAGCCCGACATGGGGCTCGATCCCAGAACCCTGGGATCATGACCTGAGCCAAAGGCAGAGGCTTTAACCCACTGAGCCACCCAGGCGCCCCACCCATACACATTTCTTAGTAACAACTTAGACACATTGCCTACAGGACCTTTAACCCACTGAGCCACCCAGGCGCCCCTCCTACAGGACCTTTAAAACAGAAATGACTGTATCGTCTTTTCTATTCCAAGATACCTCTTCCATTTTGCTAATGAGCTCCACAGGCATGGGTCCCCTGGAGACTGAATTCTGTTGCACAGGGCTCTGCAATCTGATATGGAAACCACTTGTCCCATGTGGGTACTGACCCTGGAATGCAGCTAGTCCAAACTGAGATAGGCTGTAAGTGCAGAAGCACACCAGATATCAAAGATAAAGTATAACCCCAAAAGGTAAAAGAGCTCAATAACAATTTTTCCACTGATTACATGTTAAAATGATAATATTTGGGATATACTGGGTTAAATAAATACATTAACAACCATTTTTTACTTTTCCAAATGTGCCCACCAGAAAAGATATAATTACGTCTACAGCTCATATTATGTTCTATTAGATTGTGCTGATCTAGAACTTAGTTTATTTGAATTCTGAGTTTCCACATTCAAAAAAGGAAGACAAACATTTTGCCTCGCCCACTGTCCTTGGATATTCGATCTATTTTTGTCATGTTACAAGATAAGCGAGAATAACGCTTTACTTCTCACTAGTTATTCATTCCACAAGCCCTGGGAAGGGAGGTGAGCACTGGGCTTCCATCCATCAGTCAAAAGCTCCAAAAGGCATTAAGGTCTCATTTTCTCTGCAGGCAAGTACCGGAGTTTCTGTAGTGGGCAATCTTCAATTCTAACTGTATCTCTTACTCAGAAATATTATTTCAGAATCCTCTTTGTAAACCCACTGGCCTCCTAATTAACTCATCAAGAGAAGGTGTTTGAAAAGCCTTTTATTAGCAGCTGAGTTAGGGAACTCTTGGCCGGAAACATTTACGTTTTAGCCTTCTTGCTTCCTGCTGCCCTGACCTGAATCCCCTAAGAGACGTTTCTACGACTTGTATCCAGGAAACAGGAACGCCGACACCATCCTTTGACAAGTGGTTCTATGACCTGAAGGAATCCACTTCCCTGGGCTGAAGTTTGGCCGTTTGTGAAGTTGGCAGATGGCTTCTAAAGGTCCTTCTACTTTTTGTGCTCGATTTAAAATCCTAGACTTAAAAAAAAACCCAAAACTCGGTTTTCCAGTCTTACATCTTGATCGTGACAAGCTTATTGGTTGGTGTCATATCAAGTGCAGTAAACAAAACCGCTGTTTTGTCATTAAAACCCAAGCCTCTCTGGTCTCAAAAAATAAAAAAATTGGGGCACCTGGGTGGCTCAGTGGGTTAAGCCGCTGCCTTCGGCTCAGGTAATGATCTCAGGGTCCTGAGATCGAGTCCCGCATCGGGCTCTCTGCTCAGCAGGGAGCCTGCTTCCTCCTCTCTCTCTGCCTGCCTCTCTGTCTACTTGTGATCTCTCTCTGTCAAATAAATAAATAAAATCTTTTTAAATAAATAAATAAATAAATAAATATTCTTGTCCTAAGTCTGGGGTGATCAAATCTAAGCAGGAGAAGTACCCGTAGCATGTCCCTGATTATTTGACAGTAAAAACCATGTCCGGCGTGTGCAATCACCCCTGGCTAGCAGTCTGGGCGTGTCTACCAAGAACTGCAAAGTGCACGTCCCATGATCCTGCTGTCCACTTCTTGGGATCTATCACAGGAAGCTATTGGAAATTTGATAGATTTATATGGAGAATGAATGAACCAGGCTACTTAACTCAACATCATCATAGGAAAAAGTCAGATGCCAGGTGAATTGTAAAATAAATAGATTAAATAGGTCTGTACAATGGAATAATATTACAGTGTCAAAATGGTTTTAAAGAGCTATTTCAGAACCTAGGAAAGCATTCCTAACACATAGTGTCAAAGTCAGGTTATAAGGAAATTCTTCAAAATGATAAGAACGATTCTCCCCATGGAGTGACATCTTGTGAGTGATTTTTATCTTCACAGTCATCCTTTTCTCTAAATTTTCCAAATTCTTTAACAATTCCAATTACTTTAATAAATCAGAACAATGGTGACTTTTACAGAGAAACCCGTCACACTTTTCTCAGCCCTGCAGGGCTCCAGGCTGTATCTGATTTTGTGGCAGATTTGAAGCTGAACTGGAAAATCTGGGGCTCTCGTTGCTTTAGAAAAGGGCATAGTAGGGCTCAGTAAAGATTTGGTTAATGACTGAAGAACCAGAGGTGATAAAATACATCACAAAGAGTCAAATCAAATAATTTTTAAGCTTCAGCTGTAATTTTCAAATGAATGGTTACCAAAAATAATTATGAGTGGAGAGGAAAAATGACTGCAATGAACTGAGCTCAAAGGAAAGTTTTTACGGAGGGCACCTGTATTGGTGCGCTTGGGCCGCCATCACAAAGCACCAGAAAGGCATCTCTCAGAGTTCCAGGGGCTGGAACTCCAAGGTCAAGGTGCCTACAGGTTTGGTTTCTGCTGAGCCCTCTCTCCTTGGCGCACCCATGGCTGCAATCTCGCCATGTCCTCATATGGCCTTTCCTCTGTGTGTTCCCATCCCTGGTGTCTCTTTATTTGTTTAAATTTCCTCTTCTTATAAGGTCACCAGTCAGACCGGTTTGGGGCCCACCTTAACAGCCTCATTTTAACTTAGCTCACCTCCTTAAAGGCCTATCTCCAAATACAGTC
This sequence comes from Mustela erminea, assembly GCF_009829155.1. Lineage (NCBI taxonomy): Eukaryota > Metazoa > Chordata > Mammalia > Carnivora > Mustelidae > Mustela > Mustela erminea. The sequence goes on from NC_045627.1 coordinate 75,873,595, forward strand.
ATATTCAGAAGTCCTGGGAATCAGGCATTAAAACTCAACATGTGAAAATTAAGGGCACGCAGTTCGGCACATAACAGCAACCATCCCAAGTGATTCCACTGACCTTAAATCTTCCAAGTAATCCCAGCTGATACCTGGGCGCTCAGAGGCAGACAGGCCAGGGAGCTGGCCAAAGACTTATTACCAACGGCCATAAACCCTTGGTTGAGGGCTGCTAGTGAAGAAGCCGGAGAGGGAGGAGCTAAGTGGCAGGGCTTGGATCTGAGACACCCAAGACTTTTTTTTTTTTTTTTTTAAGATTTATTTATTTATTTGACAGACAGATCACGAGTAGGCAGAGAGGCAGGCCACAGAGAGGAGGAAGCAGGTTCCCTGCTGAGCAGAGAGCCCAATGCGGGGCTGGATCCCAAGACCCTGGGATCATGACCTGAGCTGAAGGCAGAGGCTTCAACCCACTGAGCCACTCAGGTGCCGACCCCGGCCCCTCCCCCCAAGCCCCAGACTTTTATATGGAGCTGAGGATCCCTTTAGGGAAGTTTCTGGAGGAAAAGTGAGGAACCAGGGGCACCTGGGTGGCTCAGTGGATTAAGCCTGTGGCTCAGGTCATGATCTCAGGGTCCTGGAATCGAGCCCCACATCAGGCTCCTTGCCCCACATCAGAGGGAGTCTGCCTCTCCCTCTCTCAATCAGGTAAATAAATAAAATCTTAAAAGAAAAAAAAAAATGAGCTACCAAGTTGGAAGAGTCAGTGTAGCTAAGCCTTTCATCCTTGGCTAAGAAACTGGCCTGGATCCTGTAGATAATGGGGAACCATTAGACAATATTAATATAATACTCGTGTGACTTCCCTGTTTCTTATTTGTTTTGTTTTTTAATGCCAGCAGCTGAAAATGTCTATTCTGTATAAGCCTACAGAGGTGTTGCTTATTAATACAGAGCATTTGAATAAAGATAACCTTGGCAAACAAGGCTTGGGGTTCAAAGAAAAGACGGCCTTTGTTCCAACAAATAAAAATATCACAGAATTGAATAAGCCCTTTTTTGTTTCCCTGTGCCTACACAGCCAAAGGAAAAAGTTAAGTCAATTATCCTGATAATCCTGTTTTATTTAGGAAGCTTTTAGCTTTACTGGAAGATGCCTACCTAGTCTTACTCCCTTTTAGAAGAAAATCATTAAATCCCGAGCCATCTAAATGCAAGAGGTAAAATGAACATTCTTTCCAGAATTTTCTTTTTTGGAGTTCCTGCATTGTACAGGCTGATTCTTTCTTAACCTCTGACTTCCTCTGCTACCCTCAGGAGTTGCCAAGTTCCCCCACCAAAAGATCCCCAGAGGAAGGAGGCTACAAGAAAACTCACTGGCTGTGATGGGGCCTGCTTTTCTTATTGAAATGGAGATTTAAGGTCAGTGAACCAAACAAAAACCAAAACACAGCAAACTCATCAAAATGCAGGCCCCTAAATTGAGACTAACACTGCTTCTCTCTTAATTTAAAAGAGAGATGGAACAGAATGCCACTGGCTTCCCAGAAAACATGGCACTTTTCCCTAGTTAAGCAAAATAGATTTAATTTGCCTTCTATTTTAAGGCTCGGCCCTCTATTTTGTCTCTATCCTTGTCCTTTTACCTCATCTCTCTTACCGCCTTCCAGTGCTTTTTATCTTTGCAAACACCTTAAATCTTTTTTGGAACAAGACACCCATACAGACACACTCATCCCAACAAATAACACTTGAAGGTCCTCGCTGGTCACGTTCCTTCCCCGCTGCTCAGACTCGTTCCTTCCCCCCACTTTGGCTCCTGAAAGCCTGGAGAGTGCGAAAGGAAACAGCTCTGTCTGCCATCTACATTCTCAGCTGGGTGTTGGCCAAGGTGAAGGCGAGAGGACATCTGACAGAGGGTCTATTCTCTGTGTCCCGGGACGGTTACCATGTGCTGTGGACTGAATAGTGTTCCGCCCACCACCCCAGATTCTGATGCGGAAGCTCTAGCCCCACCACGATGGTATTTGGAGGTGGGGTTCTCGAAGGAAATTCATGTTTAGATGAGTTTGTGAGGATAGAGTCCTCGTGATGGATCAGTGTCCTTATAAGAAGAGGGCTAGGCTCCAGAGCCTCCTTTCTCTGTCATGTGAGGACACAGCGAGAAGGTGGCCATCTGCAAGCTGGGAAGAAGGCCCACGCCAAGAATCCAATCTGCTGGCACCTTGATCTTGCACTTTCCAGCCTCCAGAACTGAGAGAAAGAAGTGTGTGCTGCTTAAGCCACCCAGTCTGTGGTATTTTGTTCTAGCAGCCCCGGCTGACGAAGACACCATAATTGCACCGGCTAAGGCTTGAAGGCAAAGCAGCAAACCTCCCACTGCCTTTAGCCTCCAAGCCTCCTGGCAAGTCACGTGCACGCCCCACAGAGAGCTCTGAGGGGTTTCCATGAGCTCCTCGCCCAGTGCCTGTGACGGGTGGTGCACTCGTCATCCCGGAGGGTCCCCGAGCCTCCACCACGTCATTTCTTAGAAAAACCAGAAGCACCGGTCCTTACACCCCAGCTTTTGCTATACTGCGAGGATCTGGTGGCATTTCACAGGAAATACCATTTTCCTCTTGTGTGTTCTTGGGAGCTGGCCTTTTCTCTGCTAGTGTTGCAGTTTCCATCAAGTTTTACCATGTGGCATCTCTCTAAATTTATGGCTAATTTACTTTTTTTCTATCCCATTCAGTGAAGACCAATCACAATAAATTACTACATTGCGATTCGCAGCCCCAGCACATTCCAGTTGACGACAATATGTTAATTACAGAAGCTTGCACTGTTCATCTAAATGAAGACTGGTAAGGCCCAATCGTCTGAAGGGGGGAGGGGCCATTCTAAAACCTGTGCCATCGCCAAGGTCTTTGCCGCCCGCCAGGCAAGCTGACCGTGTTCCCCCGCAGCAGCTTACACAGAGCAGGGGGGAGCGGAGTTAGGATGATTATTCTGAAATTCATCTATTTGAAACCGACATAAACTCGCGTGACATTTGGATCGTGATCAAACACAACTTTCACTCTTGCTCTCTCATGTCTTTTAAAAATTTCATTCTCACCTGCAGCCAGGTGGGAACTCCAGCAGCTGCTCAGGGCTTTCCACATTCCCACAGTCCCTTGAAGGCCCAGACGGACTCAGTTTGGAAACAGAATGTCCTTCCTCCTTCCCCAGCATGGCATTATTCCGGGTGGGAACCCTGACGGGGAGGGGGCACAGTTCTTCTTCTTCTCCTTCCTCTTCCTCCCCCTCCCCCTCCTCCTTCTGCTTTTTTAAAGATTTATTTATTTATTTTAGAGCCAGAGAGTGAGCAAGCAGGGGAAGGGGGCAGAGGGTAGGGGGTGGGGCAGAGAGAGAGAGAGATTGAATACTGAAACACAGACTCTCCACTGAGCCAGGAGTCCACTGTGGGGCTCCAGCCCAAGACCCTGAGATCATGACCCGGGCCAAAAGCAGGAGCCGATCCCTTAACCAACGGAGCCACCCCGGCGCCCTGGGGAGGGGGAAGCAGTTCTTCTAATCCTTATGCTCGGCTCACGCTTTACTCTCTCCTCACTCACCGGCCCGTGGAGGATGGGAGGGGGAGGGCGGTAGGAGACGAAGGAGAGAAGAGAAGCGGCGGCTGCAGACAGCTCCTGTTCCAACGGGAGCTCCTATTCCAACGGGAACTCCTAAGCCCCCGTTTCTTCCCGCCCAGCAGAGTCCAGGCTGAGGCTCAGGCCGGGCCCTTTCAGAAATGGAACTGCCGTGCCCTCTCTCCTGCAGCTCCCTAACAGGATGGTTAGATCCTTATTTTGGGGCCATCCTGACTTCCTCTAGGTTACACCTCCAGCCTCCCTAGCCCAGGTCTCCCGGCCCCTCCAGGCTGGTCCTTTAGCACAAGACCCCAGATGGCCCTGCGGCTGTTCTGCTCCCACAGCTGTGGGAACAGAGCAGGGGGCTCCCACCAGCACCTCTGATACACTCGGTCCTTTCTGGCCTTCCGATTTCCTGCAGCACTTAGACCCCTAGAGTCAGAGGCCAGCCCCCCTGGATCTCCCAACTACATCAACACATTGTCAACACTCAAGGGCTGCTCTGGAAATCCCGCTGGCTTAGGTTTGGGTAAGGGGTGGGGAGAGCTCACAGCACAACCCCCTGCTGCTCCTCAGCACTCGTTTGACCATATCTGATCCTTTCTTCGTCATTGTCATTCTGTCTTTGGGTCTAAGCATTGTGGGGCAGTTTCTGGGGTCACATCCTTTGGAAAGCTACATAAGGGGAGGGATCCGTATCTACCCTAGAGTCCAGTGGTTCTCAGTCCAGCAACATGGCCCCCATGTCCTGGTCCCAGCACATGGAGATGTACGAGAATCTTCTGGAGGGTTGCTGAAACAGTGGGTGCGAGATTCTCCTAGCATTTCGTGCCCGGGAGGAGGGTTGCTAAATGCTCTGGAACATGTGGGGCATCCTTACACACTGACCCAAAATGTCAGAGAGACCACTCTCCTAAAGAAATGCGAGTCATCAAAAGTAGGGCAAAAAAGTTGAATTCTTATAAACCCATATAATCTGGAGACCCCTTTATGTTTAGTGAGACCTTCTCCTAAGATTGAGTCACAAAGCTAAGTGTGATCAGGAAAGAATCCTCCTTTCTACCTAGGTCATAAGCAGCTTGGGGGCGGATGCCATTTCTGACCCTTTGAATGGCACTCTGGGTACAGCGGGTTCCGATAAGGTCGGTTGAGTGTGATGAACTGAACTGCATTCCACAACTTCATGAGAATATGAGCAAGGACCCAAACACATAAAATCTGAGAAATAAGAGAGAAAAGTCTTGAGTCGACAGGAAAAAACCAACAGCGTTGAGGAAATGTATTTGTTGTCCCTTACTGCGTTCACCATCCCCTCCCTGACGGCTTCTATTTCCAACCCAACGCCAGCCTTCCCCCTTCCCCACCACCCCTCCATCCCCTCCACTCACCACCCCTTTCCTCCCTCCCTCCCTCAACCCTTCCAGCATCCCAACCCCCCACCGCAGCCTGGCCAAGAATTCCATAAACACCCAAACATCAAGTCTAGGACTTCTGTTGATCAAGCAGTGGAGGAGAGCCATGACGAGCGAGGGACATGAGAAAGACGGACTTCAGGAAGGCACAAGTCAACATCCCAGAAGGGAAAGGGGTCTTGAGGAATCTGAGAGGAAGGGGGCCAGGAGAGACAAAGTGCAGGCAGCGCCGTGGTGGGGAAGAGCATGGAGATGGGGAGCAGAGGCGCTGGGGACGGCCTCGGCATGGCAAAGTCTGAGGGTCTTCAGGCCCTGTATGCTCATTTTTGTTTGTATTTTTGAGCTTCTCTCCTAGGTTTGGGAACTCCCAAAAGGGATAGGCTCTGCAGATATCAAGTCAACAAACAGTTGACTGTTACATGAGGATCTACTATATGAAAAGCCCAAATCGTCTTTGAAGAGCCTTTTTATTTTTATTTATATTTTTAAAGATTTTATTTATTTGAGGGAGAGTGTGCCTGTGAGCAGGGGGAGGGGCAGAAGCAGAAGTAGAGGGAGAAGCAGGCTCCCCAGTGAGCAGGGAACCTGAGGCAGGGCTCAATCCCAGGACCCTGAGATCATGACCTGAGCCAAAGGCAGAGGCTTAACCTACTCAGCCACCCAGTCGTCCCTGAAGAATATTTTTAATTGTGGCAAAATACACATACCATAAAAATTTACCATCCTCACTATGGTTGTGTACACATCAGTGTTATTAAGTATAGTCACAGCATTCCGCAGCTGATCTCCAGAACCTTTCCATGCTCCTAAACAGCTCCCCATCACCCTGCCCTCTCCGGCCGCTAGCAGTCAACACTCTGCCTCCTGTCTCTATGAGTTTGACCTCACAGAAGTGGCATCATCACAGTATCTGTCTTCTTGTCGAGGAGCGTGCGTCTTTCAGTCCTACTATGTGTCTGTGACTGTGTGTGACTGTGAACTACGGGAGGAAGGGAAATTTAAAACTGGGGTTGTTGCCACCACCACCAATATTGTCAGCAAATCCAATGAGAAGCCCGCCCTGGCGACAGCCTTTTTGTACCCCTGGTCCCATGGCAGAGACACCCGCATCCCAGCTTTTATTTCTGTCCTGACTTTCCTCCCTCTCCATTCCCCCCCATCCAAAGCTGCCTGGACCAACTATCACACTGGACTCTGGAACAAACTAATTCACACAAAGCTGCTAACAGCTGACAGTATAATAAGTCACATTGTGTCTCAACATAAAGGACTCAATCTCTAAAAGTAGAATTTCGGACCACAGCCTGCTATAGAGTGTTCGTGCCCTCCCCCCATTCATCTGTTGAAACCTACTCCCTGTTGTGATGGTATTTGGAGGTGGGGCCTCTGGGAGGTAATTAGGTTAGGGAGGTGGAGCCCTCTGGAATGAGATTAGTGCCCTTATAGAAGAGCCAGTAGGGCCGCCCTGGCCCCTCACCAGGTAAGGACACACCAAGAGTCTGTGAGTTGGGATGCGACTGTCATCACACACCCAGACTGCCCAGCTTCCAGACTGTGGGGGATAAATGTTGCTCAGAAGCCAGTCTATGGGGTGACAGCAGCCAGAACTGACTCAGACCCAGCTGTGGTTTGGTAGAGGAGACCCTATCCCCAGCAGCCCTTTAGATGTCTGCACAAAGTGACAGGGTCCATCTCTGTCACCTGAACTCTGTGACACTCAGATCTGAAATGCTTTGCCTTATGGATGCATCCTAGGAAGAATGCATCTACTAAAGCTGAGCCCCAACTGCAGAGCACTTTCCAGAACCCCCCTGTGCCGGAGCCGAGCTGCCACCCTCGGCCTCCGCTGCCCAGGTGAACCTTCTAGAAGAACCAGGAAACCAGACTGGGTAGGGAAGCCATCGATGATACCAGTGGAGAGACCTCGGAAGGCCAGCTCTTCAGGACGGGCGGCTGATACAGGACGCGCTGTCTTGCCTGAGGCAGGAATGGGAGGCACGTGACGTACGGAAGGAGGACACAGCAAGAACGGGTCTCAGAGCTGTGACCCGAGGCACGAGGGCCCTGGAGTGTTTGCATATGGCGGTCCCAGCAGCCACGCAATCCCTGGAAGCAAGGGGGCTGGCCTTCGCAGGTCTCCGCAGAGGGCGGGGTGGCAATGAGGGCCCTCGCCCGGTGAAAGGATCCGGCCGGTTCTTCCAGAGGAACATGAACAGCTGCGTGGCTCATGTAGGCAAACCACCCACATGCTAGAAATCTGAAGTGGTTGCCCCTAGAAACAGTAATAAACCATGGTCCAATTATGGAGCGATTTCCCTGGCTACGGCAGAGCCGCGCAGGAGAACTTCCTGGTGGGAGAACTCGGGCAGAAGCTGAAGGTGCTGATGGTTTCCATAAAGGGAGCTAGCCATTACCTGCTACCAGGTAAAACACCGACACAGCACTTTCTCCGAGAGAGAGGAGAAAAGAGCTCGGTACACAAGTTTTACTGCCCATGAAACCCAATTCATAAAATTCCCTCTGATACGAATCGGCACCAGGCAGGCATTTAAATATTTAGCATCTTCTTCTGAGATGTAATTAGCACTCTGCTCTGCCCATCTGTGTTTGCCGTCCCCTCCGGAGGGAACAGGATGCCATTTCACTGATTTGGCGGATTTATCCACCTGGCTTTTGAGCAATTGGTCGTTTTTCCATCTGATGGCGAATGCCTCCCCCCTCTGCCCCACGCTCAGCCTACAGGCGGGTCCCCCCACCTCAGTGCTCCCAAATCCAAGAGGAAAGCTCAAAGAGAACTCGAGAGAGGAGCATTGGTTTTCCCATCACTTGCCTGCCCTCCGATCCTTCTGGAACATGCAATGGGCAATCCACTGTGACGTGAGTGGGAGCAGCTCAGAAGCCCAGAATTGGCACATGCCTCAATGACATATCCTGAGGGATAACATCTGCTTGTTGACCAAGTGGGTGGGCCCCGGGGAGGTGTGGACAGGCTGGGCGGGGCGCGAAGGCCTTGGTGCAGGGGACGCAGCTGGCTGGCAGGAAGGCACTGCCATCCCACAGAGCTTGACTCTGACCTTCTAACTCAACGAATCATCTCATCTGGACTTCCCCTCGGTTTCTGGCAGGATTTGTTATCATCAAGGTAACACTGATTTCAAGGAAGTACCTTCTTTGTTTCCTTATGGCTGAATACCACGTCAAATGATGGTTTGCCCCACCCAGAAGTTCCAGAGTGCCCAGACTATGCCCTTCAGGGTGGGGTGTGCCCTCCTTCAGCCCCGGACGGATGTGCCTTTGTCCCAAGGAGTCAGCCTTTCTGGGTGAGTTTCCAGCGCTGGGGTTCAGTCAAGAAGAGTCGAGATCCCCTAATCACATGGAAGAAATGAGCCTTCTCTTCTGCTGAAGTGCGTTGTCCACTCCATCCTGGGGTCCCAGGAGCGCAGCTCTACCCTCTGGAGTAGAAAGTAAGCCATCAAGTATAGGGACGGGCAGGCATGTGGATGGCGTCCCACGCAAGGGGTTCCGCGCTTGCTTTGGCTTAGCTGTCTTCGAACAGAAGCAGAACCTCCACATGGGGCAGCTCAGGTTAGTGCAGACGGAAGACCTGACGCCCAGCTCCTTCCACTACCTCCCTTCCCCCACGGGCCCTGAAGGAGCCCCACGGAACCTGCTGGAATCCCCAGAAACTTTTGGAAACCACTGATCCAGTGTGACTCCATCTTCTGCACATGAACATAAATAAATAAACAAACCAACCCAGTGTAAACAGGAAAACAAGTCAGGGAGCAGATCCGTGGGGCAGCTGGGCCTGAGACCCTCCCCAGTCCGCAGGCAGACAGTTTGTCCTGCTGGGACACATCCCTTCCTAGGTCAACCCCTCTCCCTGGTCTCTGCTCCGCACTAAATGCCAGACAGGGTGTTTATTGTTCCCAGGCTCAGGTCCCTGCCCCTTCATCCCCACAAACCCACGAACCCCGTGAGCCCCTCGGGCCCCAGCCTCGTCCGTGTGTGTCCTGGGAGGGAGGCACCCAGGCTGGGGCAGCGACTGTTTGCCTTGCTGAGGCAGAGGACTAGCATGGCTTCTTTTGTTTGATGTTGCTAAGTTATCAGAAAAAAATAAACCCACAGCTCCACAATGAGGTTTTCCGTCTCCGGGGGCCATGGGGGCCAGAGCTGAGGCTGAGGCTGGGTGACGGGACCGTGGGGCAGAAGACAGCAAAATGGCAAGGAAATGACATTAACTTTCCAGAGGCTTCCAACTCCACCGCGTCCCCTAAAGGGCATGCCTTACGTCTGGAAATGACACAGGCCTCACACCTCGGGGTCCTGCTTTTCTCTGCCTCGTGCACCATCTTCTTTCTGTGCTCTTACTTTCTGCCTCTGTCCTCTCTCCCTTGTTTGCCCCTTTTCGTTTCTTTCACTCCCTCGTTCTGTGTGTCTGTCCCCACATGTGGCTCTTCCTCTGTCTTTCTCTGTTGGTTCTCTTTTCCTGCTAGGCTCCTGTCTCTCTGCTTCTGCTTTTCCTTTGGTTGCATGTGTGAACACACGCATACGTACACACGTGCGCATGGACACGCAGAGGCATGCACACAATTCATACTCCCAGACACACACATACACACAAGTGCCCATACAGTACACACATACACACAGATGCAGAATCCCACAGAGTTCACACGCACACGCACACACACTCTCTCTCTAACTCTCCCCCCCCCACCCCTGCCTCCCGCACTGAGCCAAGTAAACTCCGAGGAAGACCACCTCCATCCCAACAGGCTTGTTGACACCTCTTTGTATTCAAAGAACAATTAGTAACCATTAGTAACCACAGGGGTGACTCGGTTCATCACAAAGTTTCGTTCGCAGCAGGCGAGGACCAATATGCTGCCACATCGCCTCCTGGAAAGGAGCTTCCTGTCTCAGTCATCTCAGCACGTGGTCACCTTGGTGCTCCCCCCCCCCCGCCCCCCCACCCCCGTCAGACTGCTAAGAAATGGAACATCTTTTGTGCCTTCCGAAGATGCTTGTGGTTGGAGTCTGGAGGCCTGAGTTGGTTTAGGTTTTCTGGGACTGGGTGTGGGAAGGCAGTTTTGTTTTGGGAAGGGAGACCATAGTCAGGCTAGTTGGTTTGGTTGGTGGCTCTAGTCTTGTTTAAAGGACCCACCCCCAGAGAGCTGCTAGGGCTGCCATCAAAGTCAAAAGCAAGACGGTAGACTTATCAGGTCAAAGAACAGAGAGAGACAAAGGCGTTTGAGTTTCCCTTGTGGCTTGGCTACAGATGAGCTGTGGGATGTGACAGCCAGGTAACTCCCTGTGGCCCGCATCACATGGTCTCCCAGGCCAGCAGCCCAGCCACAGTGACATGACTAGCTAAGAAGCTGATGCAGAAAACTCTTTATCAGGGCTGAAAGGCAATGAACAGGGAACTGCAAAATATTTTTATTTCTTTTTAATGTCTTCAAGGCGAACACACGATTTAGAATTCCCTTTTGCACAGTAGTTCTTGGCTAATTGTTTTGAAGGCAAGTAGCCGTACAGCTATAGGCGCCAGGTACCTGAGCAGAAAATCAGGAAAGGTGATTTGACCAAAATAGGAGAAGCAGGAGAGAATATTTAAAATTGGGATCAATCCAGAAAATCTGCCACATATGGTAGTTCTCCAGTACTTAGTCAGCCACAACGGTGATGCTATAATATTGGGTAATAACTAATGTTCAAAATAGGAAATCCCCCCACGTATCACAAAAATGTGAAATAAAGTTCAATGTATTCTGCTTAAATAGAAAAGATATATATATATATATACACATATATATATATATATCTGTGTATATGAATAAGTATTTATGTGTCTGTATATATATATTTGTATAATTTATAAAGGATTTAATCTTCCTAAAGGTTAAAATATTAAACTTGAATGTTTAACTCAAAATGTTAAATTTTATACTTCCTAAAAGTTGCAAATGTTCATCTCAAAAAAGGTTAAAAATAAAAAATATTGGGGTGCCTGGGTGGCTCCATTGGTGAAGCAACTGCCTTCAGCTCAGGCCATGGTCCCAGGGTCCTGGGATGGAGCCCCATGTCTGGCTCCCTGCTCAGCGGGGAGTCTGCTTCTCCCTCTGCCCCTCCTTCCCCACCCCCACTTAAGCTCGCTCTCAAATAAACAAATAAAATCTTTTTAAAAAATGAATTAAAAAATGTCTGGGTCTTACATGAATAAATCCTGAGCTATTTGAAGAAACTAAGGTGTAACTTGACATATTTTGCAGGAGTCCCAGGTAGCTGACATTTCTCCATACATGATTTATAAGCAATTCTCAAGTGCCTAGTTGTTATAAAGAATTGATTGTCTGGGGACGCCTGGGTGGCTCAGTGGGTTAAAGTCTCTGCCTTTAGCTCAGGTCATGATCCCAGGGTCCTGGGATCAAACTCCGCATCGGATCTCTACTCACCAGGGAGCCTGCTTCCTCCTCTCTCTCTGCGTGCCTCTCTGCCTACTTGTGATCTCTGTCTGTCAAGTAAATAAGTAAAATCTTAAAAAAAAAAGAAAGAAAGAAAAAAGAAAAACAGAGATAATGAGACCCTATCTTATAGGGATACTATGAGGATTAAAAAATATTAAAAAAAAAAAAAAGAATTGATTGTATCTTTTGAGGGCGTGCCGGTGTGGACTGGGGCAGTGTATTGGTTATCAAATGTCACTATAACAAATTACAATGAACTTAGTCACTGAAAACAACACATACATGATCTTATAGGTCAGAAGCCTAAAACAGGTCATGCAGAGCTAAATTCAAGGTGTTGGCAAGACTGTGTTCCTTTCTGTAGACACTAAGAGAGAAACTAATCCCTTGCCTCTTTTTAGCTTCTAGGAGCCGCCCACATTCCGTGGCTCATGGCCCCTCCCTCCATCTTCTAAACCAGTAATGGCAGCCTGAGTCCTTCTCACATGGCATCCATCTGACCCCTTCCTTCCACAGTCACATCTCCTCCTCGCAACCAGGAAATCTCTTTGTAAGGAGTCATGTGATCAGATTGGACTCACCTGGATTATTTAGAAAAATCTACCTGTCTCCCCAGTCCTTAATCACATTTGAAAGTCCCTTTTGCCTAGTAAGGTGACACATTCACAGATTCCCAGGGTTCGGAGGCAGATATTGCGGGGGGGCAGGTGGAGGCTAGCATTCTAGACTTGGAATTAACAGAGGTCTGTTCAAGTATAAGGAAAGTCCCCAAACTGGTGCATACCAGAGTAAGGCACAGAATTGCTCTGAACTTTTGCTTTCTCTTCTGGTCAAATAAGAAAAATGGGAGGGATTCTCTACTTGATTGACTGTATCAGAGGGCAACCTGCGACTGTCACACTCCTAAAGCATTATATGAAATCCTGGAATGAGGCTGTTTACAGTGTCTGGCGGGAAGTAGGGCACAGAGAGAGCTCCGTGAGTGTCAGAGCACCTTATAAACAATCGGCTTCTGATAACACAGCCACCAGATCAATACGCTGGGTTGGACATCTTCCAGCAAAGTTGTAGTGTGAATTGGTCTGCATTTCAGGAGACTCAGGCTTTAGTGCAGTAAAAACCAAGATGATGGGAACCCTTGAATCCCTGGAGAGATGTTCTATGCTGCTTCATTAAAGTATCCCACACGTGCACGACCCGGACGCATGGCAGGACGAAATAAAGCCTGCAGCTCCGGGGAGGACATGCTAAAAGGCTCATGCCATGGCCCTTCCAGGCTGAGACAGTTCCAGGGACAGCTCAGATAAACTGAGAAGGCCAAGGATACCCCTAAATTGGCCTCACTTTCCTCTAATAGTCTGTGATGGTTCTGTCTTACTTTCTTGAGTCTCATTTTTTAAAAATCTAATGCAGATGTAGAGGACTTTCAGAATAAAGCAAGGAGGCACAGTAGGTATGGTGCTTTTTCCTTAAATAATACAGAAAGAGGGGCTCCTGGGTGGCTTAGTCAATTAAGCATCTGCTGTCAGCTCAGGTCATGACCCAGGGTCCTGGGACGGAGCCCTGCACTGGGCTCCCTGCTCCATGCGAAGCCTGCTTGTTCCTTTCCCTCTAGCTCTGCCTACTTGTGCTCTCTCTATCAAATAAAATCTTTAAAAAAAAAAAAAAATAGAAGTTTGTGAAATGCCTTTTGTCTTTGTTCCCACTTGGGATCATGATGAACTTGCCGTGTGCCTTGCAGGGACACGAGGCTATGGTCAGACCCCTGTTGTCTGAACTCCGTGTCGGCAAACGCGAAGACATCAGTCGTCCAGCTGTTTCTACGGTGCCTACGTTAGTCTTAGCGATGTGTTCGTTCTCCACGCTGGAATGGGATTGTCAACATGGAGATGTTGTCGGGTTCGGGTTTTTTGTTTGGGGCACATTCAAACTGATGTAATGACATAGAAGTAAAGACACCGGCGGCGAGCTTGCGGGGGGAAGGTTAGTGGGAGCAGAAGTGTGAGGGACGACGGGAATAGGGAATACCTTACAGAGAACCAAGAGGGGATAGGGATGGTTGACAGTAGGAGAACGAGCGGTCTGGGTATACATTCGCCATTGTAGAGGTAACAGGTGGGGGAGCGAGGGGGGGGGGGGAATTTGGCTGGGAGGAAGGGGGAGGGGGACGGCGGCGGAGGCAGGGATGGTGTGGGTAGTGGGTGGGGCTAGCGTACTGGAGCGAATCCACGTCTCTCAAGGCAGGAAGGCAACAGGCAATGTCTGAAGTTGATAAAATGAGAAACAGCAGGGTAAGCGTGTTCGCTGAAGACAGGGAAATAACCACCACAAACAAACAGAAGTGAGCAAATGCAATTAGCTGGTGGGGGGATGGTTGCAAGAGGTTGAACGGAGGCCACTTGTTCTTCAGCCTAAAAGCCTTTCCACCAAGAGCAGTCTGCTAAAAGCCAATGTGCGTGTGTTATCTGCAGGGAACGGATGTTAAGCAAATGCAAATACTGAAGAGTCTCCCTGTTATTTTTACAATAATCTACTCTTTCAGAGGGATTTAATTCTTTTTAAGAAAAATGTGCCACAATTTTAAATATTAGCTGGCATGGTCGGGTATAGGTCTGACCGATAGGGTGCACGTATACAGATCTTAATGACGACACTGATCTTTTTCATGTGTTGGCCAACATTTCATTATGAAAATTTTTTAATATGCAAAGAAGTAGAAGAAATGTTATAGTCACCCCCCATATACCCATGACCTAGATTGTACAGTTAACATTTCATTAGGCTCTTTTTATTAACTGCCTGTCCATTTAGCAGTTCGTCCATCTATCAGTTCACCGTAGCTCTTGGAGGCATGTATGACTTTTTTTTTTTTTATTGGTAAAAAACACAAAGCACAAAATTTTTTGTCCTAATTTTTAAGTGGACAATTCAGTAGCATTAAGTCTATTCCCACTGTTACACGAACTAGATCTCCAGAACTTTTTCCCATTTCAAAACTGAAACTAAACCTATGAAACGGAGCTCCTCACTCCTCTCCCCGCACACCGGTAACCGCCCCTCTACCTTCTGTCTCTGGGATCGGGACTACTCTAGATGCATCACGTAAGTAAATCATCCAGGATTTATCTCTGTGACTGGCTTATTGCTACACCACTAACGTAACGTCCGTCCAGGTTCATCCCTGTTGTAGCATGTGACAGGATTTCTTTCCCTTTTAAGGCTCAGTAAGATTCTAGCCTATGTATACTCCATATTTTGTTTCTCCTCTCATCCATTGAGGAATGGGTTCCTTCCACTTCGTGGCTATTGGGAATAGGGCTGCGATGAACATGGGTGTGCAATATCAGTGTGAGACCCTGGTTTCAATTCTTTTGTATCTTTTCCCAGAAATAGAATCGCTGGGTCATGCGGTGGTTCTGGTTTTAAGTTTTTGAGGAACCTCCATGCTATTTCCCACAGAAAACATGCCATGTTACAATCCTGCCAGAGGTCACGATAAGCTACATCCTCTCAGACCCTTGTTATCTGCTGGGTGTTTGATAGGAGGCCTCCTAATGGAGGTGAAGTGGTTATTACGCTGATTGGTTTTAAGTTAACCATGACCTACATTAAATGAGAAAACAGGATTCCCAGGGAAAACTGCAAAGCTAATGACTAGACAAAGCTGCACTATTCTAAAGAAAAAATTTTTCCTCAGCAGTAGATGGTAAGTCAGGCAGCTCTTGGGGCCGATCCAGGGATGGAATTTCTCTCTGTGGCAGATTTCATTCTTGTTTCCTTGTGTGAAGCCAGTGTCCGTGCACAAGTCAGTCTAAAAGGCTACAGGCTTGTCACCATCGCCGCGGCTAAGAGAACAGTAAATTCTTCCTATGTATTGATAATCAGATTATGGCCTTAAGTAAACCAAACCTCACTTGTTTCATATCCTGAATTTTCCAACTGATTCTGAACCACAGGGGTCCTGGCAGTGTTCATACCAGATTAAGGCTTCATTCTCTGGTGAAAACATCTTTCAGATTAAGATACTGGTTTTTGAACCAAAGGTACTTTTTTGGGCTTCTGGAACATTTGATTTAATTTTCCTGAAATTGGAATGTTTGGATGGATGGACCAGTGTTCTCCTTCTGATTCCATTCATGCAGGTTGCCTGGAGATCACTTTTTTAACTCACTCATGACAACTCAGGGAGAGGAGGACACCCTGGCCTCATCCTGTTCTCACCCTGGAGTTGCATTACGGTAGACTGATCCAGGACTAAACCTGACCTTGGGGTATTTGTGAAGCTGGTAAGGAGATTAGCAAACAGAACCCTTAAGAACAATTAATCCATTTCTACACAGTTGCCTGGCTGCTGCTCTACAAAGACAAGTCTAAAACTGGATTTCTTGGTCATTTTAGCCCTGCGCTGACATGTGTGGCCAATCGAAAGGCTGAAGATGAAGAAGTACGTGGGAAAGCAGGTGATTACCACCCCTCAAATACTGTGTGACACTTTAGTCAACCCCAGCATGGCAGCAGCTGGGTAATCCCACCATAATTGGTTGATCTTGACTAATCCTGCCTCTGGATCATGTTTACTTGGCAGGTCATTTCAGTCATTAAATTAGCATCTTCAAGATTTTGCTCCCCCGCTAAATGGACCCTTTGGAATACCAGCTGCCCTGTGAGGCTTGTTCAAGAAGCAAGGTATCCGCTCTCCTCTTTGGTTACTAAATAAACTAATTAATATTAAGTGGCCAGCCAATAGAGCATTAGAGCCAGCCAATAGAGCATTTACTGTGTAGTCCAAGTCCACGCAAAGCGTGTTAGCAGCAAGGTCTTCCTGCATTTTCACTGTTCTCTGACGCAGGCACTTATTCCCACATAGACAAGCAAAGGGAGCTTAGAAAGGCTAAGTGGCTTGAACTGAAAAGAGCTGGGATTTGAACTGGGTCTGTCCAGGCCTGGAGCACACCTTTCACCCGCCTCCTAGATTACCGTTCTTTGTGCTCCTGGGTTCTTAGAGCTATCCCACCCCAGTGAGCTAGTTCATTGCTTTTCCCAGGTTAGCAAGAGTCCCCAACCGGACAGGGACTTCCTCAAGGAGGGAACGTGTCTCCTCTTCTTCCCCTGACCCCTACAGCCTAGTTCTGGGCACGTAGTAACTCCTGGGTGAATGTTTGGTGATGGATCGGTGTGTCTCCATATAATTCCTGCACTTAACCCTACTATATGAGCTTTCCTGCACAGTCAGCTCAGCTGTACATAGGACCCTGCATATGGTGGGCAATTTGGGTCCAATGACGTCTCTGCCCAACAAATAAGAGTGGCCTCGGATGAGTCGCTTAGCCTCCCTGGGCCTCTTTTCCTCTTCCACAATTTGAGGATTTCTTAGCCATACGATCTCTCGGGAGATTTCCTGCAATGAAATGCTACTTTTGTAAATAGAGCTTGTAACAAGGTAGTGATGTGACTTGGGGCCCCAAACCTGTAATGAGGGCCCAAAGATGAAAACAGAGTCCTTATGTACCCCAGCCTCTGAAAAGAGGCATCAGGTAAGAGACCAGGGAACCCATGCAGCACTTACTAAGAAATGGCAAACCCTTCCTTCCTCCTCCTACATGCAGGCCACAAAGGGCAGGGGAAGCACAGTACCACGTGGTCTTTGGTCTCTGGGAAGGCCCAGTATCTGGGAACAGCGATTCTCTTCTGTCCTCATCAGGGAGGAGAGAAGGGTGCTTCTCTCCGCAGTGGTCCGAACTAAGCCAGCTTGATGGTTCACAATTACTGAGTTGGTTTTTCAGATAGTGTTGGTAGCTTCTAGTGGTCTGAGAGAGGAGAGGGTGAACGGTCTCTCACTCCACAATCTAGAAGTCCTAATCAAATTCTGACACACATACTAACTTTAATAAGCAAGCAGGCATAACAAAGTAAAATACAACATCCATCCAAGCTGCCTCTAAGCTCGATACCATCCCTGCCTTCTGTCCTTGGATTCCCTTGAGGCAAACGCAAGAGTATTCTACGGGCTGGCGAGTTTCAGCCAAGGGTCTAGTTATCATCAAGATTCCCGTGTGAAGGGGCTTAGGCTCAAAACGGCAATCCAGAAGGCATAGGCTGTCGGACTTTCTCGACCTATTTATGCAAGGGCAAAGGTACCTATCTGCCATTTCTAGCCAACTGATGCACGTATCTTGAATGTCACGCATTTCACCAATATAAGAATAGTTTCTGAAAATCCCTATACTAATTAATAAACCTTTGAATGTTGATTTGAGATAAAAGTGTTTCTATCTGTCCAAGTCCTGGCAGAAGACAGACAGCACACTCAGATGAGGTGACGGAAGAACGCTTAAGAAGGCACTGTCACAAAGGTGGGGTCAGGGTAAAAAGAAACAACAAACGGAAGCAGAAGCTCCCCAGGGTAAGCAATGGTGAGAGGCTTTGTCATCCTTGTCCAAAGCTTGAAGGGACAGAAGAAGAAGAGTTTCTCAGAACCCGGAGGGATCTGTCGCTGATCGGCAGCAGCTGGAGCCTTAGGTGGACAAAAGGGGCTGCTGCTGACTCATAGCCCTGAAGGGCTTGCTTGGGCTGTGGGTGGGGAAGGAGGATAACCCCAGCCTCGCCATCCTTCTAGCCCGCAGTGTCCTGCTCTGCCTTCCACCAGCTGAATCTCACAGGGAGTCAGAGGCAGGGAGGCTGGGTTAGTGCCTTTTACCAAGGCCAGCTCTGAGGGCCCCCACTGGGCAGCGTGGAGGACAGAGAATGTATTTGGAGGTCAACTAGTGCAACGCTTGAAGGCTGTAGACTTCTCAAATGCAAACTCATCATGGTGAGAGTGTGGCTTCCTGGTTAGTGTACTTCAAATGTCGACTAGCTAGCTTCCCAGAGTTTAACCCCAGCACCCATGCATGTATCATACCACATATGGTAAAGTGTTTGAAAGTAAATTACACATAATAGAACACCTTCCCTGAAGTTAGCCAAGTCACTTTTGAACATTGGGGGTACCTGCAAAGTGCAGACACTGGCATGTCATTCTCTAATCAGATATCTGCTCGGGCAGCTGCCCTGAAACAGCCTACCTCCCAGAATCCTCTAACAGAATCCCAAAACACTTTGAAAGGGTGCAGTTAGAAATGTCAACTCAGAGGAAACCCTCAGAAAAAAATGGGGTGCATCCTTTAGGACACGGTATGTTTATTAGGTCAGAGTCCTGCATCTCCAGTAGGACAGATACATGAGTTTAGAAACCAAGGGGTAGAAGCTGGAGTGAGGGGCTCTGCTTGCCATCCCTCCTGATGACCCACTGCGAATCTGGAGCTTCCTATCCCATGACTCTGGATCCTGCCTGCTTGAAGGTCCTGATCCCCCAAGGGGACCCATTCTTGGTAGGGGACACATCAAGCATTCCTCTGAACTATAATTTGTGGCTGCCATCAGTGTGCTTTGAATTCGTGCCCAAGGATCAGCAGGAGAAGAGAGAAATCACTATACTGGCAGAGGTACTGACCTTGATAATCCAGAGAAGAGAGATGCTTTTATGTAATGGGGAAAAAGAGGAATATGTATGAATCCAAGCAGTACATCTGGGCACCACCTGGTTCTTCCTTGCTTCTCCATGTAAGGAGACATGGGCACCAACCCAAGCCGGAGAAGTGTTTGTGATCAAGGGTTCAGAGAGTCCCAGGAATGATAGTTTTGGTCATAACACTAAGTAAGCCACCAAGACCTGCCAAGGTGACAGTGGAAAATAAGAGTCAAGCAGAATGGAGAGAGGAGAAGGGAAAGGATGGGTACCAGTTGTGAGTCCAAGATCAAGTGCACTGAGGCCGCCGTGAGAATGTGTCAGTAGACCTCCAACTGCTGGGAGCGAAATCAACCTAAAGGACCCAGCTGTCACCCCTGAAATCCACTGCCAGCCTTTCACAGAGCCCAGTGAATGACATGGCAAGGATTCTAAGTTGGCCCCCTTTCTGGGAGACATGATGTGCCTCTCTCAGCCGATTTCAGCAGCCCCAACCCCAACAGCCTTGTGAATTTGCTTTGGCCCGCACAGCAGTCTAGAATACTTCCGCTCGGATCAGACCTGCCCTGTGGTCTTGTCCAGTTCTCCCCCACATGGGTGTTCGCTCTGATAAAATCTGATAAAATCCTTGCCTACTGAGTCCTGCGTTGGAGCCAACTTCTTAGAGGACCAGACCAACAAAGTGACCACAAAGCCTTAGGTAAAGCCCTTCTCACCTCCAGGTCTCCCTGTCCCCTACTGTGAAATAAGGGTGCCCTCTATAGTTCCATTTTGCCCCTTGTTTAGCTGGTCCAAAGGCTGGCCCAGACTGACATTACAGCTGAGGCTGGGCACTGTCCTTGGGGTGAGTCAATGCTCCCAAGCCTCATTCTGAGAGCAGAGTAAGACTCTCTCGTCTTGTTATGGGATCCCTGCAGAGACAGCAGCCAGGTTCGTTCCTACACTACCTGCTTCGGTCTTTTGCACGCAAGCACTCACGATGCTGCTAGACCACAAGTGAGCCATCATGGGTCATGGTGCACTTTGACACAGCTCTAAGTAAAGCCTACGGGCGCCAGCCCTGGAGACACCTTCACCTTTACAGACGCACATTCCAACTCCAGGTCTTATGTCCTCCTGGCCCCCAAGATAAAGAATCAAAATAAGTCTTGGGAAAACTGTGGTTTTTGCTCAACTGAAGCCTTAATTTTTTTTTGCCCACCCTGGGAAATGTAAGCTTACCCTTTCTGCTTCCAGAGCAAAGGGAAATTGGTCTTTGGAGGAAAAAAGACTTACGTTCAGCTCTATATCAAAATGTCTCCTAATCTTGAGATCCCATCTGGGACAGCCTAGATTTTCAAGCTTCAGTTCAAGTTCGTGTCCTTTGGTTGCCTTTAACTCGGTGTTTCCCCCATTGCTGACGCAGGGGGAAACATGTGCTTTGCTCTCAAAAATAAAAAAGAAAAAAAGAAGAAGAAAAAGAAAGGCCACATCTCAGGGGTTGGGTTTTGTTCTGGATTAAGTACTGAATTCAGAAACATTTAACTTCAATTAAGAAAGACAATTTGGACTTTCTTGACCATGCAGCGTCTGCCTCACCTCCCCCTACTACCATCCATCAACCACACCCGCATTTTATCTCCTTCCGCCTCAGTGGCTTTCTGCCTCCGATGGAATCGATGCAAATGGTAGAACGCAGGTGGTTACGGGGAACTAAGGTATACGTCTATCTTGGATTGAGCACTTCCCATTCCCAAAGTGTCCGTGTAGGTTGGCAGGTGATAAAATTCTCAGCAGAAGTGGAAGAGCTGCCTGGCTCGGAGAGCACCTCAAATATGGAAACCACAAAAGAAAACAGAGGACAGGGTGGGGGTGGGTTTTTCCAAAGTCTAGCTCCTTCTGGTAATTGGACAGATGGTGTTACGCGGCGGCCATTGACAACCAACACACCTTCAGAGCAGATGCAGCCCTCTCCTCGCCCCCCAGCTCTCTGTGGGGGGACAATTCAATGTGGGTCTCTTACCTTCTTGCACATCTCATGAGCCGAGAGTCTCTCCCACCGGAACAAAAACATGCAGATTTATGACCTGGCATAAAAAAGGGAGTATCTCCTTGTCACACCAGAGGCAAGCATGGTTCCTGCCCAATATAAACGATTTGGCTCACGGAGCTCAAGACTGCTTTCCGACAGTGTGTGCAGGCATTGTCTGGTCCTCTTCACATCACTCTGTGGAGACTGGGGTGCACTGAACCCACATCAAGGCTCTGCTGCTGTTGAGGGAAATAAACTGGCCTTTGTCCCTGACCTGGCAATGTTACACTTTCAGCCAACGTTCCTGCAATGAGGGCGGGCTGGTATGGAGGTAAAATAGCCTGCTTCGATTTCGACGTCTCTGTTCCTATAAGGAACGCCATCTTGGTGCAAAGCAGAGCCGGCCAGAGAAAGGGTCCTGGAGGAGTTAATAGGCCAGTCCTGTTTGGAGCCCATATTGGTTTTCTGTAGCTGCTGTAACAAATACCACCAACCAGGGGCTTAAAATAACAGACATCTGTCGGTTCTGGATGCCAACAGTCTGAAAGCACCGTGTCAGCAGGGCTGCGCTCCTACCTAGGGTTCTAGGGGAGACGCCATTCTTTTCCTCTTCTACCTTCCAGTGGCTGTTGCTGTTCTTTAGTTCGGACTCCTCCCCTCCGTTTATCTTTCCTCTGTGTATCTTTCCTAAGGACACTCTTCTTTGGATTTAGGACCCACCTAGATAATCCAGGAGGATCTCATCTCAGGATCCTTGGCTTAATGACATCAGCAAATCCATGCTTTTCCAAATAAGGTAACACTCAGAGGTTCTGCACATTAAGAAGGAGGCACGTCTTTTAGGGGGCCAGCACTCAGCACCCCCACATGAGCCCAGATTCATGTCACCTGAATGGTCAAAAAAATCACAAGCTATTCATACAATTTCAAGAGATTCTGAAGTGGTAGAGTTTTTAAGTACCTGGCAGAAATAAACACAAGTCCTCTTCGGAAAAAATGCATCCCCAACCTAGGCCGCAAAACAGTCTCACAAAAAATTTCCCAAGGAAAACGAGCAGGTTACAGTAAAAAAAAAAAAAAAAAAAAACAAACAAGAATGTAAGCAAAACAAGGCACAACCAGGGAAAAGCAGCAGAAAAGGATTTACATGAGCTGTTCTAGGAAAAAGAGTATAGTAATGTAACTAAAATACTAAAGTCAAAATAACCCCCCTACATACCCACATTTTTCAGCAGGGGCTCAATGGATCCCTAGAGAACTGTGGCTGGGTCCCGGGAAAGGCTGAATATCCTTTGCAGTTTTGTGCAGAAATTTTCATATGCATCTATTTTTTTTATTGAGGGAGAATTCATAGATTTCATGAATCTATGATTAGATTTTAAAATAGTACCTAACTGGGGTGCCTGGGTGGCTCAGTGGGTTAAGCATCTGCCTTTGCTCAGGTCATGATCTCAGGGTCCTGGGATCGAGCCCTATGTTGTCGTCGGGCTCCCTGCTCAGCAAAGTCTATTTCTCCCTCTCCCTCCACTCCTCCCCTGCTTGTGCACTCTTCCTCTCTCAAAGAAATCATAAAAATCTTTAAAAAAATAAAAAATAAAATAGTGCCTAAATTGAAAGAATTTTAAATCTACCATGCACCAAGTAGAAGCTAAAGGCATTTTGGAAGATGCTGAAAGTCTTCTTATAGGAAGAGCTTTTAAATCATGGAAAGTAAGATGCTATGAAACTCGAAAGTATGACTATTCTTTTTTTTTTTTTTAAGATTTTATTTATTTATGGGACAGAGAGAATGACAGAGTGAGAGCACATGAGCAGGAGGTCAGACAGAGAAGCAGACTTCCCATGGAGCTGGGAGCCTGATGTGGGACTCAATCCCAGGACTCCGGGATCATGACTTGAGCTGAAGGTAGTCGCTTAACCAACTGAGTCACCCAGGGACCCAAAAGTATGACTGCTCTTAGGATCATTCCCCATTAGGAACAGGTTTCTTGGTCACATGGGAATTGTGAGAATGCCACTTTGTATTTCTAGAACACTAGCACTATTGGTCTTGAAATTGACATAATAATAGGGATTGTTGCTGATGACAAGGATGCAAAAGAAATAGTCCACATCCCTAAAGAATTTTCATGTGAAATCAATACATGAAATCAACCTTAGGAAAGCAAGGCTAAAGTAACAGTGTGCCCATTTTTATGTCATGTTCATTCCCCTCTTCATGCCTTCTTCCGCATCATTTCACCTGGAAGGCTCGCCCCTACCTTCCACCCTTTATCTTTTCATATCCCATTCCTCTTCAAAGTCAAGTTCAAGCCTCATCATGAAGGCTCACACCGCCATGATGTCTCTTCTAGATTCTTGGCCAGTGCTGATTGCTGGCTTGCTTACTAGCTCTCTGCCTTTGTCTCTTTTTCTTTCTCTTGAATATCTATAATTTTCATGGTTTTGCTCATTTAACAAATATTTAGCTTAAATGACCAAATTTAGCATTTGTTTTAATTCAAACTACCTTGCTTGCATAAGAAAGTCCATTTAAAGTAGCCTAAGCAAAGAGAGGAAGAAGAAAGAGAAAGAGAAAGAAAGAAAGAAAGACAGACACAGAGAGAGACAGAGAGAGGGAGAGAATTTATTGGACCTGTGAACCAAATAATGGAAAGAACAGAAACAAGGATAGAAGTCACCTTGGGGGGGCGCCTGGGTGGCTCAGTGGTTAAGCCGCTGCCTTCGGCTCAGATCATGATCTCAGGGTCCTGGGATCGAGTCCCGCATCGGGCTCTTTGCTTGGCAGGGAGCCTGCTTCCTCCTCTCTCTCTCTCTGCCTGCCTCTCTGCCTACTTGTGATTTCTCTCTGTCAAATAAATAAATAAAATCTTTAAAAAAAAAAAAAAAGAAGTCACCTTGGGCTGTTAGGAGTGAGAGCTGTCAAGCTTCTCTCTCAGTGTCTTTTCCCCACTTCAGTACTTTATTCTTTCTTCCATATGATGGTGGACATGGCTGCTGGCAGTATAAACTCATAAACCAATAACTCCATGATCAGAAAGAGAAAAAGATCTGATCTCTTTTAGATCCATTGTGTTTGTTGTTGTTGTCTTGTTGTTTTTGGTTTTGTGTGTTTAAGTAGGCTCCATAGCTAATGTAGAGCCCAACACAGGGCTTGAACTCATAACCCTGAGATCAAGACATGAGCTGAGATCAAGAGTTGGATGCTTAACTGACTGAGCCACCCAGCTGCCCCTCTTTTAGACCCGTTGTTAAAAATTTCAAGAAGAACTCTTACTGACTGGGTTGTGTCACATGTTCACCTTTGACTCAATCACTAGGGCTAGGGAGTTGAGGTCCAGTGATGAGCCTATCCTGGGTCACCAGAACTCTGCCTTGGCCTGCGATGTCTAAGAGTAGGGAAGAAGGGTTGTTAAGGAGCAAGAACAGACCCTACATGGATTAATATTGATTTGTCTTTAAGTCTTACCTAATTATAATAAGCTCTTTAGAGAGTTTGCCTTATTTTACAAGAGAGGTCAAATACTGCCTTCCAGACATACTCCTTTCTTTGAGAAACTGCCTCGTCCACAGACTCTGCTGCCTAGGAACTTATATTTTGAACCAGTTGACACTGAACTCTAGCCTGCACCTCCACTGATGATCAAAGTGGGCATCAGACCAGGGACCGTCCATCTTCTGGTTGGCTCACAAACCCTGACTGGGTACAAATGGATGATGTCTCTAACTGGTTTTTTCTCTATCTTCCTCATTTCCTCCCTCTCAAGAATTTAACGAATAAATTAGGCTACCCAAGTTTATTAACTGACTTGGTCAGTTAATGGTAGACACTAAAACCAAAAGGTCAAAATGGAGACGAGGTCGAAAAGATTGTGACAGGTCAGGTGCAATCCAGAGTTATGGGAGAAAAAACTGGAAAAGCAGAGGCACCAGAGGAACCAACTGGGAGCAGGTCTGATAGAAGCAGGAACATGGAGTTAGCTGGTCACTGAAATGGCAGAGCATATGGTGAAGATCCACGAACTCACTGAACAAAAATATAAGGAACACTTCCTTTAGGCCACACTTTGGGTGGCTTTCAGGAACACGGCTGTGAATAAGATGAACACCTTTCTTATAGATACACAGGAGTGCAGAGCTGAATAAAAAGCACACAAGCACACACATCCCAGTGAGTGGTATTAGGTGGAAGACACCTGCTATTGGCATAACCAGCAAGAACCCCCAGTCATCTTCCCTGTGCATTCTTTGCAATGCCCAGTGCTCATGGCCCTATTCTTGGATCTCCATGAAACTGTGCCATAGGAATCCTTATCTCAGGGTAAGTAAGTCTCCCTCAGCTCAGCCAAGTAGATCTCTGTTCCATGCAGTAAAGACACTAAGTCTCCTCTTCTATTCTTTGCCTCCAGCGACAGAGGAAGAAGTCAATAATCATTGGCTACTGGTGGATTTGAAGCAGAGCCAGTAGACTATAGTCAAATGTCTACTCCTTGGAATCATGGGAAGAGGAGTCTTACTGAGATGGAGGGGAAAGAACTTTGAGTTGCATCTGCTTCCAGCACCAACTTCTGCCCTAAGGCAAGATTCTAATACCACAGCATCCTATCTGTTCAGGGCTCTTGGGTTATTACAAGGCCAAAACTATTTTCGGGGTCTTGGTCTTCCTAGAATATGAATTAGAAAGACGAGGATTGCCAGCGGAATGTAAGCTACATGCTCAAAAGGGAAAGGTGAGTTAAGATCAAAGAAGAGCTTCTGAATGGGACATGGCCCAGTGACAACAGAAAAGCAGTAGTCCTTTGGGGTACAGGGATGGAAGAGGTTAAGGCTTCTGTCCCCACCGGTGCTAAGGTAGATTGTAGCAGGTAGCTGCTATTTCTGCCTATGTTGTTCCCAGCTACAAGACCTAATCAATTTCAAGCCCCACCCACCCCTTTCTTCTCACCATTTTTGTGTGCTTCCATAAGGTAGTTCAAATTTGGTTTCTGTCACTTACTACCAAAAGAATCAGGAAGGTTCGATTTGGTTCTGTCTGCCTTTAGGACCCACACACTGAAACAAGAAAGCCTAGGAGCCGTATAAATGAAAGGTCCCATGGGATTAATAGACCTCAGCTTCCTCATGGAGAGATTCTTACTCAGATGCCTGAACCCCAGGTGGGAATGTGGAGCCGATGCAGGTTCTTTGGGACACATGTTGACATCAGATTAAGTTGCACTGGGATACTCTACTTATGAGCTATTTAATTGAAAGAACAAACTAAAAAATAATAATTATAATTATAGCCCATTTCCTTCCCTGAGTTATACCTTTTAGTGAAGGTGACTTGAAAACAAGAATTTCCCCTTTGTGTACAGATGGAAATGGGATTCAAGAATAGTGCACACTTTGGGTCATGGCTGTTGACATTTCCCTGTTCACTGCCTTTCTTGCTCTCAAAAGAGCAGAGTGCTTACATTTTTCTTTGTTTGGGTCACAATTCCTTTATCAGTGGTTTCCTTTAAAAAAAAAAAAAAAAGTCACTTGGTTTTCTTTATCTATTTTTAAAGAGCCCAGTCAGTTTCAAAACCAGCTTGCCACTCTGCGGACCAGTAAGCTTCCACTCCTACTAGCATGGTCCAGCCTCCCTTGAGCTCCTAGACATCCTTCTGTCTCTGGCCTCACCGGGCATTTTCACGTGGACAGAGTGTGAGGGGCGAGGCCCACAGGAAGCCACACAAACAGTCTGACACACTGTCTTGCAAAATCTCCCAGTGACCCATGTGGAGTGCAAAGTCCAACCTTCATTTCAGCCTGCATGAAAGAGCCTAGTGGTCAAGGACGGTGCCCTCTTGTGACCAGTAAAGGGCCCCTTCTGCAGCACTGGCCAGGAGGAACACTTGTCCAGCCTCCTGGGGAACGCACAGCCACCGTCACCCCGTTGCTGAGCTGGGCCAGAAGTCCAAGAGGGAGCCTTTTCCAATTCCACCACCAGGCCACCCGAGGCCTGCAGAGCCATTCCAGCACTCCATGGAAGAGCATAGAGCGGCCACTGTCATGTACAATTAGCCTGGGCAAAGCCCCAGAGAACATGCTGCTGGATGCCATCCTGTTCTCCCTGCACAAGGGCATGTGAGAGAGAAAAATGGTCCCAACCCCTGCATCTGGGCATCAGCCTTTTCCCAGGTCTCCACGATCCAGCTCCTCCTTTCAAGCTCCCTCCTGCCCTGGGTTTATAGAGCACCGCATTTTCTCCCAGAGGCGCCCAGGAGAGGGAAGCGTTCTGGTGGCCATGCAGGGCAGGGACCATCCAAGGAATGAATCCAGTGGCCTCCTGCCTGCCAACACTCTGCTGAAGGCACACCTTCACACCGGGCTAGCAGTCTGACTTGGCTCCCCTTCCTGGCCAGCCTCTCTCCACCAAATGTCTGCTTTGCCCAAGATCACCTCTCAGCCTGATGACACAGAATAAGGCCACTGTGTGGTTTGCCCCCTGAGGCCTTTCATGCAAAGCCAAGACAGGAGACATTCTTCACAATACCTTCCCCAAAGAAGGCTGCAGCTTTCTCTCCATTCCTACGCAAAACACGGAGCTTGCCAGTAGCAAATTGTTCTGACCCACGAGAGCCAGCTAGAGCCAGGACGACTTTTTTGTAAACTTCTCATCAATTACTTTTTATTTTCCAAGCTGGACACGCCCTGTGGAGCAAGCCTAGAAGCGGAACTATGCTCAGAGAATATTCTGGCAGTGAAAATGCCGGGGTGCTAAATGAAACATTGAGGCTCTCCTCACCAACGTCAACAAGTGGGCCTCGAAAGCCACAGCAAGGATTATTCTAAACGCTGTCATTTCTTGGCATCTCAGGCAGAATTTTCCAGGACACAAAAGACAGGAGGCGTTCTATCATCTTGATCGTTTTTATGGCCGATGGGGAGGTAGAAGGGAGCAAATGATCAGAGGCACCAAGCCATGGGACAAATGAAACCATAAAACACTCTCGATGCAGTAAAGTCCCAGATCAAAGTGACTGGCTCTTAGAGATGCTGAACAATTGGCCTCCTTCAAAATAGGAAGCAAGGATGGGGCCGCCAGCAATGGGTCTAAAAGGGACTCTTTCCCAGGCTTGAAGAAGCGTGCATTTCCCATTCACCAGCCAATGCTGGAAACATGTCATCTAGGAAACTGACTTGGGGCTAGGAGGAAATATTGGAAGGAAATAAATCCAAATATGCACATGAGTTGCGCCATGATGATGAGATGACTGCGTATTTTTTCCATTTCTCTATTTTCCGAATTTCATATATATCATAATTTTCATAGTTTTTTTTAAATTTCTTAAGAGAACCACCCCCCTTTCTTTTAGGAATGTTTGCCACCTAAACACCCAGTTAAAAAATTTAATGGTCATTCTTGAGTCTTTTGTCTTCTTCTGCTTAAATATCTCGGCGCACGGGTCCTCTCTATCTCCACCTTCGGTCCCTGGGCACACCGGGCGCCGCGTCATCATCTTTCTTCCTGATCATCCTCCTCCCTCAATGGCTTCCTCACTGGCAGTCTCACGAAGTGCTCCGTCCACCCTCCAATGGCAGCCAGAGTGACTTTCTAAAATAGTAACCCAGTCACATCACATCCCTGCTTAACTTCTTCAACAGCTCTCTGTGGCCTCTAGGAGATAATTTAAATTCCTCTCTGTAACATGCAGCGCTCTTCAAAACCTGCCAACCCCTTCAACGTCGTCTCCTCGTTCCCCAAAAACCCTCTCCATGGCCACTACCACTTGGGGTCCTCGAGGTATCTTCGTCCGGCTCCAAGCCTTCATATATGCCATTGCCTTTGCCTGGAAGGCCCCGCCTCCCACCCGGGCAGCCTCCCAGGCCTCCACGAAGCTCAAACACCCCATACTTCCCCACCCAAGGAAATGCCAATGGCCGGACACTCTGTCCAGACACCGGGCCTGCCTACGTCATAGCACCACACACACAGCTTTGGAGCTACTCGTGGCTGTTTTCATCGCTCTCACTAGACTGTGGGCTCCCGGACGGCAGAGCTCAGTTTGATTCATTTCTGGATTCCCAGCACCCAACTTCCACAGTACTTGGCCAAGGTGAGAAGTTTGATAAATATTTGTTGATTTCAGAAAAGGAGTCAGTCAAGGAAATGACTCCTTTTCTGAAATCAACAAATAGATATCAAGAAGTAGATATCAACACTGTATTACGGGAGGGTTCCTGTCTTGAAAAGGTGTCTTATATGGAAGTTTCCATCATAATTACAGAGGCCTTAATTCAATCCCTTCATGCGGTCACAGATCGCTAACCCCTTGACAGAGGATAAAGTAAACTTATAGAGAAACTGGAAGCCAAAGTGGCAGAAGCTACTGGTAAATGAGGGTTAGCTAGAAATGTGGAAAAAAACATCCCTGAAATTATAACAGGAGTTGGAAACTAAGAGGGTGCTTATACTCAGCGAAGTGTCCAGGGTCTGGGCTCTAGCCCATCGTCCATTAGCTGTGTGACCTTGGGTAAATCACCCAACCTGTTCGACCCTCGGTTTCCTCTGCAGAAAATGAAGAGGAATTGGGGTTAGTGTCCTCTGAGAGCCTGTGAAATTGGTTCAGGGCACTAGAAGTCTTTGTGTTTAAAGGGAGAAAGGTAAGAATCTCGGCCAGCGGGGAGAAGGACAGGACTGCGTATCCTGGGGCAGATTCCTTCAGTTCTTTGAGCTTTGGTTTCCGCATCTGAAAATGGGGTTCAGATCTATTTTTAATTTTTTGAGAGAGAGTGGGCATGCGAGCAGGGCAGGGGGCAGAGGGAGAAGGACATCTTCAAGCAAGCCGACGCCCTGCTGAGCGTGGAGCCCCGCTCAGGGCTCAATCTCATCACCCCGAGATCACGACCTGAGCTGAAATCGAGGTGAACCCTTAACCGACTGAGCCACCCAGGCGCCCCTGAAAAATGGGGTTTGTAAATGAACTTCCAGAGCCACTGGGAGGAATAGAAAGCCACATATATGGATTGCCCGTGGTGATTCCTGGGTGTGGAAGCCACAGGGCATAGTAATGAGGGATGCAGACCCACCTGGTTTCAAATTCCAGTTCTGCTGGGTCAGCCTGGGCCCTTGCGTAAACGTCTTAGCTGGTCCGAGCTTCTGTTTTCTTCCTGTGACAAATGAAGATAATGGTTGTGTGTACCTCAAGCGGCCCTTGTGAGATTTAATAAAATCAGTGCAAACAAATAAATGAAAGGGAAGCACTCGAGATCTGGTGGATCTCCTTCCTGTCTAACAGGCGCACCAGGCCAGGGGCTCAGCCCCGCTCCTGCTCCTTCAGCGCCCTCCCCTCTGAGGCCATAAGGGTCCTTCCTTCCCCTCCTTGCAGAGGAAAGAGGAAAGCAAGGTCACTGGTGACAGGCGAGGGGCCCAAGGTGACCTTGGAGGCACAGAGAAAGCTGGCCCGGAGCTCATCTGCCCTCAGAGCCTGCCAGTTCACCCCGCCTAACCTCCCTTGGTTTCCGAAGCTTAAAATAGCCTGAACCGGTGTGGCCACATTTTCGCGTGCCACTCGCAGAGAACCCCTAGGGTGTTTTCAAAGCCAGCTCTGCACTTCACAGTAGCCTAGCTCCGGTTATGAGTTATTCATACACACCAGGCTCCTCCGCATCTGCCCCGAAAATGTGCTCTGAGAGCATTTCTGCTCGGGCCGCTCTCCAGGCAGCGCCGCTCTCTCAGAGGGGTCAGGCCCATCAGCTTCTTTAATAAATGGGGCCTGTGCAGCCCCGGCAGGTGCCGGGCAGAGGGAAGGGCGGACAGGCTCTGAGTGCAGGACCACATGATGGGAAAAAGCTGCATTGGGTGTCAGGTGTTCTAGATCTAGCCCCGCGGGTCACTGCTGTGTGACCTTGAAGAAGTCACCTCACCTCTCTGGACCGTGAAAAGGTGTCGTGGAGACTAGGGCTTTCTAGAGTTCTCGAACTGACTCTGTTCTCCACTGCGCACTGGCTTCGTTCTCGGACCTTACCGAGGTCAAGATCGCTTCCGGCAGCTCTAAACCAATTCTTCTCATATTCACAGCCAGCAGGAAGCAGAGAGGGCTTTTCTTCCCCCTTGGTGACCAAACCAAAGTCCTGACCCTTGTTTCCTGCGTAGGGGGTCACAGAAATTGGCCCTCAGACCCCACTCCCACCCTTCTAGGAATGCTTCCAGGGGCTACAAAGGCTACAATCTGAAAATCTGTAACCCCAGCCTCTGGCTCAGCCAAGCCAACAAGCGGCCACCCACCAGATGTCCTGGGGTGACATTTGGAAGGCAGCAGAGACCGAGGTACCACGGTCTTGCTACCTCAGCTGTGGCTCCCAGACAAGGAGAGCTGTTCCTGGGGACAATCTCCAGCTTTGCGGGGGTCGAGAAACTTCTGAGGCCTGCACTGGAACGAATGGGTACACTCTTGTGGTCTCGGGGCTCCTCCTCCCTACCTTCTTACTTAACCTCTGGTGAGCAGAAGCATCTTTGCTGAAGACCCAGCCAGAGCCTGCTCCTCCAGCCCTCCAAGGACTTCATGAGCACCTGTTTCCCCGCATAAACTATCTTTCTCTTAAAAACTGCCAGAGTCATTCCCGCCCCCTGCATTCAACTCCTGCCTGGGAGTTGAACTAGTCACCGGGTCACAGGGAAAGGATTATGCTGATTGCCTGGGCCCGGGACACACGCCCGCCCAGGATGCCTGGGCTGGTCATCTCTGCCAAAAGATAGAGATTAAGAATCATTTCCTGAAGTTACTATTCATTTAGTATTGCTCAACTGCCTAATAATAATTAAATTACAGTGATCAAAGGAAAGAGGGAATGGCTATTGGGCAACCAGAAAACAAATGTCCATTACACGCTCCAACCCAGACATCTGGGGAAGTAAACCCTGGAAGACAGAAGCAGAATCATGGACGACGTCGAGATTCTGCTCAGGCCGAGGCTGGGGGGTGCAGCAGACCCCGGCGGGACCACGCCAAGAGCTCTTCCTCCCTGGCTCATGCGTCCAGCCCCTGGCCCCGTGGGCTCTCCTTCCGGCCCACGCCGACGACTCGCTCCAGAAGACTACTCTGTGTGGCTACACGTACAGGGAACGGGGGCCACCTGGGAACTCACTTGGTCAGGTCAGCCCTTGACCAATGAGCGACCGTGAGACGGATGAACGATCAGCTCTCTTGCCCCAGGTGTGGACTCCTTGAAGTCCTGTGCACGTGAATCTCCGGCTGAGGGTCTGCTTCGGAGGAACCCAGTGCCTACTGATACGGCCACTGGTGTTCACACCGGTGCAAACCTCCGTCTTTCCTCTGGCTCACTTGGAAGGTGACATTGTTCGTGTTGGAGTGAGTCTTACCTCTGAGCTAGGATTCTGGGCGCAAAACGGTCCCCCCCCCCTTTATAGAAAGGTCACTACATAGGAAACTTCTTGTAATTCCTTCTTTGCCCTTCGACCAAGGTTACAGCTGTGCCAACCTAGGAAAGAATCAATTAATCCTGGTTTTATTTTCACTGCTCCTTGATTAGAAATGTTAATGGCTACCAGAGGTGTTCACTTAAACCCCAAGTTCCTAAATAAGTATTTTTCCTTTCATTTATTAAAAAAAAAAAAAAAATCACTGGTGACGAGAACCTTCCAAAGGAGCTTCTTGGCGGCGCTGGTCCCACAGAGTTTCCCGAGGAAGGGGGGTTCGGGGACATAGGAGAGGCAAAGCCATGGGGGGCAGGTGGCAGCGTGGACGGAAGGTCTCCTTGCAGCTCTGCTGCTGACAGATGAGGCGAGACAGTGGTCATGACACCAAAGACCTCTCTGAGTCTACTTTTTTGTCTACTGAAATGATTACCTTCAGGGTCCTTTCTAGCCCTAAACTCCTCTAGTCCCTTCAGGAAGGATGTCCACACAGTTATATGGCACCAGACTTTAATGCTGAATATTTCATGCTTTTCCATAGAGACCAGAGGGGAGTAGAAGCAACTTATTGTATTGTGTCCTTTTTTATTTTTCTAAGTAAGCAAATTCATTGCCCTATGGGCAGAAACATAAAGACTAAAGGCTGACCTCGCAGCGTCCAAGAACAATTCCTGATCCCAGCCAAGAGGGACACTGGGAATTTCCTTCTTAAGCAGCTATTCAAGTGTCCAAATCAGTAACATCTTTACCTTGGACCCATGCAACCCACAGCCTCACGACCTCCCACCAGGAGGGAGCATTATTTGGGAGAGGATTATATTGTAAAAAAGAAAAAACAAAAAAAAAAAAACCTTTTTGCCAAATTGGAGGTTGGGTAATTACAATTTCAGGACTTCACGTAGGTGGTTTCTTCAAAGGCTTTCATTTCGCGTCATTATTTGCTGCTTAATCTAGAAGGAACCTCATTATGTCATTTCTTCTTCTCCCAAGGAAGCTAAGAGCTCGGTACGGCTAATGTCCTCTGTATCACTCTACCACTGACTTCACTACGGCTCCGGGCAGCTTAATGCGAAGGCAGTGTGATGATTGGATATTACAAAAAGCATCAATTTTTACTGAGGATGAAGATCAACCACTCAAGTGTCCATCAGAAAATGCTGTAGTTGCTGAAAGGCATTTGTTTGCGAAAGGAAGGGAGGGAGGCAGGGAGGCGAGAGTATGCATGATGCTGAATTTTAACCCCCGCAGTCCAGCCTGATAGTGTCCAATAGAAATATACACACAGGAGCCACATGTGTCATTGGAAAGTGTCTAGTAATCCTACTAAAAAATGTAAAAGAAAAAAAGTTGAAACTACTTTTAGTAACATATTTTATTTGACCTGATACGCACTATATACATACGATATATACATATAATACTCCACCTAATATATTTGAAATGAAAATATTATTATTATTAAGCCATATTACATTCTTCCGCCCCCCCCCCAAACTTTTCTAAATCTTCATAGTTGAGTGTGTTTTTTTGCACTTGGAAGCACATCTCAACTCGAGCTTGCCTCATCTCAAGTGCCCAACTGCCATGTCAGATGGTGCCAATCTGCTGGAGAGCCCTCGCGGAAAGGACACCCAGGACCTGTAATCAAGTCCGATGGCCTCTTCTCAACACCAGAGCCTCCTCTGAGTTTTCCTGGAAATCTTTGCTCCTTAAGGCACATTTGACTACTTGCTCCTTGACACTTTCTCCTCCTTTGATTTCTAAAACCCAACACTCCCGGTTCTTCTCCTGTCCCTCCACGGCTGCACTCACAGAGCTCTTGTTCCCTCAAAGCACAAACTGTCAAGCTGTCAAGCTGCCTCTCTCCTCTCTCTCTCTCTCCTCCCCCTTTTCTCTCACTCTGAACAGCCCCCAGAGCCAGGCTCCCAGTCTGGACCTGGCCCACCAGTTCCAGTCACACATTTCCAGTTGCCTGAAGGACATGTTCCCCTAGCATGCCTCAGTCCCTAAGACCAAATATTCTAGATCGATTCTACCTTCTCCTCCTACCTGTGCCAGCTTTTCCCCCCAATCTCCATTTTTGTTCAGGTCAACATCTCCACTGAACAAAGATTTAATGAGCACTTATCATGTGCAAGCTATGAGGATAAAATAGCGGACAAGCCCAACAAAAATCTATCTTCATGGAGCTGACATTCTAGTGAGGACAGTCAGATAATAAAACATAATAAATAAGCAAAATCTATAGTATGTTAGAGGGTAATATTCACTGTGGAGAAAAATACAGCAAGAGAAGGGCAATGGGAAGTAGCAGAGATGCACGGTTTTCTTTCTGCCCTCTAATCTCCCAAATCTGTGGCATCCTTTTATTATCAAAATAAAATGGTTATAATTTTTTAAAAAGTAACTATAATTCATGCTGGGTCATCAATGATCAGACAAGTAATTTAACCTCTGTGAGCCTGTCTCCTCAGCTATAAGAAGGGGAAAGGATTCTTACCTCATAGAGTTCTAGGGAGAATTAGTATGACATTGTGCACATTATACATTAGGTATGGAGACGGGCTCCTGGCAGGTGCTCAATAAAAAGTAGAAACAATGATGGTGGTGATGATGATGGTAAGGATGATGGTGGTGGCGGTGGTAGTGGTGATGGTGATGGTGGTGACAGTGGCAGTGGGGATAAAAATGATGACTTCCAATGAACTAAAAATGAAATGCTAAAAGCAGAAGGTTCTATTAGGTGGCAAAGTGACCACACCTTCCAGGGTAAGGTCACTGAGTTTTCCCTTCATCTGACGCTATTCACAAAGCAATTATCACTGATATAATCACGGAGGTTCCAGGCACGTCAATGATTCATTCCTACATTTGAGACTTAGAAATAGATAAGGATCCTCCTGAGACTACAGACTAAAGAGAACATTCCAGTTAGCGTCGCTATTTGGTATTAGACTGTGTAACAAACTGGTTTCCTGGATGCACATGTAGTTGGTTTTTGGTTTTTTTCCCCAAGAAGCAAATCTTCCCCATGATAATTTTGGGGCTTTCATTTGCATATTATAAAATAGTTCAGGTTTATTACAGAAATTTGGAAAGTGCAAAAAAAGTAAAAAGAAGACAATGAAATTGCACATAATTCCCTTACTTGGGGCTAACAGCTGTGTACACTTTGAGGTATACTTTTCTGACCTATTTTATTTTTCCTTTTCTAATAATTTGGGGTAAATATGACATGTCTTCTCTTTACTATGCTACTGTTTAATATTAATTTAATTCATTTTTCTCTGATTATCAACAACAAGAATGAAATAGTGCCTGCTGTTCTTCTTTTATGTTCTTCTTTTATATAAGACACAACATTTAGTACATTATTGCTTACTTTCTGCTTCTTTCAGCCATTTCCAGCTTTGGTTTATTTGAGTGGGAATTTTTGGCTTAAGTTATTATTACTAATAATATATATCTTCTCTTTCAATAATTATTTTGATATTTATATGAAGTTTTATAACTACATTAGCAATAATTATTTAGATTTACTTGTATTTAGCTGGTCACATAACACCATATACTTATACTGTGTCTTCCCCATTCTTAAGTCATTTGTTTTACTTCATCTGCTAATTGACTTGTATTCTTCTTTGGGTACTTTTTTTAGGCAGGGCATGTAGGTAGTTGACTTTCTGAGGTCTAGAATCTGATCATGTCTTTGTGAACATTAAGTTGGCTGAATGTCGGAACTATGGGTTCATAAACATTTCTCCTAAAAATTATGTTGATACTGTTCAACAGGTACTTCTTTTGTTCCATGTCATAGAAGAGCAATCTAAAGGCACACTGATACATATTCATTTGTAGTAACTTGCCTGGAAGCCTACATTTTTTGTTTTCCTTTACCCTTGAAATTCAAAAAAATCATAAGGCACATCCATTGGTCTAAGTAATAAATGTTGCCTATATTTAATGGCCCTTTCCCATCTCTTGTCCCTAGTAATTTAAGGTCACCCTGTTTGGTAGCAGGGTCACAACTAATGGATTTCAGTGTCTGAAATCCAGGAAAACCCTGAGCTTTTTGAATATATCATTGAAAACCAGTTAACGGTGGTGGCAGGACCACAGTCTGCAGTGGCAGCTCTGTAAATGGTCGGCTGCGTGACCTTGGATGTGTTGCCCGGTTTCTCTCCAAGACTCTGTTTCCTCCTCTATAAATGGGGGTAGGAAAACCTCCTTGCAAATGTGTTGTGAAGCATATGCATGGCAAAATGCTGGCCCACTGTAAACCGTATCTACTCTTCTGGAATATGAGAAGACTGATCCTTCCCCAAGCCAACACCACAAATTTCGTTCAAGAACAAGTCAGATTCTGCCTTGGGAGCCAGAGCTGCTCTTCTTACTAACTAGAAAGGGTCTTGGAGACGTGTCTCCATCCTTGACAGATGAAAATATCCTAGGGAGGCAGGGTGTCTGCCAAGGGAGAGAAGAAACATCCGCTCAAGCCCAGTTCCAGGAGTGTGACCTCTAGCTGTGGGAGGAGGGTGGGGAATAGAAATGCTGCTTCTCTCTTGGTCACGGACATAGGCCTCTCAGCCTTATCTGGGGTACTCCTGTAGCCCTTGTCCCTTTCACAGTGACTCCAAACTGTGGACATGGTCTCAGCAGAGCCCAGGAGATCCTTAAGCCTTGCCACTTAGAGTGTGGGCCACAGGCCGACAACTTCAGCATCACTCAGGGGCGTGGCAGAATCACAGGGTCTCAGGTCTCACTCTGGAGTCACTGAATCAGAATCTGCATTTTTTTTTTAAAGATTTTATTTATTTATTTGACAGAGAGAGATCACAAGTAGGCAGAGAGGCAGGCAGAGAGAGAGAAGAGGAAGCAGGCTCCCTGCTGAGCAGAGAGCCCGATGTGGGATTCAATCCCAGGACCCTGAGATCATGACCTGAGCCGAAGGCAGCGGCTTAACCCACTGAGCCACCCAGGTGCCCAGAATCTGCATTTTAACAAGACCCCCAGAGGATTGCACATGCCTGTCAAAGTTGGAGGAGTTCCAGTCTGGACCACAAAGTTGGTCACAACAGAAATTACAGGTGGCGTCTTGGTCCCTAACCAGTAGTTTTATTTCCATGCCTTTCTAAAATGGCAAGGAAAGCACAGCAGAGGGTTCTCAAAGAAATGAAAGTAAGGCACTTGGAATTTCTTTTTTTTTTTTTTTTTTTAAAGATTTTATTTATTTATTTGACAGAGAGAGAAATCACAAGTAGGCGGAGAGTCAGGCAGAGAGAGAGAGAGAGAAGCAGGCTCCCGCTGAGCAAAGAGCCCGATGCGGGGCTCAATCCCAGGACACTGAGATCATGACCTGAGCCGAAGGCAGCGGCTTAATCCACGGAGCCACCCAGGCGCCCCATGGAATTTCTAAATGTAGACAAAATCTAGTGGTTTCCCTTGCAGCCCCTTTTATAGGAGTGGGGAAGGGCCTGATTCTCCTCCTCAGGGCCACCTTAACCTGCTTCTCTGCCCTTGGCCCTCGGCCAGCATTACTGGATCATTCTTCTCAGAACATGTTCTCAGCCTCTCTGCTTGACCACAGAAATGAGGACACAACTGCTGAGAGCCACAATCATGCCATCCATGGCTTTTGCAGCTCTCCTCACCTCTATGATCACAAAGCAGAAATGGGCATCCACTGCATTGAAGGTGTTCTGTGACCCCAGACTTGACCTCCCTCTGGGCCCCAGCTGTCACTGGGGCTGCAGCTGTCACCCTGTGAATGGACATTTCCAGTGGGGTGGTAACTGCAAGGCTTCACTTGAGCATCTGGGACCCTAGCATCCCCAACGATATTCTGAGCTCTGTGGTCTCCAAGCTTGTAAGGCACAAGTTCTTCTCCAGGCCTTGCCTGTTGGTCCAACCCGAATTTCCAGAGGTAAAACAGAATGTGGCTGGAGCGAGGGGCCTGAGCATGTTCTGGGGTTCTGGATAGGCCCCCACCTGCCCTTCTCCACCAGCAACACGTGTTTGGGGACATGCCTGGCTTGTTCGCTCTTGAATCTGTAGAGCTCACTGGAATGACTGGCACTAAAGGCATGTGATATGTATTTGAACCTAAGTATGGGGCAACAAAGACCCTGC
The DNA here is from genome assembly GCF_009829155.1 of Mustela erminea. NCBI lineage: Eukaryota > Metazoa > Chordata > Mammalia > Carnivora > Mustelidae > Mustela > Mustela erminea. Next base: position 75,912,124 of record NC_045627.1, read on the forward strand.
GTGGTCTTAGACTGGAACAGAGCAAGCTGAGTTTAATGAGAAATAAGGCCAATCCCCAAATTATTAGTCAAGGCCTTATCACAGAGCGGCATCACTCCTTTCTGCTTGTAGATGGTTGCTTCTCTCTTACATCCTTAAGGATGAACATTTCCTCATGGGTTTGGTGGGCCATTTGGTGGAGGGAGGACAGGCCACCTTGGCATAGTTTGCCCAGGAAGAAAGAGCTTAGAACACACTGCAGCAAATCAAGTGGGCAGAATGGGAGACTTTGGGGCTGCCCAGGGAGGGCGAGGGTGGCCTGGGGGTGGGGGCACGGGAGAGGAGCTGTGGTGACAGGAGCGGGTGTGGAGAACTAGAGGACCCAAGGGCAGAGCGAGGACCCTAGGGCCTGAGGAGGAAGGTCAGACTCAGATCAGGACAGTGTAACATTCACTTGTAGCTCCAGCCCATCACTCTCGAGCCTGCGGCAAAGCAGGCCACGTCCTGCAGCCTTGTGACAGGGTGTCTGGTGGACGAGGAGCTGCATTTGACACTGGGGCGGAAGGGAGAGAAAGAGCCTGAGAAAAGAGGGGGTCCGGGAAAGCAAGCTGCTAAACATGGGAAGTCCACGTCCGAGAATTCTCTGAGGCCCGGCCTGGTGAGCAGAACGCAAGGCTTCCTAAGGAACCTCCAGAAACCCGGATGCGGAGGCCAGATGGTGTCCGAATGTGGGACGGGGCGTGAACCAGTAAGCACTGGACCAAAGGGAAGGAGGCCCCTCCACGGTGGAAGATGAGAGACCACTGGTTGCCGTCACGTGGCTTACATAAGACTTTGCCCCAATGATGGAGACACCTCTGGCTTTGGGGCACGGAAATCTTTAGTCTGGGGAAGCTATCAGCACATGACTGAGTTTTAGTCACAATGTTGTAAAACCTCCCTGGAGATTCCTGGAGGAAAGTGAAAACTGTCACTACAAAATGACAAATGAACCAGAGTAACCAGGGTTGGATGACCTCCACTAGTCGTGGAGCTGCTTCCCATAACAAAGCCCTCCCCACATCAGAGACAGATGTCCCTGTTACCCCACAGGCCTTCTGGATGGGAAGACCACCCCACCCCCCGCAAGGGTGGGCTTTTCAAAGAAACCCACCTGAGTTGGGCACAGAGGCTCTAGGGGAAAATAGGAATATTTACAGGGATGCAGCGAGGAAAAATAAATGATCTTAGTACTTGGAGGGAACTTCGGAGAAGAATTATATTTAAAAAACCAGATGGTTCCTTTGTTTCCAATAGTTGCCTATAAATTCTCTAGTTTTCTGTTCTGCGGAGTTGAAATTGATTGAAATTGACATTTTTAAAATCCTGAGTCAGTTGACAAGGAAATTGAGAAAACAAAACAAGGAGTGCCAGGTTTGGGGGGTTTTCCCCCCTCTTTCTTTCCAAACAAGTAAGTCTGGCAGTTTAGATAAGCTAGGAAGGAAGGAAGGAAGGAACGAAGGGAGGCAGGAAGGGAGGGAGAGAGGGAAGAAGGAAAAGCAAAGGAAAGCAAAGTGAAGCTTGTCAATGGTCTGTTTTTGGAAACTGCCGGCAGTCGCATTTTCAAAGTTGCTATGCAGCTTCGTGGACAGACGCTTCCTCCAGCAGCAGCACATCTGGAATTCTACAAGTTGTACTACCTCTGGTGCTCCATACAAAATACCAAAAAACCACCTTTGGTTTTCTGACCCATGTGGTTTCTAGCCTTTTCCAGACTTGAGCCGTGGAAAATTGCTGCTCTTGGCTTGAAAGTCACAGTTTAGCAAGTGGTATGTTTCAGGGGAACTGGTGGGCCCGAAGATTAATTTGTGTTTGCTGCCTCCTGGGGCTCCCAATCAGCCACTTGGCTCCCAGAAGCCACCGGTCTGAGTGTTGCAATGTACACTAGGCAGGGGGAAGAATGCGGCACAAATGTCGCCAGTGAGAACAGCCTCCCTGTCTGGATGTCTTCTGGTCTTGCGTTTCCCCCCAAATCACCATCGCCTACACAGAAAGAATGATGGGGGATATTTGCGTCTTGCACCAACCACAAAAATGCCTCCCGTCCTGGGCATCTGGAGGTGGTGGCGCTCAGTAAGGCTTTGTCTGACTTCTTCCAGCCATGGAACCCACCTGGGACGCTTCATGCAAGGTCTGCTGCTTAGCATGAGGAAAGAGGGAAGCCCCTGACCAACGAATGCAGCTTCTTTTCCCAAACACAATATAGTACATATGGGAGAAAGGTCGCTGGGCTCTGAGCAAAATGGCTCAGTAAATAGTCTCTTTCCCACTCCTAAGGAGCACGGAGTCCCAAAGGATGTTGAATTTCCCACATGTGACTTTAAGAAATGGGGTCGAATTTTGGGTGGGTGTGGGAAGAATAGGGCATCGACACAAGTAAATCGATAGATATAGATATATTGTCTGTCTTTGTTCTAATGTATAATCATCCCCAGCATTTTGCTGAGGGTTAAAAGCGCCTGGGGGAACGGTATGTCCTTTGATGCAAAGTGGCGAATGAAAATGAGGAAAGCAAATGGGACCCCAGTCCTAAGCTTTGCATGCTGCTCCGTTTGTGCCTTAGCACAGATTCCAGCCCCCGTGAAAGCTTGCCTGAGTTTGCCTACTGTGAACTCCCACAGCATCCACCATCTGTAGCCCTCATTTTGCATGGCACATTTGCTGACTCTAAGGAAAAAAAAAATAGTAATTATTATAACTTTCCCAGGTATCCTTTTCGTTTTTCTCAACTCTCCTCCAAGAGCCTAGAGGGCAGATTTGTTTGTGCTCATTGTATCCCCAGCATCAAGTTCAAGGCCCTCCCTATAGGAGGTCTCAGAATAATTTAATGGTGCAGAAAGCATCATATATGTCAGATACAGAGCCCATCCCAGCAAGGATAAGTGTCCTGTGGTAGGAAATGACAAAGAGTCATTTCAATTCAGCAGTTCAATTCAGACAACACCTGCTCATATCTTCTTGGGGTCATGGTTAAAAGTGTACCAGGGGCGCCTGGGTGGCTCAGTGGGTTAAAGCCTCTGCCTTCGGCTCAGGTCATGATCCCAGGGTCCTGGGATCGAGCCCCGCATGAGGCTCTCTGCTCAGCAGGGAGCCTGCTTCCTCCTCTCACTCTGCCTGTCTCTCCACCTACTTGTGATCTCTGTCTGTCAAATAAATAAATAAAATTTAAAAATAAATAAATAAAAGTGACTGTACCAGAGAAAGAACTCCTAGTTCCAGAGGTAAACGCCACTGTGCCATCTTCAACGTGAACTGTAGGCACAGATACAGGAAGTGGAGAGAATCTGAGAAGCTATAGGTTTGGAGGCTTCAAAAGCCACAGGTTATGGAAAGAGAAAACTCGGTATGCGGATGTCAGCCATTAGATATGCAGGGAAATGACAGGAATTTTGAGAGAGAGTTGTTAAATCATCGGTAACCGTAATCGGTGGTGGTGAGAGTATTTACATCACAGAAATAGGCAAACTCCACAAATCAGGGCTCCTCCTACCCTACCTCATTGCGGAGAGCTGGCTCACCAGAACACTACTACTAGCCTCTGACCATCTGTGGATAGGCAAGAGTAATCCTTTTGAGCAAAAGCTCAAGCCAACTGTGACCTTAACTGGCCTTAATTGCACAAAGCACCAACCTCTGCCAAGAGCAGCGTTTGGTCCCGGGAGCAAAGGTTGGACGTTACCTGTAGCTGAGAATGCTGAGCCACTTCTGGGTCTTGTCAGTTCCATGTGCCCACCAGACACCAGTTACGGTCACAGCTTTTCTCACAAAGGACTACAGTATGTATGTATTATGCATTTTGGAATTTGTAAATTTCTTTGATTATGGACTCTCAGAGCAGTGCGGAAGAATTAAATCAAGCAGTGCTCCCAATAGTGGTCCCCATTGTGAAAGAAACAGAACCAGGAATAATGATGGACGGTCTGAGTATCCATGCAGGACACTTTCTTCTTGGATTTTTGCCGCCTTTTATTTGTACTTTTCTATTTAAAATGTTTCCTTGGTTGACCTAATCTGGTCCTGTGGTATTAACACTCTCATCCGCAGATAGCACCCAAATCCAGCAATCATTTCTCCCTTCAGCTCCAGACTCATACCCAAATTCTTCCTTGACATCTCCACCAGGATATTTAATGGTGGTTGAAACCTTTCAAAAGCCTAAATTGGCTCATGTTACTCCTCTGCTTCCAGTGGCTTCTCATCTCAACAACCTCTTCCTGGCTTTCCTATTTATTGTTTTCTCCTACCACAAGAATGCCAGGTACCAGAGGGCAGGGATTTTAGTCCAGTTTGTTTACTGTTATTTTTTAATTTGATTACTTGTTTACCAGTCCTATCCTATTTATCCTAGTTATCCTATTTACTCAGGCCTATCCTATTTCTTGCTCTGTCTTCAGTGCCCAAAACACAGACTGCACCTGCTAGGAATTCAAAAAAAGAACAAATGAATAAATGTATTTGATGTCTTATTTTTGGTGTCTGTCAACACACTTCTGAATACCAAAACAAGCTAAATGCTTTCAACTACAGGTGTTCTGAATGCAAATTTCACAGGGGCTTGATGGAAAACCTCCAGCATTTATCCATAAAGTCTACAATTATAAATGAAAAGACAAAGCATTTGATTGATTACATTAGTCAAAATTATTTTGTCAACAAACAATTTTAAGCATAACCAAACCAAAAACAAACTTTTTTTTTTTTTTTTTTTGGTATCATACTATCCATTCCACAAAAAAAGTCCCCTGTAGTTCGCAGAGCTGAATATTAAAATAGTCACGAAGATAATGTCTTTAGTTAATAAATTATACTCGGGCCTAAGGGGTGAGAGCAAATGTTCCAACTTGATATTACTTTCCTTTTCCTTTTTCTCTCTTTTTAATTTGTTTTTATTTATTTTTTTAATTTTAAATTCAATTAGCCAACCTATAGTACATCATGAGTTTTTGATGCAGTGTTCAATGACTTGTTAGTTGCATTTAATACCCAGGGTTCATCACATCACATGTCTTCTGCTAAAGGTTTTTCCTAGCAAGAAAATACAGAGTTAGAAGATTTTAAACATTAAACTAAGAAAAGTCTTTAAAATGAATGACTTTGTTTTACATCTTAACCATTTCAAACCAAAGATGCGTGTGAGTCAAAACTTCTGCTAAGTCTGCAATGGAAAAGTGGTCTTCATTTTTGCCAATGACTCATCTTAATGGTCATTAATTACTCCTTCAGGACATTAGACCGATGTTTACTTATTACTTTTGTTTTCTTTACAGTCTCTACTCTTAGCATCCCACCTGGCTGCAGATTTTTGTCGCCCAAAACCCCATTTCAAAGAACTCAGTGCGGCTCAGTCAGTGAAGCAGCTGCCTTCTGCTCAGCTCATGATCCGAGGGTCCTGGAGAGCTTCTTCTCCCTCTTCCCACTCCCTACCCCCTTTGCTCATAATCTCTCTTGCTATCTCTCTCTCTTTCAAATAATATAATCTTTAGAAAAGAATAAACAAACCTCAGCGCTTTCTTTCTGGAGCCAATCCTGGCATAACTTTATTTCCCTCCTTGACATATTTGCATGTGAATTCATGCATTGAACTAACATGTATTGATCACCTATTGCATTCCAGAGGCTGTTTTGGTTTCAAGGTCATTGTCTTGAAAGAGTTCCTTCCTTTTCTGGCCCATAAACGTTACACCATTGACCTGAAGCAACAAGTCTAGCCCTTCCTTGTTTTCGCAGACATTCTCCCTGAGCCCACTCGGGGTGTAACACTTCCTGCTGCTATTCCTACAATTCTCTGCCACAGATTTCTATTTGTCCTTGGTTAAGTGCTCTTCCTTCCCATTTTTGTTCCTGCCCTTTTAAAGTTTGAGAACATCAGAGGATTTCCTGTGCAGCCCCTGGTTTTACGAGTCCTATTCCCTTTTCTTCTGCAGGAGGATAACTTGGAATTGCAGGCTCAGAGTGACATTTCTGAGAGTGCCCCAACCCCCTGGAGCCATCATTCATTTGAAAATCTCTGACTGGGACATCTGGCCTATCTCTCCTCTGATCTTTGGGACATCTGCTTCCGCAGAATCTAGATTGTGTGCTTAGCTATAAAACTTCCCTCATTCTTGGGTACCATGTGCCCAAAAATGAATTCTGTGTCCAGGCAGCCATGGACTTGAATCCTGGCACTCCGTCCTACGGGCAATGTCGCCTCACCAAGTCAGGGACCCTGCTTGTACTGAAGTTTTCCGATCTGTGCTGTGGAGGGCTACTCTGAAGACTGTGTTTTCCAAAGATGGCCGCACCAATAATTATACATGTGTGCCCCATCCTGTATCCTTTTCTTACAATGTGATGTGGAAACCTCCCTATCTGGGCAGGCAGAATTCTATCCACCTTCTGAGAGGGAGCCATGCAAGGCAACACAGGACGTGTGCTTTTGGAATAGGGTTCCCAGATTTAGCAAGTAAAATTACAGGACACCCAGCTAAACCTGAATTTCAGAAAAACAACAAATAATTTTTTAGTGTCAGTGGGTCCCAGATACTGCACCGGGCATAATTATACTAATAAAGCTTATTTGTTGTTTCTCTGAAATTTGAATTTGAACTGAGTGTTCTCTGTTCTCCACGGGGAGACCACTGCGGAGCCCAGAGCCACCATGGAAGAAGTCTGGCTATCCTGAAGCTAGTAGGTCTTCCAGTTCCTCAGTGTCTGGGCATTCCCAACGCAGGCATCAGACATGTGTATGAAGAAGCCTTGGGATTATTCCTGTCTCGACTACAGTCTGCCTGCTAACATGATCATACCCTAAGCCAGAACTCCTAGATGACACAATCAACCCTTGGAACCATAAGGGATGATAATAATAGATGATTACTACTAGGTTTAAGCCATTAAATTAGAGGGCAATTTGTTACACAGCAGTAGATAACTAATACAATTAACTGCTTCATAGAACTTTTGCACTATTTATAGAACAAAACATAGCACAGCCCCGGGAACAAATATAATTCTCCCTTCCCCCCCCCCAGCCCACACATACAATCATTTATATGCATGAGTGATGCCCCATGGTCTTTTTTCTCCAAGAGTACTTTTATTTTCACAGAACTAATTTCTCTCTATTAGCTAGAACTGGGTCCTGAGGGTGTCACTTGTTCTCATGTTCTCAAATCTCTGGGAGATTAAACAGATAGCAAAGTAAGAAATGCCAGACTCTCTATTCTAGCTGAGAGACCCCCTAGTGGAAGTCCCCACACTACTTACCATGCTCATAGCCCTTTGCCAATTCGGTGATCAGCTTTGGCAAACTCTTTTATCCATCCATGATGTGGTCCCACAAAAACCACTTCTGTTCTCTCTTTTTATGCTCACACAAAGACTCTGAGGTCCTTCTACCCACACCTTCATCGATTTCCATGGAAATGGATGAAGGTGTTCACAAGTTGTTATCTGTATGTTTGCTTGTTTTCATGTTTCTTCTCCTATTGTGTAAGGACACCAGTGTGTCATGATGGTTACAGTTCCTGATGATCTAGTCCCTCCAGGGTCCTACAGATTGCTACCTACCCCATCCCACTTAGACATGCTGATTATCACTCAAAGTAGAGGCGTGGGATCTTATGGTAGTCTGAATAACAACTCCCTACTCACCCAGAGATTTGCAGGTTTTAATCCTTGGAACCTTTGAAATGTTACCTTACCTGGCAAAGGGACTTTGCAGACATGACTGAGTTAAGGACCTTGAGATAGAGAGATTATATTGAATTATCCATGTGAGACCAAAGTAATCACAAGGGTCCTTCTAAAAAGGAGGCAGGAGAGTCAGTGAGAGATGGAGATGTGTTGATGAAAGCAGAAGTCAGCATGATGTGAGGCCATGAGCCAAGGAATGTGGTGGCCGCTAGAAGCTGGCAAAGTCAGGGAAATGGATTCTTCATTAGAGCCTACAGAAGGAATGCAACTCCGTGCACACCATGACCTTAAGCCCACTGACGCTGATTTTGGACTGACCTTCAGAACCCTAATAAATCGGTGTTGTTCAAAGCTACTGAGTTTGTGATAGTTTCTTACAGCAATAGAAAATTAATTCAGACCTCCATGAGTCTTACAAAGTTACCCTTAGGCTTGAGGGGAACTCTCCAGCTCTGTTCAACCAGAAGGATCCTTCACATGTTACAAGTGTATTTGTTTATAATTATGACCACACCTCCTTTGCTAAAGAGTTTGAGATGACACATTAAGAAATAGCCTATTTTTATTTGACCCAAATGAGCTATAGTTTGGGAGGAAAAAAAACAGTATGACAACTTATGTGTGAGGATAGAGTACATTTAGAAAGAGGAAAAGGAAACAGAATTCAATCCCATGTGTCTACACTTGCAGGGCTCTTCCATTCAGGATTCAGTCTGCCTCTCGTTTATAGTAAGAAAGACGCAAGACAACTATCGGCCATAGACCCTGCTAGCTGTCCCCAGACCCATGTCCTCTTCTTTCCAGGCACTAGCGAGACAGCATTTCCCAACCAGCCTGCGGTCGGGCGTGGCCTGGGACTGAGGTCTAGCCAATGGGATGGGAATGGATGCAATATGCCACACCCAAGCCTGTGCTCCCCCAAAGTTTCCATGCATGTTCTTCTATGTTCTTTACCCTTCCATTGGCTTGATGCAGATAAACGACAACCTTGAAAGCCACGTGTTGGATATAACCACAAAATGGAAGGAGCCTGGGTCCCCAAATCACTGCTTAGAGGAGGATTACCAGCCCATCAAGAACATCTGTCTTGGACTTTAAGTGAATGAAAAGTTGACTTCTACTGTTCTGAGCAATTATTCATCTTGGAGTTGCTTATCACGGCAGCTAGCATTACTGCAAGGTAACACACAATGCAAATCCCAAATATTTGGGGTGAGCACAGCCTGTCTTGCAGACCGGTACACTGTAGGATCAATGCACCTGTAAGAAGCTGGCTGGGGCTTACATTTCACTGTGAACATAGCAGGTTTTATAAACATGCCTTGAAGAATGGTTCTTTGTAGGTTTTCCTGGCTCAGCCCAATTAAAGCCACTGCTGATGCAACAAAACCTTCTCTTGATGCATTACATAACTTGTATTAACAAAAACAGCACGGTTTTAATATTTTCACTGTGGTCTAAGTCTGAATGAGGAAATCACTTAATACCCTTGACTTTGTCAAAACACGGATTTCTGGACACAGCCATCCGAACATTCTTTAGTGTCTAAGAGAAATGCCACCCTTGGTCACCCTCACCTTAGGCCTGACCTAAGGTGAGGGTGACCAACCCCTCCCATTTGCCTAATACTAAGGGGTTCCCTAAGATGTGAGACTTGGGTTTTAAAACTGGAACAGTCCCAGGAAAACCAGGAAAAGCTGGTCACCCTACAAGACACTATTCTGCTAGAAACAAGTCTACCTATATGACTAGAAATCCAGAAGTGAACAAATAAAAGGCACTTTTTCCCCTCCTTCAACCAGGAAAGGCGTACTTGTCCATTTAGGAAATGAGATGTTCCCTTAAGGCACCATGGACCAGGGAAATCCCAGAGTCTCTGATTCATCCGGTGGTTGTGCCCACGCCTCGCAGAGGCCAAGGGCCAAGGCTGAAGTCAGATGGGCATGTGTCCTTGGCTTCTCTTGTGTTCTCTCTCACACAGCAGGGCAGACAGAGAGAACAGTTCTAAAGCAGAAGGAAAATGCTACATAGGGAAGGTGGGCGCTGATGGCAGCAGGAGGAACTTTAACAGGAGGCAACAGCTGGGGTGCAGAGTGTAGGGGGAGAGCACAGCACCAGCCAGTGCCACCATCTGCTCTTCTGCCCTGGGATTTCTTTGTCACCCAGTTAACTCACAAACACTTGCCATTGGTGGTTCCTGGGATGCTGGGCTAGTAATTCATCGGTACAGTTTCCGACCCACAGTGCAGCCCACCCCACCTCAGGGACTTTCAGACTCACCCCCTTGACACTAACTTCTGGGAGTAGAGAAAGTAAACTGTTACCCTAATGAAAATCAGGCCAGGCAACATGAGGAAATGCAACTCCTAGTCTTTCTTCTGCCACCATCACCATTTTGGTCATGTATCATACTCTCTATCCTCTCAACTCCCACAGATCTTTCTTCATATTGCCTCACTTTGTGAACTCAAATAATTGTATTTTAAAAGAAAAATGGTGTTTCACCATCATAAATGGAAAAGCTGTATCCCTCGACAAAAGCACAATCATCACAGAAAATCAAGTGCAATGAAAGTAAAGCAGTGTTACTCAGTTCTTACTTGACATCATTTCAGATGGAAAGCTCCAAGTCTGAGACCTGCTCTCTCTTGACTAAAAAAGGACATTAACAGAAGTTAGAGAAGGGCTATGGCTGTACTCGCGCCACGCTGAGGCTTTCTCCCTAGTCAACTGAAAAAGAATGGGGGACGAAGGCACCATTCCCACTCTGGGACTCCCCGGACTTTATGCTATGCTCTGTATCGCCAAAACTCATCTCAAAAACAATCATGGGCGCATTTGATTTCCCTTTAAATGAATTATCCTCAATCGTCCTCAAGACAGCTTGAGATTCCAAATCCTTCTCTTCCCACTGAACATATCTTGTAAACCTATCTTCCCACTGAACAAGATAGGAATCCTACACATCTTCCTCTCTGCTCTGTCCGCACCCTAGCTCTCAACTGCCAATCTTGCCTCTTTCATACTTTAGAAAAGATCAGTGATTAGCTAGCAATCTCTCTCTCTCTCTCTCTCTCTCTCTCTCTTCCTTCATCCTCACTAACGACCAAGCGCACTCCTGGCTCTGTTAAGAGAAACTCCGTGTTTCACCCCCCTCCAGCCACTTCCCCATTCCTGCGCTCTTGCTCACATCTGAACTTCTCAAAGGAATTGTCTGTACATGCACTAGATCCACCTCCCTTTCACTCTTTAACCCATGGTAATCCAACTCTACTCTTACCACTGTCATCCTACTCAATTTGCCCTGATCAAGACCTCCAGCTTCTTCTTCCCTCCTCCCTCTCAAGGCATCCTTCTCTCTTGGCTCCTGTGACTCCCATGTTCTTGGCTTGCTTTCTATTCTACCTCTGCCTCTTTGGAATCCCTTTTGCAAGACCCTTTTCTTCTATCCCACTTCTCAGTGCCTGCCAGGACATGGCCTTCGAGCCCCTTCTTACCTCCCTCCATGCTCTCCCACAAGCAGACCTTAGTATTCCCCCGGCTGTATCAACAATAGGCTGTAAACACCTGAAAAATGTCCCTCCAACCTGAGCCATGCCTTTGAGCTTGTCTTGATGTGCAGAGATGTTCATTTACTACCTCCATTTGGATGTCTTTCAAGTGTGTTAGACTTCATATTCCAAAATTACCTCATGATTTTCCCTCTTCCCTAGTCTTCTTCATTTCATTGCAGGGTACCTCCATCACCAGTGATCTGAACCAGAAACCTAGGAGTAATGCTTGAGTCATTTTCTCACTCTCTCTCTCTCTCTCTCTCATCTTTCTCAATTCCACTTCTATGGCTACCCCCAAACTCTTCTCTAGATTTACACTGCCACCTCCCTAATCCAAGCCACCATGATCTCTCTTGTGGATTGTTGAATGGTCCTATATTTCCAATATTTTCGAGGTATCTTCTTTAAACATCTTATATCACATCCTCCCTTGAAACCCAACTGTGGCTTCCTGCTGACCACAGAATGAAACCCAAAATCCTTGTTACAAAACCTCCAGAGCTCTACAAGATCCATCTGTGTCCATCTCTCCAATCCCATCAAACGTCCCTCTCTTGTTCTCTCTCTGAGTACCTTGAAATTCCCATTAGCCTTCAATAAATGAACGGATTTGAATGAATAAATATAATGAATGAATGAATAAATTAAATGCCAAAATTTATAAGAACATAAACTTTGATAAAAACCTTGAAAAAGTAAACCTTTTCACATAAAAATTTTTGAGAAGAATTAAAGGCTTTACAGGGGAAAATACATATAAAAATAAGAATGTAGTCTTAGAACTAATGAAAGTACTTGTTTAAAATTTTCCCAAAGCTACCTGGGTGACACATATACTTGAAAATTGCTATTAAACTCCTTGTTTGGAAAAGTGTTTACATTGCCCTACATAAGGAAAGAATCACACCTATCTCAAGTTAATTGGTTTACACACACACACACACACACACACACACACACACACGCACCCCTGAAAACACTGTCAATATTCCTAGGAAGAAAAAGCAAAAGGGACCTGTGCCCATAGGAGAAAGCTCTTTCTCATAATCATTTAGAAGATAGTCACATCCTACATCTTCTGGGTGTAGACATGGTGATTAGGTGGTCTAAGATCTTATTTCAGGCCACCACAAATTACTAATGACTTTTTATAAGTAGCTCAATATCCCAGTGTCTTTACTTAACTTTGTCTGCCTTCCCTTCAAGGTCACTATCATTATAAGCCATGTAATTTCCAAGTTGTCACATTACATTATTTTGGAGAGAGGTGTCACATACATAAATCCAAATCAATACAGAAAACTCTGGTCCTGAGCAGAAAGGAAGGCTTGCATGTCCTAGGAGTATCTGAATCTACAGCCTTAATAGGGTAAATTACAATGAGAGCTCTAAGGGTTATCTGCTTGAGTTATATATAAATATTATGTGTGTGTGTGTGTGTGTGTGTGTGTGTGTGTATACACATATATGTATATATATATATATACATATATATATATATGCTGGGTCAAATGTTTAAGAAAATGTAGTGCCACAATTACAAGCTAAAGTTACTCAAATGGTTAAACACAGTTACCATATGACTAAGCAATTCCACTCCTATGTTTCTACCCACAAGAACTGAAAACATATCTCCACACAAAGATGTGTATGCCAATGTCCACAGCAGCATTATTCATAACAGCCAAAAAGTGGATAAACCCATATGTCCATTAACGGATACATGGATAAATAAAATGTGATATAATCATACAATGGAATAGTATTCAATCATAAAAAGGAATGAAAAATTGATACATGCTGCAACATGAATGAAACTGGGAAACAATAGGCCAAATACAATATACATACTGTATTATTTCTATTTATATAAAATGTCCAGAATAGGCAAATCTATAGAGATAGAAAGTAGACCGGTGGTTGCCTAAGGGTGGAGGTGATATGGGGTTAAGGGGAGATTAGGAAGTGATGGCTAAGGAATACAGGGTTTCTTTTGGTGGTGATGAAAACGTTCTGTAAATGACCATGGCGATGGCTGTACAACTCTGTAAATACACTAAAAGTCACTGAGTTGTAGATTTTAAATGGATGAATTATATATGAGTTACATCTCAATAAAGCTTTTAAAAGCAATAACCATGAGCTACTTCCCATAAATTATTTCTTCTTCCCATTTTTAAAGGAGGTTTCAGCATGTTAAGTTAAATCAATAGATGGATACTGCCTTATTAAATGCCATCATAAATATTTAGATTTTTTTTTGATGACATGAAACTCAACAAGTTGACTAAACAGTTGGTGTCTACAACCTGGTGGATTACATTCCTAACCCTTCTATTCATGTGTTCATTTGTAATTACCTTCCTTGCTCAGCTCCTGGGGTGGACATTTAACTTTAGCAGTGGTTCACTATTTTAAGGTGAGGCATTTTCTGTGTGTTTGGGGGGTTCCCTGGCTATTCCCAGAAGACAGACTTGGTAGAGGAATTTCATGTCCTCTCCCCACTGGGTATCCATTTCTTTTTAAATATTTTTTAAAACATTTTTATTTTGTATTATTTATTCCCTACTTGAATAAAATGTCATGTTGATTAAAAATTTTGTTCTTGGGACGCCTGAGTGGCTCAGTTGGTTGAGCAGCTGCCTTCGGCTCGGGTCATGATCCCGGCGTCCTGGGATCGAGTCCCATATCGGGCTCCTTGCTCGGCAGGGAGCCTGCTTCTCCCTCTGTCTCTGCCTGCCATTCTGTCTGCCTGTGCTCACTCTCGCTCCTTCTCTCTCTCTGACAAATAAATAAAATCTTTTTAAAAAAAAATTGTTCTTATGAGGTGTTCAGTCACCGTAGCAAATAGTCTTGATCTTGTACTTGTCACTCATTCAGCTGTAGCTAAGCTTTCTGATATGGTCTGAACTTGACCTTGAAATAATGACAGCCCAAGCATGTAGTTTAGTGTCATGCCAGAACTGTGACCAACAATAGCCATAATTATGTCCAAACAGACTCAATATTCAACAATGTCAAACAAGACTCTCAAGGGTGCATTGTGCTGATAGAACTGAATCTGATGACATTGGCCACTCTGTCTAGCAAGTGTTCTAGATTAGTCTTTATTTTAAGGTTTTGCTCTTTTCAGTTGCTCTGCAAGAGTATTTTATATTTTAGTCTCGTAGAGTATCTGTTTCCAAAGCAGATAATCATTTTCATGGCCTAGTTGCTTCCATTTTGGCTAAGGAAAGTGATTTGTTTCCAGAGAAACAAAAACAAATTTGTTTTCAAAGAATATGGTGCTTTTGCCTAGACACAGGGTGACTTTCTTAAAGAATGCCCAAGAACGTACTACCATTATTCCTTAATTTTAAAAAATATATATTCTTCAGTCATTGCAAACAAGTGTTTTACTTTGTGGTGATAGATTTTAATAACTCTGAGTTAAATTCTTACTACATAATCCTGCATTGATTCATGTAGAGCAAAAGACAGACAAGTCACACTAAATATCCTAAATATTCCAAAAGAGAAAATTCTTAGTCCAGTGACAGGGTTTATATTTACAAAACGCAAATGTAACAATACCTGCACAATCTTAAGTACTGTTCTCATCAGGGAAATGATAACGAGCAGTATAAAATACCACTTGTATTGAATTGCTGGCCTAATTTTCCGTTTGTAATAATGCCTGTGATGCTAACACCAGGAAGTATGTCACTGGCTTTTATTTTGTTTGTGGTTTAGGTAATCCATACAATAGCAAGCTGGGAATGTATTTTATTGGGGAAGAAGTGTAATCTATTCCTTTCCGCAATACTCAAACTAAGATGAATTCAAAGTTCCCCCAAATAACTGCTCTGTAGATCATAAACAAGCATTGGAATTCCGGGCATGAATCACTCGTCTCTTGGAGTAAGCGATCAGGAACTCTAAAACTTTGAAGAATGGGGGCTGCTGGGGACTCAGGAGTGGAAGGGTCTGTGCAACTTTGGATTGGTGCCGGGGATAGGTAGTGAAACCTCCAGTTAGAGAAAAAGTGCCAATACAATAGTGAGTGATTAAAGTTAGACACAAATTCTAGCAAAAGAAGCAGGTGGCTGCATTATACCTCTAGTTGTTGACAAACAAAATAAATGATGCACCAAGCTGATGTCTCCAGGAGGAGTGGGCTAGAAACTGCCACTCAGCAATGGTCTTAACCTACTTGACAACTGCAGGCCTAGGCCAAGGGTCAAGGGCTTCTGGGCCTTTGAAACTGTCCTGAGAGTACTGCACTTGACTCCTTCAGGCACCAAAACTAATCCTTCTCTTTCTTTCTCTGTCTCTTTCTTTCTTCTTGAGAGTATGAATTTTGGGGATGGGGAGTAGGTAGAGGGGAAAATGCAGAGAGAGAGGGAAGGGAGAATCCAAAGTAGACTCCACGCACCCAGTGCAAACCCAAAGCAGCTTAATCTCACAACCCTGAAACCATGACCTGAGCCAAAATCAAGGTTTGGATTCTTACCCAACTGAGCCATCCAGGCACCCCTCACTTTCTTTTTTAAAAAATTAGTTAACATTTAACTTTCCTGAATAAAATAATAACTTACAATATGCCATATAGGAGAAAAAAAAACAAGAAAGTATAAGGAAAAAAATCAAGTTACCTATAATTTTTCTGCTCTGAAATAATCACACAGTATTTAAAAGAATAATACTAAAATTAATGTTTTAATATTTTTCCTTAAAATAATTTTCTATACAGATATGGTCATAAAAAATTGGAACCACGATGAATATCCAGTTTTGTATCACTCACCATTATATTGTGTGCATTTCCTCACATCCTTCAATATCCTTAGAAACATGATTTTTAATGGCTGTATAATAGTCTATTGTATGGTTATACCATGACGGCCCTAACTACATCTCTACCTTAGACACTTAGGTTGTTTGTAGCTTTTTCATCATCATAATAGTTCCATATTGAACATTCTTCCTAACTTATTTTTAACAACCTACAGGGGAAACTTTGTGTTCAGTGTGGGTAAAACTACTAACACAGCAAGAAAAAACATGCCACCGCATTATTAGGAAGAAGTTTCAAAAGAGTGTGCCCATCAAAGGTTTAGACATGTGTGCTCTCAAAGGGAACAGTTCCACTAGATAAGCACAACATCATACTTCATTTGCTCACTATTTCAGGACTTCACTCCAATTGGTCTGGGACAATGCTGGTTACAACACAGATCAGATAACAATCAGCTCCCCCCATAGCATCACTATGTCTTAGCTACATACAGCAGCACAGAAACTTCGTGATAAGGAAGCATCAAGTGGCATTTGCTTGACGCTCAATGACCATAACAAAATGATGAAGGAAGGAAAGGAAACTGCTCCCCACTGTCCTTTGTTGGTTTTTTTTTTTAATTGTAGCAAAACATATATAAAATTTCTCACTTTAGCTACTTTCAAGTATATAATCTTAAGTGGTATTAAGTGCATTCACACTGTTGTGTGACCATCATTATCATCCATGACCAGAGCTTTTTCATCTTGCAAAACTGAAACTTTGTACCATTAAACAACTCCCATTCCCTTCTCCCCTCAGTCCCTGATGATCACCATGCTACTTCTGTCTCTGCAAATGGGACTACTCTAGGTACCTCATATAAATGAAATCATACAACATTTGCCCTTCTGTGTCTGGTTTCTTTCAGTAGGCACATTTTCAGGGTTCGTCCATGGTGTAGCAGATATCAGACTCTCATTCCTTGTTAAGGCTGACTATCCTAGTGTATACATAGACCACTTCTGTTTATCCATACCAAAATATTGATGAATATTGGGTTATTTCCACCTGTTGATTATTGTGAATAATGCAATTATTCACACACTTGATTCATGTGCAAGTAGCCGTTGGAGATTTTTGTTTTCAGTTCTTGTGTGTCTACACCTAGGAGTGGAATTACTGGGTCATAAGGTAAGTCCATGTTTAATTTTTTAAGGAATTGCCACAACACTGTATCATTTTACATTCTCACTAGCCACACGGGAGGGTTTCTCTTTATGTACATCTTCATCAACTTTTGTTATTTTCGTTCTTCTTTTTAAAAAATTTTAAAGGATTTTATTTCTTTATTTGACAGACAGCACAAGCAGGTAGAGTAGCAGGCAGAGGGAGAGGGAGAAGCAGGCTCCGTGCTGAGCAAGGAGCCCAATACAGATCTCAGTCCCAGGTTGGCAGTCTCTTAACCATCTTAACCAACTGAGCCACTCAAGTGCCACTCCTTCTCTTCTTCTTCTTCTTCTTCTTCTTCTTCTTCTCCTTCTCCTTCTTCTTTTTTTTTTTTTTTAGTAATAGCCATCCTAAAGGGTATGAAGTGGCATCTTATTGTGGCTTTGATTTGCGCTCCCCTCATGACTAATGACACAGCATCTTTTCATTGGCTCATTCGTTAGTTGTGCATCTTCTTTGAAGGAAGGTCTATTGAAGTTCTTTGTCCATTTTTAAAATACATTCCTAAAAGAGTCTGTTTTTGATGGGACAGGCAGACACTCAGCATCAGGGGGTTTTCCACCCATAGCATTTGGTGGTAGGAGCAGATATTGATTCCCCAAAAGCACGGCTGAGAAGGGGGTTATTATGAGGCAAAGGGAGCCCCTCCTAGAATCCTAGTACAGGAAGTTTAGCGGGCCTCTAGGGACCTGGAATGTCATCGGGCTGCTACCCTGTCCATGTCCCTCTCTCTGGGGTAGTGTCCTCCTGTCTCTGCCTCTCCTTGCACATCTGCCTTCCCTGTGTAACCTCTGCTTCCTGCCCTCAAGCTAAGCAGCTGGCTTCCCAGGACACATGCCCAAACCGCATCTTCACATGACCTCAGGGCTCCAGGGGCCCCCAGTAAACTCCAGCTTCTCTGTCCCCATTCAGCATTTCTCTTCTGAGGTCAGGAGCCCCTGTGACCCAATCGGCTGGGGCCCAAGGGCCAATCACATAAAGGCAAACATTCCCAAATTGGCCCCTGCCTTCAGTGAGGGCTGTGGATGGAGTGTAACTTCAAAGAAGGGCATACCAGAGGGGGGCCATGATGGCTATGCTCAGCACCAGGAGGAAAATTCCAAAGCTTTTCAGTGAATACTGTATTATTTATTATGGCCATTTCTCAAACACCCAAGAATATTCTACACTTGATATTATTTACCTTCAGCTTGACATTATGGCAGTGGAGCTGTAATGTCCAAAAGGCACCATTCACTGTTGACATGCCAGAGGTGTGTCCAATGCCAAGGACAGCTCATAAGCTTCTGACCGTACTTCAGTTCCCAAGACTGAGTATTGAGCTAAACTAGGCAAAATGGCTTTGGTACGGAGTATTTCTACATGAACGTGCTGTCGGCTGGTCTCCCTGGCATTCAGTGTAAGCTACAGTCTCTCCCCATCTTTTCACTTGGTTTGAAAAGGAAAATGGCAACCATTACTTTGAGACTAGTCAGCTCGGGTGGGAGGGGAACAGCACAGTATTGAAGAGCGGTCCCCAGAGTCGGCGTCGGGGGCACCCAGTTACCCTTGTGAAACACGAGATTTTAATTATTACTCACAGGTCCCTGCTGACCTGTAGTACAGCTAGTAAGAGATGAAGTCTTGTAATTAGAACGAGAACTTATTGCAGGTGAATTGCTCTATTTGAAATGTAAGCCCAGGATAAGTCACGAACGCTCTCATGGTTTGCCCCAGCCCCTCTATCTTTGGCTGTTCACGTTCATCTCAGAAAGGAGAGGACAGTCCTGTCTTTCCTTGTCAGGGGATGACAGATCTGTCCAAAAACCCCTTTCCCATCAGATGGTGCCTTAGGAGAGAAACCTGGTGAAGGATGGAATCGGGGAGGCAATCAAATGGTGAGAGAACTTCAAGACAATACCTAATGGCAGGTGCACGAGGAGGACCTGCTTCCCCCAGGATGGAGGGAATTAGGTGGGACCGCACGTTGTATTGTTGCATTGTTGACGACCACACTTTAAAAAAAAAATAGTAACAGGGGATGCCTGGGTGGCTCAGTTGGTTAAGCAGCTGCCTTCGGCTCAGGTCATGATCCCAGCGTCTTGGGATCTAGTCCCACCTCGGGCTCCTTGCTCAGCAGGGAGCCTGCTTCTCCCTCTGCCTCTGCCTGCTTCTCTGTCTGCCTGTGCTCACTCTCTCTGACAAATAAATAAATAAAATATTATTAAAAAAAAAATAAAAAAATAGTAACAGACTCATATTTTAGAGCAGTTTCAGTTTATAAGAAAATCATACACAGCGTCCCCCATTAATAACATCCTGCCTTAGGGTAACACGCGTGTTAATACTACTGAGCCCATATAGTACAATATTTTTAATATATGTCCATAGTTTCCCCTAGGGCTCATTTGTGTGTGTGTTGTCCATGTTATAGGTTTAAACAAATGTAAAATGTCATGTATCCACTGTTAACCTACAGAACACTTTCCCTGCAGTAAAAATCCCCCACTCTCTGCCTAATCACCCCACCCTCTCCTTGAACCACTGGTGACCACTGAGCTTTTTATTGTCTCAACAGTTTTGCCACCATGCCTTTCTTAATGAAAGCTTCTGGAACAACAGGCAACATCGGCCAGCGTGGGATTAGAAGAGCAACGGCCTCGGTTTACTGAGCACGTCCTTACTTTGTACCAGGCAATTTGTAGACATCAGCACACCTAATTTTCAAGATAATACAGAAGCTGTTAGTATCTCCTTCTAAAGATAAGGAATTAAGGCTCGGAGAACTCAGCAAACATTCGGATGACACAGCCAAGAGGGGCATGGACCTGGGCCCAGAACATGGACTATAGAGACTGTACTTACCCTTGAACTACTCACCCTGGTTTCTGACTACTCTAAAATGAACATCATCATGACTTTTTTTTTCCTCTGGCACCAAACGAAATGATAGGGAGATGCTATAATTTGCTATTATTATTAGCGATCTGTTCCACTGGTCTTAAAATCTACAAGCTTATATAGAACATAACATGTACACAAATATAACATGTACTTCCCTTTGTCTTAAAAAGAAGTTACTTAAGGGCACCTTAGGTCGGTTAAGCATCTGCCTTTGGCTCAGGTCATGATCTCAGGGTCCTGGGATGGAGCCCCGCATCGGGCTCTCTGCTCAGCAGGGAATCTGCTTCTCCTTCTCCCTCTGCCTGCCCCAGCCCCTGCTTGTGTACGTTCTCTCTCTCTCAAAAAAATAAATAAAGTCTTTTTTTTAAAAAAATGAAATTACTGGGACGCCTGGGTGGCTCAGTTGGTTGAGCAGCTGCCTTCGGCTCGGGTCATGATCCCAGGGTCCTGGGATCGAGTCCCACATCGGGCTCCTTGCTCGGCGGGGAGTCTGCTTCTCCCTCTGCCTGCCATTCTGTCTGCCTGTGTTCGCTCTTGCTCCCTCTCTCTAAAAAAAATTGAAATTACTTAGCAAAAATAGCCAAAATGGGACGATACCAAACTCAAAAACTTTTATGTGCCAAAAGACACAAACAGGAGAGTGAAAAAGCAGGCTGCAGAATGGGAGAAAAGGTTTACACATCACATATCTGATAAAGGGATAATATCCAGAATAGCTAAAGATTCCTCCATCTCAACAATGAAGACATCAAATAACCTGTTTTTAAAAATGGGCAAAGAACTCGAATAAACATTTCTCCAAAGATGATATATGAGTGACCAACAAGCACATGAAAAGATGCTCACCAGTGCTCATCATCAGAGAAATGTAAGTCATAACCACAGTGAGTGACCGCCTCACTATGAGAAAATAAACAAACAAACGGAAAATGACAAGTGTCTGCGAGGTTGTGGAGAAAATGGAACACTTGTGTCCCATTGATGGGATTATAAAATTAGAGCAGCAGCTATGGAAAACAGTGTGGGCTTCCTTAAAAAATTAAAAATAGGGAGGCACCTGGGTGGCTCAGTGGGTTAAAGCCTCTGTCTTCAGCTCAGGTCATGATTCCAAGGTCTTGGGATCAAGCTCTGCATCTGGCTCTCTGCTCAGAGGGGGGAGCCTGCTCCCCCCACCTCTTCCTGCCTCTCTGCCTACTTATGATCTCTGTCTGTCAAATAAATAAATAAAATCTTTAAAAAAAATTAAAAATAGAACTACCCTAAGATCCAACGTCCTTACTTCTGGGTATATATCCAAAAGAATTGAGCTCAGCGTCCCGTGTTTGTAACAGAGCTGTTCACAAGAGCCAAGAGGGAGAAGCAACACAAATATATACCAACAGGTGAATGGACAAGTGAAACGTGGTACCAACGCACAGTGGAATATTACTCAGCCTGGAAAGGGAAGGGAAGCCTGTCACTTGCTACAACATGGATATGCCTGAAAGGCAGTACATGAAGTCACAAAAAGTGACTAAATAAGCCAGTCTAAAAAGACAAACGCTGTATGATTCCACTTCCATGAGGAACACAAGGTAGTCAAGTTCATAGAAACAGAAAGCAGGATGGTAGTTACCAGGGCTAGGGGAGAAGGGACAAGGGGAATTATTTTTTGACAGGTAGAGGCTTCAGGTTTGGAAGATGAAGAGGTTCTAGAGATCAGTTTCACAATTTGAATGTGTTTAACTCTGCTGAACTATATGCTTAAAAATGGTGAAGATGGGGACACCTGGGTGGCTAAGTTGGTGAAGTGTCCGACCCTTGGTTTCAGCTCAGGTCATGATCTCCCAGTCGTGGAATCAATGTTACTCAGGCTTAAAAAGGGAGGAATTCTGACACCTGCTACAACATGGAGGAACCTGGGAAACATTATGCCTAGTGAAAGAAGCCAGACACCAAAGGACAAATACTGTACGGTTCCACCTGTACGAGGTCCCTGGAGCTGTCAGATTCACAGGGAGAGAAAGTAAGATGGTGCTCGTCAGGGGCCAGAGGGAAAGTGGAATGGGGATTTGGTGTTTAAGAGATGCAGAGTTTCAGTTTTACAAGATAAAAAAGGTCTGGAGGTGGACGGGGGTGATGTTTGCACAACAATCTGAACGTACTTAATGCCGCTGAGCCATACACTCAAGTATGGCTAAAATGTCAAATTTTATAATGTCAAAGGTTATGTGTATTTTACCACAGTTTTTTAAAATTTTTAAAAAATGAAGTTTTCTCAATTTTTTTCTTCCAAAGGAAATAGCCTGTTCCTAAAGCTCAATGGCCACAGGAAATGTGTCCAGGAGACAAGGAGCTTCTAAAGCTTCTAGGGCTTTCTCCGCAGTCACACCCAGAATCCAAGATTCATGGCGGGTCTCGCCGGCTCTGAATTCCAAGTTGTGTTAGGTCTTTCGTCGGAGAGAAGGAATGAGTAACTGGAAGTAAGGGGAAGAGGAGCAGAGCCTGCTCCCTTGCCAGCGGGGGACTCCTACGAGTCCTGAGACTCGAGGAGGGTAAAGATCAGCTCGCTTACTGCTCACTGCAGCCCCGATGTACCTGTGGGAGCACTGAGGCACAGGCACTTCAAAGTCGACTTGCCCGCTGTCACCCATAAGCCAGTAAGCAGGGCCAGGACCCAGATCCTGAGGCCACATTCTTAACCACTGCACTATTCTGCCTCGGAGGAGGTAAGGGACCCACAGCCAAAGGCATGAATGCAAATAAAGGACAAGAAGATGAGGACCAGCCCACCTGCACCAGGGCGGGTGCGCGGATGTTCGTGCATTCAACCATGGCGCCTGCTCGAGCAGGCAGTGCTGATCTCTGAACCCATTTTACTGACCCGAAACCTGAGGTCCAGAGACCATTAAGTCAGCTTCCCTAGGTTCCCTAGCCAGTGAACCCCATCGCTACTCATCAATCCTGGTTTTTCCCCAGTTGCTGGTCTTAGTTTGAAAATTACTGGAAAATCAAGGGTTTCTCCATGTTTTGCTGTTTCTCGGAGGCAGAACTGGCCCAGCTTGCTAAAGCTGTTTTCTGCATTTTTAACTTTAAAATCCCAGCCTTTCCCAATTGTGGGCAGCTGTGAGGCGCTGTGACCTCTTCACCTCTTTCCCAAAGATCAAGAGTCAGGTGAGCAATGGTGGCTGGAAGGGCTGTGTGGCCAAACACAGGGAGGGACAGAAGTGACCAAGGTCAGGGTGATGGGCAGTACCAGCCTGAGTCCCGTGTTCTTGAAGCCCAAGATCCTGTTCTGGGTGGAGGAAATTATGAAGCTAGAGGGAAATGTTGAAAATGGGAATCCACCAACGTGGCAGGCTTTACTCAAGATTTTTTAGGCTAAACACTGTAGGAAATAGCAGCAGATGGGGCCACCATATTGCAGGGAGCACTGTGGAACTTGGTCCAATGCGAGGAAACTCACAGGCTCCAAAATCACGTAAACGCTACTGGGGAAAAATGTGAAATAATTTGTTGTGGTTGAGAGCAGTTAAACTTGTCACACACACTAATGAGTTCAGGATACCCAAGAAACAGACCTCCAGCCAAATCTGGCACCAGCCAGAGGCCAGAAACAACAGGGCTTCTCCCAGGAGCAAAATTCAGGAATAACAAGGGCTTGGGGACTTTTCCAAAAGAATTGTCTTGGATGAGCCAGGGAGGGGGGTCGCTCCCATCAGCCACGATGGCGGGAAGAGTAAGCACAAGGCTCTGATGCCTGGACAGAATCAGCTATAAAGTCTGGTCGGGCTCCCACAGTCGTGGCATTCCTCTTGGTCCTCCCCGCCAACCTCCACGCCCCCCACCCCGGCTGCCTTCCTGAGCCAGATGTCCATCATCTCCCATCTGCCGCCAGATGCAGCCCCCCTTTGCCACGGGACTCCCCTGTTCACAGACCCACAGGGGCTCCCCACTTCCTCCAAATAAACTTCCAAGCCCTCAGTTGCTCCCCCACACACTTCTCAGACCAAATTCCCACAGCTTCCAGGTCATTCTCGCTGTTTCCAGGTTTCATTGTACAGTTCCATGAGCATCCCAGAGCAGGGGTGCTGTCTGCCCATGCCAGATTCTCACTGCCTGTTTGCTGGGTGGGTACTGCCAACCTCACGTGCTTCAGAGTCGGCAGACTTGGGTTGGGATTTCAACTCCACCACTTAAGAGCTTTGTGATCTTCGGTCAGCTAACTAACCTCTCTGAGCCCCCCTTTAAAGGGCAAGGGTATCTTTCTCATGGGCTCATTTCAAGAATGAAGTAAGATGAAGTTTATCAAATGCTTAGTCAATAATTACTTCTCAATAAATGCCTTAAATAAAAAACCCTTCCCCTGCTTATCTGAAAGCCACCCCCGCCACAGCACTTGTCTCCCTCAAGAAAGGGACAGGGAGAAGTACCACCAAATACAAGATCTGGGGAGCACTGATAAAAGGCACTGTTCTGCTGGAGTGTCCAGCGTTAGTTATTCCATAAGAAAGAGAGCAGAGAGAAAACAGGCTAGAGAAGGAATTTTCAAAGGATTGGATGAAGAGGAAAGAGAAACAAGCCAAAGATAATTATTGATTCCAAAAGAATTAGAGACGTAGCCCAAGTGTTTGGTCTTCCAGGGAGATCATAAAACTGGCTCGGTGTTTGTGCACTTCAGCTACTCCAAGAGAAGTATTATCAAATCCAAGGGCAGTAAATTTCGAATAACTGAGAGCACATTTGCTTTATGAGGCTGGGCTTGTTCTATTCACTGGGAAGCAGGGAAAATTCCTCTCATCCCTTCAGCCACCCACTCTGCCAAACCACAGGGGCCTGGCTTCCTCGTTACACAGGACCTGCCCGGACAACTGTCATCCAAGCCTTGGTGGAAATTAGACAAACAAAGGTCAGAGCGGGCTCTGCATTGCTAAGAAGGTCCTCACACCCTCCTGTCCACCACCATCTACCCCCAGCTCAGCCCCCATATGATTCTCCCCTGCCCTAGTCCTCCTGGATGGAAGGCATTGTCCTCTATTCTCCCAAAGTATTAACATTTTGAGAAACTTTTTTTTTAAAGTTGCCAGATGCAACCCATGAGTGTTGGCAAAATCCATTCGGTGGATTGCAATCAACTTCTTTTTTAATGAAACAGGAAATAGCATAGTGCACCACACATGGTAATGTTAAGTACCATTCGATGAAACTTTTGTCTTCGTTGTTTATATACAGTAAGTCGTATTTCTTCCTGTGGTTCTCAGTTGAAAATGTTCCAAAAACTGACTTGGGTATCTATGCAAAACTGGTTATACTCTTCATGTTTGAGTCCTTCACCTACCTACTACTGCACCTACCTTAACACAAGGAAAGGTCCATGAAATATTTGTGCACAAGTGAATGAGGAAGTACGGGGTAGCTGGAACCAGAACTCAGTAAGAGGAAAAAAGGAAGAGTGTCTTTGGGCAAATTTCTCTGGCTTGTAGGGAGAGTTGGCTCATCTCAGGTCTCTAAGATCTGGATCATGGGGAGTAACTGAAGTCTTAATTGGACAAACTATCCACTTAATAGCTTCCCCCCTTCCAGATGTGCTTTATATCGTGTGGACCTAATACAAGTCTATTTCAGAACTGGGGCAGCGACACGAACAACTCAAAATCAGGAGTGGACCAAACTGCCATGTCATGTTTTGCTTCAAGTTTCCAGTGACAGCATGCATATTATAGCAAAAACTGGAAGAGACCGAAATGTTCACCGGCTGATGATGAGGTTAACAAAGTGACCTAGCCATACAGAGGAGCACTCCTCAACAATAAAAAGGAGTGACTTGCTGATTCATGAAACAACATGAATGAACCTTAACAACATGATGCTGAGTGAAAGAAGCCAAACACAAAAGACAACATATTGTATGATTCCATTTATGTGAAATTCCTAGACAAAAAGCAGATCAGTGGTTGTCTGGGCCTGTGGGTGGGAGCAGGGATTGACTGCAAATGGGCCTGAGGGAACTCTGGGGGGTGTTCTATAGCTGGATTACACTGGTGGCTGCACAACCGTATGAATTTACTAAAACTCGTTGATCTGTGCACTTACAATGGGTGGGGTTTTATGTCATGTAAATTACATCGTGATGCAGCTGTTAGGAAAATCACAGGTGCTTTGAATGCCCCCCTAACTGGACAATACAGAGAAAACTCCCCTTGTACTTTTCAAATGTGGCTTTATTTATTGGAAAAGGGTCTGGATTTCTCTTAAAGTCAGACTATTATATAGCCTGGCCACTTGCAACACTTTTGCAGGACTCTGGACAGAACATTAGCATCCCCCTGCCTGCTGGTCAGCTCCATGGGCCTTAGAGACCATACAATACCACCCGACGTGCAGGGCCCTGCTGATCACTGAGCAGCAAGGATTGGGGGGGGGTGGTGGGAATAACTCCTTTGAAGCCGTGTCTGTACTGTTGTGCTCTTTGGCAGACAGGATGGAGGGTCCTTCCTCTGCTGCCCAAATCAGCGGCAGTTGTCTAAAAGAAAACACCAGACCAGTATAATAAAATTTGTGGGCTTTTGCTTCCCCAAATAACTCATTGGACATTGAAAGTACAGAGCAGTTATAATACTTTCAACCTTGTAACCTAAAATCATACATCTATTCAAAGCTAATGATCAAGGCAGACAGTATTTTGAGAAAAAAAAATTGCTATTTTTCCTTGGTACTGTTGACATAATGAAGGAATGTATCTTAGACATCTGTCACATTGTCCCGCTCCTCTTCCAATTCCTACCCTGAAACAGCCCCAAGTGGGCACTACGTCCTGCATAAATACTTGTTGATTTGATTGATTCTTTGTCTGCTTCAGTGACAATGGCCAGATTAGAATTGATGGGACGATTTCCGCAAGGCTGGAATGGAACGCCATGTACACCGTGGTCTCAGTAATTTGATTGATGGTGATGTGTTTTATAATGATCCCTCTCAAATCTCAAACCTCCAGAGCCTCTCAAATCCAAACCAGGAAAATAATTTTTTTTTTAAGCTTCACAATATTTTAGTTCATGCCAAAACGGCAGACTGAATCCAAGTAGGTGAAAGTTATTATAACTTAGAATTATATGACAATCAATTTCAGTTTTGCTGATGGTTAAAACAGACAAGTGCAGAATTCAATTTTTTGTTTGTCTATTAAAAAAAAAAAAACTGGCACCAGAGTTTCTGTGCAGTTTGAAATTCTAATTCAAAATAGCCAAAACATACATGGCTAAATCCTTGGCAAAAGGCACAGAAGACAAACTAAGATGACCAATAAATCGCAACTTGATAGTGAACAGGGGTGACATTTGTGCTATTTTTTAACTTTTCTGCGTATTTCTTTCAAAAACCCATTCCTGGCTGCCCTGGACAGCCGTATTAGATAATGGGAGAGTAACACAGATGGTCCCCATTCAGCCCGCTCAGCGGCTGAACGCGAAAATGATCCCTGGGCTCTCTCCACCAGGATCGTCAGTGACCAAGCATGCAGCAAAGGGCCCTCCCTCGCTTGAAGTGAAGACAGCCTGTTAGGGAGAACTTTCTCCATTAAAGGCTTCGAGCCATAGAAACATTCTCTCTGGAGATGAGGAATGTGGGCTAGAAAGAGAGGAAGGAGCCACCTACTCACTAGAGTTCTTCCCCCTCAATGGATGGAGCTCAGGCTCAAAATCCCTTGCTCTCAAAATAAATAATTCAGAGAGAGCTGCAAACAGCATCTCTTTCCACACACCTGTGGTTTATTTCTATCGCCTTTATTTGGTATTTACTGAAAGTCTGCTATGTGGGCAGACCTTGTGTAACACACTGAGGTTTGAATATGTCTCCCTTTTGACTGTGTCCAGCTCTCAGTGCTTTGAAATGGTCCTTGAGGAGTAGAATTGAGCCTTTCCATCTTTGTTGCCTTGGCCTCCAGCCCAGGCCCTGGCAGAAAGTATGAATTCAATTAGTGTTGGTAGAAGGGATAGATGGGTGGATAGGCAGATGGGGGGGGTTATGGGGGGTAAGTGGATGGCTAGACGGTGGACAGATGGACGGATGGACGGATGAAGAGACAGACCGTCAGTCAATAAGTTTCCCCACTTTTGAGGTCCTACATGTCAAGGTGCCCTGGTATACAAGTGTTATATAAATGTATGGCATTATCAGTAAGTTCCAGACATCCATCTGTTTTGATGATACACACGGTGGGAATATGCAGGAAAAAAGTCCCATGCTTCACTGATGCCACATGTAGAAAGCTCTTTGCCAACTGCACTATTTATCACCTGAAAACCACTCTTCCTGGTATCTTACTCCATTTATAGATTCGGCTCAGAGTGTAAGGTTCTATTTTTTGAATTAAAATGTGATAAGAAA
The DNA here is from genome assembly GCF_009829155.1 of Mustela erminea. Taxonomy (NCBI): domain Eukaryota; kingdom Metazoa; phylum Chordata; class Mammalia; order Carnivora; family Mustelidae; genus Mustela; species Mustela erminea. Next base: position 75,940,606 of record NC_045627.1, read on the forward strand.
CATTTCAGTTCCCAGAGTCTCTTCTCTGTCTGTAGGTCAGAAGTTATTGGCTAGAGTCCCAGCATCTCCCTTGAGCTATTGCTTCTGCTGACCAAACCTCCGTAGCCTTCAAACCAAATGATGTCATATTCATTCTGATGTATTTTTTTCTAACAGTGGGCTGACATCTACATACGTGCCCATATCTTTGATTTCCCAGTGCTACTGGCAAACAGGTGAGCAAGTTTTAATTCTACAGGATGAGTGCCTCACAGTGGGTTTTGATGATAATACTAATGAAACCTGTGTTGGCATTGGTCGGACTACTGGTAACTACACGGTTTTGTGGTATATTATATATCGTGACGTATAATCACTAACAGAACAATGTCTCAAAGACACATTGCACTTCTCTAACAGAAAAAAAAAAAAAAATACGGTGATAATTACTATTCATTAAGCACCCACCCAACACCAGGCACTAGGGAGGGCTCTTGCACATACGAACTTGTTCATTTCAGGTTAGAGTCCTAGGAAGTAATCATTGCCATTTCCATCCTGCTGATGACATAATCAAACCTCAAGGATCTATAACTAGTAAGAACTGCTCAAGGATCTATTACTAGTAGGGCTTAAACCTGGGTCCAGCCTGTGCGTTTTCTACTCTGCCACTTGGGTTACACAGTTCTAAGGAAACCATACTTCTCTTGTTTCCTTCTTTGGCTTATTATTACACAGGATATCGTGGTATTACTCATGTCTAAAAACCACGCTCAGAGTTACTGTGGTTTTGAGTTTAAAAACACACACACACAAGATCAGATGTGAAGATTTACTTCGACCTCAGTACAGTGCAACCTCAAAAAAAAAAAAGAAAGAAAAGAAAACAACCCTTAATCTTTCAAGTGCCAGTTTCCACAAGACGCATATTCACACAGGCTCTGAAATGACTGGGTAGAATGAGTCCAGTTGATTACCTCCAGAGAAATAAGCCTTATCGCCAGTTACAAGGCTGGAGGGACAGAGAACAGGACATCACAGCCCCTGACAATCTCTGCTCATATTTGAGTGTCTTTAATGTAAATTCAGGGCACATTTACAGTGCCTCTGGATTTGGGGGTTTTTTTTGTTTTTAATGGGAGTTTTTAACACAGAGGCAAATAGGAGGTGACTGCCCGCTCGCTGAAATCTACGGTTAGTCTGAAAGGTCAAAAAGCCTCCTTTGTTCGGCACATGCCATCCCTCCCCCACTCCTTTACAGCCAGTGCGACGGCGGCCCCGCTGTGTTGTGGTGATGCCAAGGTACCAAGATGGCTCTGGGGCTCCTAGAAGGTCAACCTTCCCCGTCTTTCATCACTGGCCCAATGGGCATAGAGCTTGTGGTTTACCGTCTATCTCTGTGAGCACCCAAGGCCAAGGCAGAATGCCCAAGACTGAGAACAAGAGAACAGCCCGTTGCCCAATGCTGCAAGACACCGGAGCCAGCCCGCTCCTCCCCAGGTAGCACGCCTGTGCCTCTCCACACAAAACCTACCAAGACTGCCCCAGGCACCTTCCTTGCCTCTCCCTTCACGTCTGTACCCCCTCAAGGCACCCCCTGTACCTTTCCTGCAGTCACTCAGACAGTTTAATCCCAAAACACAGCAAGCAATTTCTTCCTTGATGAATCGCCCCTTTTCCACCCCACCTTCTAACCTGCTCTGAGGTAATTTCCTAATTCTCTTTGACAAGACAGTTTGCTCTTGATGGGGATTAAAGGTTATTTTTAACCTGAACCGCACACAAGGAAATGATGCAATCATTTCTTTGAGCTGGCTGAATGGTTCCTCTTTTTGGGTCTTTGAATTAACACGATCCTGAACTTTCCGTTGTTTCTGGCCTTTGTGAGTACTTTCGAAATCACAGAATAAAGTCCACCGCTTCCAACGCAAAGGGTTGGCGAGCAGTGATTGTTTCCTAAATGATTGGCATTCTTGTCAGCTGTAGACCCCGGTGGTAAAAATCAGAAGGATTTTAAGTCATCACACACCCTCGTGAAGATCCCTCGCCTCGAAAAAGGTCTCCTGCCTCCTCCTGACCCCCTTCCCAGAGCTGCCTGCAATCTGGAAGGAGGAAGATTCATTAATTCGACTCGACCGCCGCCCCCCACCCCACCCCAGGCTGTTTCCGGAGCATCAAGTTGTCCGAGGCCCTTCCCATCTCTTGTCTAGACCTTCTCGACAGAAGGTAGACGTTTCTCAGTCTATCACCATTTATAAACTATTTGTGCCTTTAAGTCCATACGTTTATATCAGGGTTTCTCAAGCTCAGTGCTACTGAAACGCTGGGCCAGGTTGTTCCTCATTGTGGAGCTGCTAACGCATCCAGAGTGGCTCGCAGCTTGCCTGGCCTCTACCTATGAGAGACTGATACCGAACCACACCCCCTCCCCAGCCCAAGTTACAACAACCGAAAATATCTCCAGACATTGCCACATGTCCTCCAGGGACACAAAAACCCCCCCCCCCCCCCCCCGGATTGAGAAACACTGGCCTTTATGTTGTTTTAAATGACAAGTTCCTTCTGGACCGGAACTAACCCAATTTGTACAGACTTCACAACAGGAAGGTGTGGAGGGGAGACTGTTTAATGATGAGCACAATCACGAAAAATGGAACGAGGATTTTTGGCTCACGTTTAAAGAAAAGGGAAAATTTTAACAGATGATCAAGTAAACAGTGGAGAGAATAGTCTTGTTCAACCTCCCATTCTGATCGATAGGATGAAAACGGCCATCTCCCGCCCTCTTCTATGAACCGCCCAGAGGAATTACAAATCTGTTAAAAATGTGTAAGAAAGCGCTCGTCCCCTCATAGTTAGACTGCTCCCACAAAATAAGGTAGGAGGCAGGTGGAGTGAAACCACGCACAGCAGTGTGAGTGATGGCGAGCCCCGGAGTGGAGAGTCGGTGCCCTGATAAACATTCCTTTGCAATTACTGTTCTGTCAGTCAGAGAATGAGGGCGGCACCCCAGCCCCTCGTGAGCTCTGGCCCTCATAAAGTATTTCCAGTATCTTCCATGGGTGGAAAAGCAAAAGATAGCTATGAACTCATAGATCATTATAACTGCTGCTGTTTTTCATCCATTCAAGTGGCATTAAACTGCTGGGTTTGGAAAAGACAAGCTTCTAAATGGTCTCTTTCCTGGCCCGCTCTCCAGACAAAAGAACAAAACCTTTTATCAGCTAATCTGATGAATTACACGGGTTATTTTTATTCTATTTATAAGAGACAAGGCATGTAGGTCCTGCCTGTTCTTACATGCATTGGTTAACAATTCAATTAAACAAATATTTATTGAAATCCTGGGCAGAGCAGCTAGACAGTCACGGGCACTGCAGTCAAAATACCCAATGAGTGAAAAGTGAAGATCTGCCCCCTGGGTTTACATTTTGAGTTCTCTAACAATTTGTTGTGTGTTTGTATTATACCCCCATACATACTCGACTTTGTATACTTTAAGTTCTGTGAGTTTCCAGAGAGGTTTAAAAAGGATGGATTTAAAAAGAATGATTCCAGTGGATTCCAAGGTCTGAGCACCCACAGATGATGGAGTAATCCAGAAAGGGTTTATGGACACATGGCTTTTGAAATAAGGATGGGTAATTCAAAGCAATATTAATGGTGAGATTTTTTTCCCAATTATAAAATTAATACATGTTTCTGTTTTTTATTTTTATTTTTTTTAATATGGAAACTCAAAGGAAAGCCCAAGGGGAAAATGGTCTCCATAAGCAGTGGAAGGTCAGGACAAAATCCCAGGACCTAGCAAGCTAGAGAAGGCAGAACCTGAGAAGCCACCAAGATCATGGCATGGGGGCCCGAATGGCAGACCTATGGAGGAGGGCAATGGGGAACTCTTGATGGTTGAATGTTCAGGCCATCCTCATGTCAGACTCAAGGTACCTCTGAGGTTATAGTGGTTCTGCTCAATTTTCAGATGTGGAGCTAGAGGATTTAAGGTCTGCAGTAACTTGTCAAAGGCCATGTAGCCAGTAGATGAGACAGGTGGGCACTCCCAACCTCTACATCTCTCACATCAAGTGGGAATTGAGTGGGGCAAGACAAGGACTGTGATTTAGAACACCACGTGTCCAATTGTGGCAGATATACCTTTGACCCAGTGGAATATATCACAAGATTCCACAGACACAAGAAAATGATCTTACTTCGTTTGCAGACAGAAGACCCATGGATAGGCCAAGGTCAACTACAAATAGCAGGTGGTTCAGCAGGGCCCTTTGACAGAGGGTACCTTCCATGGCTTCCAGGTACCCAGCATGACACACCACTGCCGAATCACCACCTGAATGAGACCAGGGGATTTGGTGCTTTGAGCAGTTCCCCTTTGCACTCTTTGTGGGAAGTTCATGCCACTGACCTATCGAAACTGTTGTGGACTATCTGGCTAAGAGCCAGCCTGCTAACCAGGTATGATGGCTGGAACTTCAATACTTTCCTGAATACATCTAGGATGTACTCCCAGGTTGCCATGCCCCTGGGCAGGAGTCATGCCAAGAGAGGACAATATGTCAAAGGGAGAACCATGGGTGTGAACAGGGATAATAGTGCTCAGTGCTACAGAACGGGCATAGTGCACAGGGCAACTGGTTTTGACTTCTGTGGAGATCTGTGAGGAAGTGCTTTTGGATGGCAGTGGTGGGAAAAGCTGGATTGTTTAGGGTTACAGAGGGAAAGAGTAATGACTAATACACTGGGTATGATCTACTCCTCCTGGAAGCACATGGAGGAGGAGGAGGAGGAAAATGAGAAGTGGTAGTAGGATCAGGAAGATCTGTTCAGGGCCAGCGAGATGTGAACCTTTGTCCTTCAACAGCGTCCAACAAATGCTTTCTCTGTTGTCTCATAGATGCCAGGCAGTGTACAAGAGTCTGAAGAGTCACCCATGAATACTGACAAAATTCCTGTCCTCATGCTGCTGATATTGGGGGAAGGGGGTTGGAAAGGATGGGGAGGAGGGAACAAACACCAATAATGAAAATAAACATGTAAATATAAATAAGGTAATTTCAGATAATGATGCGAAATGTCAATGACAGATCAATGAAAAAACAGATATCTGTATAATAAGATCAAGATTAGTGGAGTCTGGGGGAGGGGCGGTGAGATAAGGCATCCCTAAGGAGGTAGCCCTGGAATTGAAGCTTCACAAGTGAAGAGGAACTGGCATGCAGTTTCTGACAGAGGGGGCGAGCTCAGAGTCCCTGTGGCAGGTCCCAATTCAACCAACAGAAGGGCCAGTGTGATAAAACAGCAAGGGAGAAGGAAGGAAAGGGGAGGCAGCAAACCGGTTACCACAGGCCAGCACAGAGAAGTCTGGGGTGAATTCTAAATGCAGTGGGAAACCACTGGGGAGCTTGAAGTTGGAGGGCTAAGTGATCTTTTTAGGTTTTTTTTTTGTTTTTTGGTTTTTTTAAAGATCATATATATCTTTTTTTTTAAGATTTTATTTATTTGACACACAGAGAGAGAGAAAGATCACAAGTAGGCAGAGAGGCAAGCACAGAGGGGGAAGCAGGCTCCCTGCCGAGCAGAGAGCCTGATGAGGGGCTTGGCCCCAGGACCCTAAGATCATGACCTGAGCCAAAGGCAGAGTCCCAACCCACTGAGCCACCCAGGTGCCCCAGAATCTTTTTAAAAAGCCATTCTCAACCACAGAACAGAGAATAAACTCTAGGGCCAGGAGCGGAAGTTGCTGGCTTAGACCAAGGGAGCCGCAGGGAAAAGGTGACAAGATGGCAAATACAGAGTCCGTGGCACTTGCCAATGGACTGGATGTGGGGAGAGCTAGAAAAGGGAAAAGTGAGGGTGAGCCCTAGGGCCTCCACTGGAGTCACTACATCATGGCAGCTGGGAAGGCTGGAGGAGGAGTCTAGAGGGAGCAGAGAGTAACAGCTTCAGTGTTGGATAAGTCGGCTGTGAGATGTCTGTATGTCAGGCAAGATTTGAGGTAGACAGTTGGGAGGAATCCAGCAAGGGCTACAGATTTTAGAGTCGTCAGTCTATGGATGTTAAAAAAAACAAACAAACAAATAGTTGGATTAAAACAGAATTACCAGGGTGCCTGGGTGGCTCAGCGGGTTAAAGCCTCTGCCTTCAGCTCAGGTCATGATCTCAGGGCCCTGGGATCGAGCCCCGCATTGGGCTCTCTGCTCAGCAGGGAGCATGCTTCTTCCCTCTCTCTCTGCCTGCCTCTTTGCCTACTTGTGATCTCTCTCTATCAAATAAATAAATAAAATATTAAAAAAAAATAGAATTACCATATGATCCAGCAATTCCGCTCCTAAGTATAGACCCCAAAGAATTGAAAATAAACTTGTACACAAATATTCACAGCAACACTACTGAAAACAGCCAAATGGTAGAAACAATTCAAGTGGCCATCAACAGTTGAAGGGATAAATGAAATTCAGAATAACCTCACAATGAAATACTATTCAGTCATGAAGGGGAAGGAAGCCCTAACACTGCAACAAAGTTGATGAACCTTGAAAGTACTGTGCTAGGGGAATACTTCCTTTTATACGGAACATCTAGAATAAGCAAATCCAGAAACAGAAAGCAGATTAGTAGTAGCCAGTGGCTGAGAAAGGAGGGAATGGGGAGTGAATGCTAAATGGGTACAGAGGTTTCTTTTGGGGTGATGGGGGATGTTTGGGGACCACATGGAATAGCAGTTGCACAAGAATGTGAATGTATTAAGTGCCACTAAAGGGTACACTTTAAAATGGTGAAATTTATATAAATGGATATTTTACCATGCTAAAAACAACAACAACTAGGCCATGGGATTGGATGAGATGACCTAAGGGGAGAGTGGAGATAGATAAGAGAGCTCTGGAACGAGCCCCAAGCATTCCGGCATTGAGAGGGCAGGCAGAAGAGGACTAGCCAGCAAAGAATGTTCAGAGGTACAAACCGGGACACAGGAGGAAAACTGGAGAAGCAGTTCTCCTAGAAGCCAGAACAGAACTGTATTTCTGGGACAGTCAGGTGGCCCTCTGTGTCAAAGATGGGCTCGATGTGTGGTTCAGGGGGGTGCTGCCACGGTCACCTGCTCTGAGATGGAACCATCCTGCACTCTGATCAGCACCACGTCAGAGTGCTCCTATCCCCAGTGTTGACAGCACGGTGTCTTGTCCAAATGTCTGCCCATCTCCAACATGGGAAATGGATCCCAGGGTAGTTTTCACCTGGGATTGAGGGAGTGAGGCCGAGTATCTCTGCAGATGGTGGGGGCCACCTGTCTCTCTTTTGTTGAAAGCTATCTGATCATCCATTTTCTGTTAAGCTGTTAGTCTGCTCATTCTTTTATTTTTTTCCAACTTTTATTTATTTTTTATTTATTTTTTAAAAGAGTTTATTTATTTATTTGACAGACAGAGATCACAAGTAGGCGGGGTGGGGGGGAACAGGCTCCCCGCTGAGCAGAGAGTCCGATGCAGGGCTCGACCCCAGGACCCTGGGATCATGACCTGAGCCAAAGGCAGAGGCTTAACCCAGTGAGCCACCCAGGAGCCCTTAGTCTGCTCATTCTTGATTTTTAGGAGCTCTCTGAGTCTCTAGGAGCCAGTCCTTTATACCATGCCTTCTCTTGAAGCTCTGTTCTCTTTGCTTCCTCAACAGAATTCTCTTATAGGTTTTCTCACATCTCCAAGGTCTCATCTCAGCATCCTGGATGTTTTTCTCCGGGTATGTGGCTTACTTATCCCCGTTGTGCCACTGCATGTTAGCTCCCCATCTTTGGCATGTCCTTCTAAGGCATCCCTCCCTTTCTCTCACTGCCTCTGCCATCATTCTGATTACAGCTGTGTGCCAAAAACTCCCCAAACTATGCATGACAGATGTCAACAGAGGACTTTTCTGATGCTCAGTGTGGGCTGAGAACAAAGTCTGTCAGGCACCCATGCATTCTAAAGAGAGGGGCAAGACCATCCATGAAGACCCTGCAGGGGGTGACCCAAAAATACTGCACAAGGGCCCATCCCATCATGACCGTCTTAACCAGAGGCTTGAGTGTTGCTCCTAGGCTCTTTGCAGAGGACTGGCTCTTTCCCACCGCCCTCAAACCAAGCAGAAGGCATTAAGAGAATCTTCTGGAGAGCCTGGCTTATGCCTTATGAAATTGAGGGGATACAGGATCAGCTGATTAATGCTAGAAAAGCTCTACATGTGAAAGGCTGGCTTGCTGCTGGGCCCCTGGGGAACAAGTTCAACTCTCACCGATGCTGTGGTGCCCCCAGTTAATGGTCATTTTCTCCTTGTTGGTCACAGAAATTGGAAGAAAATTCTGAAAGTGTTGAAAGGGCATGACTGTTGACTATGTAGGAAGTTGAGAGGCAGACCTGACATGGTAACAGTGGAAGAGAGGAAATGTTGAACAGGCAGAATTCGGTAACTCGCGGGGAACTGGCCCTATGCATTCATGGAAAACATCCTTACAAATAATAAAGTTTTTCTAAAAACTAAACACAAAAAACATTCACATGGTATTATGCATAGTATTGACTTAAGATTTTCTTACAGCAATTGAATTTGGATTTTAGTTTCCAAAAAATGAAGGTGTTTCAAAACAGGAAAAAAATAAAATGAGGCTTTATTTTAGAGTGGTCAAGAGCTCTGGCCTTGGAGTCCCACAGCTGGGCTGGAAGTCCCCTCTGCCATTTACAGCTGTGAAACTTTGGGCAAATCACCAACTACACTGAGCCTCAGTTTCCTCCCTTACAACCCAAACATAATACCAGACAAGGCCATTACCAGAAGTAAATGACACATCACAAAGGACACCCTTAGAATAGTGTCTGGAGTTTAGTCACTGGCTCTGACCAGTCCCTAGTGACATCTGTCACTCATCATCAGGGAAATGAAAATCAGAACCACAAAGAGGTACCCCCTCACACCTGCTAGGTTGGCTCTGATAAAAAAGACAAGCAATGACAAATGTTGGTGAGGACACGGAGAAAAGGGAACCCTGGCACAATGTTGGTGGGAATGGAAATTGGCGGAGCCATTATGGAAAAAAGCATGGAGGTTCCTCACAACATTAAAAACAGAACTACCGTGTGGTACAACAATCCCACTTGTGGGTACATATCCAAAAGAATTGAAATCAGGATCTCAAAGAGATACCTGTACTCTCATGTTCATTGAGAGTTCATTTCTCACAATAGCCAGGACACAGAAACAACTTAAATGTCCTTTGACAGATGGAGAGATAAAGAAAATGTGGTAGATAGCTACAATGGAATATTATTCAGCCGTGAAAAAGAAGGAAATCCTGCTGTTTGGACAACACAAATCTGGAAGGCATTATGCTTAGTGAAACAAGCTAGACAGAGAAAGTCAAATACTGTGGAATCTGAAGCAAACAAAATGACAACAAAATTTCTTAGAAACAGAGAATAGGAACGTTGATACTGCAAAGTAGGAAAGACTTACCTATGCTAACTATTCAAGGTGATAGATGCTCTATTTTGGTCTTGGTGATCATTCCACAACCTATATGTATATCAAATCATCACATCGTATACTTTGAATATATATACATGTATTTGTCAATTATTCCTCAATAAAGTTGGAAGGACAGAAGGGAAGGAGGTTGGAAGGGATGAGTGGGAAACTCTCTAAAGGTAAACTTCCAAGACAGGGTCCAAGTCTTTCATACAGACTTACTATCCTACATCCCATGGCAAGTGGGTTTTTACAGCTGTATATTACCATTAATACTGTGACAATTATGATACTTCCATCAACAAAAATATAAAGACTCTTTGGCACTCAGAAGTGTCGGCAGACGATTTGTATGGTCACAGATGATGTTTTCAATAAAGAGAAAAAGAAACAGGAAAAAGAAAGAGAAAGAGAATGCAACATAGATCTGTATCTGTTACATTGCTTTGGAAAAGAATGCATATGCCCTATGATTCTATTCTCAGTTTTTAATTTTGGTTGTTTGGTTTGGTGCTTTCTGACGGATGCTGCTAACTTTACGAAATTTCCAAAGAAAGTTCTCTGTAATGGGTTCTGAAGGAAATTGAGAGGAAAATAAACCAAACTGAAGTATGGAAACACAGCTTGGGAGTTCAGAAAGACTATTTGTTCATCATAAATTCAGTTAAAAATATAGTTGCCCAAACAGATGACTGAATAATACTCAGATGCACAGATTCGAGCTTTTCTTTAAGTGCCATCTTACACAAGATGCTTCTACTGAACTAACCTCGTCATTACAAACACTCGGATGTGACATTTTAAAAAATACCGTTCCGTACACATCTAAATTCATGCTGTTTACATAGCGCGCATGTAACAGATTCATCTGTAAGGAGGAGTTGGCGTCCCTGCAACACGGAATGCCGCACTGTGTTAGAGAGATCCTCGAATTGTCAGACTCAGGCGTCGGGTTCCAGACTCAGCTCCTGTTGCAGACGCGCCCAGGACAGCTGTGAGCCATTTCTGAACATCAAATGGCAAGATGAATGCTCAGCGTGAGTTCTTGGACCTTAATCAGGTGGGGCTTTTTTGGGTTTCATGTTGTGGGCGTAAAGCTAGGTTCACTTGGTCCACCGCCACGCACAGGTTAAAATATTATCAGCTCCGTCATCAGTGCCCACAAAGGACGATTAGCTATACCACTTAAGGGTAGATAAAATTAGAACATTCACGAGCTTCAGTTTCCGTAATAAATCTAAGCTGATATACCGAAGGGAGTTATTTCCTAGTCAACCCCCTGCTTGCCAATCGTTTAGGATCGCTCAATCAAAATCATTCCTTCAAGGTCATAAAAATCCTGGTAGTCAATGGATTCTAACTGAGTGAGGACCTGAGTGTATCTTGCCTCAAAGGCCGGCTCTGTTCCTCAGTCATAAAGGTTTGTTGTGTCTCTCCTACCCAGTTATTTGCTGTCTGTTACCCTAATTCTGGTTCAGGAAAAATAACACCCCTGCTGCAGCTGTGGAGAACAACTATTTGTGTGTCCACACAATGTCAAAACCACCCGCTGAAAAGTGGTCCGTCCACACAACCAGCTGAATGGATTGGCCGATTTTCCCCCCTGAAATGCGAATTATTAACATATCCCTGAATTTTTCTATTTCACTAGCAAGACAATAGTTGAGTTTCTTGGTGTGTAATGCAAACCATAAAAGAACAGGGCCTTTAACCCCACCTGGAAGCACACAATAAACAGGGATGTGCCCCGCGTGTATCCTCCCCCTCCACATGAAGACCCAGGCTACTTACTCAGCACACAGGGGAACTTGATCTGTCCACATTCAGCTGCGGGCACTCGTGACTCTGTGGCCGACTGTAATCCTACAACAAAGGTCACTGTTCTCAACAGGGTCTGGACGCCACTTAATCAGGAGCCATCTCTAGTGTGAACTAGGAGAAGTCATTCTGATGCCCTCTGTCCTAGAAGACATAATAGAACGTTCTGGAACACAGGTGACTAGAGATTGTGCATAAGGCATCAAACTTTCCTACATACAAGTAGCATCTTGCTCTGGGTTGAATATATCCCCCCACCAGAACCCCCAATCCCTCAGAATGTGACCCTATTTGGATCTCCAAATGTGATCTTTACAGAGGTAATGAAGTTAAAGTGAGGTCATTATGGTGGGTCTGATTAATAGGACAGGTGTACTTATCGGAAGGAGAAATTTGGACACAGATACGCACAGAGGAAAGATGGCAACTACCAGCCACAGGGAGAGACCCGGGACAGTCTCCTCAGAGCCCTCAGAAGAAACTGACTGGCACTTCGATTTTAGACTTCTAGCAGTCTAACTCACGCCTCATGGTTCCAGCATCACTGGAGAATGAAATAGTCCATATAAATTCATTTTCTAGGTAACAGAAGTGTTCTGAAAATATGAAGTTTGGAAATTTTCATACTACTATCTCTTAATAAAGATATTTCTACAATGCACATTCAGTTTCACTGAGGATGACTAAAAAACACCATCTAAACCTTTTTTTTTTTTTTTTTTAAGATTTTTATTTGACAGAGAGAGAGAGCAAGCACAAGCAAGGGGAATGGCAGGCAGGGGAGAAGCAGTCTCCCACTCAGCAAGGAGCATGATGTGGGGCTCAATCCCAGGAGCCTGGGATCATGACTTTAGCCAAAGCCAGCAGCTTAACCACTGAGCCTCAGGCGCCCCCATCTAAACTTTTCTTATTGATGTGGGGTCATCAGTGGCTGTGGGTACAGAACACCGTCTCTGCAGTCCACAGCATCCCTCATTTCCCTGTGTTCTAATAGAAAGTTCCCGAATTTCCTCTGCCCTCTACACCAGCCTTACTCCTTCGCTCCAATATGTGTCTTCTAGTCTGCTTTGAAAGATCAGAAACAAGGAAAATTAGGCATTGAAATTGTTTCTGAAATAAAACTAATAGTTCCAACTTAGGGTCTAAGAGTCTCCTAGGGAGACTGAGAGAACCTCAGAGACTTGGAAAAGCTTCTTTTGTTGCCTACTTCTTTACCCTCCGTTCTCAGGGGATCAGGTGGTGAGACCCCTTGTACTCAAGGGAATTGAAGGACTGTGATAAATGGACACAAAGTGGGTCACAAGAGAAGCTTCTGGCCTCCTTGAGGTCTTAAGCATTTACCCCATAAAAAGCAGCAGCTTGGATCAATTATATCTGGGGAAACAGACTCCTCTATCAAGAGCCCAGTGAGGCTTTCTTTTGTCATTGTTGTTTCTACACTTGGAATATGGTTATACCATAGGATGGAACTCTCTGGAATGACCTTTCCATGATGCAAAATTAGTTTAGGAAATTCTAATTCCCCAAGCGGAACGATAATCAGATTAAATGACCACAAAGGAATAAACTTGTCTTTGAAACCAAAAGAGTACTGACCAAATTAGATTTTTTACTACATCCTCTCGCTTTTAAAAAAGAACACATTTACTCAGTTATTCAATTTCCACTGATTGGAAGCTGCCTTCTTTGCCACCCTTGGTTTTGCACAGAATGAAGATTTTTCTGCTTTACACCATGATCTGTAGTGATGCTGGTGGTGCCAGGGGGAGAAAAGAAAATGTGGAAGTTATTAAGTATGTACGATGAGCAAAGCGCTATAACAAATGCATCTATGCCCTATCTTACTGACACCTCAGTGCCCAAGTTGGTGGGATATTATTAATCCCATTTAACAGATGACGAAACAGGGACCTGAGGTGTTCAAACAACTTGTTCTGAGTCACCCAGCTACTGAGTGCTAGAACCTGGATTTTAACCCAGGTGGTCTAACTCCAGAGCCTGCATTCTTAATCATTATGGTATAGATAGAGAGGTAAATGTCAAAACTAATCATGAAAATGAGTGTAATCTTGCTTAAATGCCATATTTTGAAATGATGTAATAAAAAAGCATCTAAAACAAAACTGCAGAGGCCAGAAATATTTTCAAAATCTGCCGTCAAGACTGGCTATTCTATAAAATACTGATTATTATTTTTTGCAAGGCTAATCATGGGCTTTTAACTTGCTTAAGAAATTGTTTATATTCTGAGGCACCTCCCAGATGAGGACTTATGAAAACCATACACATGAATATATATGTGTGGGATTTTTATAAGCCGAGACCGTATTGTTATCCACAAGAGAGAGCTATGAAAAGGCATATAGTCTCTATTAATTAGTCATGGGGGGGCGGTGAAACATGCATGCTGCAGAGTAATTGGCAGGAGAGAGGAAAGGTAGGCAGTAGGATGGAAATGTTGACAAGTCGGAGTCAGACATTTTCAGAGTAAGAAAAAAATATTTTCAGAACTATGCCAATACCAACCATATTAGTGCCTCTCCCCGGCATTTCAGAGAGCCTCTCAGCTCAGTGTGCCTATGACTACCTGGTTTGGAAAAGGTATTAGGACGTAGGATGGCAAAGCAAGTAGAGCTTGGTTTTTCATTTTTCTGTTCCAAACTCCCAAGCAGCTTTACTTAGACTCTTAAATAAAATCCCCAAGGCTGTCACAACTTTTGAGCCTTTCATTCTCAGTAAGAGTCTTCTGTGAAATCTTTTTCCAGTTAGAGATTAAAAAGCAAACAAAACAAAAAAACCAAATTGCTTAATTGTTTGGCTTTTCTTTGGTGTTCTTTTTGTCTTCAGAGTTAGCATTCATGTGGCACTTTTGGAAATTCGAACTGAAATGTACCAACAATGAGAATTTCATTTGTGTGGCTAAATATGATTATTCTTGTAAATCTCTTATGCTTAAGCCGATTGGACAACACAAATAAACATTGCATGATAGAATCTCTTCCCTTGTTCAGGGCTTTGTATTCAAAAAATTACTCCACGACCCGCTCCAGACCCCAAATATATCATGCAATTGAATTACGCTGACAAGTCATCAGAGGTGAGCCAAAATCTGTTAAGGATGCAGGTTCTGGTAATTGAAGATTAGCTCAGGAGGCAGGAAAGTCAAGAACTCCCTTTTCCTTTTCTCAAAAACTTAAGCACGTCTCTCTCTTTATGCTTCAGTTTCTCCATATTAAAATGGGGAGGGAAAAAAATCCCATCATTTCTCCACCAGTGTAAAAAGTAACTTCTATTTCAAAGAGGCCTGTTAAGAAGGTCATTGCCCCCTCAGCATTTAATTAGGGGATAATGCACTGGAGACAGAAATCTGTTATGAGATAAAGGTCTTTAACAGGTTTTATTCAAGGAGCTGCAAAGCTGAGACACTGTGGAAAATAAATGTCACGTCCAAGGGTTGATATTTATTTTCAAAGCAAGAAGACTGGCCATACTGGTTGTCAAAACCCAAGTAGCAGCAATACTGTCTTACTGGCGTCTTCAGCCTCAGCCCTTGCAAGGCAAGGGACCTGCCATGCCTCTCTATGTTGAGTGGGTCTGGGTGGGCTTTTACATAGTACATAAGTAATGAGTAAGTTAACTAGAAAAACTATACAAACTATACACTATACAATAGTGTATATAAACGATACAGTATACAACAAAGCTATACACTAGCTTCCACAAGAAGTGGAAGAACATGTGAAAGAAGATCCTCGTTTGGGGTCTCAAAGTAACGAGTGAAAAAGAAATGTAAATGATTTGGTCAATCACCTGGACGGAGGCAGAACCGACAACTAGCTGCTTCTACCGGTTCCCTTTGTCAGTTCCGCTCCGTTGGATGACGCAGATGCCATGTTCCACGGATGAACGGAAAACACAGTGTCTTCTTCTATCTGGGACAATCTACTGCACATAAGCTTTTGAAGTGCTTTCTCTATTCCACGGGGATTTATGAAGTATCAGCTACATGGCCGGCATAAATGGGAGCTAAAATGTTTATTTGACAGACAGAGATCACAAGTAGGCAGAGAGGCAGGCAGAGAGAGAGGAGGAGGCAGGCTCCCCGCTGAGCAGAGAGCCAATGTGGGCCTCAATCCCAGGACCTTGGGATCATGATCTGAGCCTAAGGCAGGGGCTTAACCCACTGAGCCACCCAGGTATCCCAGCAGCTAAAGTGTTTAAAAGGCATCATTCCTACCCTTCAGAAACGTAAAACAAGGGCATGCAGGGATTCTTGTTGTTACAAACTCCTCAGCTGGTGACGACATAATTGTTTTATCTGGAAGATGGTAAAACTCTGCTAGAATAAAGCCTAGACTTTTCCATAATTAGCACTGCTTGCTGTCACCACAAGCTCTGGACTTGGGTCCACTGAAGGATGACTCCTGGCTAAATAAATGCTATTCATGTGTAGCCATGAGATTCCTACCGCCACAGCACCTAAATGTAAGCTATCAGCTGGCCAGAGATCCATTTTTATTCATTATATAGCTGAATAAGAACAAAATTTTTGAGACTTAGCTCTAGTTTTATATTGCATTGCCTTCCTTTTTTTCCCCCCCTAAGTTACTAGTCATGGTCCTAAGTAGTTGACCTGAGGGGGGAAAAATCCTTTACAGCTAATATTTCACAGCTGAAATACTTTAAAGGAATTTATTTCAGAGACTCAAATAAACAAATACTTAAAAATAAAAAAGAATAGTGCTCATACTAAGGAAAGACACAAAAAAAGGGGGAAAATTTTTTTTAAAAGATGATATGCCAAAGGTAAAAAGCATTTAAAAATAGTCCACTGTTAGCCAGCCTCTGAGTCACATATTAATATCGGGTGCGAGAGAAGAGTTCAGCTGATAAAAGAGAAGCTGATTTAAGTGAATGGACTTTTCATACGAGCAAATTCTGACCCCTTTCGTGCTTTGAAAGGTCATGAGGATTGGGCAAGACTGAACTTGTTGCAAATACACGGTGCTGGATGTAACTTCAAGAACCCCTCACGTTCATTCACTCATTTAATCCGTGCACAATCGTGCGAGGGGAAGAAAGGTCTGTTTTAAAGACGAAGCCGTTGTGGAAGGTCAAACTGAAAAGTGACAAAGCCAGGACACAAACCTGGATCTTCTGCCTCCCAGGTCTGAATGCTTTCCAATACATCCAGATTTTGAAAAATATTGTTACTGGCTCTAGCATTGTTCAATGTAGTCATGAGACACACCAGGAAGAGGAGGAGATGGCAAAAAGGGAGGAAGTGGGAGAGAGGAAAGCTTCTGAATTTTCCAAATAGTCCAGGCTTTGCCATGATTACACACTGTCCTCATTCTTATCACAGTGGATGGAGTTGCTTGTCCCTGTGTAAATTGTGGCTGCAAAACCGGTATGTGACCTTAAGTGCCAGCCACGGGTGCAGGCTGTGCTCTGGTTAATTACCCTGAGTGACAGTTTCAGCAGTAGCATTGCCTTATGGGAAGAGCTGTGTGTCTTTCTTCTGAAGCAGCCACTTGAGCTCTGATTAACAAACCCCACCACTCATGATCAGCCTCAAGGCAAATTTTGCTAACTACTGATTTGATACACTTCTTGGGACTTTACTTGGAAATCCCCCCAATTCCTTTGGCCCACATTCCAGCAGTTGTCTGGTTAGGTTATTCATTATTATTTTTATCTCATTTTCTAGCAAAATCAACTCAAGAGTGGAAATGTGTTGGCCAAGCTCACGGCTTGCAACCATAGGTGGCCATAATTACTATTAATCACTGCTCTAGAGAATGTGAATTCAATCTAGAACTTGAAACAAGATTCAAGTCATCAGCTAGCTATTCTCCCAGAGCGAAATGCCTGGATATGTAGAATCACAAATGAAGGCTAAAGGAAAAGGTCATTCACCTTAAATATTTATGAAAATTAGGTCATGCTTTTTATTGATGTGGACTTGTGTGATCCGTTTGGAAAACCTATTACCTATGTCTGATTTTATTCATTACTGAGTAGGTATGATATAAATTTATCTCATGAGCCTACCCTGTATTTACAAAGTATTTTGAAGTACTCACATGAAAAAATGGACTGGACTACAGGAATATGAAATATTACTATACATTCTAAGCATGAGGGAAGATTGTAACTCCCAAAAACAATTGTTTCTCATACTGGTAAATAATGAGATTTTAACAAATTAAACAGGAAATATATATGACTCAAAGCTTTATGTTAAGTAAATATTAATAAAGGTAAGCTAAAGTTAAGTAAATATTAATAAACAGGAGAGATACAAAAATGTACAGGATCCTGGGTCTCAGAGAGCTTACAATCCGACAATAAAAAAGAAAAACATATAAAAATTAAGTAACAAGGGGCACCTGGGTGGCTCAGTGGGTTAAAGCCTCTGCTTTAATCTCAGGTCATGATCCCAGGGTCCTGGGATCAAGCCACACATTGGGCTCTCTGCTCGGTGGGGAGCCTGCTTCTCCCTCTCTCTCTCTGCCTGCCTCTCTGCCTACTTGTGATCTCTGTCAAATAAATAAATAAAATCTTTTTAAAAAATTAAGTAACAATATAAGAGGTGTCAAAGGCAAATATTGTTAATTACCTTGTGAAATGCAATTAGCAAAGTAACTACTGTAGGCAGAGGATGGAGAGATCATTTCCAGAAACAGTGGGCAGGGATAACTGTAAAATAAAAAACTTATCAACCAAATCTTGAAGGCTGAATCCACTGAAACAGATATGGAAGAAGGGATTCTTAGTGGAAAGAACCCAATGGGAAAGAGAACAGACCAAAAAAAAAAAAAAAAAAAGGAAGAGTATCGATCCAAAAAAGGAAAAAGAACGCAGAACTGCAAGTTAGGGTGACAAGAACAGTTCTACAACAAGACAGTGCTGCGAAGGCCATTTGGAACTGGACCTTGAATGCCAGGTTGGGGAGGGAAGGTTTCTGAACACAAAAGCATCTTACTTCAAAGCAGCGTTTTAGAAATATTAATTTGACGATGGGGTGCCAGGTTAAATGGAGCTGGGAGATTTGGAGGCTGGAAGATCAAAGAGAAACCACGGAAAGAGCCAACACGGAAGTATGGTGGTGAGATGGAAAAGGGAGGTGGGGGTGGGAACTGTGGAGGAAGAAGCCCCTCCCTCTCTGGGAGCTTATTAGCATTTGTTGTTGGAGCTTTCTGTTGTTTCATAAAGTACATCAAATCTGTGGGTTCCAAAGAACTGATTCATTTTGACAGTTTCTAGGAAGGAATTGGGGACATGGCGGACTTACTAATTTTGAACCCGCAACACATAACATCTGTATGAGTGGATATGGTGACCCTTTTCTTAACCTATATCCTCATCTAAAGACCAAAAAGCATATCTCAAAAGTGCCCCCACTTTTGGGACATGTAGGATTTAAAGGAGATCTGAAAACATTTTATTTTAAAAGAAAGCTAACTCAAGTTGAACATGGGCTATTCCACACTTTTCCATAAATACATGTGAAAGAAAGCTCCAAGAATGCCAGCGCCCCCTTTATACCTGCAGCCGTGTTGGAACTCCTGATAAAATAACCTTCTGGTTTGACAATGAGATATCACCTCACACCAGTCAGAATGGTTAAAATTAACCAGTCAGGAAACGACAGATGCTGGCGAGGATGCGGAGAAAGGGGAACCCTCCTACACTGTTGGTGGGAATGCAAGCTGGTGCAACCACTCTGGAAAACAGCATGGAGGCTCCTCAAAATGTTGAAAATAGAACTGCCCTATGACCCAGCAATTGCACTACTGGGTATTTACCCTAAAGATACAAATGTAGTGATCCGAAGGGGCACGTGCACCCGAATGTTTATAGCAGCAATGTCCACAATAGCCAAACTATGGAAAGAACCTAGATGTCCATCAACAGATGAATGGATATAGAAGATGTGGTATATACACACAATGGAATACCATGCAGCCATCAAAAGAAATGAAATCTTGCCATTTGCGACAACGTGGATGGAACCAGAGAGTATCATGCTTAGCGAAATAAGTCAAGCGGAGAAAGACAACTATCATATGATCTCCCTGATATTAGGAAGTGGTGATGCAACATGGGGGGTTAAGGGGGTAGGAGAAGAACAAATGAAATAAGATGGGATTGGGAGGGAGACAAACCATAAGTGACTCTTAATCTCACAAAACAAACTGAGGGTTGCTTGGGGGAGAGGGGTTGGGAGAAGGAGGGTGGGGTTATAGACATTGGGGAGGGTATGTGCTATGGTGAGTGCTGTGAAGTATGTAAACCTGGCAATTCACAGACCTGTACCCCTGGGGATAAAAATATATTATATGTTTATAAAAAATTTAAAATTAAAAAAAAATAACCTGGTTTGGAATATTTGTGATTTAAGGTATTTATCATCCAGAAATTTGGGGGAGTTTGAGGTACCTCTGATTGAGTAGGGGAAAAGAGTTTCAGGAGAGTTTTGTGACAATTCTAATCACATGCCCTCATGCATGGTACGTTTATACACATACCTATGTACACAAATACATGTATCTATACATAATGTCCACAGATACACAGACATGTATACTTGTGGTAATGTTATTGGCATCCCGGCCTCTGCGCCGAACCTCTGCAACCACATTCTGGCTTTATCGCTCACAGAAATGCAATCCCTTGGCCCATGATGGGCACTCAGGCTTGGCACACACTCTTCCAGTAACACCTCTTGACAGAAAGATGGCGAAGGATAGAAAGCCTCCTCCCCGCATTCCCTACACCTCACTCCATGGCCCAGCACTCGGAACCCCTTTTCTGGGCCGTGTCAAATTCAACTCTTTCCAGGCCCTTGGCTATTTTGAGTCTGCCTCTTGAGGGTGGCAACAGAAGGAAGCCTGAAGGGGAGACAAGTTTGCAGTGACAGGTAATGGAGCCTCTTGGGAGCCTACCATAAACTCGGGGTACAGTCCCTGTTCCTCCCCCTCTTCCAAGCCGCCCCCCTCCTCTCCTTGCTCCCCCTTCTCAGCCTCCCCCAAGTTGGCAGAACTAGGCTGACAAGTCTTGGCGCAGGGGTGAATAAACAAATCACCCACACCCACTCCCACCGGCCTTGTAACACTGATTGATCATCCAGTTTGGGCCTGAAGCAAATTTTATGTTTGGATTTCAGTAAGGGAAGGTGGCTAACACTGCTTAGTTTTATAAACTGAATAAGCCTTGCTTTTAGCTCTTGACTTGGGTAGCTGTGACAATCAGTCTCTCTCCGAAGGTAAGAATATGGGTTTGGTCCACATGTCGATGCTCCCCCCAGACCCTATTCTTTTTATTCCGATGCGAGAAAGGCCTGTGAGCGGTGTATAACGTTTTTGTGCACCCTTACATGGATAATTAGAAGCTGTTTACTTCTCCAGGATTCCATTAAACGCTTTTCATTTTCAAGGCTGAGCTGAGGACGTCACCATGGCCCGATTAGAGAGGGGGCTTGCAGTCCCGCTGCTGCCAAGGAGGCTGTTCCCTACATAGAATCCGCCCACAGCCGGGCTAACAACTCGCCAATTTCACACGGATTCATTCGCCAACTCAAAAACCCCTGATGGAACTCGAAATGCTATAGGATATTCACCCCCTTGAGTATTTACATATTTTCTCCTCTCATCCCTCCAAAACTAACCCTAGAGTTTTCCGAATCTGGGAACTTGGGCAAAAGGAGAAAGCAACCGAGCAGCCCCAGGACTCTGAAATGTCAGCTCATTACGTCAATCAAAACTAACAGTACCTTCTTGTTTGTATTGACCCATCTCAAAATATAAAATCATGTGAGTAATAAAACACAGAATACAGGTGCTGTAACTGAATGTGAAAAGTCTGGGACGTAATTAAATGTGTTCTTTGTTCTTGGCGGTGTCATTTGCTCTACGTTAACATTTGTGTTTCCTTAAGCCTCTCTTTAGACTATCCACACGCGCTGTTGCATCATACTCACATATTCATTAGCCGGGGCTGGGGAGTGTGTGATTTTCCACCTGGTCCTCAGCGTTAGCTGTCAGATGCACAAACCTTCGCTTCCTTTCTGCGTCTACTGCACCGGAACAACAGAAGCTCCTTGCGAGAGCGCCCAGAGAGCGTTCTGTGACAGCTGAGGGGCTCATGCTCCGGGCGCTCTGCTGGAAAGTTTCCTCTAAGCACTAACACCCGCCTCCGATCCCCCGAGCTGGCAGGGCGCAGGCTGGCTGGGTCCCCTCTTGACGGGGGAAGGGTTTTACACACACTCTGCAGGGCTGTGAGATTCGAGAAACAACCTCGCCGCCAAACTCCTCCAGCCCCGGCGGACAGACTGTCCAAGCCGCTCCGGGCGCGGGGAGAACGCCGAGGTCCCCTCCCCGCTAAGGGGAGCGCGCGCTCTGCTCCGCAGGGAACCTGGCACAGGAGGTAGAGGGGACTGAGGAGTGGGGGGGCCCGGGAGGGAGCCCAGCGCGGGAGGCAAAAGGGGCGCGGGAGGGAGCGGACTGCGGGAGAGAGCGGGAGCTCTGCGGGGACGCGGTGGCAGCCGGGCGCAGTAGTGGGGTAGGGGACACAGGGCCCTGGAACCCGAGGGCGCTGCAAGGGGCGCGCCTGCAAGAACCGGCGGAGGCGGGGGCGGCGCTCGTGCGGCGATCTGCCCCGGACTCCCCGGAGCAGCTGAACTGCCGGTGGGAGGGGGGCGGGGGTGTGGGGAGCTGGGATTGGGAGGGGGTGTAGGGGGAACTAGATAGGGGCGTGCCTTTGCCCGGATTGGCTGCAGGAGCCTGACGCGAGGTCCCGGGGGTTGGCTAGGGGGAGTGGGAGCGGGGTGGGGTGGGTGCTGGGTGCCGGGGCCGCGGGCTCAGCGCGCTCAGAACCATGCTGAGGTCCCGGCGGCTGTTCCAGCAGCGGCAGCGGCTCCAGCAGCAGCGGCGGCGGCGGCGGCGGCGACAGCGCACGGCTCGGGCGGGGAAGGCGCCCGGCGCCCATGCCTCCGGCCCCGCGCAGCGGCTGCCCTGACCTGGCCGCGACCTCCCTCCGCGCGCCCCGCCGCCCCGGGCCCCTGGGGTGTTCCCCCACCACGGCCCAACCCCGCCACACCCCCCGCCCCCGGCCTCCGCAGCTCGGCATGGGCGCGGGGGCGCTCGCCCTGGGCGCCTCCGAGCCCTGCAACCTGTCGTCGGCCGCGCCGTTCCCCGACGGCGCGGCCACGGCGGCGCGGCTGCTGGTGCCCGCGTCGCCGTCTGCCTCTCCGCTGACCCCGACCAGCGAGGGCCCCGCGCCGCTGTCGCAGCAGTGGACGGCGGGCATAGGCCTGCTGATGGCGCTCATCGTGCTGCTCATCGTGGCGGGCAACGTGCTGGTGATCGTGGCCATCGCCAAGACGCCGCGGCTGCAGACGCTCACCAACCTCTTCATCATGTCCCTGGCCAGCGCCGACCTCGTCATGGGGCTGCTGGTGGTGCCGTTCGGGGCCACCATCGTCATGCGGGGCCGCTGGGAGTACGGCTCCTTCTTCTGCGAGCTCTGGACCTCGGTGGACGTGCTGTGCGTGACGGCCAGCATCGAGACCCTGTGTGTCATCGCCCTGGACCGCTACCTCGCCATCACGTCGCCCTTCCGCTACCAGAGCCTGCTGACCCGCGCGCGGGCGCGGGCCCTCGTGTGCACCGTGTGGGCCATCTCGGCCCTGGTGTCCTTCCTGCCCATTCTCATGCACTGGTGGCGGGCCGAGGGCGACGAGGCGCGCCGCTGCTACAACGACCCCAAGTGCTGCGATTTCGTCACCAACCGGGCCTACGCCATCGCCTCGTCCGTCGTCTCCTTCTACGTGCCCCTGTGCATCATGGCCTTCGTGTACCTGCGGGTGTTCCGCGAGGCCCAGAAGCAGGTGAAGAAGATCGACAGCTGCGAGCGCCGCTTCCTCAGCGGCCCGGCGCGGCCGCCCTCGCCCGCGCCCGCGCCGGGCTCCCCGCGCCCCGCCGCCGCCGCCACCACCCCGCTGGCCAACGGGCGCGTCAGCAAGCGGCGGCCGTCGCGCCTCGTGGCCCTGCGCGAGCAGAAGGCGCTCAAGACGCTGGGCATCATCATGGGCGTGTTCACGCTCTGCTGGCTGCCCTTCTTCCTGGCCAACGTGGTCAAGGCCTTCCACCGCGACCTGGTGCCCGACCGCCTCTTCGTCTTCTTCAACTGGCTGGGCTACGCCAACTCGGCCTTCAACCCCATCATCTACTGCCGCAGCCCCGACTTCCGCAAGGCCTTCCAGCGCCTGCTGTGCTGCGCGCGCCGCGCCGCCCGCGGGAGCCACGCGGCCGCCGGAGACCGGCCGCGCGCCTCGGGCTGCCTGCCGCGGGTCCGGCCGCCGCCGTCGCCCGGGGCCGCCTCGGACGACGACGACGACGACGACGTCGGGGCCGCGCCGCCCGCGCGCCTGCTGGAGCCCTGGGCCGGCTGCAACGGCGGGGCGGCGGCGGACAGCGACTCTAGCCTGGACGAGCCGGGCCGCCCCGCGGGCGCCTCGGAATCCAAGGTGTAGCGCCCGGCGCCCGCTGGCGGCCCCCCGCGCGCCCCGGGAGCAAGAACGCCCAGGCGCCCCTGATGGCTTCCCGGGGGGCGAGTGGGGGGGAGCGGGAAGCGATCTGTGTTTACTCAAGACCCAGAGCAGGTGAACTCGAAGCCCGCAAACCTCGTCTGATTCATCCAAGGCAAACACAAAAGCCACGGACCGTTGCACAGAAAGGAAAGTTTGGGGAGGGCTGGGAGAGTGGCTTGCGGATTTGTCGGGTTCTTTTTTACCTGTGTGTGCTTCGGCCTTCTTTGGTGTGTGCGTGTGATGCATCTTCAGTTTTTTGGGGTGTCCTTTTTTTTTTCCCCCTCCAGGTGGTTTTTGACACTTGCTTTGAGTACTGGGTGGTGGAAGGGAGAAGCATAAAGGCTATCAACTTGGCCTCCAACCCGTTGCAGGGAACAGGAGCGGTCCACGGGAGAGAGAAGGGGGAATGACAGTTGCCAGGACATGTTCCCTTTGCTTTCCAGAGAAATTTCATTTGACTTCCTGAGTAATGATTTTTCCTGTCCTTAAAGCAAAGGGAAAGGCTGGATGCAAAAATCACGTTTCAAGAAATTTTAAGCTATTCTTGGAACAAGCCTCACCTTGCTTTCTTTTTGTAGGGCAAACCTGCTGTCCCCAACGCGCCTCGGTGGTCGGGCTGAGGGATTTCTACCTCACACTGTGCACATTGCACAGCAAGATAGAAAGACTTGTTTATATTAAACAGCTTATTTATGTATCAATATTAGTTGAGAGGACCAGGCGCTGAGCCTCTGTGACATGTGACCCTGTCCATTGAAGACAGGACAGAAGAAAAAAAAAAAAAAACCCAAGAGGAAACAGTTCAGATTACTGCACACATGGGTAAAAAAAAAACAAAACACAAAACAAGGAGTGATTCCAAATACCGTTTTTGCACAGTGTTAGGAATTGTAAAGTCCACACAAGATATTACTTGCACAAAAAGAAATTAAATATTTTTTAACTGGGGCAGGGGCAGATCTTAAAAAACAAAAATAAAATTCGAACTCGACTTCTGTTGTCCGGTATGTTATTGAGCTAATGATTTATTGGAAAAATACATTTTTATACTCTTTTATCATGGTACTGTAACTGTATCCATATTACAAATATAATTATCTTAAGGATTTCTATTATTTTTTTATGTCCAAGTGCCCACGTGAATCTGCTGGTAAAGTTTAGCACTCGTGTGTAAATGGTATTTTCTCTGTGTGTTTTACCAAGTATTTATACTTTGGTGCGACTAACTACTGTGTGAGGGATTGGTCCATGTGCAATAAATACCAATGAAGCACAATCAAGGTTATGTACCGTGTGTCTGTGAGGGGTCAGTGATAATGGAAGAGACAGTTTGTTTTGTTCAAAATATAGGCTGGGTTTCCCATAGAGCTCTTTTAAAATAGCTTTTCATGACTCAGTAACATAGCAAAATGCCTCTAGACCAAATAAGGCGTGCACCTACTGAGAGCTGCAGACTTGCCCTAAATTTTCACAGTCGGATTCAAGGTATTCTAGACTACTTATAGATGTTTTCAAGATCCCATCTGCTGCACTTGACTTAAGAAGTAATATGTGGGATTGTGTATCTTTAAAAAAAAAAAAAAAAAACAAAGGCAATAGAGCCAGGTAAATCAATTGCAACTTTGCACAGAAAACGCAGGGGAAAAAACTCCTTGAATAATGAGTTGGCTGCCTGGAAAAGAGGTAAGTGGCTTCCACAGCTTGTTTTTGTTTTCCAGTAGAAAATCACAGTCTACAGATGACGATCAGTGTGTGCAAATTCCTTCAGTGGCCGTTTAGAATGGAAAGTGCTTGTATGCTTAACACAAAAAATGTATGAAAACAGCTTTTTAAGCCAACATTTTTTTTTCTCTTACATAATTATCTAGACCATTTTTCCAGAATCTGGGGGTGGGCAGGTCACAGGGAAAGGTAGATGTGAAAAAGTTTGACACCCCCCCCCCAGCAAAACTGTGACATTCAAATGGACGGGCTACTTTTCGTAAAATTGATTTCTAAAGAAAGGATAGTGAAATTCCATCCTGGGATTAATTCTGCATTCTCCAGTATAAGTTTAAATCTTTATCTGTTTATTTTTAACCAAGCATTATATTTCATGATCGTACAGCAAAGAAACCAAAGTGAGGATTATAAAGTTTTGACTCCCTACTGAACTTTAGCATGAAGAAACGAATCTCTGCTAAGTAAAGACTGAATATTCTTTTTTTTCTTTTTTTTTCTTTTTGGCAATAGAATATTCTAAAGACCAGGAGACAGTCTTTTGAGAAAGGTTAATGATACAGATGTTTTAGACCAGCAGAAGGTTGTATGAACAAAAGTGGCTATGAAATTTAACCCCCTTCTCCAGGAAAAAGAAAGAGAGGGAGAGGAAAGGAAAGAGAAAAAGGGAAAAAGGGAGAGGAAAGGAAAGAAAAAAAGGTGGTGGGAGGGGGAAGATGGCAAAACTTACTTAAAAATACAAAGAACAAAGAAACAGTTTGGAGAATATAAAATCTCAGGATGAAATCTCACTTGTTCCCCAAGAAATAAATAGAGCCCACTTCTATCCTCACTTACCCCATGAGTATATACGATGCATTTTGTTAGGGGTTTTGTTGTTCTTCACTTTAATTTATACTAAAAAATTAACAGACAACACCTACAGTGGCATCTGAAGAACCCTCAAGTGCCAGGGCAATGCTTCCCTCTCCTGACTTCCTTGTTATTTTGTTTAAGTAAGTCCTTGCGTCTAAATAAAAAGACATCTTCCCAGC
Organism: Mustela erminea; assembly: GCF_009829155.1. NCBI lineage: Eukaryota > Metazoa > Chordata > Mammalia > Carnivora > Mustelidae > Mustela > Mustela erminea. Next base: position 75,967,261 of record NC_045627.1, read on the forward strand.
CCCATTTCCCAGGCCCATCAAACCTCAGGTCTTAAAATCGTGACACTCCTTTAAACTTTAGTAAACAAATATATATAATTTAACTACTTGGTCGAAACTGTTTAGTGAATTACAAGAACCAACTATAATCTTGGAACCAGTTGGTACGTATTTGTAGGAAATAGAAAAATATTTTTCTAGAGTCCCCTGGTATTCTGAGCATTATAAGGATTCCGAAACAGACCAGTGGGTGACTTCCGACTCTCCGTGATAACTACTTTTTGTTATTTTTGAAGACGACAGACATTGATTTATAACAGAAATGCAGGAATCTGGGCTGTCAATCCCAACCACTGTGGCAATGGGAGGAGAGGACTGTCAATCCTGTTTAATCTGGTGAAATGATACACTCCAGCAACACAGAGGACAGCAAAGAATATGCAGAAAATCAACCTTACGCCGTAGGTTTGTGTGCAACAAATTCCAAAGGCATAAACCTTAAAATTAACACAGTGACCTTCAGTGTGATCAAGATTCATTGATTCGCTACATTGGAAATTATGTTGAGATTGTGCAAAGTTCTCCAGTGCGTAACAAGATATCCCAGCATCTATAAATGCTCCCTCCAGCGCAGAAACATGTAATTGGTATAGAATATAGCTGAATCCCTAGATAAAACTTTGCAAATGGAGTTTATTTTTTCAGTCCATGCTTTCTTTGGAACTGGAATTATTAATAACTTCTTTTTTGGGAATTACTAATAACTTCTAAGTGGCTATTGTGAAGCCTTTCCTTGGGAAGCACATTTTTCTAGCTTCTCTTAATTTGCATTTTGAACATGCTAACTTCCTCTGGCAATGTGTAAAATTGCCAGACGGAAATTCTGCACCCACAGTATCAGGATGATATAACCATTTAAGTTTTTAGCAAGAGCTTCTAAGCAAGGGTCTAAAGGAAAATTATTAAGTTTTGCTGCCATATGTGAAAAGCTTTAAAAGAATTTTTTTTTAACAAAGTTGGACCCATTAGTTCTTTTGAAAGAAAAACATAAAAAAAAAAAAAAACCTTAGCAGTAATTCAAATTAAGCACATTGGCACAGATAATTCAGTTTTATTTTGTACATTTCTGGCATATTGTGCTGAGAAATACTAATTCTTTTGAATCCCTGCCAATTTCCTACTAATCAAAATGGAGAAGATATGCACTGTTTGGATTATACCTAAAAATAGTTGTGCTACAGTCACATCAGCAAATGGGATTAAATTAATTTCTCTTTCTTCCCCTTCACACATACCCTCTATATTATTTAAATTTCCAACAAAATCTTGCTCCGGAATCTCAGAATTTGTAATTCAGTGTGTCCCAAACTTCACTGCTACATTGCAAGGATTTTAAGCAAACTCCACGAGACTTCTTTCTGAGAAATACACCTCTCCTGAAATCTCCGCTTTCACCTTGCTTTCATTTGGAGAGTCTCTATTAAATAGCCCTTAGAAGGTAATCAAAGAGGTGACAATACTATAAATAGATACTTTGTGGATTAATTTACCTTCAGCAGAGTCTTTTCACCCTTTTGTGGGAGGAGAAAGAGAAGAGATTCTGAATCAAAAAAATTTGGTCATTTGATGGAGGAGTGAATAGGCTTCCAAGTCCAATTGCTCTAAAGACAGACTGGAGAAGCAGCAGCCCCAAGGAAAAGTTTACCCGATCACGTCATAGTTAGAGCGTGACCTTTACAGTAATGCCAGCGGAGCCCAAGACAGCATTGGAAATAACCGTCTACACCCTATACACCTTTGCCTTCACTTGCATGTCCCGCAAAGATCTCTCAACATCCATCGGCCTTCTGTACCTGAAGCCAGTTCTTATGTGGGACCCAGCACACTCACTAGTCCTTCTCTTGGGCAGTTCTTCAGTTCTTCTCGAATGAACCTGAAATATCTAGAACATCTAGTTCTAGATAAATTGTCTTCATGGAAGTATTCATTTCTCATAAACAGTTTCTTACAGCTCTGGTTTTCAATATATCTCAACACACTGATTACAATTCTTTCTTCTCTCTCCGCATTCCCTTGCTCATAGCTATTAATTAGTATTAGCAAGATCATGCTATAATTTTCTTCCAATTTATGCCACAAAACTTACCTATGATGCATTTTAAATGTCTTAAGTTTGGATTTCTTCCTGAGAATTTCAGTACTGCTCATAATTACAAGTGGGGAAAAAAACATTTTAACTATTGTTTGCACATTTCCTATAAAAGGTCTTCACATTGAGTGTAAGGTATGGGGCTTTCTTAGGCTTTGTTTTTCTGTTTTTCTTTATTTTTCACTTTATCTTTTTAAGATTTTTTTTATTTATTTGACAGAGAGAGACACAGTGAGAGAGGGAACCCAAGAAGGGGGAGTGGGAGAGGGAGAAGCGGCCCTCCTATCCAGCAGGGAGCCCAATGTGAGGCTTGATCCCAGAATCCTGGAATCATGACCTGAGCCAAAGGCAGACGCTTAACAACTAAGCCACCCACACACCCCTATTTTTCAGTTTCTAACCACAGGACCTTGTCAGTCTTTCAGTATCCCGACTGCAAAGGATAACATCAGTTCTACCTTTAACTATGTGTAAATCAGTTTTCCTAGTCCTTGTTAGGCTAGCATGAGTAAATTTCTATTCTTGGAGAGCAAAAACTTGTTCAAATAGATGGCCCAAAGATTTTGGCTGCTCTGGCTGGCCACTGTGGCCAATGACCTTGGGAAAGTGGGTTGGTTTTCCTGCCACTCAAGTTCACTTCCCACAAAGCCAGATCAGTAGCCTTTGTTTGTGAAACCCTTTGAGATAGGAGTTTATTGCTTTGCAAAGTCTATCATTTCAAATACTTCCTCCTAACTTTCTTTTCCCTTTCCTTGCAACTCCACCCACAAAAATCCCTGGTTGTTGGTGGTTTGGTTTTTTTTTCTTTTTAAGTGAAAGGAACGGCTAAGAAGAGCTAAATAAATATACAGTACCCCATGCATCCAAACAAACGGTCCTTCCCTTTTTATCACATTTAAAGTTCTACAGAAACCCAGAAACAGCAGCTGAATAAAATAACCTCCCCAAACACCAGCTTTAAAAAAACCTGTTTGCCATGTGCAAAGCAAAAATGGTTGTTTAATGATTTTTCACTCACAGCCACTTTGAAGAAAAAAGTAAGTCAATTTGAAAAGTTGTTCACCTCCACAATTTTGTATTGTATTGAGTTGTAAATGCTAAAAGCAACTCTGGATTGTTCTCTTTTTCTGGGCATAGCAATGCAGAGATGAAAAGTGCTGAGAGTAAGGGGAGTTTGTCTTTTTGTTTATCTCTTTTGTGGCTCACAGAATATTGGGTTTCTTTGTTCCCAACTTCATAAACAGTGACAGACCTACGGGAACTTTACGGACTTAACATATCTGTTACATTAACTGGAGGAATTCACCTGCAATCTTGATGTCCTTGTTAAAAACGCTTCTAAAGAGTAAACATTAATAGATGTTCCAATGACATTTTCTGCACTCCAGGGATTTTTCTAAAGCCATTAAAGGTAACATTTTAGTAAGACAGTCCTCTTACAGAATTCCTTGTGCTTAAAGGATTCTGTGATCAACCCTGAAATAATTTTTTTTCTTAAAATAGGCATACTTAAGTAAAACAGAGTCACTAAGAAAAATTCCAGACTCTCTGATGTAGGAAGGACTTTGATATATCTAGTAAACAATACTGCTACACCTCCATCAAAGAGCAGACCACTGAAATTGATGGAATTCAGCTTAAGATTTAAAGATTCGCCCCACCATTTTATAGCCTGTCCTATCAGCAAATATTTTCTTTGTAGCTAACACAAATCCCTCTTGCTGTGTTGACTCATGACCTATCCCCATGGAATTTCACAAAGGATGACTGATGGATCCACTATTTTCTGTATAAAAAGCTTTCTGATGATAAATATGAAAAATAGTGACCCCCTTCCTCAGCTTTCTATGCACTATTTCCATGCCCTCTTACAAACTTCAAATTCTTTCATTCTTCCTGTTGTTCAAATGGGACTCATCTCAGCTATGGGATTCCTCCTCGCTTGAGGCTAGAATGAAATACAGCACAGTAAAGTGTTATGTGTGGCTCCTGGCTGGGCACATCAATGTACTGTCCTTCCTAGAATCATACAGCTAATTTTTTTTTTTCAGTGTCACCAGAGCCACAAATTTCTGAAGATCTGAAAAAATACTGTACAAAGTGACAAAGTGTAGAAGGAAAATTAGTAAGTCCTTACAATCCATGCATAAAGCATCCTTGTGAACACAGGACAAAACAGGCAATATAAATTTTTCTTCAAACAGGCAATCGGGAAAACTCCCTCCCCAAAGGGCAAATGTTTACAGCTCTCTTGGAATCTTTTGAGTAGGAATATACATAAATGGCTAAATAAGTTTTACATTAGTTGTACTCAGGACACACCAGAGCTATTGAGAGGATTTCTGTCATTAGTCTTCCAGATGTGAGCTATGATTCAGACGCTCTCGACTGTTCTTAAAAAATTGAGCGTGGGGCGCTTGGGGGACTCAGATGGTTTGAGCATCTGCCTTTGGCTCCGGTCATGATCTCCAGGTCCTGGGATCGAGCCCCATGTTGGGCTCCCCGCTTGGCAGGGAGTCTGCTTCTCTCTCTCCCTCTGCCTCTCCCCCTGCTAGGCTCTCTCTGTCTCTGTCTCTCTCTCAAATGAATAAATAAAATCTTAAAAAAAAAAAAAAAAAAGATTAAGGGTACTATGCACTGAGTGAGTGTGCTGTATGGGAAGCAAGCAGCCTAAGACTCTGAGCCTGTCCCCAAGGCACTCACTCTGGCTGGGGGGATTGGACCTCCACATGTGGCAAATGACAAAGGCCCTCGAGGCAGGCGTGGCTGAGTGCCAGTCACATGGGCCGAGAGTCCAGGCTCTAAACTGGCACTATCCAACAGAAATAAAATGCAAGCTCTATGTTTAATTTTATGTCTTCTAGTAGCCACATTTTTCCATTTTTTAAAATTTATTTATTTATTTATTTATTTGAGAGAGTGTGCACGTGCACACGAGAGCACCGGAGAAACAGAAGGAAAGTATTATGTGTGGTTGATTCTGTGATCGACCCTGAAACAGTTTTTTTTTCTTAGAGAGAAAAGCACTGTGCACTGCAAGAAGATCTGACATGACCCTCTATTTCCTTTGTACATTCAGATTTTTCCTACAGACATAAAGAATAATATCGCTAAGAAAGGTGCAAACCTCCAGCTGATGTGCCTATGAAGCCGACTCCGCCAGGCATCACAGGAAACAACGGGGTTCTTCCCCAATACTTCCAAGAAATGACTTTATTTCTAGAAATGGCACATAGACTGTTGGAATGATGGACCTTGACATCATAAGTTCAATGAGCATGAAAGTGGTGTACTGTATATTACTATTCTTTAAAAATAGGCATTTCACTACAACTGTTGACTCGGAATGACAGGGTCTAGACTCTAAGTTCGGTTGTCAAAGTGTAAAATTGTTGATTTACTTGTCGTGTATTGTATTCTATCTGAAATGGGATTTTCTCCTTTCTAACTGAGAGGTCTATAACCCTTTTTCTTGCTGGACTCCAAGAGAAAAAGCCCCTCTCCCTAGCCTCTGGGGTCTCCCTGGACCCCAAAAGCCAACAGAGCTAAGAGAACCAATCAGATGCCACTTCACCAACACACAGATTTGTTTTAATTTTACATTTGCATATCTATCCTGTAAGAAATCACCTTCTATCCATAAAAAAGGATATTTGGAGCAAACAAACAGAATGGCCCTCTCCAAGTCTGCATCTCCCACTCAGGGCTTTTCCACATGAAAGGGATTCACAATCATTGTCTTCCCATCTTAACACAAGAAATGGAGCTCCTGTCAAACCTTTAGCTATTTAAGGGAAATTATATGGATTCTTGCCTTTTGACAAAGCATTGGGACTTTAACTGGTGTTCTTGATGTATATATGTACTGAATATTGCGGAGTTCATTTAAATAGCATTGTATTTGCATTACCATACCAGGATGATTGCCTGTGTGAAACTCAGTGCTGAGGTTTGGACTGGGGAAGACTGGGGAAGTAGACAGCAATGCAGAGAGGACCACCCCCACGAAAGGCATTTACAGACCCTTGGCCTAAACACTCCGCAATTTATTTGGTAAGAATGCATTTCTCTAGATCAGCTCCTAAGATGGATATATAAAATCCGAAAGCCAGTTTAATAATTTACAATGCAACTGTCACAAGGCCTCCTATACCTCCCTGAGTATGATGAAATCTTTTCTCATTATGCCCAAGGAAGATAATTATAATCAAAAGGTTGCTTAGTGAGCATAGGGTCAGAACAAGGGAAGCTGGTTGCAAAACTTAATGTTAAGGCCATTAGGCTAAAATTTACCAATGCATCCGTTTCTATGGTGGGCTGGAATATTGGAAATCTGCTGGCTTTAAGATCTACTCTTGTTTCTTTCCTCAGCTGGGCTTGGATGGACACCTGCCTACATGTGACTCTGTCTCACCTTTTTCTATCACCAAGGTCCCCACCTTCCAACTGATACATTCTTCCTTCATAGAAGTTAAGATACTTAAGCAAGTCACTGTCAAGTCTTACTGATCTGCCTGTCTTTTTACAAAGACAGTCTATCTCTACTCTCACCCATTATTCCTGAATTCGTGGAAGGTGCGAGTGGGGAGGACATTTTGATGGTTCCCCTAAAGCACTGAGATGGAGGCATATTCCCCACTAGAAAAGCTCTTGTTTCTGTTTCTCCATTATGAGAACCCAGGTGTTTGATTCTACTAGTCTTGCGAAAAGAAATAGCATTGTTTCCATTTCAGTCAATGATACAGAGATATAGATAGATACGTATCTATGTATCTTGCTCTAAAGAAAGAGATTAGGCAGAATATATGGGATAAGTCCACAAACACTTATTGGAGGCACTGTGGGGCCCGAGGTGCTTTGCAACTCTTGAGCATTTTTTGTTTTAGGAAGAGAGTATGGTGCATATGCATACACTGTATATTACACAATACCCTAAACAGGGTCCAGGTCAGAATTTTTAAATCAAACACTAATGTTTCTACAGTGAAATGTTTGATCATTCATACTAAGTGGGCAAATAATGACTATAAATAGCCTCTCGCTAGTTCAGGTCAGGTTTTGCTGCCAAAGGAGTCCAAGTCAGGTCACATTTACTCTCAAATGATTTATGGAAAAACTATCCTCAGAGCTTTCTGGATCATGGAATTGAGAATGAGAAACTATGGACCTGTAATATGGAATGTTCCCTTGTAAAATGGCATCTAATTTTCAGGGAAGGCAGTGAAACATATTAAAACCTACTAAATATGACAAATTGATTAATTTATGAGTAAGAGTATTCAATAAATACTTGCAAAAGGGGTAAGAAACACAGTTATTGAGACAGTGGCAATTTCGGGGAGATTTAAAATATTTTAATTATTTATTCATTCATTCATTTTAGAGAGATAGCACATGTGGGCCCACAAGTGGGAGGGGGAGAGAAAAGCTGACCCCCCACTGAGAGCAGAGCCTGACTCAGGGCTCCATCTCAGGACTCTGAGATCCTGACCTGAGCTGAAATCAAGAGTCCTGACTCCTGCAGAGAGATTTTAAATAACTAAGGCGGCATCCTATTAGCAGATATTAAGAATGGTCAAGGGCAGGGGCACCTGGCCGGGTTAGTCAGGAGGGCATGTGACTTTTGATCTCAAGATCACAAGTTTGGCCCCACATTCAGCATGGAAACTACTTAAAAAAAAAAAAAAAATGGCCAAAGGCATGATGGTGATTGATGGGCAGTTTCTTGGCAGCTACTGGCAAATTTTTTGGAAATAATAACAATATATATATAGCCAATCTTCTGCTTGTCTGCTTATCTACATGTCTACATCTACCTGCTAAGAAAGTGTTCTTGATTGGGCGCCTGGTTGGCTCAGTGGGTTGAGCCTCTGCCTTCAGCTCAGGTCATGATCTCAGGGTCCTGGGATCGAGTCCCACATTGGACTCTCTGCTCAGCAGGGAGCCTGCTTCCCCCACCTCTCTCTGCCTGCCTCTCTGCCTATTTGTGATCTCTGTCTAATAAATAAATAAAATCTTAAAAAAAAAAAAGAAAAGAAAGATAGTGTTCTTGATGAATACACGGCTGATTCCAAGGACTCTCAGAATTGGAAGAGACCTTTAAATCACTGTAGTCCAACTACCTGTTAGAACAAAGAAGCTTCTTATCCTTGAGCCCCTCTGAGATTATAAAGAGAAAAGAAAAACAAAAGTTGTGATTTTTACCCAGAAAGATGCACATACATAAAAAGTGAAAAATGTCACAGTCATTGTCAAGGTCTCCTTGACCTTGGTCTCCTGACCCCTGTTAAGCATATCTGCCTTAGATGCAAACCATATTTAAAAAGAAAGCTAATGTTTTATCATTTCACAGCAATCAGTACCCTGGAGGGCTTCGTTCCCTCATAAACTGACTGTGGTCATATGTTTTGGTGGCTTCTGTGACATCTATCTCAACTTATGACTCTCGATACAATATTTATAAGATTAAATCTTTTGAACTCATTGTGACCCTTTCTCTTTATCTTAAATGTTGAAAAAACATAATGGCATTTTTAGCTTTCCTTTGTGTATTTTTACATCCTTATCACCCATAATTCAGACGGGAGAAAAACAGAAAAAGAGGTCCTCTACGGAAAAACATAAAATTTTCTACTAGTCCATGCATCAGGCATCAATTTTCAATGTGACATTAACTGGGAAAGGAAATGATGAAGTAAATTTTCTAAGTGTTGCGCTGTCCCTGGAGAAAAGATTTATATTAGTCTCTGGCTTCAAATCATGATTTAGATTTGTCAGTAGCAGTCACGCCATTTCTCCTTTCTGATGATTTTAGGAGTCTGATAGAAGAGAACTCGGGGTGTGCTGCCATATACACTTCCTTCCGCACATTTATCTGAACAGTTCACGAAAAACATCCTTTTCAATCTAAGGGTCTCAAAGAGCCTCGCTCCCTAACACCAGCCCCTTGGCACACCTGCAGAAGGCACGCATGAACTAGCCTCGCGATCCCACTGCAAAGGCTAGCTTCCTTTTTCACGGGAAGTTAAGCGAGCAATGGTTCCTACCAGGTGTGCGCAGAAAAACTTCCCTACAGCCTCTCTCCATTTAGTCTGGTGAAATTAAATATGAACTGTCCTAAGGGCAAGCTGGATCCCAGCTGAAATCTCACCCTGTTGCTAGGCTCCGTCCAGCAGCTCAACACACTGTCTTCATGAGCATGGAAAGACGATGCAGGGAAAAGACCAGGTAGGTCAACAAAGGCACCAGAAGGCCAGGTGACTGGTTCCTCACCCTTCCTGCACGTATTCTCCTTATCAGGCTTGGCCCTGAGCTTGGGGAGAATGACAGAGCGCTCTCCTTAGGTCAAGTGGCCACAGGATGTGGAGCATTTTCCTTCACATCGCTAACCTCAAGGACCACTTCTCCACTCCCAGTAGGGCAAAAACTCTCAATCAAAATTAATGTCACCGTTCCTTTGTGGCTCTTCCATGTCAAAAATATGCCATGGCTGTTAAAATACACGAAACATGATAGGAGCTCGAAAACATGATGCTAAGTGAACAAAAACAGACACAAAAAGCCACATATTGCTTGATTCCATTCATACAAAATATCCAGAGTAGGTAAATCCACAGAGACAGAACAGAAGTAGTAGCTGCCAGAGGCTGGGAGGAGGGGGGAATGGAGAATCCTTCATGGGTAGGGGGGGTTCTCCTTTTAGGGTGATGAAACTATTCTGACGCTGGAGAACAGAAATGGTTGCACAACCTTTTTCCTCTAATTTAATTTCTCTCAGCAGTGATTTGTAATATTTTTAAAGATTTATTGATTAACTTGAGAGAGAGAGAGCAGGGGAGGGAGGAGCAAAGGAAGGTGAATCCCAAGCAGAATCTCCACTGCGATCCACGGTGGATCTCTTGACCCTGAGATCTTAACCTGAGCCTGAACCAAGAGTGGGGCACTCAACTGACTGAGCCACCCCGGAGTCCCATGTTTTGTAATTTTTTTCAAGTCATCTCCACAACCAACATGGAACTCAGACTCATAACTTTAAGATCAGGAGTTACACACTCTACCAGCTGAGCCAGCCAGATATCCTCCGTACACAGTCTTTTTAAATGTATTATATGCCACTGATTTTGAGCATCTGAGAATGGCTAAAATGGTGAATGTAAGGTTATGTGTCTTTTACCACAGTAAAAATTTGATGGGGTCCTTTTCTACTAGGTTCGCAATTTATTTAGATAGACAAAACCATGTAAAACAAACATTGGGGAAATAGTCTAACAAAAGAGAATGAGAAGGGAAGGAAATTTATTCTGGCTTTAAAAATAGTTAAATTTATTTTTATCAAAGTTGAGAGCAAGTAACGAAGAATCTTAATCTTCACGAGCAAATGCGATTCCCTCATTTCACAGATAAGGAAGTTGAGGCTTCCATGGTAACCTGGCCTTGGAAAGCGGACATCGAGATTTGAATCTGATTCTGTAGATGTATTAGCTGTGTGATTTAAATGCAGTTACTTAGTGTCTCTGAACCTCAGGTTCCACATACATAAAATGAGATTGAAAGTACTTGGTACTGTACTTCCCTGAAAGTCCCCAGAGCATTTGTTGACACAGCAAAGCCACATTTATTAGAATGTACTGCGGTCAGGGAGAACACCATCTTGACAAATCTTAGCAGCGTCTCAAAAGGGGAAGTGAAGATGGATATTTATAGGGTTTTAGGATCTGGTTCCAGTGATCTCCAGCAGCTCTTTGAAGGTGGGGCTGACTGAGCTGGGCAGAGTTATAGTACCGCGTGTACAGTTGATGGGCACAGCAGAGCAAGGGGACTGAAACAAGTCTTAACAAGTAAACTGCTGTTTGAATAGCAAGCTGTTTGCCTGTTGCCTCTGGTAAACTGATCTGTGGGATTTGGAAGCAAACTGTGCAGTTATTTATTGGTTTACAATCTTACCATTCCTGACGGAAGACTTCCTGGAACAAACAGCTAAGTCACGTGGACATGGCTGGTCTCAGTTCCAGGTTCTAAGAGTTCTGTTATGTTTGATGTCGGAGTCATAGTTCTCGAAGCTACGATGGTCATTCGTTAAGCATAAGCCCACCCAGTGTCTTTATTTTCTCCCAGATGCTCACCATCATTCCCACTAAAAACTCAGTTCTAGATAGTGAATCTCAGCCAGAACCAGAACCAACCAAGTCTTCCACATTGCATTCCAGACTCCTTCCTGCCAGCCATGACTGGATAGGGTACCACTAGTCCTAATTAATCCAGCCCCAGTAAAACTCCCAAATCTTTTCACCACTCAGAACAAAGCAGCAGCAGAGTGGAGTGGTTACCAGGGCAAGAGACTGAGATCCTAAGTTTGCGGTCACTTGATCTGTGACGGGAGGCCAGTGATTTACCTCTTCAAACCTCGCTACCTCGTCTGTTAAATGAGGATGACCACACTTGGCACTCAATACATATCAGCCCATTTTAAAAATGAAGTAAATCCATAGCCCCAGATTCTAATTCAATTTTGTTTCTAGGGTTGAACAAAGATGAAGTTCCTTTGTTTTGTTTTCACTCACCCCTTATCTTCTAGGAGGACCTGGGAGTGGTTCTCAGGATGCTGAGAGAGCCTTTCCTGTGGACTCCTGAGCCTGACCTGCTCAGAGGAAAAACATGGAATCTCAAAGGACAGACTGGTCCCGAGGGACCCACAAACAGATTTTGGGGCTAAAAGACAGATTTTTAGATTTTTCAGGCAACCCAGAGTTTGGTTTGATGACCTGAACTTAGTCAAGCCTAAATTCACTTTTTTACTACTTGTTTCTTCTCCTTTCCAAGGTGATTTCCATTACCTCTCCTGGGTAGAGCTGTTGACATTTTTAATGGCTCCATTTCAACCTGATTTATTGCCTAGGGGTCAAGTACAACTGTTTTTGTTTCAGTATTTATTTATATAAACTAGCAGTTTGTCTGACCTGTAGAATTACCCACATTCATATGGCAGGCTAAATCTTAACATGAGAGTATTATGAATAATTCCTATTCTAGGCACTTCCAATGAAGGCATCAGGAAAAAAGGCTCCTGAACCAGGGACTGGGACTGGCATGGCATAGAGTAGGTACCCCTCCCACCCCAGTGAGTATCTTTTTTTTTTTTTTTTAAGATTTTATTTATTTATTTGACAGAGAGAGAGATCACAAGTAGGCAGATAGGCAGGCAGAGAGAGAGGGGGAAGCAGGCTCCCTGCTGAGCAGAGAGCCTGATGCGGGGCTCGATCCCAGGACCCTGAGATCATGACCCGAGCCGAAGGCAGAGGCTTAACCCACTGAGCCAGCCAGCTGCCCCCCACACAGTGAGTATCAACCACAATACTGAATTTGTAAAAAGACAGCTGGTTGAACAGGTAGCAGTGAAGATCCTTTCCTAGCTCTAATTAATTGTAACTACCTTACATTTAACCATGGATATGTTCCTGAAAGTTCAAGTTCTCCTTGAAGGAAAACTCAATTTTATTTTATTTTTTTTTTAAGATTTTATTTATTTATTTGACAGAGAGAGATCACAAGTAGGCAGAGAGGCAGGCAGAGAGAGAGAGGGGAGGAAGCAGGCTCCCTGCTGAGCAGAAAGCCCGACGCGGGACTCGATCCCAGGACCCTGAGATCATGACCTGAGCCGAAGGCAGTGGCTTAACCCACTGAGCCACCCAGGCACCCCGGAAAACTCAATTTTAAAAGAGTTAATTATATTAACTTATTTTTCTATCCAGAAACATGAGCTCCAACTAGAAGATGGGTACTATCGTAGGTAATAGAAACACACAGTTGCCAATCCTGGCCCCTGGTGGAAGAAATGGACAATGTTAGTCTCCAACTAAATTATGCAGGGTTTACCATGAGACCCCCACCCTCCCCAAGAGGAAATAGATCCCCAAATGGGCAGAGACGGTCAAAGAAACCATCGCCACAAGGTTTTAAGTTAGCTGGAACTTGGCTGATGAGTGGATTTTGCCAAGATGAAAAGGCCATTCCAAGCAGTGGAGAGAACTTTCCAAAGGCATGGAGGCAAGGAAGAATAAGCTGGAGTCCAGAGATGGCAGGAAACTTTCCATGGCTGGGGCATAAGGCCACCAAGGCTAGCGCATGGGAGAGGATCCATGGCACACAGGCAGAGGCTAGACTGGGAAGGAGTTAATACATCTTACCAAGAATTCCGAACTTCATTCTGAAGAGTAGAGAGAGTCACTGAAGGTTTCAAGGAAAAGAACAACTCAGACTTGAGTTCTATTACGTGCAGTCCACCAGAACACAGAAGACTGGACTGGTGGAGAAAGAACTAGAGGAAGGGACATGAGTTCAGTGAGCGTCAGTGATGAGACAAGGCCATAACTGCAGAAGGGAAGAAAAGCCTATTTCCAGGCTTCTGGACAGGGGAGGAAGTTCGGGTAAACAGAGTTAGATGTGTGGTCTGAGGTTCTTGAGTTTGATGTAGATACCCAGGGAGAGACAGCCACCAAGCAGTTAAGAGAACAGACTCATGGCTCAGCACTGGGTCAGGCAGAGAGATGTGGGGATTGTTGACCTGCCTCCAAGGAGGTGTTAAAAGTGAAAACACTCTCATAGCACCAACAAAAACACAACAAAACAAGCAAAAGAATCATGATGGGGAGGAGACAAATGTTGGGGAAGGAAACAATCATTTCTGGTTTCCTTAGATTGTTTTCCAAATGACAATATTTCTTATATCATGACCGATAAATGTTTCTTCTTTATAGCCAATGCAGACATTATATAGGAGCAGGTAGAAAAATATAGGTTCCAGGATTATTAAATATAATGCAAGTATGAACATGATGTGTATATCTATGCACATGTCCATGCGTGTGTGTGTGTGTGTATCTTCTTTCTACATGTGTATATACATGTATATATCCTTCCTCATTCTAGGAAAAGCTGGTGCATCAGCTCTGAACCAGGTGAGCTGCCCATGAAGAACAAGGAAAAGGTTATATTCTCTTCCTTATAGTTTGTTTATTGTCCAATTTATGGAGGACTTTCCCCTACAAATTAAAAGAATGTGTTTGGCACCAAGGACTTGGTATCAGGCAGACAACATATTTCTTACTTTAGAAGTGCCACTGGTAGAATAAAGAGCCTGAGAACCGGAACTGCTGCCAGAAATACCAGGGTAAATTCACCCACTTCCAAGAAGGTCACTCAGTTTCAGAACAGGGTGCAGGCAGATTGAAGCAGATTCTTGGCACCCACCACTGCTGTGTCTGTCCGTTGCATAACTTATGGCTCTTAGTTCCCTTGACCGAGAGCGCTGGTGTTGACCGGGCATTTTCTGTTCCTCTCTGTTATACTGTTTTCCAGCCATGTCAAAATAATCTTATATTAAGGTGACCTTCCCTAATAAGTCCATCTCCCTTCTGTTTTTAATACCTACCTGTTCAGAATCCTATTTCAATGAACAATGGTAACTTAGGATATGTTATCTGACAGGTTTTAGATGTTTGTTAAAAATAGGAGTCCCAGACATGTAGTCATTAGACAAAAGAAAACCGTAAACAATCAGGGGAGCAAGTGACAGCAGACGTTAATTACATCGGAATTCATGACTCCATCTGAGCTGGGGAAGAGGGATCCAGAACCAACAGCAAATCATTAGGAAACGGAGGGGGGTTTGCCCTTAACAGAAGCAGTTCTGACCCACATGACACAACATCACATTAATAACAAGTTATGCTCCTTGTGTTTTGGACCTGTTCGAGAATGGAAATTAGGAAAAGAGGAATACTTCAGGAATGATGCACAAATACGAGAGCATGCTTTAAAAAGCATCGCTCATCTTTCTTTAGTGTTTTTAGTTTATTTAGCACAACACTAACTGCCCTCACAAACGATGTCACTTGATCCGAGAGAGCCCTGTGAGATGAATGTTATCCCATTTCACGGATGAAGAAACTAAGGCTTAGTGAGGTCAAGTAACTTGCCCAGGGTGTGGACTTGGACGGTGGCTGTACAGGGCTTTAGGAAGCCCTGCCCCGTCCTCCCAAGCTCCCCCTCTTGTCTCCCCGCATTCAGTGCTCCAGGGTCTCCCATCCAGGACACCAAGTGCCCTTTAATGGACACAGAAGTGGGAGCACCACTTCCCATCCCCCCACAGGATTCTCTGATTCTCCCCCTGCTTTGTCAGGTGGGTGGTGGCAGCTTAGTTTTGGTTAAGAAAGTAACTCTTCAGGGTGCCTGGGTGGTTCAGTTGGTTGAGCTCCGGTCATGATCCCAGAGTCCCTCATCAGGCTCCCTGCTCAGTAGGGATTCCGCTTCTCCCTCTGACCCTCTCCCCTCTCGTGTTCTTTCTCACTCTCTCTCTCAAATAAAATCTTAAAAAGAAAGCAAGCAAGGTAGGAAGGAAGGAAGGAAGGATCTTCCAAATGACCCTGGAGCTGGGGAATGAATATTACAACTAATCGGTCGGCCCCGTTCTTTCTGCCTCAGCACCGAACCATGATGCCCTGGGTAACATCCAGAGGCACAAGATCCAAGAATACACCTGCATTTGTCGACTGAAGATCACACTTTTAACATCAGTGGCAGCTTCTGTTTTACACAAAAAGACTTTTTCCTTTCTCATGCATGATGAAATATGTATTTTTTTTTCTGATCTGGACCCTACATAACTCATTTCCATGGCCCCCAGTGTTTTTCCACAATTTCCCCTGATTTAGGAAAATTCAAATTTCCACATCCTCAGAACCCTAAGATGTAAACTATTTAATGCAATTGAGCAGAAGACAATTAAAAAGCAGCCCCAGGTTCATTGGATTACTTGTCATTAACAACTGTGCACACACAGGGAGGGGGATAGAGTCTAGGCTAATTGATAATCACCCAGATATGAATATAAAGCATCCCTGAAAAGCTAATTGTGAAGTGTTTATTAAAGCTTACCCATATGCCTGTGCTGAAAACTAGAATACAAAAATATTTCCGAAGAACTTAGCACTCAAAGGAATAATTAGCAGAAAATGTGACCCTGTATGCACCCAAGTGTTAAAATGTGCAGAATGTGATTCAACCAATCAAAGGCCATTAGATAACCATGTTTTAGATACACACCTACAGTACAAGAGAGTTACTGTTTCCTTGGTTAAAAACCCAATAAACAGCCCCATCATTTCTTTTAGAAAGCTATGACATAAGTCAGGATTTTTCTTTCTGGCATTTAGGTTTTCCTCTTATTTGAAATCCATTTTAACATCTTTGACCTATTTAATAAGAGGTGCAGTCATAATGGCCACAAATAGTACTTTCCAGTGCAAATAAAAATTGTTATCTCATTACCTACTTGCTCCTTGGAAGTTTTTTCAAAAACGCATTTTCGAGGATGATGCTGTTCTTAAGATTTTACTTTTGGGATCCAAATAGTGATAGCCCGCTCCCCTCCTTCCCCTGAAATGCGTCTGCTGGGAGCCCACATGCCACAGTAAGGATTCTCAAGATATCCTAGAGAAAAGACTTCATAAACTTGACAGCCAACCTCCGATTTGAAGAAAAGAAGGCAAGTGCAGCTGGCCGCAGGGAGGCCTTCTAAATTCCTTCTCCGGCTTGTAGTGCTGCTGAGAAGTTTTTCCATGAAGCAGTCCAACCCGTTGCCGCAAGACCTGTTTTTTTTTTTTTTTTTTTTAAAAACAAGTCGGTAAACTAACTAGAACTTCTGTCCAGTCTGGTGACTCTGTATAAATGGGTGCAACTTTAACACGACACATTGATCTCTTTCTAGAAAACAATTTATATTCAGAGAATCATGGAGTCCCAGAGTGACAACCACCTTAACAGTTACCCAGTCCAAACAGTGATCTCACGCTTGGATTGCTCGTTTCGAAAGAAGTCTGTTTTCCAGAGCTGCTGAGCTGAGGCCCCAGAGCTAGATGTTTTGCATGTCCCTGTCCCCTCTGAGCAGACCATTTCAGACGTCATCTCAAAGGTGATCACTCCTGCTGGGTAGTGTGGGGAGATTCTGAGTGCTAGGTTTGGGAGATTGTGAGGACAGGGGCTTTTCTTTTAATCCTTTGTATTAAAAAAGATACCAGTATTACTATTCCCATCTTCCATACGAGAAGACTGAGACCCAGAGACTAAGGGAGGTGAGCTTGGATCCAGGACAGTTAGGTTCCAACACCTGTACACCTTCTGCATTTGTTGTACCATAACACGCTACCAGAATATTTGGACAAACCCAAGGAAAAAATAGGAGAAAAAAAAATGCCTTTTAAAAAGAGATTAAGACGGGGGCGCCTGGGTGGCTCAGTGGGTTAAAGCCTCTACCTTCTGCTCAGGTCATGATCCCAGGGTCCTGGGATCGAGCCCCGCATTGGGCTCTCTGCTTAGCAGGGAGCATCCTCCTCTCTCTCTCTTTGCCTGCCTCTCTGCCTACTTTTTTTTTTTTAAATATTTTATTTATTTATTTGACAGACAGAGATCGCAGGTAGGCAGAGAGGCGGGCAGAGAGCAGAGGGGAAGTAGGCTCCCTGCTGAGCAGGGAGCCCGATGTGGGGCTCGATCCCAGGACCCTGAGATCAGGACCCTAAGATCAGGACCTGAGCCGAGGGCAGAGGCTTTGGCCCACTGAGCCACCCAGGTGCCCCAACAAAGTGGATTCTATTGGAGCCTCCCGACAGCCAGAAGAGATATGAGGAAGACGTTAAGGAAAGCTACATCTACATTAAGGAAATTGGTCACAACCCTAACACAGTGGCATTTGTGCCACTTTCTGGTTAGAATGGTGACAGCACGCTGGAGTCAAGTGCTAACACGCTTTGGTTCGAGGGATGGAAAATCACCTGTAAAAAGACAAGGGCAGTGGAACCATGATGCTTGACGCTCCAGACTACATCCTGTCACCAGCTCATGCAGCTGACAAGCTCTTGTGTCTGCCCCCCTCGGGACATCTACAAAACTAGGGCTATGGGTTCCCTTTGCTCCAGTCAGTGCTACAATAAGTATAACTGAAGCTTTTCCCTCTCCCTGTGCTCCTCCCGCACCCTCTCAAAATAATAAATAAAATCTTTAAAAAAAAAAAAAAAAGATCTTTGACAGATCTCTGTCTGTCAAAGAAATAAATAAAATCTTAAAAAAAAAAAAAAAGAGAGAGATTAAGATGGTTTGTTAATAGGATGAACCAGAAACCAGTTTATTTGTGCTCACCCAATAGTCCCAGGTATCTGTTTCTCCGTGTTTCTATTTATCTTTCATCCATTAAAAACAACAACAACGATAAAAAGAAACTTCTGAAAGTTCCCAGCATGTGTGTCATTTTATTATAAACCTCACCTAAATATTCAAAGGTTTGAAAAATCCCACTGCAAGCCAACCACTCACAAACTAGGATGTTTATTTTCAAATCGAGGCGCTGGAAAACTGACCGGAAGAGAATGACTTACCTGACCTGGCAGAGAGAGGCACAGCAAGGCAAAAGCTCAAAAATCCAGGGCAGTCGTTGGCAGAGTGTGTCCTTGCAGACATGTGCTCAGACAACATGGTGCGAATCAAGGGCTCTGAGTAGGACAGCAGAGTGTCTAATTCCTGACTGGGGTGAGGTTTCTGACCTGGGCAGCGACCAAGGGCATAGAGAGAGCCCTGGCTTGGAACGCAGACAGAAGCAGGGGAGAGGCATCTGATGTCAGAATAAAGGCCTGATGAGCCCATGCAACTGAATCTAGATGAATTGACTAATAGAGACTTACTTGTAATTACTTTTCTGTATTTAGTCTGTATTCCCAAATCCCACGTCAGAGTGCAGGAAAAAAAGAATATACATATATATATCTTTTTACTATGAGCTATTATGTTAATTATGCAGAAAATACAGGGAGGAGGGATTCCAGAGAGGGAAAGCAAGCACACAGCAATGAAAGGGAACATCCAGGGATACCTGGGTGCCTCAGTGGGTTAAGCATCTGCCTTGAGCTCAGGTCATGATCCCAGGGTCCTGGGATCAAGTCCTATATTCGGCTCTCTGCTCAACGGGGAACCTGCTTCTCCCACTGCCTCTACCCTTACCCTGCTTGTATATTCTGTCTGTCTCTCTGACAAATAAATAAAATCTTCAAAAAAGAAAGAAAGGGAAAATCCAGTCCACATTGGGTGACAACTACAGGTTATCAATAGCCACACCAAGTTTGTATTTGAGGGGGTCCGATTCATTCTCATCTAAGAATTCAGCAAAGGGACCTTACAAAAAGGGTCAGATGTGATTTTCTATCATTCAAGTTTGTATTTGTTTTTTTCTGATTATAACTGCTCCGTCCACGGTTGGCACACTGGAATTGACTTATACTGAGCTCAACAGGCTTTTCCTTGTCCTTAAAATTTTACATTTTATTCAACAGGAAGATAAAGACACTTAAAAAAGTAAAGATTACTAGGATTGGGTGTCTACATACCACCACCTACTAGAATTGATTAATATTAGTATCTGGACACCAAAATCTTTTTTTTTTTTAGGATTTTATTTATTTATTTGACAGAGATCACAAGTAGTAAGAGAGATAGGCAGAGAGAGGGGAAGGGAAGCAGGCTCCCTGCTGAGCAGAGAGCCCGATGCAGGGCTCGATCCCAGGACCCTAGAATCATGACCTGAGCTGAATGCAGAGGCTTTAACCCACTGAGCCACCCAGGCGCCCCAGGACCCCAAAATCTTTTAAAAGAAAAAGACAGGGACGCCTGGCTGGCTCAGTCCGTGGAGCATGGAACTCTTTGTCTCAGGGTTATGAATTCGAGTGTTATGTTGGGTATAGAGATTATTTAAAAATTTAAAAATGTAAATTAAAAAAAAAAAATAGAGCTGAAGCTTCTTGGCTTCCTGTCCAGTACCACTGTCTGTTCTCCTTCCCCAGAAGCGACCTCTGTGCTGTATTGATGAGGTATCTTCTCCCAGGTTTTCTACCTGTACTATATATAAACACATAGAGCACAGCCTATTGTCTTGTTACTTTGAAAATGTCATAGACATTATATTATAGGCATTGTTCCACAATTTGCTAATTTGTAGGTATTATTCTACGATTTTCCAGCCAGTATGTTTTGAGATCTGGCTTTCTACATCTTACAGAGTCTCTGTGGCTACTAGTCGGGAGAACTATTTTTATAAAGGATGATTCACGTAGGGAAAATGTTCCTGTTAGATAGTGAAAGATTAAAGTGATGAAATATTTTTTAAAGATTTATTTATTTATTATTTTAGAGAGAGAAAAAGAATGTAGGTGAGCGGGAGTAGGGGGACAGAGACAGAGAATATCAAGCAGACTCCACGCTGAGCGTGAGCCCAAGGCTAGACTCAATCCCAGGACCCTGAGACCATGACCTGAGCTGAAATCAAGAATCAGACATCCAACCGACTGAGCCACCCAGACGCCCCAAAAGTGATGATATTTATGCATAAGAGAAAGACATTAAAGTCTTTTCAAAAGGCACCCAACTGCACCTTGGAGGGTATCATGCAGATCTCTGATCTTTCAATGAGAAAGCACAACATGTTAATGAATTGCAATGAGTACTGACCAGTCAAAATACTTGTGTTTTTATTTCAGGAAGCTCTTTTATTCAAATCAAAGTACTTTGCAAATGAAAGCACATTTTTTTCCTCCCAGAATTATTTCACCTGTCACCCCACAAAGTTCATTAAAGTAGAAAAAGACAGACTTAAGTTCTCCCCTTTTTATGGACTCTCTACTTTCCCTCTGTTACGGCTTTTGCCTCCATCTTCTCTCCTTATGTCTTGTCACAGTTTTTCACTTCCCCGCTCTGAGAGTCTTTTTCCATCCCTCAAATTAAGCAGAGTAGTGGTCTGGAAGGAGGCCTCATTAACCTTATTTTTGTGTGTGGGTTTTCTTTCACTATTTCATTGCAAGACAATCTTTTTTAAAAAAATCTTGGGGCGCCTGGGTGGCTCAGTGGGTTAAAGCCTCTGCCTTCGGCTCAGGTCATGATCTCAGGGTCCTGAGCCCGCATCGGGCTCTCTGTTCAGCGGTGAGCCCGCTTCCCCCTCCCTCTCTCTCTCTGTCTGCCTCTCTATCTACTTGGAATCTCTGTCTGTCAAATAAATAAATAAAATCTTAAAAAAAAAAAAAAATCTCATGCAAGCTGAAATAGAGCACAACAACCTTTTTGGAGTCTGAAGGTCTGTGATGTAAATGCCCAAGTTTGTTTTTAAAAGGTTTTCATCATCCATTGTATAAATATACACATTTACATAACTTCCAAAACATGCACTTTGAAGCCTCAATCCCTTCCCCGTTATCTCTCAGTAACTAGTAAATGTGGGATCTGCAAGCTTGGACCCCAGCACGTCACTCTGTCATTTTCGAATTCTGTGAGAGCTGGAGCTCAGAGGGTGGACTTAGCCCATCTGGCTTCCAGAAAACATCTTTTGGCATGTCATCTACTTATGGAGGGAAGAGGATTCGAGCGTTTTGATAAATTTGGCCTCCGTGGAACCACACCAGAGGAAACTGACATGAAAGGAATGTCTGGAGGCATTGAACTTTCAAGTTGTCCTTCCAGGTAACACTCAGCAATTCCATCTAGGGTCCACTTTTCTTATCTTGCCCCCTAACTTCTGGCCGAGGACATGGAGATTTCAGTGCAAGTCAGCTAAGACAGCACACACTGCCCCTTGGAAATGTGTGTGTGTGTGGGGGGAGGGTGTTCCTTGTATTTGAATCTCTTCCCATGGGCTTAACCTGCCCTGGTTTGGAGCAGAAGAGCTCAGAAAGAGAAGAAGACTGATTATAATTTTGGTGAGTTTTGCTTCCTTTGGCTTGGTGCGGAGAGCTCGTGGACGTAATGTCAGTGGTATCTCCAGCCTCAGGTATGCACCTACAGCTGAAATCAAAGAACACGGACATCCAACCACCCTTTGGTCCAAACCCTCTATGAGGCCTTGACTGGACCTGTTACCCGGCCCTCTCTAAGTGTCTCCCAAGAAGAACCAGTTGTATCTTTCACTTCAACAGTGGAGGTCTTATACTCCCAGCTTGCCTATCCGGCAGAAGGGTCTTCTTTTGATTCTTGGTGACTTTCTGGTCTACTATATTGAAATTATGTTTTAAATGTTACCTTTTCCTATAGCTTCTCTTATTACAGTTTGTTTCACTGATGTTTTTAAAAAGTGTTTTAAAAAAATAAAATGGAGAATAGTAAGGATAAGGGAAGAATTTCAAATGAGGGGGCGAAATGCCAATTTCGCCCCGCCCCATGAGCTCTCCCTCACTCAGCCCTGCCCGCCTGTCAGCGGATCTCTCATTTCAGTTCCAGATGGTCCCCTTGACCTTGAAGACAGCCTTCTGGGAGAGTTCTAAGTCTCACACCTAAGATCATTATTCTTGGCAGCTCAGTAGGGGATTCAGGCTAAAATACTCCCTCTGGGGAGCTGTAATCCCAGCCCTGAAGATGGCTCAGTGGGACCCAAGACATACTCTTATCTCAAGATGAGAAAGCTTACCAATTAAAATTCTTGATTTCTCATCCAGAGAACTTTCTCACACTGAGGTGATCGGGAAGAATGCTGGATATTCCCTTCTGTCCTTCTAGATCCACTTTCCACTCTTCTTCCATCCAAAGCTGGCCTTTTTAAAAGGCTCGATGTAGGTGAAGGTAAACCCTTAAACCACAGCAGGGTTACACTGTCCTGTGCCTTGTTCCCAACATCACCACCACCACCACCATCACCATCAAACACTTGTTAAACACTTGCTCTTAGGAGAAGCCCTAGAATACAAAGAAGTGTAAGATGTGGGTCCTGCCCAAGATGTGTCTCTGATAACATCTGACCCCCAGACCACATATATTTGCATTTAAAAATAGGAGCCTGACCTGTCTGAGGCCAATTAATGGGCTAGAGCTTGATGCTGAAGGTTTGTTTTTATATGTAAGGCAAGGACTGTCTGCTTTCTATAGAGGCTAGATGGTGTCCAGGCCATTTACTGTACTTAAGGAATACCTAAGGAATATTAAATCACAATGTCTGGGCCTTTGCTATGGAAACAATATTTTACCACTTGTCTTCTGCCCATTTGGCTAAGAACAGTGTGAATTTTTAGCTTGGAAAAGATTGAGAACTATAGTTATTTTAGTTAACTTAATTCTGATAATATGGCACATATTTTTCATGTTTTCAAATTAATGCACATGGTAGTATCTATGGATCACATGTAGGAAATTTCACCCCTTTAGGCAGACCGTCCTGGGAGTTTGACAAAGGCATAGAGCCCATGTAATCACAAAGCATAAACAACATTTCCAACAGTTCCGTCACCCAAAAGATTCCTCTGTGTCTTTGTGGACAACCCCTCCCCCCACCTCCAGCTCAGATCTACTTCCTGTCCCTACAATTTTGCCTTTCCCAGGATGTCATATAAACGGAATCACCCATCTTTTGGGGACTGGCTTCCTTTACGGGAAGCCGTGGATGTGAGATTTGCCCTTGTGGTTGTACGTATCGGTAACTGAATATTTTTTATTGTAAATTAGTGTTCTGTTGTATGGACGAACCCAATAGTGTTTATCCATACAAAGGTTGAAGGATATTTTGGTTGTTTCTACTTTTTTGGCAATTATAAATGAAACTGCTGTAAACACTGACACACAGGTTTTTGTGCAAATGTAAGTTTTCGTTTCACTTTTATAAATACTTAGGAGTGAGACTACTGGATCACATAATAAGTGTATGGTTAATTTTTTTTTTAAGATTTTTTTTTTTTCATAGAGAGAGCACTCCAGAGTGCATAAGCAGGGGGAGTGGTAGGCAGAAGGAGAGGGAGAAGCAGACTTGCCTCTAAGTGGAGAGCCCGATGTGGGGCTCGATCCCAGGTCCCTGAGATCATGACCTGAGAGCCACAGGCTTAATGGACTGAGCCACCCAGGAGTCCCATATGCTTAGTTTTTTAAGAAACTGCCAAACTGTTTTCCAAAGTGGCTGTACCATTTTGCATTCCCACCATTTCGACTCAGGTCATGATCTCACAGTCATGGGATCGAGCCCCGCATCCCACTCCACGCTGTGTGGCGTCTGCTTCAGATTCTCTCTCTCCCTCTCCTTCCGCTCCCCCCCCACTCGCTCATGCCCTCTCACTCTCTCTCTCTCTCTCAAATAAATAAATAAAATCTTTTGAAAAGTAGAATGACAATTACTTAAAAAAAAGACTCCAGTTTCTCAGGGTGCCTGGGCAACTCAGTTGGAAGAACATACAACTGATGCTCTCAAGGTCATGAGTTCAAGCCCCACACTGGGTTCAGAGATTACTTAAAAAATAATAAAATCTTAAAAAAAAAAAAAAAAGACTTCCAGTTTCTGGATATCCTTGCCAACATGTCGTATTGTCATTTTTTTTTAAACACTAGCTATTTTTTATAGGTCTGGGATAATGTCATTGCAGGCTCAGTCTGCATTTCCCTAATGACAACGGTGTTGTGCATCATCACACTACAACATTTTTAGTTCTAACCGTCCCACCCAGCAGTAGTTCTCAACTGGGGGGCAACATTTGGCAATATCGAAAGACATTTTCCACTGGGGGTAGGCTGCTGGCTTCTGAAGGGTAGAGGCCAGGGATGTTGCTGAATATCCTACAATGTATAGGACCGTCCCCCACAACTCCAAAGAGTCACCCATTCCAAAATGTCAGTAGTGCCAAGGCTGAGAAACTCCGCACTTAGGGGTTACGGGCCACCCTGAAGGTTATGGGAGCTCATCAAGTTATATTATATTATACTATATAAAATGGGACTTAGAAAATAATTTTCCAGGGGTGCTGGGTGGCAGCTAAGCATCTGACTCTTAGTTTGGGCTCAGATGGTGATCTCAGGGTTGTGAGGTCAAGCTCCACATCATGCTCCAATCTCTGCTTGGGATTCTCTCCCCTCCTTCTCTCTAAAATAAATAAGTAAATCTTTAAAAGAAAGGAAGGAAGGAGAGGGAGAGGGAGAGAGAGGAGGGGAAAAGAAAAGAATTTTCCAGTGGATATGAACCTTTAACTGCCAGCATACCCTCAGGGTCCAAGATTCCTGGCCCTTAGCTTGTTACTTCTTATAATATGCATTCTCTCCCAGGTTGAGACACACACTCTTGCCAACTTATGTTTTTGGCCTTCCTCTGACCCAAATAAACATCAAATGCTGTGGTTAATCCTTTGCATTCATTTTGGTGGTCAGATTTTGTATTATTAAACTTTGGCCCAAAGAAAGTTATATTTGCATCATAAATCCTTGAAAAAGGTTACAATTTGTGACTAAAAAGGCAACTCATTTACTCTCTCTGCATCTCAGTTCCTCTGCCCTGCAATCTGGGAATCAAGAGAGGCAGGTGATTGCTGAGGCCACACTGAGGCTTTGGTTCCTATCCGAGACTATTAGGGGTTACCACTGTCCAGCAGCACAGTGAAATTGTTCCCCTGCCAACTGCTGGCACCCAAGGTATATATTTACTCTTGAGAACCCTTGCCTCCAATCATGAGCCCCCAGGAAAAATTTTAAGATAATTCACAGATAAACCAGACCACACGATTCGCCTAGCAAGAGTTTGGCTTCCTTTGAAGAGTCCTTACAGAATCCTGTTGTTTTTAGATTCAGGCTTTTTTTTTCAAATTCAGAAGGAGAGTTCTTTCCAGTCCCTATCTGTGGTCCCAGAAGTTTATCTTCAGAATGGGCAAAGAAAGAGCAGGGAGACAGAAAGGCAAGAAGTCACCTACTTGCTACAGCCACACATAGCTATCCAATTCTTACCTCAATTTTCCAACCATGACTGCACAGTAATAACTTTTTCAACTCATACGTATTGTGTGTCTACTCTGTTCTCGGCCCTGTGCCAAAGGCTTAGGTAGACACCAAAGAAGATGGAGAAATGGGCTCTTCCTTTCTGGAATCTGCCTTGACACGAGGGAAGGCCAGACCATCACCCTCGAATCATCAGCTAGCCAAACAAAGCCCAGACTGTCAACTCCTGCGAGGTTTGTGTCCCAAGAGCGGACACTCTCACGCAATCGGGCCTAAGTCAACATTGTGTTCAGGACATGAGGGAGCACAAGCAGGGCTTCTCAAACTACTTGTGAAAAGGGACCAGTTTTTAAGCTTCCGATCCCCTGGAGACCAATGTGTTGGTAAAACAGTCACAATGTGCTTGGATGTCACAACAATGCCAGATTATTAAGCAAGTTTTCCCAGGCTTTATCCTCATTTCTGTGGTTATCTCATTGTAGGTCGTAAAATAAAGAAACAAGATGGAAAAGCCCCCGCAGACCAGCACTGGTCCACAGACGGCACTTCAGGAGTACGAGGGAAAGAGAGAAGAGGGGCCGCCGTACCTGAGGTGATCCAGGCTGTGAGCCCACAATTCACATCGATTCCGCTTCTCACGTTGGGCTTGATGACCTAGGAGTGAAGAGACTGAAATGACTCCCCATCCTCAACCTTCACCCAGATTTGATCTTGCTTCCCAAATCCTCCTTCTCCAGAGTCTGTTTTCTGTTTGGGCACAGGAGGGAAGGAAGAAAGGCAGAAATGGAAGAAAAGCAGGTGTGGGGTTCTGGGGTGGCTGAGACCCATTCCGAGGGAACTGCCAAAGAGGTGTTCCCAGAGGCACACCCTGGCTCTCCCCATCTTAATGTGTTCTAGTCACCTTGTTCGTACTCCGTGTGTGAGCTCTCATCACCCCACCGCCCGCTGAACTTGTAGAATGACACATCTCATGCTTCCCTGACTAGTCACCAGGCAGTATCTGTCATAAAATATCACCGTCAGGCCGTTCTCTGAAGACATTCAGCCACTGACCTACAACCTACTGGCTCTCTAATTAGTGTTTCCAGCTCACTGAAGCAGCCAGTTACAGTGACCAGAGACCCCTCTCCTCCCCTTCCATCTCACCCCCGGCCTTCGCCAGCCATGGGTACCCTAAGGCAGCTGTGACTTTCCTTCCTTCTCAGTCTGGCCAGCTGCAAATCGGTGACCTGGACAGGAGTCACCGCCTCCTGTGAGCAGCCCTGGGCATTCAGCTCTGCGTGGAGAGCACTTTATTTTAAGAACCAGAGTACGCTGTCATGGCAAGAACTCTTCTGCAATTCGGGATGAAACTTCATCACAAAACAAATTGCCTGGCAGCTCTAAGAGATCGGTATTCTGAATTTTCTGGCCAGCCAGGTTTGGATCGGGCCATCTCTTCATGATGGCTGAGAAAAAATGATGTGTAAAAGTTTCTCTGTCTCAGTACTTGTTTGGATGGTGCTGAATATTTTGCAGGACATGGCAGCAGAGAAATGCTGCTAAGGGAGCCCTCATGGGAAGCATTCTTATGACAGAATGTAAAAATCAGACTTCGGTCCCTGGTGCAGTGGATAGAGTGATGGTATTATCTGTATGGCATTTTTTTTTTTTTAATTCCTCAAGAAGACAGGAAATTCATTTGACCTAGAAAGAAAATTGTCATAGAGGGGGACCAAACTTCATCCTTCCTGACAAGGTGGCAGAAAACTCTGAGTAAACAATATTAAAGTTGAATGATATTATTTTGAGAAACTGTTACTGGAATTGCCTCTTGGCTGTTCTTCCCAACTTTGGTCCCTTCCAACTTCAATCTACCTTGCATATTATATTAATCTTCCCCCAATACTCCTCTCCTGTCCCTCTTTTGCTCATGAATCTGCTATAGGGGCAGCCAATCATTTATCTCGAGAAGCCACTGCCTGATAGAGCAGAAGGAATCTCCACCATTCCACACAGTCTACTGATTTGCAAAGTGGTGAAGTGAGGGTCCAGAAAACATGATCTGCTCACACTCACTCAGCTAGTAATGGACAGAAATAAGAACTAGAACTTCAAATGCAGGGCATGGTTGTTTTGTTTGTTTGAATTAATTCCTCTGATAAACTTTCAAAGCACAACCCGATCCCACATTCCTACAGAACATCATTTCTTGGCTCATGTTCCCATCTCTGCCTCACTGCTGTGCACAGACCTTCCCCTTGGCTTATGCCGGGCATTCCGCCAAAAGTTTCCTATCTCCCCCGACCCCGCCCCGTCCCGTGTTTAATCCACCCACTTCCCTGTGAAGCCCGACCCCAGGACTACTGCTTCTTACCTGGCTCTTTGGGACTCATTGGCTGTATTTCATCACATATGCTGTTGTTCATTAAGTGTTTCTTGGGTCTTGTCTTCTTAAGTAGCATCATAGAGTCATAGGAAATTCGAGGTGGAAGGTATCCGGAAGTCATACAATTTAATCCCATGACATGACTATCCTATACCACGGAGTGGACCAGCTCTCCCAGCTCACTGTTGAGAAGATAATACCAACCCCAAAAGACCATTCCCAGTTAGATAACTATTTGTCAGAAAGCCCTTCCTTATGCTGAAGCAAAAATCTCCCTCCCACCCATCTCCACCAAAAGTTCCTTGGGATGACACAAAGTAAATCTAATCCTTCTTCCATATAGCATCTTTTCAGATGCTTAAAGTCAACTTTAGTGCATCTTCCCTTCTCTTGGCCCCTTCCATTCCCCAGAAGTCTCTCTCTCTCTCTGTCCAACCAATCCCATTCATTCCATTCTGCTCATGGCATGGTTTTGAGCATGCAGATCGCAAGGCTCTTAAATTTTGGTCAAAAATAACTGAATCCCCAAAAAGTCAAACATCAGAAAATAGTTTGCTGAAGGCAAATAGATTGGCCTAATCACCTCCCTTGTTCTAAATATTATACCTCTTTTAGCATGTCCTGCAACTTAACTTTCTGAAGGACATATCACCCTACAGATCCACAGGGAGCTTAATAAAACCAAGATTCATTATCAGGGAACATCTTCGCTCCTTGGTGTGTGTTAGATTTTTGTAGAATGCTTTGGTTATTCTTATTTAAATAAGCCCTTCCTTCTTCACTGAATAAGTCATTATTAAATTCCTGGGTACCCTGTGAGAAAGAAAGAAGGATCCGACGCTAGTCCTTCATCAAAAAGTGCGTATAGTCGGTAAGGTAAGACTCTCATAAGTAACTTTATTCTAAGGTAAATGTTCACGTGTTTTTAATGAATTTCTGTTATGGAACCACGTGCACTTGGAGAAGAAATGGCTCCCATCCAGGGGGAAAGAAGATAGAAGACTTTGTGGAGAAGAGGTAGGGTTTGAATACACTGAAGTGATGTGAAGGAAATTCTCTGGGACTGGAACAGGATGGGAAGAGGTATAGATGAAAGTGATCAAAGGACAGAAACCAAAGGTCAAAGGTCTAGAATAGAAATCATGAGTTTCACTGATACCCCAGACCAATTACCCCAGACCAATCTCAGTACTTCCTTGCATTCCTCCATTCTATATTTGCGCAGCCCTTTCTTTACCACGCAGACCCTGGCTCCTAAGATACTGACCTATTTACTCATGTGTCCCATTCCACACCTGTGTCACTACACAAAATAAATCTACTAAAAGCGGTTTGAGACTTGTAGGCAGCTGTTTTTCCCCTCCTGGACTGAGGGTATGGAGTCAAAGTATGGTGTTTGAAAATGATTTGGGTTCATTCTCTCCCTCCCTTACCTCTACTCAGCAATGGTTGTGTTATTCCTTTGAAATACTGTTGGGCTTATTTGTTTTTATTTACACTTGCCTTCCGTTTCTTCCCTCTTATCATTCTTGACTTTTTTTCTCTTAATATATAGAACATTCATGTTCTGAACCAGAGACTCTTATCTCGTGTTTCTTTAACAGCTTCTACACTGAGTAAACCAGATCATTTGTAATAGGCTGTAGTTTTTGATTGACTTCTTACTGAATAAATAGATAGTTGAAAATTGTGAATAAGACACTCATTCTTGAGGGGTTCTGATGGTGAACCTCCAGAGGTCCTATAAACCCAAGCCTTTGACATCCCATCATGGCAAAGCCTGGAATGCCCAAAAGGCCTCAAGCAAACCAAGGGTGCACTCCCAGAGGGCAGCCCTAGGATGTCCCAAAGGAAGGTACTCCATTTGGGGTGCCATTAGGTGTTCCCCTGGGGAAACATGTCCCAGGATCTCTCCTAATGTCCTAAGCAGCTGTTGAAAGATTTTTAGAAGGGGCACCAGCACAACAAACCACCTCAGATGACTGCTATTTCTCCTACTGTGGGCAAGGCTGCAGGAAAGAAGAAAAGGTTAAGACCTCTGCGAGAGGTGAAGACAGATCCGTGCATGCACTGCCCATGTTGGGGGCAAACAGGGCACCCATTTTTGAGAAACCTGACAACTGAACTGTAGCTGGATTGGCCTCTCCATGGAGAAGAGATAAGAAAAATATGCTTCATTAAACAAATCACTTGAGAAAAAAGGCTCTAGTTTAAAGGGTCTGTTTCATTTTTAAATTATGCTTTTTAATCGTTATAAATGTAAACATTAACAAATCAATTAAGTGATTGGCTATATTGTGCAAGCACAGGGCCCAAAGACAAAATGCCTGTTTGAGAGCTTGCGGAGACTATATTTTGAAGCTGCAAAGCTCTTTCCCACCCCTCACGAAATTCAGATGCATGTCCACCCCCTCCACATAACCTTCCTCCTTCCCTCTCCACGGGAAGGGGGAAAACACATGCAAAGTCATCCGTGGCCTCTAGCAGCCCTGTCTGGTGAGTTCCCAGGGAGGGACTCAACCCAGGAGCCTTGGGGCTCCGCCACACGAACCCTTTGGTAGTTCAGATGGGACCCGGGCCTCTTCCCAAAGCCCTCGAACTCTCTCATTGGAGAGAAGAACGCACATAGGGAACTGGGTAAAGTTCTCTCCTTTGGTTGAAAATTCATTTCTGACCTCCTGGTGCCCGTGGAAGGAAAAGAGAAGTCGCGGACATCACCCATCCTTACCTACACCTGGTGACAGAAGACCTCCAATCCAGAAATAAACGAGTCACAGGGAGATTAAACGCTTAACCCTAACTGTGCCATACTACTTTTCATCCTCGTATTCCGGGCCTCCTTCAAAAAAACCCATAGGAGAGGCGCCTGGGTGGCTCAGGGGGTTAAGCTGCTGCCTTCGGCTCAGGTCATGATCTCAGGGTCTTGGGATCGAGTCCCGCATTGGGCTCTCTGCTCGGCGGGGAGCCTGCTTCCTCCTCTCTCTCTCTCTGCCTGCCTCTCTGCCTACTTGTGATCTCTCTCTCTGTCAAATAAATAAATAAAGTCTTAAAATAAATAAATAAATAAAACCCATAAAAGGATTCATTTATCAACCCCGGAATGTGGGCAGAGCAAGGTGCTACACGCAAATGTAACCAGACCTGTGACACGGTGTAACCAGCTGGATCCTGCCACGCAATAGACATCCGGACACTTGGTGGCTTCAAACAACGACGGTGTTTGTTTTCTTAGGATCATGTGGGTCAGCCGTTTGGGCTGGGCCTACCTAGGGCTTCATCTGCAGGCCCGACCGGAGTCACTCAAGCTGTGAAATTCATCTATCAGGTGGTTCAGGGGGGCTAGGTGGCCTAACGCGGCCTCACATCGCGTTTCCGGAAGCCGGTATTGACCGTCAGCCGGGCCACAAACAGCCAGGCTTCTGGGACTGCGCGCCATATTTGCTGACAGCCCATTGGCCAAAGCAAGTCATATGACCAAACCCAGAGCCCCGCCCCCCCGTGGGAGGAGACTACCAAAGGCGCCGTCGTGGAATTTGCTAAGGACAGTTACTAGGGTACTCTACCACCGCTTGTCTTGTAAGGGAATCCGCTGTACGAGTTCACATCAAAACCAGAGTTCAAGGCTTCCCCTGGGCTTCTCCCTGCCCGAGGCCAGGACTCTTCCTCCACCTCACACTCTCCGGGTCCTCACACGCTAGTCCCCTGTCCTGATTAATGTGTCCTGTCAGGCTCGGCTACTCAAGGATCTGCAAGACTTAGAGACCGAGTGTCCGAGCCTAGCACCCCTGTGTTCCTGGCCAAGAATCCCCCTTTTGTTGTTGTTGTTGTTGTTTTGTTTTAACAGGCTTAAAAACATAGAAGAATAAAAGATGTAGCTGATTATTTAAAATCTAAATAATATATAAGAATAAAAATGAAAGTGAGAGTACCTCAACCCTTTCTACATAATCGACTCTTCTGGGATTTTTCTTCTGAAGACATTCCAGCATTATCTGAGCTCACAACTGCTTCTCATTTCTGCCTTAAGACTTCGGAGCTGCAGGAATTCTCCGGGTTTGCAAAAGCAGGCAAGGGATCGAGTGGGTTTTCCAGCTTCTGCAGATGTTCTCAATCTTCTGGTGACTCCCTCCCAACTGGCTACTAAGTCCACATTTGTTTAACTCAGAACGCCTGAGCAGGGAGTCACTTCCATCCCTCTGGAGCTCATTCTCAGGAGGCTGGTGACAGATTTTGAGGGCTGACACAGCACTGAGTGATGCTGCTGCATCCACATGGGATCAGGCATGAGTTTCCCGTAGGAAACCCCAAGCTGTAGCAGCCGGAAGGGTGTTTTAAGGCACTACATGGGGAGCCTGATGGAGACCAGGTCTCTACAACCTAGGGAAACGTCTTCCTCTCAGATTCCAATTAGGAATTTATTTCCCCCACCAAATGCTGCAGAGTTAACACCTCCTTTTGGCATAATATATGCAGGGTGGTAAAGAGCTCGACATTGCATCTTAGAGCAAGCCGGCGTGGGACAGAGTCCCAGGAGCTCATGCCCCCAGGGGTGGGAGACAGCAGGGACAGACAGGCTGGTGGTGAGAAGACTGTCCTGGGCGGGGGGGGATTGATTTATAACTGGAAGTCTATTCCTCTTAATCATTTTCACCTATTTCGCCCATACTTGGAAGTTACAAAGAGAATCGATCTCGAAAGTTTTCATCACAAGAAAAAAGAATATGTTGTAACTATGTAAGATGACAGATACTTAGCCAGACCTATTGTGATGATGATCATCTCATAATGGACACAAATGCTGAATCATGATGTTGTGCACCTGGAACTAATATAATGCTGTGTGTCCATTTTGCCTCAATTAAAAAAGAAAAATATTGCTGTATCTCAACACACAACTAACAATAGCTAATATAATGCAAATGAGACTCTGGTGGGAGCAAAGCTCCTAATGACAACTTGCATCTCAAAAGCTTGAGTAAAACAATTCCTTGAAATGTAAAAAAACAAAACAAAACAAAACAAATCACCGTGAACAAGGACATGGGCCAAAACCACAGACGATGACCGTGACCTCTCAGACCAGCATGAGACCTACAAAAAGGGAGCAGCCGCATACCCTGGACCCAGGCAGAAAAGGATCCAGACTAGAGCAAAACAGGTACTTTTTTTTTCCTCAGCTACACCAGAGGATTTTCACCAGTTCCCTGTGCTCAGGAAATTAATATAATGATCATCTAGGTCAGGAGTGCAGGTACACATGTACATAAGATGCATGTGTGCAATCTATATTTTTCTTCCATTAATTGCAATAAACCACAATTCTCCATTAATCAGGATGGTTTCCAGTTATTCTTATGGGATCTTTTTTATTGTTTTCTTACAGCTGCAGATTAGAGAACTCCTGCAGGTAGTGTGGGGGGTGGGGGGATGCGGGCCGGTCGCTATGCAGATGCTCTCCAAATAGTGTCAGCAAGGTGCTGCTGGCCAGAGTGGGTTGGGCCCGGGCAGGCCTCACTCTTTGCTTGAATCTTGCTTTAATAGGTTTATTTCCGCCTGTTCTCAGGACATACTGTACTTCCTCATTAGGTCTGAATTCACCCTTTCTAGGAAGATCCTCATTCCCTCACCACCTTTTTTTATTTTATTAACTATAGCAGTTCTGAGTGTCTTTCCCTGCCCCTTTCTGCTTCCATTTCACTCCCTTCTATTCCCCGACCTATTTTTTAAAATAATACTTTTTTATTATTAAACTTGTCCCATGATCTCTTTTTTATTTTTCCTCTGGGTTCTGGGAGAATTTCTCAATTTTATCTTCTCCTTCGCTGAATTGAAATTCTTTTTCTTTTTTTAAAGACTTTATTTATTTGATAGAAGAGGTCACAAGTAAGCAGAGAGGCAGGCAGATAGAAGGAGAAGCAGGCTCCCTGCCGAGCAGAGAGCCGGATAGGGAGCTCCATCCCAGGGTCCTGGGATCATGACCTGAGCGGAAGGCAGAGGCCTTAACCCACTGAGCCACCCAGGGGCCCCTGAGTTGAAATTCCTATCAAGCACCACCCTCCCTCCTACCCCCGGGGGTTGCAGTGTAGCAATCGCAGTTCCCACCTAGAGATCTCCCCACCTGCTCTCGGACACCTCCTCCCCAAGATCACCTTGGCCGTTGTCCCAGCAGACGTGTCTTCTTGGACCTTATTCGAACTCAAGTTAAACCTTTTTTTTTGCACTGAGTTTATTTCATTGTTTGTTTTGCATGTTTGCTTGATTCCTCCCAAGAGCACTTTTCTTTAGAACTTGGAGTCGTCTGTGTCACATGTATCCTGAGTCAAGCATTCCAGAGACAGGTGGATGTGCCAGTGGGAGTGGAGGTACAGTCTTTCTAACATGATGGGGCCACCTGTTTGATTTCTTTTTTTTTTTTTTAAGATTTTATTTATTTGACAGAGAGCTAGAGAGGGAACACAAGCAGTGGGAGTGGGAGAGGGAGAGAGAAGCAGGCTCCCCACTGAGCAGGGAGCTCAGTGCAGGGCTAGATCCCAGGACCCCTGGGATCAGGACCTGAACCGAAGGCAGATGCTTAACAGACTGAGACGCCCAGGCGCCCCCACCTGTTGGTTTTCTTACACAAGAGGTTCACTCTGGTTTCTCCATAATCCAGCAGCTTCGGCAGAGAGCCCGGTGGGGGCTGGGGAGAAGACCTTCACCTTCAGGCCAGAGACCCTGTCCATGAGTATAGCCACACACACGCTTTGCCTGACACCGCCATCCTCTGAGCAGCCACCCCAGGGTCCCTGACCCTGCCTGGCACCGCTGTCCACCCCAAGTGCTGGTGCAGGAATGTGCTGTTCCCCAAAGGCTGGGAAGGGTCTATGCCTCTTCCATTTCCCAGAGAAGTGGCCCCTTTACTTGAGTGTGTAGTGAGATGCGGGTGGGAGAGGTCACACTAACCGGTATTCTTAGGGAGAGCGCTGTGTTTAGAGGAAAGAATTTGACGAGCTGCTTGGCAGAGTGGATGAAACGCCAGAGACATACTCTCAGCACTGAAGGGGATGGCTTCGCTGGGGACCATGAGGCAGGGAGAGGAATTGGTTTTGCTCCTGAGAAGTAAGAGGGCAGGGGCGGAGGGGGAGCAGAGAAAATACAAGGAGGAAGGGAAGACACAGAAATTGTAAGACACCCATGCACTGGGCGCCAACACCAGCCTCATCGCCTTCACTCACATCTTTAGTTCAGGCACGGTTTCTTGATATCAATATTATTGACACATAGGACCAGATCATTCTTTCTTTTTTTTTTTTTTTTTTTTTTTTTGGCAGAGAGATCACAAGTAGGCAGAGAGGCAGGCAGAGAGAGAGGAGGCAGCAGTCTCCCCGCCGAGCAGAGAGCCTGATGTGGGGCTCGATCCCAGGACACTGGGATCATGACCTGAGCCGAAGGCAGTGGCTTAACCCACTGAGCCACCCAGGCGCCCCAGACCAGATCATTCTTTGTCGTGGTGGGCTGTTGCATCCCTGGGCTCTACCCTCTAGAAGCCACTAGCATCCCTCCCCCAGTTGTGACAACCAAAAATGTCTCCAGACACTCACAGATGTCCCCTGGGAGGCAAAGCTGTCCCAGAGGCAGGGGCGGGAGGGAACCAACCGACTTAAGACCACTGAGCTCATGACATGCCTGTTCTGAGGGAATACTCTGTGGAAAGTGTTGAAGGGTTGGAGTTTCTGGCCAGACTGATATGGGGCCAAGCAGGGGTGGTGTGGGGCCCCAGGGGGGAGAGACAGAGGGATCGTGAGAACATAAGCCCCAGGAATTCACAGATATGGTGGGTCAGGCTTTGAAGTGTTTCAGACTGGGTTCTCCGGGGCAGGGAGTTTGCCCATGGTCTGCCTTACACAGTCAGCCCCACACGGAGTCATCCCTTCTTTAATCTGCTGGAGTCTGAGCTATAGATGACAGAACTTCCTCCGTGTTCCCGGCACATGGCCGCCAGTCCTCCGTAGTTTCCAGCTCTAAGGCAGGCGGTTCGTGTTTCTTCAGTGGGAATCTGGGAGAGGCTAAACATCACCCCACCTGGGCGTTGTCCTGCCCGCCAAGTCTCTATGCCCATTTTGAGTTTCCTCCAGTAGGCAGAGACACCACGAGCCTTTAGGTTGACACAAGTGCTATGTGTCTCACACCGGAAGGTGGGCATTGCTCACTGGCATGTCAGATATTTCAGGCAAAGGCGGAGCAAAAGTTTAGGTGCTTCCTTCACTATAGATGTGTCCCAAAAGCTTGGATGGTCAAATAATTATTTATTTATTTATTTATTTATTTGCCTAGGCTGATCAATACTTAGCTCCTAGAGGCTTCCATTTCCCATGTGAGCACTTGGACTACTTTGTGCTTCACGGTGCCCACTTTTCTCCATCATATACCAAGATCCTTAGGATTTCCTTCAGATTCCTTCCCTCTCTCCTCCTCTGCCAGATTCCCATTCTCTACCAGAATCCTAAATGCATAATGGTAGTTAGTGATTCGTAGGTGTCCTCCCTCAACTACAAGAATTGCTCTAACTTCAAAATCCCATTTTAAAGATTAAGAAACTGAAGTTCAGAAAGGTTAAGTAACTTCCCTGTTGTTTCTCTCCGAGGGACTCAATAATCTGACTACAAGCCCTTTCTCTTTACGATATTATAAAATGATGGGAAAGAGAAGAGCTGTAACGTGTAGGTTTAGGTCCTACATACATTCATGGAAGGGGACTTTGCTTTTAAAAACAGGGTTGTTGGGGGCTCCTGGGTAGCTCAGCCAACTGAGCTTCCCACTCTTGATTTCGGCTTGGGTCATGATCTCGGGGTCTTGGGATCGAGCCCCACATGGGAGTCTGCTTGAGATTCTCTCCCTCTGCTCCTCCCTCCTGCTCTCTCTCTTTCTAAAATAAATGAATAAATCTTTAAAAAGGGGGGGGGGAGTTGTTATTTTCAAAATTCTAGCCTTCAGGTAGATCTCTAAAGGTAGAATATGGGGTCAAAGGTAATGAATACATTTTCGCGGCTCACAGTACATATTGCCAGAGTCCCTTCTTTTGAAATGTTTGCCACTTGGACAGGTGAAGATATGCTATCTTTTCATCTTTTTTTAAAAGATTTATTTATTTATTTATTTATTTGACAGAGAGAGAGATTGAGATCACAAGTAGGCTGAGAGGCAGGCAGAGGAGGAGAGGGAAGCAGGCTCCCTGCTGATGAGCCCGATGTGGGGCTCGATCCCAGGACCCTGAGATCATGACCTGAGCCAAAGGCAGAGGCTTAACCACTGAGCCACCCAGGCACCCTACTGTCTTTTCATTTTATTGTGCATTTTTTAAAAAGATTTTATTATTTATTTGACAGACAGAGATCATAGGTAGAGAGGCAGGCCTAGAGAGAGAGAGAGAGAGGGGAAGCAGGCTTCCTGCTGAGCAGATGGCCTGATGCGGGGCTTGATGCAGGACCCCGAGATCATGACCTGAGCCAAAGGCAGAGGCTTTAACCCACCAAGCCACCCAGGCGCCCCTATTGTGCATTCTTTCGTTACCTCCAAGGTTGAACATTCTTTAACTTTTATTGGGTGTGTGCACTTCTATTCACGTCCTTTGCCTGTTTTTCTGGTGTACTTTTTCTTAATATTTTGTAAAGTCTGCTTGTAAAAGAAAACTATTAACCCTTTATCATAGTGTCAAAATATTTTTGCCAGTTTATCATTTGCCTTTTTATTATTTAGTGTTTCTTTAGATACAGGAGAATTTCTTTTATTTTGTGGAAAAATCTCTTTCTTTTTCAGAACAATTACTTCCATTGATGTGGTACTTAGAAAATGTTCAATTGTGACATTTTCTTCTTCGTTTAAAAGGCTTCATGTTTTACTTTTATGCTAATCCATCTGTAATGTATTTTAATATCTCCAATGAGGCTGTAACTTCAATCTCTTACAAATAACCAATTTCTCTACCACTTTTTGAATAACTCACACCTTCCTCCATTAGTTCTTTATGATCTATTAAATACAGAAATGTCCTGGGGTCTCTTTAAGGTTAAGTGTTCTGTTCTGTGTATCCATTTATCAATTCTTATACCCAGAGCATAACATTTGAAAGCAGCTTCCGGATCTCCTTTAACATTTAAGGTTCCTTTCTCTTCCCGTTATCTTTTCCCCAGATTTCCTTACCTCTGTTAGCATGTTAATTTCAAAAGAAGTTTAATGTGTTATGCCATTTGTTTTAAGAGAAGCAAAATACGGGCACCTGGGTGGTTCAGTGGGTTAAGCCTCTGACTTTGGCTCAGGTCATGATCTCAGAATCCTGGGATGGAGTCCCACCATCGGGCTCTCTGCTCAGAAGGGAGCCTGCTTCTCCCCTCTCTCTGCCTGCCTCTCTGCCTACTTGTGATTTCTCTCTCTCTCTGTGTCAAATAAATAAATACAATCTTAAAAAAAAAAAAAAGAAAGAAAAAAAAGAAAGAGAGAGAAGCAAAATCCCATTGTTTCCATGGAGGCTGGTTAGTTTTCACTACGGGGAGTTCTCCCAGCCTGCCTCTGGGGCTTTTAGGTGTCCCTGCCCCTCCCCGTGCCCAGAATGCCCTTCTCTTCCCACCCCACCTCATCACCTGGGTAACTCTGGCCACTGTTCATCCTTCTGTCTCTCATCCTCCTTTCCCTGTGGTCACCCCCTCCAAACTGTGAGCCTCTTAGGAGCAGAGGCAGAATCTTGTCCTAATCCTCTGCCCTGCAGTCCAACTTCCAGCAAAAGGGCTGAATAAAAGAGAAGGTTTAAAATGAGGTGGATGTGGGAGGCTCACTTCACCCTTGATCTTGAGCCGACGCTAGAGTGCCTTTCTGAATTCAGAACCACCCCCCCCCCCAGGCCACTTCCTAATCTCCAGTCACTAGAAAAGCCTTCCATCAAATCCATGCCTTGCTCTCACCTCCCGCAGAACTGCTGTAACACAGCCCACGTGAAGTGATATTATGAGATGGTTTCTGTGAAGGACCCAAGTCGAGGGCTTATGGAACTGAATCTTAATTCTGACAGCACGAAGTGTGAACAAACATTACCATGCTTTATTGCTCCAAATCTGTTGCTGAATTCCTTGTTTCTGTACGAGTCAGAAGCCCAATAAACAACTTCTGCAAGGTTCCAACAAGCACTTTGTCATCACGGAGGTTCTGAATGATCCGTAGTCTTTCTCCTGATCCCAACCCCAACCCCAGGAATATACTTTCCGTCTAAAGCATTAAACCTGAAAGTCTGTCCATACCTTTTAGGGTCATCGGAGGCATTTAAGAAAAGAAGAGATGCTTGAAGTCATATCCGGAGCGGAAATAGGCAGCCTTAAGATCAAATAATTGCAACAGCATCTCTCTGTGCGGGGAGCATGAACACTGAGGGAGGGGGCTGTATGCTTATTTTCATATCTATCTCCACGTAGCTTCCAATTTCAAGGATGGAGGGAGGGGCTTACTCTCAAAATGGAGTGACTGTCTCGTTGGGAACAAGTCGGACTGGAAATAGAAAGGGGGCCATATTCCTCTCCAGTGATGCTCTC
The DNA here is from genome assembly GCF_009829155.1 of Mustela erminea. Lineage (NCBI taxonomy): Eukaryota > Metazoa > Chordata > Mammalia > Carnivora > Mustelidae > Mustela > Mustela erminea. Next base: position 76,007,066 of record NC_045627.1, read on the forward strand.
CACCAAAGATGATTAATTTGTCCTGGGTAAACAATCATCACCCCTTCTGAATCTGCACTTCTACCCCGTGTTAGCAAATAAGTGGTAGGATAGTCCCTTGAATGTGCGTGGGTGTGTTGAGTGTTCAAATCTGTACCAAGATTTTATGAACAGGCTACTCTATGCTCTGGTCCTATATATAGGCCGAGGCGCGGGGCCCCGCCTGAGCGGGAGGATGGAGCGCGCTGCTTGCATTTATCACCCAGGCCCACACGCCCACACCCAACTGTCACAGAGCCTGAAATTCCTACCATTAGAGTTGCTACTTTTGGTCGAGGCAGAGGGCTTCAAGAAAACCCTTGCTCAAATATAAATATAACAGTCAAGAACGCTTCCGTGACACTCAGTTGCAAGCAGCATCCTATTTCTTTATTTTTCTATTGCAAATAAAAAAGGGCTGGGTGGTTTTAGAAGAAGAGACTAGGGAACTGGGATTCGTAACTTGACAGCGGTGAAAGCTGGCAGACATCACGTCCACTGAGCGATGAAGGCTGACATGATCAGTGATGCCATGTGGGTGTCGCGGACCGTCTGATGACAGGATGTGATGAGAAGAGCACTTCACCCTTGTGGGATTTTTTTTCCCCAGATCCCACAACCCCAGTCCAAGCATGAGAAAAATATCTGACAAACTCAGTTTGGGAGACATTCTACAGGATAGCTGGCCACTACTCCTTAGGACAGTCAAGGTCATGGAAAACTAGGGAAGACAGAAACGCTGTCCTAGACTGGAGGAGACTGGAGAGGCTGATTAAATGCTATGTGGCCCCTTTGACTGGATCCTGGAACAGAAAGAGGGCATTAGTGGAAAAACTGGAGACATCCAAATAAAGTTGGGGGTTTAGTTGGTATAACGAATCAACGGGCCCGAGCAGTTCGAACCTGTGTTGTTCCAGGATCAACTGGACGTGTGGGTGTGGTCCCCAGCCGTCTGCCCCGGGCTGCAGTTCCATCGGAAGTGAGCCTCGCTAGCGGCATGAGTCCAGGCCAACTGGTCCAGGTGCTGGCAGGGAGGTAATGCCCTGTGCACCCCTCCTTGCATGCCAGGATTAGTAGTGGGGGGTCACTTGCCTGGGCTGTTAGAGTCACGCACAGCAGTACCTGATCATTCTCTGTCCTCCAGGTGACCAGCCCTGGTGGTCCAAAGTGTCACCGTTCATCAGATAGTGCCTGCCGACTGGGTTGCGTCTTTACTATTTCAAGATCTCCCCTCCTTCCCTCCAACCAGCCTTAGAGCTCCACCCCGACCACCCTCTTCCCCTCCCCTTCAACCCATGGAGCCCTCCTTACCCCAGCTGGGTTGAGTCCTGTCTCCTAGATGATTGAAAACAAAGGCATCTAATGCTCCTCTGAGACAGAAGTCCAGACATCCAGAACACAGAACCTGGTCCCTCTGTTGGGAGAAGGAAAAAAAAAAAATACCTCTCACTCTTTCCGATGAGCTTACAGCTGAGAAAAATAGACATAGTTCGTTCTCAAGCTGGTGATTCTGCTCCATTAGATGTTCAGTATATGGCATGACACGGTAATGGGAAGAAGTGGCACCAGGTCCCGTACTGCCTTCCACCCCTAAGAGGGAGATGGAGAACAAAAAGACGGATAAGTCCTCTCCATAAATGGTCAGCCAGGAGAGCTTCCCAGGATGTCAGTGGGACTAGCCAACAGGAAGCACCATGGGTTCTTTACTAGCTTGGACTACTCCAAGGTGGGACCACTCCGCATAGAAATAAGGCTCGCTGTGTCGGAAGAGAATCTTGAAATGTACATGAGAATTGTCTCCCTCGATATGAGTCTACACTAGACTGCCCTGTGAGGCTTCTTGTCCCTCCTTTGGAGCTATGCATGAGCTCGCTCTAAGGGCCAGGTAGTCACAGAATCCAGAGTGCCTGCCATGCTCATGGCAGAACTGGGAAAAAGGGGTCCAGCCTCAAGGATTCAGAGATCATGGGGTCTGGACCACCCAGGTGCTACTCCAGACAGAACAACACCAACCTGAGCAAAAGCAACGAGGGTGCATTGGGGCATATAGTTCTAGAGCATGAGCCCCCTTCCACTGGACAAGGTTGGGTTTCCCAAAAAAGACTGGGGCTGGGGAAGATTTGCATAGGAATCTCTGGAGAAGAAGGAACAACGTGAGAACCAGAGGAGCTGGTTAGAATTTGGGGGCATGTTGCCTAGGGAGGTGGGCACTGCAATCAGGTCATAGATGATTCAGAAGTTGGTCTGGTCTGAGAGGGGTCACAGTGCAAGCAACAATCCCTTTGCTCAGGGAGAAGGCAGTAGAACAACCCCTAGGAACAGCTCAAGGATTGATTTGGGGGATTGTTGTTGACTGCATAGCCTCCAGGCTTCATTGTCTAGCCCTCCTGGGATTCTAGAAGGATCTAACACACTTGGATAAATTTCTTTCTGCTCTAAGGGGCCAGACTTGGCCTCTGTTACTTGCCATTAAGAATCCTGACTGACACATGTTAACTCCTTTCATCCCAAATTTACATAGATAAATCACCAGAAAAAGCGAGCACAAGAATCCCGACTGACACATGTTAACTCCTTTCATCCCAAATTTACATAGATAAATCACCAGAAAACGATTCCTTTAAACCTAGAAACAGTCAACGAAAGGGACTTTAGCAAAAAGAGACTAAAAATGTGGTTTTGTTTCCTCTTTCCACAACGCATATTAAATAAGACCATCTTACATTAGAGGCTCAGAAACCACTAGCAAGCACATGAAGAAGGTTTGTGAGTTCATTATAACACCACTTGCTAAGTTCGGCCTGTGGTTTTCCTCTCAAAACGAAATGTGAAGAATGGGGGAGGTGAGCTCTATCGTGTGTTGCTGCTAATGTTTTTAACCAAGGATCTGGAGTTGTTTGATATTTTTGGCTTCATAATGTCCATGTCCAGTCCTGTTTTGGACATAAAGCAAGGTTGGAGTCCAAAGGAAAAGTGTTTCTGGGCTACAAGATACTCTGTTGGTCCAAAGTAAAAAATTAAATTCCGGAGGTCCCTCTTCTTCCCATTCTTTGGATTTGGCTTTTTTCGTGCAGCAAGCTGTACTTTCCCGTGGTTCTCTTGTTTTTCCTTCCCGCCTTGGTGCCAGAGGCCAGGATCTGCCTCAGTTTATCACCAGGTTTTGTTCTGTGCTCTTGACTTCCTATTCCTTCCTGGACCTCTGGCACTTCAGAATGGGGACTAGGCACCAGAAAGAAATCAAGGTGTTGCTACTCAGCTCTCGGACACCCAAGGATGATGTCGTTCCATTTCCCATCTCGCCCACACCCCATCACATGACATTGAAGCCAACAGACAAGGGGTTCCCATGGCTGACATAGCAGACTTGAGTATTGTGCTCCCCATTCAGTTCTGAAGTTTCAAAATTTGAGAGAGAGAGAGAGAGATCGATCGATCAAGGGGGTTAAAGTATTATTTTACCCTCTATGGACAAAGGGCATTCTTCAGCACAGGCTGGGAATCCCTACCAGTAACAAATACCAATGTTACTTTCTTTTTTTTTTTTTAGATTTTATTTATTTATTTGACAGAGAGAAATCACAAGTAGGCAGAGAGGCAGGCAGAGAGAGAGAGAGGAGGAAGCAGGCTCCCTGCTGAGCGGAGAGCCCGATGCGGGACTCGATCCCAGGACCCTGAGATCATGACCTGAGCCGAAGGCAGCGGCTTAACCCACTGAGCCACCCAGGCGCCCCCAATGTTACTTTCTTTATGCAAGGACAGGTACAAACTTTTCTGGTCTCTGTGCACTCGTGTGTGTGTGTGCGTGCATGGTGTGTGTGTGTGTGTGTGTGTGGTGTGTGTAACTGATGTGTGTAACTGATGTGGGTAAATGGTGTGTGTAACTGGCTTCTCATTGAACTCAGGTTTGCCTCACTGTATCAGATGTTCAGCCTCTAAAACTGACAGAATCTGCTTTTTTTTTCCAGACTCCGTGTAGCCTGTGTGGCCCCAGGCTCAAACCCAGGATGACCTCCTACTTCTGAACCTTCAGATCCCAAACAGCCGTCTGTGATTGCGGAAGGAAGAGTCATGGGGAAGTTGTTGAAGGCAAGAGATATTTTCAGCGAAGCTCCCCAGAAACTACATAGGAAGACAACTTAGGGAGTCTTCTCCTGCTTAACGAAATTTCCTATAAAATTCATCGGGCCAACTTGCTATTTTGCATGATCTGTAGATAATGGATTACACTGACCCCATACCCAATGGAGTAAATGATTACATAAAAAGGGGGTTGTTAGGGTGGCCCTAAACCAATATGATCGGTGTCCTTAAAAGTAGAGGACATCAGGACACAGAGAGCAAGGAAGACATCAGGCATGTGCTCACAGAGACAGCAATGGGAGGGCCCAGCAAGAAGGCGGCCATCTGCAAGGCAAGGAGAGAGATCTCACAAAAGAAACAAACTTACCAGCACCTTGATCTTGGACTTTAGCATCCAAGACTGTGAGCAAATAAATTCTGTCATTTTACCGCCCACCCAGTCTGCAGCATTTTGTTAATGGCAGCTCGAGCAGATGGAGACAGGCTCAAGGTGGTGAAAACCCCGTCAAGAAGCAGAGTGAACTTTAGTCCCCATGCCCCAATGTGAAAATCCTTTAACAAATAAAATGATTTACTTAAGGGTTTTGAAAAAGCCCCTGCTTCAGAGCTGCTAATGTGTAATGGGGCTCTGATTTACTTACTATTTCTTCTCTGTCGAATCGCCTGAGGGGTTATGCACGCACACAGACACAAAGAATGTTTCCTTCATTTCAGGTGCCTTTTGGTTCCATTCGTATTTACAGCAAAACGTTCCTTTGATCTTAGGCAGCACTGGAAAATGATTCAGGGTCCCCTGTAGAGCCACTCTCTATTCATCCCAGAGGAAAGCTAAAACATCCCTCCTTATCTGCCTTGATTTACCCAATATTCACATTTCCTATCTGAGACACACACGAAGAATGACATTCTGAGAAAAACTCGACTTCTTCAGGTGGACCAAATTCCATTTAAAACAGACCCTTGACTAGGAATCACCACCTTCAAGGGTAACTGAAGGGCATCCCTCCCACTGCTCAAGGAGGGGCCACCTTTTTGCTTCTTCATGCTCTCCCCGCCTCCCCCTTACCCTCCTCTGAGAGCCTGGAGCACCCTCTGTCACTTTGCATTCTGAAACGGAAGTGAAATCTGGGTAGGAGCAACGTTTTGCTCGACAAGCTCATTTCCCCTTTCCTCCCTGCCTCGGGAGGGGACACTCACCGAGTTCCCACTGGGCCTGACCTCCGGGGACACTTCTTAAAGCAGAGGGAACAAGAGCCCCTCCATCATGAAGACAGGTTTGCAACTGGTGGCCCAGGAGCCAAGGTCTATTCTGGGCAGAACACGTCTCCTGCAGAAAGGGCTAGACTCTGTCACTGCTGGAGGGGGAGGGACACAGGAGGAAGGTCGCTCCATGACTTTCCAGCAGGCAGAACTCAGGCACTACCTGGTTAAAATAGTAACTGCTGGAAGTGGCGGTGACATAATCCATGTGTGCGGCCACAGCCAGGGGCGGTGGCGGCCGGGGGCGGGGTAGGGGGTGTCGGTAGTGGTGGAATCACATTCTGGGTCCTCCATCTCCACTCTGGCTACGGGTGGGCCTCCATGATGATTTTTGTACCCTGCGCAGTTCTAGAACCCAAACCTGAGTGTTCTGAGAATGTGGGTTTCTGTTCACTAATGTACGTGCCACGTGCTAGCTGGATTTATCAAAAATATGACTTGGTGTCTTCTTTGGGATCATCTTGGTAGTTTCCAGGATGATTACTGGGTCAATACATGCCCGACTGGCAAAGATTCCCATCATGCCCATAAAGACTAACCTCAAACCTGTGAGCTTCGTGCCGAGTGAAGTCAGCAACCCGTACCGACTGTGGCGTGGGGGCTCTTTCTGTCTTCCAGCAGCCAGTTTAAGTCTGTGGGTCCTCAAGCACCCTGAAATGAGGTATGGAGGCCCGGAGTGGGGAGTGAGTGTCCATCTTCTAAAAAGCCCCCACAGAAGGGTACACTTACCCCTTCCCAATGCAGCACAACTGAGTCCTTAAAAGGAAAACCTTATTTTTCACTCACCATTGAGAGCAAGCTTGCAAATTTCTGGGTAAGCCCCAATATTATTCTCAAAGCTTCAGATATGCACCTAGCCACAAAAGCAAATGTTACATACATGAAATGGCAATGGCTCCTTGAGAAAATTTCCCCCACTAACAAGCAAGAAACCAGCCAGCACGGGAAGCACTGAAATGAGTATGACTTTCTTCCCAGGGAGGAAAGCACGGAGCAGAGCAGGCTCCCAGGGGCGGGAAGAAGTGTGGCCAGCAACCCAGTGGGCTGCAAGGGACTCCAGCCAGAGGTTGACACTGGCTCCGAGTGCAGCCAGGGGGAGCTGGGGCTCTAGAAGAGGAAAGGAGGCAGGGCAGTGGTTCCAGCTGCGGGGAATCTTCGAGTGACAACCTGGGAGGAGACAAGGACTCGCAGCCGGACCAGAATGAAGTAGGCTCCTAGGGCGAGCTGTTCCCAGCTTGCTCTCCACTTCACGGCACCTTTTCAAAACAGGGCCTGGACACCTGGTCACAGAGATGGGAGGCTCAGAAAGGAGGGTATGGCTGTTCCCCTACCTTCTAGCTTTCCAGTCTTCACTCTCGGTCCGTGCTGCCCTTGACTGGGCTGCATTTTCAGGAACCCCTTATGGGAAGCAGGAGGAACCCAGGACCCAACCCCCGGCTTACCAAGGCAGAGGGGTTCTTTAAGGAAGGAAATGAGTATTCGACATGTCGGCTAGTTAAATTTAAATTTAAAATAATAATAATAACAATAATAATAAAGAAGAAAGTGTGTATGGACTTAATTTGGAAGCCCCTGAATTTAATTTGTCCTTTATTAGAAAGTTGGGTTTTCTCCCCAAAGCCAAGAAACAGATCCTTTGCTGGGAATCTCCATTCACAGAGGGAGCAAATGGCCACTGAGGCAATCACATGCAGATGGGGCTGGATGGACAGAAAATGGTTTGCCAGCATCTCAGCTAACATCAGAGGCTAGTGGCTGGTCAGTAAGAGAACATGCCTTTGTCGACAAAGGCCTTGGACAGATCTGAAACACATGAGTTCTTTGGACAGAGGTGGGAGGAAGGGGGTCCAGTGGGAGAACATATTCTTATTTGCCACCTCTGAACCCAACTCCCTGTTACCTCGAGAACGTGTCCTTGGAGACCGTGAGGGCCTGATCATGTCTCTTTACATGAATCTTTTTCAGGCCACATGCTCCAATCTCCAGTCAACATCTGCCCTGTGGAAAGAGAGGGGGAAGACTTGATTCTTAAGCCAAGGGCCTCAACTAGCTATCTTTGGTTTCTCTCCATAAATTAGAACAATTAATTAGATGGTTACAAATAATAGAGGGAAAGTATTGTTACTATTAGAAAATTATATTGGATATAATAAAATTACACATCATAAGGCAGAACTTGCTGGATTTCTGCTTCATGTGGTGGTGACCTGACATTACAGCAGCTCTTTTTCCAGAAGGATTGTTCCTTTCTGCTTATACAGGCTGCTTGATCAAACCCATCCTGAACTCTCTCCAGATAGAGTACAGCAGAGCTAGACCCCAGGAATGAAAAGAATGCATTCCAGCTCAGACTCAGGACCTTATCTTTTCAAAAATGAAAATAAGACCAACTGATTAAATCTCTCAAGTTTAGTTCAATCTAGCCTCCCAAATTTTGGAGCACTAGAAACATTGCTCAATATCCCAAAAGAATGATTTCTGAGGTTAAAAAGTTAAGATTTGTATAGAAATAGAGTTGGGGGGGGGCGTAAGAAGTGGATCTGCCCAATGTCAGGAGGAAAGATGGCATCCCAGTGTGTTGGGCTCATCCTTGTTAACAAGTGTCCGGCAACGTGCCTAAAAGAATGTTGCCCTTTCTTCCGAACTTGAAAATAAAGCTTTCAAAAGTTGGAAAGCTTTTGATATTTTTGGTTTAGGGATTTGGGTAACAGTAGAATTACAATCCTGATCTATTAGGTGAGGCTAGGGCCTGCCGTCCAAAGTCACAGACTCTCTGGAGGCTGAGTATGTGGAAGGGCAAGGACTAAAAGTCCACATTACAGGAAGGTCCTGTCAGGACCCTGCAGACAGGCCACCCACCCAGCTATGAGAAGGAAAGCAGGATGCACCCAAGTCCTCTGAGATTAGCTGGTTTCATAACATTCCTCTGCCACCTAGTGGCGTTTAGAGCATACACTTCAGTCTCACCGAACTTTCTAGGAGCTTCTATGAGAACCAACCTGCAAGGCTTTGATGAATTGTCTTTATTTTTACCTAAGCAATTTCAAAAAATACCTCATGAGGCTCATCAGAGAGAAGATCAATGAGAATGGACTCTGGGCCTGTGCTGGTGTGTTGGGTGATGAACCCAAACCACTTTGCAAGGATTCTGTGCCTGATATCTTGTAGCGGGTAACAGCTTGTTCTTTCGTGATAACATGATCCACAGCACAAAGACTACACACACACACACACACACACACACACACACACACACACACACACCACACTCTTCTTGTTATCTTCATAAATAGACGCAAGGAGTTCTACAAGAACTCTGTGACTATGCCTTTATGATTTGTACTACTTTGGGAATTCTTTTCTAAGGATAAGGCCAAGTCTTTAATTACATCATGCCATTTGCATGATTGCAGCCTTTCGCCCTTTCGCCTACAGCCTATGACCTTGCAAAGTTCCCAAGCTTGGAAGAGCCCTGTTCAATGCCGGTGTCCTGAATTCTCTGTTACAACAGCTAACATTTGTTCAGTGCTCACACTCTGGGACAGTGCATGGAGCACCCTGTGCTCATTATCTCATTTGAATCTCATGACAATCTCTCTGTCATCTTCATTTTGCATATGAGGAAACTGAGGCAATTAGATCAAGCAGTTGGATCAAGTGATCCAACCCAGGAGGTCTGATTCCAGAAGGTACACTCTACCCATTTCACCACAGCTTCCTTCAAGTTCATATCAGATCTCTGCTGTTAAGAGTTTTTGATGGTGCAAAACTTCTCTTCTTTCATTTTTCATGTTGGTCAGTTTGTCCAAGTGTGTCACTCCCCACAAATACAAGTTCTTGCACCAGAAGGATGCCAGCTTTATTCCAGGAGACGGCTGTCTTATTTGCATTGCATATCACATGATGTCAGGAACTTCCTAGCACAAAATCAGTGGCCTGGAAATAAACAACACACGGAAAGACCTGTTGCACATTTCTGAAAAGCAGCTCTGGCTTAAGATTTCCCAGAACCATTCCAGGCAAAACACTTGTCAGTGGGAAATGGTGTGAGGACCTGAAAACAAGCCCAGATCTGAAGACAAACACTGAGCCCCTTGTATGTAAACGAACAAATTAGGAACTTAACTTCATTGATTACTAAAACCCAAAGAATGGGTTTTAGTAACTAGAAACTAGAAAACAAAACAAAACAAACATCAAAACTCTAAACCTTAAGCAAAATGTGACAGCATAAAAACAATACTTCAATTTAAACATTTTCATGTGCACAGAGGGTGGTTTCTTAATGATTTGATATAAACAAAATGATTCAGTTTTGTGCTTTTCAATTTTTTAAAGCCACTTGAAGTTTTGATGTTAAGTGTCACTAATTCTGTTAGATGTTCTTGTCATCTCAGGGTGCTCCTTAAATCATCTGAAATTCATTTGTATTTAGAGAAAGTAATGAGAATGGTCAAAATTAATAATATTAAGGGGAACACACTCCAGAAAAACTTGTACTTCCATCATCTGAGGTTGTTTAAAGGATTTTCATTTTTCCCCCATTTTCCTCTTTAATGATTGGGTATCAGGCAGTAATTTAGCGCATTCATGTGATTAATCTATAGATCTCTCTACTTGAATATTTTTTGTACTTTCTATGCATCACTTACAACAGATAATTGATCCATGTCCACTAATTAGGTTAGAATATGAAATGTTAATATGTCAGCAACTGTACTTGGCCTTGAAATCTTGGGTCTATCTGGGCAATATTTTTATTTTACAAAATGGAATGAAATTTAGAAATGATAAACCATACTCCTGTCCTACCCAATGAACATTAAAGCCCAGAGAGCTATTATAAAATGGGTACTAGCAAATCAATCAACCAAAGCAGTCAACACAAGAATCTTTTGTGTGTCATCGTGATTTTTAGCAGAATATCTGCCAAGGGAGGAAACAAAAAATTTTCAAATATAAAAATATATTTATAAGTAGAATATATAACTTAAAAAATATAACTTGAAGCAGTCCTAAGACAGTGTGGTTTTCTACTGTGTATTAAAATGTGATGCAAGGGGTGCCTGGGTGGCTCAGTGGATGAAAGCCTCTGCCTTCAGCTCAGGTCATGATCCCAGAGTCCTGGGATCAAGCCCCACATAAGGCTCTCTGCTCACCAGGGAGCCTGCCTCCCCCCTTCTCTCTGCCTGCCTCTCTGCCTGCTTGTGATCTCTGTCTGTCAAATAAATAAATAAAATCTTCTAAAAAAAAAATGTGGTAATAAAACTCTGCTTCCTTTCAGTTAAAATGTAGCCAATTATCAAAAGGCAGTCCACTACCAGGACAGGTCTTTGTCTTTGTGAAGCCAGCGTCTACTTCCATATCCTCCTAGCTAAGAAACTGGCAAGGAGTGGAAAGCTTTCTTAGAGACTCTAATACATACAAGAAATACACGCCATTTTTGTATAATAATCTAGATGTGGTTTTCTTTTTCAGTCACCTGTAGAGTAAATTGTACCTTAGGCTGCACAACTTGATCTGAACTACCCAGAGCAAATGTGACCAGTACAGAGATTTATTGTGATCTTGTTTATGGGCCTGTGTTATTTTTCCTTGGCATTGTGTAGTTGGGTCTTCCAACTGCTTAGACGAGTAGTAGCTAAGAGAACACTGAATAATTTATAACTCACTCACTTGCTCGACAAGTGGTGGTGGTGTGTTCTTTTCTGTTTCCTCACTGTGCTGGGACAGAGGATCTTGTTGAGGAGGGAGTGTGGTGTCCAGACTGAGAGCACGCACTCCGGCAGGGGGCCTGGGTGCAAATTCTGACTCTGCCGCTGGTTAGCTCGGTGACCTCGAGACCGTTGCTTAAACTTACTTAGCTTGTTCCTCTCTAAAATAGGTTTTTTTTTTTTTGTTATTTTGTTTTGTTTTTTGCATGAATGAAATAAGTTAACAAACATAAGTTATCTAAAACAGTAACTGATTTAGGAGTAGTGTCTGCTACTCTCATGAATACAGCCAAGAATTAGCACGTTGGAGGGGAAGCATTTGGCTCTGCCCTGGTGTAAACCCTCGGAAAACATAGGTAAGTGTGAAATTGTTCCTAGTCCATTGTCGGGGGTGTTCGGTTGCTAGTGTTGTCATATTTATTGATTTTATTAAAACTGACCTGTTCAGGGCACCTGCGTGGCTCAGTCGACGGGTGTCGGACTCCTGATTTCAGCTCAGGTGGTGATCTCCAAGTTGTGAGATCCAGTCCTGTGTCTAGCTGGCACTGGAGCCTGCTTGCGATTCTCTCTCCTTCTCCCTCTGTCCCCTCCAACCTCTCTCACACCTGCTCTCTCTCTAAATAAAAAAAACAAAAAACTAAATTGACCTGTTCAAGGCCACGATCAATACCTCCGAAGCTCTGATCTCACAGGAGCCTTCTAGGGTAGCGTAGGAGCCCTGGGCTCTGTAAGGCGCCCGTGGGATCGGCTTGTTTGATCTGCCTGATCCGTGTCTTCTCAATGTGCCGAGTTCGGTCAGACTCCAGTCTAGGCCATTTCTTGGAGACGTCACCCTTGCTAAGCACCAAGATTTCTCGCAACACGTTTCCGTTGGGCTCCCATGCTTCCTAGGTTTACCCAGACTCCGGTCCTTTCCCTCGTGGTCCTTAAAATAGCGGTGTGGTGGGAGGATGCTCGGGGGCAGGTTGTCAGAGACCGGATTTCCTAACGGGGCCCTGTGCTGCCTTACACGGTTCCCTAGGTCCCCGCAGTCTAGACCCAAGTCACTTTAGTGTCGTCTTGTGTGTTATCTTATTCACATTCTAACCTCCTTTTTTCCACTCCCTACTCCAGTGCCACTGAGGCTGCGGAAAACACAGAGCAGGACAGCTCACGGCTCCCTGGCACGCCGTCTCCGTAGCTGAAAGCCACCCAAGCCAGCACTCTGTTTGACATCAGGTGACAACCGGTTTCCAACTAAGAAAAAAACAATTCCTCTCTTTGGGGTAAAAATATTTTGAAATAATTCCTCAACTTGTTTTGAAACTACCCTTAGCCTGAATGTATTGCTTCATGGTCGTGTTTTAATCTTCACTAAAAATGTCCACTGTTGGTGTGCCCGGTATCTAGAACAGTGCCAGGTGCACTTGACAAATATTTGTTGAATGAATTGAAGTGCAGTGGGCACGATTACATAAGGTTGGAAATATGAGGTGGTTTGAAAAGAGATGAAAAATGGCATCAAGGATCCCCTGATATGAAGAGGGTTCGCTGAACTCGAGCCACAGAGTTTACTCACTCATTCACTCACACATGTATTCATTTAATAAACACATACGGTACTTACTCTTATCTTGCTCTTGCTGTGCTCTGTCAAATAAATAAATAAAATCTTTTTTAAAAAAAAAACTATGAGGGGCTCCTGGGTGGCTCAGTAGGTTAAGCCTCTGCCTTTGGCTCAGGTCATGATCTCAGGGTCCTAGGATGGAGTCCTGCATCGGGCTCTCTGCTCAGCAGGGAGCCTGCTTCCCCCTCCCCTCTGCCTGCCTCTGTGCCTACTTGTGATCTCTGTCAAATAAATAAAATCTTTAAAAACAAACAAACAAAAAACCCTATGAAATAATGTTACACATTTCTTCCCACATACCCGAAGAGATCTATACACCTCTTGTTTTTCAAACTTCATTTCAATTCCTAAGATCTGATTATTCGGCCCTAAAGAGAGGAAGTATTGGCTACATTAGTTACTATGTATAAATCACCTATAAAAGTGCTTGGCAGGGGTACCTGGGTGGCTCAGTCGGTTAAGCGTCTGCCTTCGGCTCAGGTCATGATCTCAGGGTCCTGGGATCCAGCCCCCTGTGTCAGGCTCCCTGCTCAGCATGGAGTCTCCCTTTCCCTCTGCCCCTTCCCCCAACTCGTACTCGCTCTGCCTCAAATAAATAAAATCTTTTTAAAAAACTAAGCCTGTGCAAAATAAACGTTTGCTAGAATGTAGAGCAAGTGGGACTCATGCATAGCTAGTGGGTGTACAAATGGTACAACCACATTGGGAAAGTTGGATAGCTTCTACTAAAAATAGCCATGTGTGTATCTTGTGACTCAATTATTCTAGTGCCCGGCATATGTGCACTAAATATACATCCATTTGCTTTGCCATAGACGTATACAAGCTTATCATTGCAGCTTTGTTCCTAGGAGCCCCAGACTGGAAACTTCCCCAAAGCTCATCAGTATTAGACTGGATACATTGTGACGAACCCACACAATGAAATACTATACAGCAAAGAGAATAAATGACCTAGACCAACACCCAACAACTCTGATGATCCTTTAAACAGGATGTTGACTCAATACCTCCTACAGCAGTGCCTCTGTGTTAAGTCCCAAAAAGTGAGGTAAAGGAAATTGATGCTATTAGAAGTTAGGACTGCCATTCTTCCAGGATGGCTAATCACTGGGGTATGAGGAGGGGTTTGGGATGAATCAGTCCTGATCCAATCAGGGCAAAGCAAACACTGGGTGTTGACTACACAGCTGTGTTTGGTAGAATTTCTAGCAATTTATCAAGTTGTGTACTTAGGCTACAAGCACGTTTCTGAAAGTATCATTACTAAAGCACAAGAAAAGAGATTCCTGTTGTTGTTAATATGATGACTAGTCAATATATTAATATGGATGGGACCCCAACCGGTGGCCTTCCACTGAAGCAACTTTTCTGGCAAACTCAGTTCTGTTTATTGTGTGTGGCATTCAAGGCCATTCACAGACCTTCCTAAGGTCCCTTCCATTCCATTCTTACCATTGCTTGATAACTGTTTAGCATGATAAAGGTTGGCAATGCAAAATAGACTCCATCTTTCTGTGCCAAGCACATGGTCCAGATCGAGTTCTAGCATAACAGAACCACGAGCTATTCCTTCTACACGTTTTCTGTTACCATCTCTGAGACACCTAGTGTCCCTGAGCAGAAAGGCTTGGTGCCTTCTTCCATCCAGATTCTCTAGCTTTCCTCCAGATGCTGCGACCTATCCATGAAGGCCCTTCTCGAACGATGCCGTCCTTTCCAGCACGAAGCGGGTCCTCTTGCACCAGCCTCTGTGCGGTCTCAGATGCCGGTCTCTTGCCACCTCCTTCCAAGTATGGTATTTACACTCCCATGGAGCTTTGCCCATAAATAATGGTACTGGATGTATTGTTAGATGACAGAAGGAGAAGTGCTATCTTTGCTCTGTTAAACATTAAGTTTCTGAGTATCAAAGGTCAACCTCTCGCCATTGGGCTTGTTCAGGAGATTCTAAGTTGTACTTCTCTCTTACCTTCAGGCCGGGTCCAGTCAGGAGAGAGAAGCAGCACAGTAGTTTCGGCCCGAGTTTAAGACAAAGAATTATTACCCGTGATGAAAGCAATTAAAGAAAATTCTAGGGGCGCCCGGGTGGCTCAGTTGGTTAAGCGGCTGCCTTCGGCTCGGGTCATGATTCCAGGGTCCTGGGATCGAGCCCCGCATCGGGCTCTCAGCAGAGAGCCTGCTTCTCTCTCTCCCCATCTCCCTGCCACTCTGCTTACTTGTGCTCTCTCTCTAGCTGTCAAATAAACAAATAAAATATTTAAAAATTAAAAAAAAAAATAAAGAAAATTCTAGGCGGTACACTGGGACTGAGGGAGAGTAACTGAGGAAGCACAACCCTGGGAGGGGTTGAGACCTTGTTGGGGAAGTTGTGTTCAGCCCACCGGTTAGCAGAGACGTTCAGTGGTTTGGCCCGCCAGGAGCTGGTCTGCAGTCCTGCGCCAGCCGTATTTACGGTAATCTCCGCAGCCAGCGGTCAGTGGTGGGCACGGGCACTGACCACGCTGTGGGACTCTCTGGACAAGGGACTGTGTGCAGCCATGTGGGGTGGAGAAGGCCACGGAAAGGTTATCACCAAGTGCTGCAAGACTGCAGAGGGATGGCTGGGGCCATCTCCGCTGGGCGTTCTCCCAAGTCTGAAACCCAGCCCCTGCCCGAAACTTCCAGAAGACTCTTTCTCCTGTAACGTGCCTCCATCGTCCTCTCCTGAGGAAGCCTGTCACTATGTTCAGTCAAAAGGACAAAAGGTAAAGGGATTCTCTCAGGTCAGGTATTGAATGCACTGATCCGAGAGGCAATAAATAATAATAAAAAGTAATCCACACATCTTCCACCTCAGACTTCCTGAATGCATTTGGTTCCAAAGATGTACTGGAGGAGGAGGGGTGTGTGGATTCAATTCCCTGAGGCTGAGGCACCATCAGGGCAGCAGTGCCCGGAACAGCAAGGAAGAGGCTAACAGGTGACCTCGGGTAAATCACATTCTACCGTCGGGCCTTTTCCCTGATTTTTGCAGGAGGGGCCGCATGGGGTGGGTGGTTTGCCACCCAGGCTACAGCGAGCTGAGAAAAACAAAGACAGTGTGTTTCAAAGAGCTACACTCATTTATTTTAAAAGTTTGAACTTTTCAACCACTTTTTTTTAACTGATAAAACGTCTTATCTTTTATGATATTATGCTGATAAGTGCTCCTGATTTTTGATCCTCACTTAGCAAAATAAAAACCACCATGGTCAGAATTTTGTTTTGGAAATTTTACTAGTCCATGGAACCTGAGAGTCTGGTCAGTCTGGGACTGGATGTTCTATCTTGAAACCCTCTTTAGTCTCTAGAATCTGTGCTTCTGAAAGGCCTGCCCGTTTTTCCTGCTCATTGCCTACATGTAAAGAAGGCAGAAGAAAGCGGAAAGGGGTTCCCTTCATCAGTAGCAAATCTGGGCCCATCCCAGATTATTAGCACGGTCCCCGCACAACAAGGACTGATGAATATACGAAGCATTTCCTATTTTACAGATATTTCATAAACTGTAAGGCAACTGTGAAAACATTTTAAAATGAGGCATAACTCAGAAGCCAACTGCAGAGATATAATTGCATCATACAAAACACGCAGTTAAATCAAAGACAGGCAGAAAATCTAGGAAAGGATGAAAAGAAATGACTTTGCCTGTGTCTTGCTGAGCATCACGGCCTAGCCTTAGTGTCGCCAAACAGCCTGAGTTCTATCAAAACACAGATCACTTGCTTTGGGAGTATTTGAGCTTGCTAGCCTACTTTGAAAGCACCACAAAACCTCAACAAGAGTGACTTCTGGGGGCGCCTGGATGGCTCAGTCGGTTCAGCGTCTGCCTCCGGCTCGGGTCATGATCCCAGGAGACCTGGGATCCAGTTGAAGGTCAGACTCCATGGCCAGCCGGGGGGTCTGCTAAAGTTTTTCTCTCTCCCCCTGCTTCTCCCTCTCTCTTACAAAAATAAAATGATGAAATAAAATCCATTTTTTGGCTTTTGCACTTGACATCTTGGGCTTTGGGCGCACGAAGTCCCAGTATTGGCTAGGAGGTCAAACACTGTGAAACTGGATCTCCTGGTTTCTCAGGGAGGCGCCGGGAGCTGTAGCACAGGCAACGTCCTCCCAGCACAGAGCCCGGCCGCGGGGCTTCTGCCTCAGCAGTGTTTGAAAGTTGGTGCCTTGGAGCTTAGAAGACACTGAACCTCATAAATATAAAAGGTAGAAGGTAAACATTTCTGGCAAGTACTCAAAGCCCCTTTTACCCATAAATTTTGAACAAAGTATTCCTTATTTAAAGGCAGGTATTTATTTATTTATATTTTGAGAGAGCAAGCCTGTGTGAGCGGGGAGGTATGTACAGAGGGAGAGAGAATCCCAAGCAGGCTCCACGCCCAGTGCACAGCCCGCCATGGGGCTTGGGCTTGATCTCACAACCCTAAGATCACCACCCGAGCCAAAAATCAAGTCAGATGCTTTCCCAGCTGAGCCATCCAGGTGCCCCTAAAATAAGATTTCTAAGACAAAGTGAGTTCTGAATCCCAATCAGGATACTGGAAACTGTCTCTTTGGCCTGCTTCCCCCGTAGGGTCTCCCTCCAACCTGGTCCCAAATTCACACAGTAACAATACACAAAATCCAGCAGCACCCTCCACTGGCACAGGCTCCTGGGGACCTGGTTTTGGGGGAGATGGGATCTGAGGGGGCTCTGGTGGAAGAACAGACACGGAGAGTGTTTCTCCCATGGCGAGGGCGGAACAGCTCAAACCTGCAGCAAGGGCAGCCGGTGTGATGGGCACTTGCAGGTGTCTCACCTAGTTAGAGCTTATAAAAAGAGCCCAAGAAATAACAGGTCGTGTGGCAAGTTTAACTAGTATTTCCTGGGACAAGTAAACTGAGAGGGTGCTAAAAACATAGACACACACACTACTTCTGCCCTCGGGCCTTTATTAAAGACAAAGACCATATAGTGAAATGCTGTGGAAAACCACTCCTATATTTAATATCTTCCCCAAGTTAATGCAACTAGCAGTAAGTTTTTTATTTCAGTGGACCCTAAATGGACAATTGAACTATTTCTGCAATGTGTTAATGGCAGAGAGTTCTCTCTGGAGTATAACATCCTATCCTTCTTCCGGAAGTGCAGCTAGGGGCTAATAGTCTATCTGGCAAACAGCGTAGCCTTTAGGCAATCAAAAAAGAAAAGAAGGCTGAAAATTCCTCAGAAATAGCATACTTCTTAAATCCATGCTTAAAAACAAAAAACAAGAATCAAGTCTCTTACGTAGAGCGTAGGAATGAACGTTACATCTCTACAGAGGCAGGAACATCAAGCCTGGTCACACTGTTCTCAAAGAGAATCATTAAAAACCACATTGGCCCTCATCTGCCACAGGCATCCTCTTAAGCTCCTGGTCCTAACGAAGTATGTACTCCTTCTACATTCACTGGAGCAGAGTTTTTAAGAAAAAAAAAAAAAAAAAAACCAGACATGGATGTAAATTCAGTGGAATGGTCTTTCTAATCTCATGCCTGAGGGTCCTACTGACCAGTTAAGAACAACAAACCAAAACAAAAAAATTAAAAAAAAAAAAAATCACCACAGCCAGCATCTCTTTCCCTCACTCACTCTCTTCCTGCATGTACTCCTTTCCTTGCAGACAAACCCGTAGGCTACCAGGAAGCAGACTCTTGAGGACCTCACAGAAGCTTCCCCCATTCTATTATTTCTACCCTTATTCCAAGGTCCCTATTTTAGGAGATTCTTCCCAGTTGTGAAGTCATGAAGGTACGTGGTATAATTTAAGTGTACCCGAACTGTGAGAGAAACGGAAAACAACACAGCGTGATGTGAAATATCTACACACATGTTAACTTCATGAAATTAATGCCATTCCGATACCTTTTTTATTGAACATACTAGATCTTTATTATTATGGCTAGATAATTTGGGCAAGTGAGTACATAGGTTTGTGGAACACGTGAATATATAACTGGCTTATCAAGTTCAATGGGAAATTTTCACATGGGCATGTGAAAATGTCTATGTGAAAACAGGCATGTGAAAATCTGCCTTTTGTAAAAGGCCAAATTTTGTTACCAATAATTAAAACACAAATTTGAAATAGAACGTGGCATTCAATTTAATCTGCTTACTATTGTTCAAGGACTTCTAATAATAATTGGTATAATAAAGATAACCGTGGAAAGCAAAAATTCCTACTGTGGTTTAAAAAAAGAAAATTCAAGCAATCTGAGGCAGCCTTGCCAAAAGTCTGGAGAATCAGTCTGTTTAGCAAGTGGTGTATGTAAATAAATAATCAAAGATGCTACTAAAATACAACTTGGTAAACAGGCATTACCTATTTAATAAGTACAATATATACATAGAATTCTCTTGAAAAGCTTCATTTTATACAGAAACATATTTACAAAATGAACAGTGTAATCAAATTAAAGATTATCTGTACAACACACATGCACACATGTGTGTGTGTCTGTGTGTATATGGACTTTTGGAAGATAAACAAGTTTCATCATTGTAGTCAAAATGGACAGCCATATGCATTTTAAAAAAGGATTCCATCCCAGAAAATACATCTTTATTATACAATTATATTTTTCATTTTTCTTCCTGAAAATTCTTCATGTTTGGATACTTTTTCAATTATTTTCTCTTGTTCAGAGCCTTGAAAAATTTCAGGTTTCTAGTGCCACCAACTGGTGTTAAAAATTAACAATCTTAGTGTCAAAAAAAGATTGTTTTGTTTTAAAAAAAGGATATTGAAAAACAGCCTACTAGAGTCAACATTCATAAGGCAAATTTACCATACTGAGTAGCAACATGATAGATAAAAAATATTTTCACCACAGTAGCATATATAACATTTACAGTATTAATGGTTTTTAATGTTTTGGTTTCTTTCTACCAGTAAGTCTTGGTCTAACTCTGTATGAAAAAACTCTTTAGAAAATAATATACTGGTAAAACAAAGTTTAGGAATACACACCAAAACATGATTAATCTCTGTGAGCATCAAGTAGGCATTAACAGTTTACTAAAATGGCAAAAATCAAATACCTTTTGACAGTCTTTGGATTTTTTTTCTTTTTTCTTAAAGAATAATTAAACATCAAACTCTGACAGTTAGGGAATGTGTAGACCACCGTGAAAACAGTGATCTGCTCTCAGCATACCCCAGAGCAAGGATTCATTTCCCAGAGTTCATGCCACAGTGAGATTTCTGGGCCATCACCTGTACAAGTGGATTGGCCTTCTTCCCCCAGCAGCTGGCTTTGAGCTACAGAGGCTCCAAGAGCTGCTCCTACTGCCTCCCCACCACTGTCACTAGACCACAGCGCCAGGAGGACAGCAACTGCTCTGATTTGCTCACCAAGAAAATCACAGTACTCGGATGCTGCCTCACAATAGCAGGTTTTCAATACACGTGTTTTTTAAGTGAATAAATTACATGGTGGTAGCCTGAGAGAACTTAAATCAAGACAAATCGCTTTAAATGGTGATGACGACAGAAAGTTAATAAAGAAAGCAAAACACCAAAGTTCAAACCCATTTCTTTGCTCAAACCCACTATTTTCATTCCTTAACACTTAGCAGGCTAAAGTTTGAAGTGTATGGGAAAAAAGGGAGTCACAGTAAGAATTCACTTCAAAATTAAAACCTAGAAAAGCATATAGAGATGTACACACACAAATAATAATTTCCTGCTCACAGAAACCAAAATAGTGCTAACCAAAACAACCTCTGAGTTGTACAACTAACAATGAACATATAAAATAAAATTTGCCCCAGATCTCAGGTTTATCCAGACCATTTTCCTCTTCCAGACACACCCACTCTTCTCTCCATATATTCAATATATTAAGAGTAGAAGATCTCTAAATCCTTACATTAGGAGCTTTTTGTGAACTGGTATAAAGATCTGATATATGCACATCTTTGCACATTACTTTGCTCAATTCTAATCCATACACAAAAAGATATGGTAGAAACTGAAGAACAAAAGGAAAATAAAAGCATTTTCTTCAAAAATTTCCACAGCTTGAACAATAACAGCAAGTCAGAATTTTTTTTTTAATTTTTTTATCAGAATATTTTTTATAATAGCTTTCCTCTAAAGTAGTGCCACCATTTGACTTCTCCAAATGAACGGTGGTGGCACAAATGTTAATATTGGAATGTTTCACTTTTATATGTAATAAAATGTATTTATTTTTGAAAAGTGTATAGACATAGGACACTATAGATCTGATCCCTATTTGGTCTCCATTCACACATTTTTGTGTCTTGGAGGAAAAAAACAAATATTGTAGTGTATGAACCTCTATCACAGAAGTTAAGAAATTTAGTTATGTTGGCTACTCTAAGTAGTCTTTATGAATATCAGTGGTATGTCTAGAAAAAATGGGAAGGTAATTCAAATTTTATTGCACTTACCCTCTTACCTTATTTTGATAAATTGTTGGTAAAAAGAACAAGACACCTTATGGTAAGACTAACACTTCTTACAGTTATTTTAAAAAGATGTTTTTGGACTTAGACCTTCATTCTGAAAAGATTTTGGTTTTGAATGGCAAGACATAACTCGATATACAGAAAAGATAAGATGCTGCATTGAATCCTTAGTAAAAATTTTGTAAATGATCATTTTAAACAATGATTTTAAAAAATGTTAAAACACATTAAAGGGATATTGCCACCATGAGCCCAACTTTTAGAGCCATACAATTCCTTAAAGGTTTTTAAACCATCATCCTAAAGCTTACTTCTCTTGAGAGAAAAAAGGATGCAAAAACCTAAAACAAAAGTGACAATTGGGGCAACATCTGCATATTAGCCAAGGTATCCTATTACAGAAATGATCTGAATATAATGAAATGTGAAAAACCACACTCAGAAATGATGGTAAGTGACAAATTACAAGAGGAAGGAACAAAATCCAATGATGTAGAAATACTGATACTATGACTGGCAACACTTAAGTGCATATCTTAAATAATTATTGTAAAAATCCACAAGGATACACAAATTTGGCTCTAAAATTCCTTTGGTTACAGGGATATAATTATTTTATATTTTAAACAAAATAATTTAAACAAAATGTACTGAAACATATCACTTTGGGAACTGTAAGATCCCTCCATTGGAATATATAATTGTATCAATGGTAAAGAATGGTATTCAAATGAAATAATTAACAGAGCCATATGCTGGATTCTCTCAGGAACTGGGTCTTCATAAATATCTTAAACATTTATCTTTATACTTGATGTCACTAAAACTAAAGTATTTCAGTTTCAAAAGAATTCATCATTCATCTTTCTATTCAAATGACTAATCTCTTTCACATTTTAAAATACAACTGAAGTCCACAAATCTAAGTGAGCATGTTATTTAAAATCATATTTTGTGTAACTGAAAAATAAAAAAAAACTCAACATTAACTCAAGCAGTTTGAATCGGAAAAAAAATGTAGTTAGCACGGATAAAGAAACCTGACAGAGGCATACAATGTCTGATCACTGCTAGCTACCAAGAGCTGGCTCTCCTATTAGCTTCCATGAAAATTAAGAGATTTAAGGACTCACTGGCATCCCTAAAATACAACCAAATGTTATCCTGGAATGTAAAACAAAATTTTAATCACTTCAAGTTTTCTTCATGTTGGAAAAACAGCATTACTGCTGAATAATTAACGTGTGTCCTTTCATGCATAATTTTAAAAAGCTGAATCATTTTTGACATCATATATTTTCAAAGGAAGAAATATGGAGAAGGGGTTTTCAAAAGCCCTTGTAGTCCTGTTCAGCACTTCGCAGGACTATCAGCGATTTCAGCTATTCTGATTCAGTGACAGGCTGTCCCTATACAAACACAAATTCCATCAAAGCTTATTCTCTTACAGTATACACAGCAATGCATTCGTATTGTAAAAGGATACTTTTTTTATACAGATGAAGCAAAACAATTTTTTACTGGCTGACACACAAAGCAGGGAAAAGTTTCCAACAATACTGGGCAGTGGCACCTGTTCCTTATGTGGCTTGTCTGTTTAGTGACCAAGAGCTGTGTGTTAGGTTTTCTTCATCCTCTGTTCTAGTTCACGTTGGTGTTTAATAAGACGTTCTATTTCTGTTCCAAGTGTTTGCAGATTTTCCTTTACCAATTAGAAAAAGGGGGAAAGGAAACAGAACTATTAAGTATTGTAGTCTATGGATTCAGTTTGAACTGTTTTTTTGCTTAAATTTTGACACTGAAGGGGTGAGGATTAGTCTTCAACGTTCTGTGGTATAAACCGGGTGCACAGCAGTTTTCAGTAGTAAGACCTGCCCATTCTGGAATCAATTTATCGAAGCTATGGCAAATTTTAGTGCACAGATTTGTTACTAGATTTACAACTTTATTTCTAACCGTCAAGGCCCAAACATAGTACAAATAGAATAGTCGGGTTGGGTAAAAGCTGCAAGAAGTCAAGCTGGAAAATACATTAGAAAATGAATGTCTTAATCCTAAAATAGAGTCTCAGCAATCAATTATAACTAACTATACACATCAAAGGCCACCCGACCGCAAAATAAATAACTGTCCAATAGCTAAGCTGCTTTTTTGCTTTTTCCTTTCCTTACTAGCTAAAGAAAAACACAAAAATCTTATCTCCAGGTAAAAAGGCTACCTCGCGTTACAGAACCTGTCCATTTACAGGCTGGCTCACACTAGGAAAGGCACCATTATGCCATGCTTATCTACTGGCTGGTAAGTGAATGAGAAATATAGATACCTTCAGAGTAATATTTTTTAGTAACATATCCTCCAGAACAGCCTGTAATTTTCTGTTGATCTCCAAAGAGAGGTCCAGGGTTAATCCACTATCCGCTGGATGAGATGTATATAAGGATGCCATAATTCCACCCCGTCTACTTAAATGGACTTTGTTAAAATCAGATGCCTCTGAAGAAAGTGTGCCTGATTCTTCCCGTAAAATGTAGCTCTGAATTATTCTGCAAAATAAAATGACACTGTCAGTTATATACTTGCAGAATTAAAAACGTTAGAATTTACGAGTCAACGAATCATAAGCATGAAGATGA
This sequence comes from Mustela erminea, assembly GCF_009829155.1. Taxonomy (NCBI): domain Eukaryota; kingdom Metazoa; phylum Chordata; class Mammalia; order Carnivora; family Mustelidae; genus Mustela; species Mustela erminea. Next base: position 76,030,859 of record NC_045627.1, read on the forward strand.
TTAGCATAAAACAAGCACCTATTAGGTTAATAACAGTAATATGTTAGAAAATAATTTTTCTTATTCACATTTTTTTTTTTTTTAAAGATTTTATTTGAGAGAGTGCATGCCCATAAGCAGAGGGGAGGGGCAGAGGGAAAGGAAGAAGCAGACTCGCTGGTGTGCAGGGAGCCCCACTCGGGGCTCTATCTCAGGACTCTGGGATCATGACCTGAGGTGAAGGCAGGCACTTAACTGAGCCACCTAGGTGCTCCCAGATGATGTCTTAATCTCATTTTTGTTCAACATAGTATTTACATTAAAGATATACAAACACTGATTTTCTAGTTCTTTCCTTATTACTTTAATCAAAATATTTTTAAAAAAATTTTTTAAAGATTTTATTTATTTGACAGAGCACAAAGCCAGGGGGAGCTGCAGGCAGAGGGAGAGGGAGAAGCAAGCTCCCCACAGAGCATGGAGCCTGAAGCGGGGCAGATCCCAAGACCACCATCCCCCAGCCAAGAGCAGACGCCCAACCGACTGAGTCACCCAGGCACTCCTAATCAAAATATTTTTGAGTAATTTTTCTTTATTTATTATTTCTTTATTCCATTTGTTAATATTTTCTACCTTCTTGTTACTAAACTTAGAACTTCATTCATTTTCCTAGAAGATTTATTTATTTTAGAGACAGAGCACATGCACACGCATGTGTGCGCGAGCAGGAGATGTAGGAGAGGGTGAGGCGGCACAGGGCTCGATCTCAGGACACTGAGATCATGACCTGAGCTGAAATCACCAGTCAGACACTTAACTGACTGAGCCACCCAGGCACCCCCTCTTTTTCTTTTAAAAGTCATGGGCCAACTTTTCTTTAAGCCTAAAATGATTTCAAAATAAAAATTATGGGTAAAAAGTTGCAATATATAAAAAATACCTCTTAAAAGAATACGGTATTTGTAAAAGGAATTTTGCACAGCAATTTTGTTTTGCTTGTTTTTTTCTTTTTACCAGGTAAGGAAAGAAGTCCCAAGGCCCAGAAAGCCCAGCTCTCAGGAGGGAAGAACAAGCTACTGGAGGGATGAGGAAGAAAGGTTACAGGCCACAGGGTCAGGATGGAGAACCCGCAGGTGAGATGAACAAAAAAACCATGTCAGAGGCCAGTTAGCAGGGGGACAAAACGGAAAACAAAACTGCATGAAAATGCATCTCATAAATGTAACTGAGAAGAAGTAAGGTTTCATGCATGGCACCAGAACAAAGAACAGTGGAGCAAATTAAACCTGCACAGGACACCCCGCACAGCAGATTCCAGGCTGTGCTGACCAGGCATCCCGCCCACCCCACAGGAGGCCAGCACCATCCCTCTCAGGGGCCAGGATGCCCCAGGTCCAGAAGGTCACCATTCAAAAGGCCAGTTATTAGCTTGAGGCCCCTGGTGCCCAACTACTGGGAGCTTGAGAATCCAGCTTTTGATTTTAGGTCACACTGACCTGGTCCCAGTTGGGTCCAAATCCCCAGCTCTTGGTCTGTCACCTACTGGATTAATGGTGACTCTGAACATTTAATGACTTGACTTGAACACCACCAGTTTATTTATTTGTCCCTGAGTTTAAAGAAATCAATGAAATTTTGTTAAGTCACAGGCACAGTATCTTGTACTTGCCAGGTGCCCAATAAATTAGCCACTATGTCCTACCCGAAAGGAAAGATAATCCACAACCCCGTATCTCTCTTAGAGCCACAGTCATGAAAATCAGAAGCTAAACCTGTGCTCTTATTAAAGCCAAAGATCGGAGCGCCTGGGTGGCTTAGTTGCCAGACGCTTCGGCTCAGGTCATGATCTCAGGGTTCTGGGATTGACTCCCACATCAGGCTCCCTGCTTAGCAGGGAGCCTGCCTTTCCCTCTCCCATGCCCCATGCTTATGTTCCTTCGCGCGCACGTGCTCTCGCTCTCTGTCAAATAAATAAATCTTTAAAAAAAAAAAAACAAAAACACAAAACTAAGATCTATTGAACTACAGATCACCTTAAAGACCTGTGTTTTCTTTCATCTCTGTATTCCCAAAACCTAGAACATAGTAAGTGAACAATAATAGACTAGGAACTGAATGACTAAATTTAGAATTATTTTTTGAAAGACTGGCTCTTGATATGATTCATTTTGAAAATAGCAAATTTATATAAGTAATGGTATTTCAAACACAGATTGTGTTATAATAATACATACTTAGTTTTTTTCCTAATTTCTTCCACCAACTGTTTGATATGATCCTCCATAAATTCTATCTTTTCATTTTTCCGGGCATGTGCTTTTTGCAGCCTAACGATCCTCTCGATCAACATGGCCTTGTCCACTTCTGGGAAGTTATCCACAGCTACTGATGACCCAGTATTTTCTGGAGATCGATCTTCTGTACTGCTTCGAGCATTGAGGGACCCTGAAGAAAAAAAAAATCAGTTTAGATATTGTACTCAGTCTAGAGTCATCTGCTAATGTCACATACTATTTCTTCTAGTATAACCTACAAATACGCGATCTAACAGAGTCGGGCATAGAACACAAGTCATACCTGGCCTGAGTTCTTATTTCTGAATAAATGAATGACAGAAGTACCAAAAGGGCCTATTATGTCTCTCAGGAACAGGATGAGGAAGCAGCGAAAGAAAGAAGAAACTCAAGCAAAAGTAAAAACAAGAAGTCTGAAGTGAAACTGAGAGCCAAAGACGGACAGAGAAGACAGAACACAGCCAGCGGGTTATGTTCTGAAACTAGTCTCCCTAGGCTCGAATCCCACTCCTCTACTTTCTAGCTATGTGACATCAGACAACTTATTTAAGTCTCTGTGCCTTGGTCACTTCATCTTAAAATGGGAATATTATTATTTACCTCCTAGGATCCTTATATGTGAAGTGCTTAGAACAGTGCATATAAGCACTCAGTAAATGTTAGCTACTATTACTTTCATCAACATCAGTTGAGAAGAATTTCTGATCTTCTTTATCCTACAAACATTAAGTCTTTTTTCAACTCCATTTTGTAGATTTAAGACAGTGATATACCCTATCCAACGTCACACACTAATAAATGACAGACCTGGGTTCTACGCACTTATGTGGAGCTTCAACCCATGTTCTTTCTACTATGCGATTTTCCCACTACTCTAACAGTTGATGTTTCTCCCCAGTGTGCAACTCCTGGGAGAAAGTGTAGTGTCATGGCACGCAAGGACTCCAGAGTCTGAGAGCTCTGTCACTGTGGATTTGGGGCAAGTCATGGAACCACTCTGAACCTTTGTTTCCTCATCACTAAAATGCAAACTGTAACACTTCACAGGACTATTCTATAGAGTAAATAATATGTTTAAAGTGCTTGGCATGATTCCTGGCATTCCAAAATGACAAATACACTAATATTTTGCTAATTACCATTTCCACAATGATATGAATCATAATTTTATGGACTCCATTCATTTTCACTTCTGAGCACAGACGTATCTACCATGGGAAAAGCCAAAAGATGTAAACATACATGTATATATAAAAAATCTTGATCTATATTGATCATCTCATTAGTTTTCAGGTGTTAAAAAGTAATACAAAAGGGGTGCTTGGGTGGCTCAGTCATTAAGCGTCGGCTCAGGTCATGATCCCAGGGTCCTGGGATGGAGACCCACATTGGGCTTCCTGCTCAGTGGGGAGCCTGCTTCTCCCTCTCCCACTCCCTCTGCTTGTATTCCCTTCCTCACTGTCTCCATCAAATAAATAAAATCTTAAAAAAAAAAATACAAAAGTAAAAAAAGAGAGAGACCATATTATAACAAATCTCTCTATACGGATGGATACAAATTTAAATTTAAAAATGGAAAAGGAAATTGTCAGAAAGAACTTTAAAGAAGCAGTGGGTAAGATAAGAGGAGGTAGGGACACAGATCATCTAGAACCCCTTGGCAAATATGAAACCCCAGATAATGATGAGAACTTATTTAACTAGACATAATACTTTTTATAACTCAAAATGGAAAAAAAAAAAAAGCATATCAACACTTCCTAACACAAAAAATGCTGCTACTTTTTACAATCAGTCACTAGATAACAACTGAAACCAGAAGTTTTTTACCTGATGAACTAGAACGACTCCCCATGCTGCTGACTTCTTTATCATAGCTTCCATTCTCCACCTGATCTAATTTCTTTCGTGCTACAGAAAAAAGAAACAAATTATTGTGATAATTATGACCATTTGCCCCACCATTTCTGATTTCAATTGCTAAAATCATTCAGGCAAAAATGGCTTAAACGGGAGGGGCGCCTGGGTGGCTCAGTGGGTTAAGCCGCTGCCTTCGGCTCGGGTCATGATCTCAGGGTCCTGGGATCGAGTCCCGCATCGGGCTCTCTGCTCAGCGGGGAGCCTGCTTCCTCCTCTCTCTCTGCCTGCCTCTCTGCCTACTTGTGATCTCTCTCTGTCAAATAAATAAAATCTTTGGGGCGCCTGGGTGGCTCAGTGGGTTAAAAATGGCTTAAACACAAGAGAAATTTGTGGAATACATACTTCAGACAGGAGGTTGTAGCTGTCACTCATATAAAATGATATTTAGAAATGTACAGGTCACATACAACATACACAGAAACACCAGGATGACATCACTTAGGCACAGCAATCTAATGTTCAGAGTCCTGATGGATTTAAATGATCTCTACGATACCAGCAATTTCCCTTCTATTATAGCTATAAAAACAAACTGAACCCTTATGGCAAACATCTGAATATATTCATATTAAGTAAATACTAAATCTCTTAATATTATATTTCACCCTATTTTAACACAAAGTAGTGAGAATAGTAGAGATTAGGAAGTTAGAATACGTATCTTAGGCATCTTTGTATCAAGCACACAGCACAGTTTAAATTTTTAAATGAAAGAAATCTGGGTTCCAGTCCCAGCTGTTAATCCTTGTGTTCGGGTCATTCATAATCTGTCTGGGTCTCAGTTTCCTCTGAGATGAAGTAGGTTAGGGCTCAACAATCTCCAAGGTAGAGGTCGATAAGGTGGGTGCAGGTACCCGAGGTGCTGCACAAAACAACTCGATGCTTGTATGGGGAGAAAGTATTGAACTTCCACTTCCACTTGCATTTCATCTGATCTTTGAAAAGATTCTGTTTTTTAAAATTTTTATTTATTTTTATTACATTTATTTTAATCAGATTCTATTTTGCATGGTTTTTTAAGGTAGAGAGATACATTTAAGATTTATAAATAAATATATATAAATCTGAGAACAAATGCTTAAATACTTTTTACAGATTGAAGTATGGGATCAAAAAAGTTTAGACACTACTGCCCTCAAGTATATTCCCAACTTTCACATTTTGGGATTTTGTGAATAAATGTCCTTTAAAGAAGATTATGTTATAAACTATTCATGGAACTCTAAGAGGTTTAACGATTTGGTTTATAAACATTAATACATTAAGAACATACAGCACTAATCATTGTGATAGAACCTGGTGTAAAATATATTTTTTCTATAAATCCTTAATGACTAAATGGTGCAACATTACGGTCTAAGTATTCGAGAATATTATACCTTGCTGGAGTTGTTTGGTAAGATCTTTGACACTGGAGGCATGTTTACGTCTTTGGGTTACTAATTCATCTTTTAGTTCTTCGACCTGGGTACTCAATGCTTTAACCTCTGTTTGTCTACAGGTGAGTTCTGCTTGCAGAGTCTGGACCTCCTCTTTTCGCAGTTCTTCCTCTTTTGACAATCTACTTTCCTAAATATCAAATAAGATCAAACAAAAAACACCAATTTAAAAACCTGTTTGTTTCCATTACCACTCCTAGTTCAGAACCTGAAAATAGGCTGGTAGATTCTTTCAGAATTGCTCCTTACCAGGTTTTGTTTCCCACACTCCTTAAATTCCTTATATAGGAACGGAGGGGGCATATTAACACATCTGCCATTTTATACATGCAAAACAGTCTATGTCAGAGGTCTCTATTTTGGACTAACATCTCAAATTATTTTCATGAGTAACTTGAACATACTCTGATAACTGAGAAATATTAAACTGTTTTAAACTATAAAAATATAGAAATTTGAAATACTTTAAAAAATATATAGTAATTCCAGGGGTGCCTATGTGGCTCAATCAGTTGAATGTCCAACTCTTGATTTGGCTCAGGTCACGATCTCGAGGTCAGGAGATCGGGCTCTGTGTCAGACTCTGTACTCAGCGGGAGTCTGCTTGAGATTCTTTCCCTCTGCCCCTCCCCTCTTACATGCATACTCTCTAAAATAAATGAATAAATCTTTTTTTATACACACACATATGCAGTAATTCCAGTTACTAAAGACAAAAACCATGGTTTTCTTATATTCAAAAGTGAAACACTTTTTCAAGCATTTTAAGGAGGTATTTGGTTATAAATTCTATAAATAGGAGGGAAAAAGGACACTCTAAACCAGTTGGAAGGAAAAACTGACACTTCTCACAGCATTTGAAATTACCAGAAAATCAGACCAATTAAAAAAAAAAAAAAAAGAGTTCAACTTAACTACCAGTTGGTTAATGCTAACAGGAAAATTTAATTTGTGCTTCTTGTAGGTTGCTTTAGAAGTTAAATGTAAATGTATACTTACCAAATTAGTATTTGTCTGTTTCATTTGTTCACATTGACTTTGTAACTGACTTTCACTATAGGAAAGCTTATCGAATTGTGACTGCAAAGAATTGGATTCAGATTGGAGTTGTGCATTCTTACTAGTGAGCTTTTCTGTAAATAGTAGCAACTCAGATTCTCTTTTCCTACTGCCTTCGATGTCTTTTTGTAGGTCGTTAATCAAAGAATTAAGACTTTCCACTTCTTCCTTCAAATTTTCAATTTCTTGTTTACCTCTAAAAAACAAAGTTTATACTTAAGAAAAAATAAACTACTAAAAGACATTACATTAATGGTTTGGGATTTCCATCTAATAAAATACTTTATAAAGATAGTTTTATTCATCCGAATTATTTATTTGGATTTGTAGGACTACCTAATAATACACGCTAGAAACTAAGAGCTGCAAGATAAGTAGGACTGACATGGGCCCTGCTTTCAAAGAGCTTTTAGTCAAGTAAGGAAATTACATAGGTGATAAAACGTTTTTGAAGATGAAAGCACAGAGTGGGTTGCCTAACCTAGTATAAGTGATGTTTAAACTAATAAAGTAGGGGCTAGAAAACTTCTCCTGTAAAAGGCCCAGACAGTAAACAATTTAAGTTTCTACAGCATATCGTCTTTGCGGCAAGCGTTCAAACCCTGCTGCTGCAGTGTGAAAGCAGCCACAGATAACTCATGAAGGAATGAGAGTAGCTGTGTTCCAAAAAAAAATTATTTACAAAAAAAGGCAGTGGGCTGGATTTGGCTCATGGGCCACAGTTTGCTACTTCCTGATCTGAAGAAAAAGTAGGAGTGAGTGGAACAACAAAATATGTTCCAGGTAGAAGAAACAGGATGTGCTAGATCTAGGAGAGAACGAGAATGACTTTCTTGTTGGCACTAACAAATACATGTTCTATGCTGATGAAGATTAGGATGGCACTATATTCCCAGCACTTAACACAGCAAATGCTCACAGAAGACAACCAATCCACATTTGGAAACAACTATTGCTGAAACCCAAGAGTGCAAAAAGGGAAGGCACAGAGGGAGAAGCAAGGTCAATGATGCTCTTTCAAAATCATGCCGTGGCATCTGAACTTACTGGATAGTCCTTGAGGCAATGGGAAAGCACTGAAAGGTTTTAAGATTTCTTTTTAAAAAAATTATGTTGGGGCGTCTGGGTAGCTCAGTGGGTTAAAGCCTCTGTCTTTGGCTCAGGTCATGATCCCAGGGTCCTGGGATCGAGCCCCACATCGGGCTCTCTGCTCAGCGGGGCGCCTGCTTCCCCGTCCCTCTGCCTGCCTCTCTGCCTACTTGTGATCTCTGTCAAATAAATAAATAAAATCTTAAGAAAAAAGATTATGCTAACTGCAGTGTAGGAAATGGATTACAAGGGAAGCAAAAAACAAAACAAAACAAAAACCTCAACAAAACCTAGAAGCTGTGGTAGTTTTCCAGATGAACGGATAATGGCAGCAGCGGTGGGGGTGTGAAAAAGAAATGAACTTGAAAGATACTGAAGAGTTAGCACCAATACTACTCTGTGACTGGTTAGATGTATGAGGAGAAGGAGAGGAGAACCAAGGAGGATGCGCAGGTTCCTGGGCTGGAAAACCATGTGAATGCTGCACTCATCACTCACCTTGGGAACCTCAGAGAAGTGTATTTATGGGTGGGACGGATGAATCAGTTTGGAACATATTATAGTCTGAAGTGCTTTTGACACTTGTATGTCTGGGGCTGAGCCAAAAGGGCTGAAGATAATGACTTGAAGATCCTGTAGCACACTATAGGAATAGTTAGGACCACTCAGGGTATGACAAAATAGTAACAAAATAGGTATATGACAAAGAGAAGGCTGCCAAGGAGACTGAGAAAAGGAGTGGCCAGAAAGTGGGGAGGAACACCAGGAAAGCATGATATGAAGTCAAAGGAACAGACAATGTTAAGAAAGATAATGGGCTTAATGGTTTTAATACTGAATATTCAAGCAAGCATCTGCTAGATTTAAGGAGGCATTAGCAGTTTTTAATGGGATCTTGGGTAGAAGCTAGGCTGAAGTGAAAGGGGAAAGAGAGACAAAGGAAGTGAAAGCATGGAGGAGGGATATAGATTTTACAACAATGTTTGGCTCTGAAGGACAGAAAAAAGTGGGGGAACATCACAGCAGTTTTGACATTTCTAATAACAAAAGGTAGAAAAACAAAAAGTAGAGAGAAGTAAAAGATAAAGGATAAAGAAGAAATAATCCAGGAAGCCCCCGAGAAAGCAAAAGCGCTTGGGATCCACAGAAGTAGAGAGAGCAGTTCCGTTCACAGGGAACGGGAACATTTATTCTGTAACAACAGAAGAGAAAGAAGAATGGTTGCAGATGCAAGTTCATAAAACAGACAGAAGGAGGTTGTATGAACAATTACCTGCAGCTCCCATTTCTCCTGTGAAATAAAAAAGAGGTAACCTCCTGCCAAGAGGAAATACTGAGGAGAGGGAGACCAGAAGTGTGAACAATGAAGGAATGTCTGGAATAGATGCTTCAAGGAGGGGGAGAGGCTGTGACTAGAAAATACGGTAGGATTAGAGGTCATTTAACACTTCCAGTTGAGGTTGCTAACCATGGATGTATCCCAGCACCAACGTGAATATGGTGAGGATTTTTAGGAATATTGAGCAGCAGCCTTTGGTACGATATGAAAAAGAAGGTATTTGGATCCAGGCTCTGCCAGGTGATGTCATGAGTAGAGTTTAGCTAAATGGCTCTACAAGAAGCCAAGGAATAATGTCAGCTCCTGACCTAGCGCTACGATACACACAAAGATACACATATACATATATATCTACCTTTTAGAAATAAGTACTGTAAGTAGCATAATTTGAACATTAAAGAATGGATTAAGAAACTAAAATCCATTGTTTTATAAATCGCTACTTCCAATACTTAGTGAATATAAACTTTGATTTTTAAAAGCCATAAATAATAGGAACTTCAAAGATAACCCAAAAAGTTCAAATGAAAACAGGAATTTTAAATTTTTTTTAAGGAATTTTAAATTTTTTAGCTAGTAAAATTATAAAATTATTCTTGTTTAATGTAATAATTACATTTAATAACAGAATCTTGAGATAGAATTAAAAAGCCTATTGATTAGCATAAAACACAAGTTGCTTGGTTTATACCTTTGATGCTGCTCCTGTATCTGATCCACAATTTTCACTTTGTCCAATAAATTCTGAATTTCAGCTTTTTGGCGATTAATAATTTCCTTATATTTGGATAACTCATCTTCTGTTCTTAATCGTTCATCTTCTAGACATTTCACCTATCAATATCATAACCAAAGTAGATTATCAACAGTATTTTCTTGTTCCTTAATTACTTCATTAGTGATTATATATTAATAATCCAAGCTAAGGGCTCCGGGTGGCTCAGTAAGTTAAGCATCAGACTCTTGATTTTGGCTCTGGTCCTGATCTCAGGGTTGTGAAACTGCGCCTCACATCGGGATCCACACTGTGTGAGCAGCAGCTTGAGATTCTTTCCTTTTCTTTCCCTCTACCCTCCCCCACCACTCCCATGCCTGTGCACTCGTTCTGGCTCTTGCTTAAAAAAAACAAAACAAAAAACAACTAAGCTAAATTCTGGAACAGGATTAATTAATGTGAAGAAAATGTAATGGGACGTTAACAGTCCTGATTAACAGTCTCTGATTTCTTGTGATTTAGTCACAGGAGTTTCAGCGTGTCACATTATTTTTGCTGAATCTCCATATCCTCACATGAAAACAAGATATACCTTCCCCATCTACCTCAAAGAACTGGCACAGAGAACAAATGGAAAGGCACATGAAGGACACTCTGAAAATTATTAAATGATGGTAAATTCAAGGTGGAAACTTAAAAGCCTATTTCTAAAGAAATGCATGATATACAATGATATTTCACATTCATATTAAAAGGAATGCTATTTTTACAATGAACACTATACTAGATTGTTAGAAATTAAAACTGTACAAGACTATACAGGAGAAATATAAAGTCTATTATTTTCTGTCACATAACATTTCTAAATTCCAACTACCTCACCAATTAATTTGCCGGAAGACTGCCTTGTAGTAGGGGCCCAGGATAAGTGACAGAAAACAGAAAATGTGCTATAAAACAGGAATGTCTGGCAAATACTTCAAAGGGACCAAAGTGAAAGACATTTTCATTTCAACAAAGAGTCCATTTTACTGTTAGGAAATTGGTATTCTACTCTCTGAGTTCTTTCTTTCAGAATGAAAGTGTTTCCCCAACACTTAAAAAAATCAGAAGGAATCTAAAATTAAAGATATTTCCCCTTCCTCTGAAATCAAGACTGGAGATTTCCTTACCTTTGTTCTCAGTGTTCGTAGTTCATCCATACCCTCCTTAAACGTCCTCTTCAGATCTTCCAGTTCTTTTATTTTGGCGTGATGCATCTTTTAAAAGGTTTAAAAGAAACCACAAGTCATTATGTACTAAACAAGACCTAAAATTTATTGCCTATTCCTTCAAAAAGGCCTTCAAAGTGGGTGACACCACTCATTCTTTCTCTCCCTCTGTATTTATTGCCCAATTCAGGGTATGTAAAGAACAAAGCCACTCACCTCTAGCTGGTCAGATTTTTCTTGCATTTGTTTTTCAAGTTCTCCTTTTGTGACTCTAAGCTTGGCATCAAGCTCATTGGATTTAATTTCTTCTGACTCCTAATGGCAAGGAAATGAAAATGTGGGGCTGGATTTTTAAAGTTTTATACTTTGGAAAGTGAAGGCGTTCGCAAATTGTGAAATGTATATCTTAGGTATTTAAAAATTACTAGTACTCAAAAGATTTTAAATATGTCAATTCTTCATGAACAAGAATAGCACCTAAGATATATAACATAATACAGAATGGGTTTTAGGTTACACATTTCCTTGTATTCTTCATTCTGCTGATATATTCTAGTGTTTTTATTTGTTTAAAAACTTCTCTAATAAGATCTCTAGTTAAGCTGCAAGTACTTTACCACAGGAAATAACCTGCCATTTATTTAACTGCCCTAGCAAATCCATTCCACACTTCAAATATTACAGATACAAAACATTAATGAAGCAAGAGTACTGACATTTGGTGCAATTTTGTTACTAATCTATTTGAAAAGTTAAGCATACCTGATATGTTTTTATCATATCCTGACAATTTTTTCTTATCTGATCAGCTTCTTCCTTCGCTTGAGTTAGCTTTGTTGTTGTTTCTTTGAGTTTATCTTTGGTTTCCTGCATTGATAAAAAGATAGTGTGAGATAAGAAAAGATACATATTGGTCTCTACCCCAGTCCCTTACACAAAGTTCCTAAACCCCTTGTCATTTCCTAAGTTGTAAGAACACTAAGACCATCTCTTATTGCAGTACTGGTTTTTACCTCTGTTCCTGATACAGGGTTCTTGAAAACCTTGTGATTTCCTGGGTGGCGAGAGTGTCTTTTGTTCTAATGAGGCGCCTGTGGGTAGGCTCCCGCGTGCAGGCTGGTCACCAGAAAGACCAACTCATGATTAGCAGTCTGGAATCCAGCTCACGAAGGAGTTGATGATTGATCATTGATCATTCCTTCATAATAAACCCTCCATAAAATCCCAAAGTATGGGGTTCAGAGAGCTTCCAGGCTGCCAAGTACAACCACGTTGAGAGCGTGATGTACCCCAACTCCACAGGGACAGAAGAACCTACGCTTGGGACCCTCCCAGACCTTGCTCTATACATAGCTCTTCATTTGGTTGTTCATCTGTATCCTTTATCATACCCTTTAATAACATGATAAATATAAATGCTTCCGAGTTCTTTAAGCAAGTCTTCAAACCCAAAGAGGGGGGTTGCTAGAACTTCTGTTCTATAGCTGGCTACAGGTGCCTGGCCTTGTGGCTGGCATCTGAAGTATGTGCATGGCAGGGGTCTGGGGGGACCTTCTTGTATGAATGAGCCGTGATCTGTGGGATCCAATGCTATCTCCAGGTGGATGTGTCAGAGTCAAGTGAAACTGTAGGACAGCCAAGTGGTATTAAAGAGAATTCCTTGTGGTGGGGGAAAACCTCCACACGACTGGTGACCAGAAGTGTCAGAAGTGAAGCGTTCCTTGTAAAAGTAAACGAGATTCACAGGGAAGAAACACACAGCAGGGAGAACTGGGTTCTTCCCTACACTGGAGAGGGAAAACAGTCTGTCCTCCTCCTACATAGACAGTGACAAGGTTGGGCCCAGTAATGTGATGATGGTAAGAACAACGACCAGAGTAGTCCTGGCACTGCCATTGAAGGGTTGGATTGTATTCCAGAAATAACAATGCTTCTGACAAAAAACCGAAGTGGATTGTGCAGTTAACCGATAGCCATTAAGTTAAATTTGATAGTTTTCAGTAAATCACTAGAAGTAATTAAGCTGGTAAGACAAGAAGAACAAACTGTTAATAGATCTTCCATAAAGCCATGTGTGAGTGATAACGGCTCACACATAAAATATAATTCTTTGCTTTACAGCCATGGTATCTATTCGAAGATGTCTTTTTTTTGGGGGGGGGGGATAGAGAGGGAACACAAGCAGGGGGAGTAGGAGAGGAAGAGGCAGGCTTCTTGCTGACCATTCAGGGCTCAATCCCAGGACCCTGGGATCATGACCTGAGCCAAAGGTAGATGCTTAACAACGGAGCCACCCAGGCGCCCTATTCAAAACCATCTTCTAGATCCATGCTGCAATTTGGTTTCTGTTCTTCAACACTCCCCTAAAATATCAAATCTGAAGATTTTCTAGGGATTACTTTCTCATCAAGTTCAATTACTCTCTCTCATTTTCTATTCTTGACTTACTTGCTGCAGTTCTGACCACACCTGACTCTCTGGATATTCTTCCTCTGTTTCTATTACAAGACCACATACTACTGTTTTTCCCCTTTCCATTGTTGTCTTTTCTGCCTCAACTGGCTTTCTGATTCCTGTGGCAATTTTCCAAATAAAGCCCTGCTCTGCAGCTCTTTTTCCCCAGTTCTTCAGATCACCCCCCAGTCCCAGGTCCTGGGCTCTCATGTGGATTTGAAATGAGGGTTTAGGTACCACCTCCTAGTAGCTGCCCTTCAGAAAAGGGTAGAAGCTGCTATACTGCCTTCCACAGACAGAGTCCAGGGCAGTCCTGGATCAGAATAATTGATACTCTGTTCTGCAGCTTACATGTTTCCCCCACTGAGGACACAGCTTCTGGACAGCATCTAGCTTAGCATCTGCCACATACTCGTTGTTCATGTGGTATTTGCTGACTCTATGAAAGAATCACTAATACAAGCCTTTGGTCTAGGGAGGCTGGTCTTCCTAAACATCAATACTCATCTCCCATTTTTCCTTTTTTCTTAATGTTCCTCCACTTGGAATGTTTCTCTTCATCTTTTGAACCAGCTAAATTGCATCCATATTCACACACTACTTCTTTTATGTCATTTTTTGGAAAGTTTATCATACAATTAAGTACTTCCAGTTGCTGATCCTTTAATCAGAACTTGTGGGTTTTTTTTTTTTTCTTAAGATTGTATTTATGTGTGAGAGAGACAGTGCATGCAAACGAGCAGGGGGAGTGGGAGAGAGAGAAGCAGACGCCCTGCTGAGCAGGGATCCCAACGTGGTGCTCAATCGTAGGACCCTGAGATCATGACCTGAGCTGAAGGCAGCTGCTTAACGACTGAGCCACCCAGGTGCTCCAAATTTATATGGGTTTTTTTCCCCCACTTCTGTATCATCAATAATTAAAACAGCTTGACACACAGTAGGTACTCACTTCATTCACTCAAAAAATAGCAACTGAGAGATTCCTATAATGCTGAATAATTAATAAGTAAATGATTGAATAAAAGAAAAGTTTTGGTTAAGGGACTATGTTTCATTTATTTACTAAGCACCTGCCATATAAGGCACTGTTCTAAGCTTTGAGGAAATATTTAACTGTAAGACAGATAAAATCTCTACTCTCATAAAGCTGGTATTCTAATGATCACAGATAATACATAAAACACGTAAGTAAAAATATGTTACATTAGATAATGACAAGTGCTAAGGAGTAAAAACAACGTAAGGGCACAAGAGGGTTTGAGGGAAGGTACGCAAATTTAGAGAGCCAGGGAAAGTGTCACTGAGAGGTGAGAGATGTGTAAAGACCTGAACGAAATGAGCAAGAAAGGGCACCTGGGTGGCTCAGTAGGTTAAGCCTCAGCCTTCGGCTCAGGTTATGGTCTCAGGGTCCTGGGATTGAGCCCTGTATCAGGCTCTCTGCTCAGCACGGAGCCTGCTTCTCCATCTCTCTCTGCCTGCCTCTCTGCCTACTTGTGATCAAATAAATAAATTTTTTTAAAAATCTTAAAGGAAAAAAAAAGAAATGAGCAAGAAGATTTGCTAAGGGACTAGATATGGTGACTGAGAACTGAAGGATAAACCTAAGGTTTCTGGCCCAGGCAACTAAAAGGATGAACTACCATTTATTGAGATGCGGGAGCGATGGAGGGCAGGCAACATTACCCACTCTGTTTTACACATGCTCCGTTCAAGATGCCTGTGAGTCACCCAGACACCAGATGTCAAGTAGTCACCTGTAAGAATCTGGAATTCTGTGTAGAAGTTATAAATCTAGGAATCACTAGCACAGTTTTCTATGCTATGTTTTCCTATGTTTAAAGTTACATGTTTTTCAAGTTCACTAATCTTGTCTTCTGCAGCATCTAATCTTCAGTTAATTCTAATATATTTTTCATCTCACTCAGTGTATCAATCGGGCCTTTTTAAAATCTTCAATGTTTCTCTGTAACAAAGTCATACCTTTATCTATCTTCTTGAATATCTGGAGTATATATATATATTTTTAATATTTTATTTATTATTTATTTATTTGACAGAGAGAGAGAGGATCACAAGTAGACAGAGAAGCAGGCAGAGAGAGGGGGGAAGCAGGCTCCCCACTGAGCAGAGAGCCCGATGCGGGGCTCGATCCCAGGACCCTGAGATCATGACCTGAGCCGAAGGCGGAGGATCAACCCACTGAGCCACCCAGGCGCCCCTGGAGTATATTTTTTATACCTGTTTTAACATCTTTACCGACTTCTTTCATCTATGTCATTTCTGGCTTAGTTTCTATCAGTTGATCTTTCTTTACTTCTCATTATAGGCTATATTTTCCTGTCTCTTTCCATGTCTGGTAATTTTTTATTGGATATCAGACATTGTGAATTTTATGTTCGTAGGTCCTGGAGATTTCTGCACGTACCTGAGTATTTTGGGCTCTCTTCCAGCTACTCTTTGGGCTATTCTGCAAATAACATCATTATTTGAAACAATTTGATTTGAGGCTTTCTTTCAAAGCTTTGCAAGATGGGTCCATAACAGACTGTAGTCTCAGGCTAATTAGTACTCATTGCTGAAACAACACCCTTCTGAGGGTCACTGGATGCCCCATATGTTAAGAGGGCTTTCTCTTGGCTGGGGAAACAGGAATAGTTCCTACCAGGCCTCTGTGACCCCCTACGGGACTGTTGTCCCTACTCCTTTCTGATCGTTTTTTTTCCACCTCTAACTTTCTCACACATATATACTGATCAGTAAGTAGTGAGCTAAATAAAGAACTGAAGGGAACATACTGCAGCTCTCCAAATCTTCCCCTTCTGTGGTACTCTTCTGCCCGACTTTCTATACTTCCGACTCTCTCTCCTCAATTCCTGGAGATTGCTGGGATCTGTCTGGGTTCCTCTTCTTTTGCTGCAACCTGGAAACTCTCCAGGCATTACATCTTGCTTGCTTTCCTTCATTCAGAGATCACTGCCCTGTCCTGCCTTTGTTGCCCCAAGCCTAAAAATCTTCATTTATTTTCTTCTTCTTCTTCTTTTTTTTTTTAGGTTTTTTAAGGTGGGAGGGTAAACCTAGACCCTGCTCTTCCATAATGCAAACACGACAGTCATGGGAGAGTTATAGAACTGAACATAGAATACAGTTTTACTAAGTGGTATAATAGCTTGGTTAAAGGGAGCCCTAGCTTCTAATAAGTGGGATTTATGAGTTAATCATTTAAGAATGAGGCTATTGTTGACAACGTGATAACTTTCAGAGAACAGCATAAATAATAAGTAGAAGTGCCTTGTTGAAGGAATACATCATAAAATATACCAACCCCTAGTTGCCCATTTGGTCTACAGCATATTACAGTCTCTTACATCCTACCGGTCTGGATACTGTCTTAATACCCCAGACTCTATTCCTCAAGCTTTCTCTGAAGCAGAAATGACTGGCAAGCACCCAGCTCAGTCAAACCACGGTTTACTACCACATCTCTTTCTGGCTGTTATCTATGATCCAGTGAGATTATTTTATCCTGGGACCAAGTAGGTAAATAGGTAGCAACCACTAGGTGAGCAAGTATATAAGGCACACTGGGGGAAGTTCTTTACCACACTCAAAATGAAAGTTTTGTTTTTTTTTTTTTCTTTTTTTCAATATTTTATTTATTTATTTGATAGAGAGAGAGATCACAAGTAGGCAGATAGGCAGACAGAAAGAGAGAGGGGGAAGCAGGCTCCCCACTGACCAGAGAGCCCAACCCGGGGCTCGATCCCAGGACCCTAGGATCATGACCTGAACTGAAGGCAGAGGCTTTAACCCACTGAGCCACCCAGGTGCCCTGAAAGGCTTTTGTTTTTATGGGCTAGGTGTTAAAAACACATTTTAGTTTAACTTCCAAGGGAATTTAGGAAGGGGAATAAATGAAATTGTTTCTATTGTTTGACCCAACTGATGATTCTACTGATGACAGAGCTATCCAATCTACTTAGTCTAAGACTTTAATTCTGGTAATCAGACCTGGAGGCCTGATCAGACGTTAATGATCACAATAAATCCAGTAGCCTCCAGAATCTCAGTATAAACACCTACGACTGGGTGTGCAGGGACTAGAAACTAGAGGACACCTGGAGAAAAATTTAAGAAGAGGAGTCTTGGCTCTTGTCCACATTTTAACAGGTAGCCAACACTGCTTAGTCATTAAATCTTGTATTCTTTGATCCAGAGACTCCTTCTCACATCTATTAGGTAAATACATAAAACAGATAGCCAGGATCTCATTCCAGATACTCTCTGAAAGCGATTACTCTGTCCTCTATGACTTTTAGAGTGTCCATACTATTTAATACAGTGCTGTTCACAGGAGAAAACCCAATAAAACACTTGCTGGTTAAAAAATGCCTTTAAAAAGAATTGGTAAAGGCATGCCTGGGTGGTTCAGTTGGTTAAGCAGCTAACTCTTGATTTCAGCTCAGGTCATGGACTCAGGGTCCTGGGATCAAGATCTAATTTGGGCTCAACACTTGACAGAGAGTCTGCTTGAGGATTCTCTCTCCCTCTCTCTCTGCCCCTCCCCACTGAATGCACACTTTCTCTAAAATAAAACAAATCTTTTTAAAAAATGTAAATGTGCAAACAAAAAAAGAACTGGTAAATTTCTAATTTTCACATACTAGGGCAATATGCTTGCTATTTTCATTTTCTAGCAATCCATACAATGTAACCTTAGTATGTCAGTCTTTTTTTTTTTTTTTTTTTTAGTATGTCAGTCTTAAGACATTTGTCTTAACCTACTTACAGAGTATCTAGTTTCATCTGACCTGAAAGTCGTTATTAAATATCTATTATCACCCATTTATTAATACATATGGTCACAGAAGACCAAATTTTAGTCTTTCACTCTCCAATGCTAGCATTCTAATAGGTTTCAGGATCCTGTCTCTTAGGGCTATAGATGATGAGGAGAAAAGTGCCACAGATATTAGATATGACCCAGTATTATGTTCAGATCTTGAAGGAAATCAGGTAGTTTAGAAATTATCATACTGCAGAACTGGGAGTTTTAGTTCTTCATTCTGTAACTGAAAGTAAAGGAAAATTTTAAATGATTTATAGCCCTATGGGAACTGCAAGGATTTTTGCCTTTACTCCCTTCTGACAATTCCTTCCCCAATATTTGGTAGAGATCAGCAGTCAGTCCAGAACTTGAGGAGAGCTGCTGTTCTCTATTCTTTGATTACTGTCAACACAGACATCTCTCCCTACAGTTTTCTGTGATAATATCTGATAATATTATATGCAAAAATGTCCAAATGTTATTAACAATTCTGCTGACTTAGAAGTATTTAATGAGGGGCATTTGGGTAGTACAGTGGGTTGAGCCTCTGCCTTTGGCTCGGGTCACGATCTCAGGGTCCTGGGATCAAGCCCCACATCAGGCTCCCTGCTCAGCGGAGAGCCTGCTTCTCCCCCTCTCTCTGCCTGCTGTTCTGCTTACTTGTGATCTCTCTCTCTCTCTCTCTCTCTGTCCAATAAATAAATAAAAATCTTAAAAAAAACAAAAAAGATTAGGTTGGAGGAAACATTAAAAAAAAGTATTTACTGAGATAATCTATGATTATGATTTGAAACAATACCATTAGCCCTATTTTTGAAAACTTGGGAGCTGTTATAACATTGCTCTTCTATTTAAATATTTCAGAGTTGTTCTTTTCCTTCACATTCTATCATCTTCAGATTTTTATTAATTCTTATACAAGTTCAGTTAGTGCTTAAAATGGCATCAGGTACCAGCCTTTATGATCATTTTTCATTACATTACTTTTTTTTTTAATGATATTCATTAGGCATAATACCAATAGAATTATATTTATAATAAACAGATATGGAAACACTCTTTTAGCATCACTGATATTTTTTAAATTTCCAGAGTTTGCTTTCTATTTTGACAACCTACAGACTCTCCTCTTTCCCCCAAATTTCTGACAATGTTTAATATAAAATACAGATACCAAGAATTGCTTAAAGAACAAAGTCAGTTTTGGAATTGTAAATAATGAATGATAAAATTTAGTATTTTTTTTACAATTTATGACAAAATATAACATTCTAATTTAAGATGTAAATCACACAAGGAAATATCTTTTCACAATCACCAAACATTTAAGCCCAATCTATCCCACAGAAATCACTAAATTAAGCTTTATGCCTTATTAACTTTACTGCATTTGCTTTTTAAAAGATTTATTCATTTTAGAGAGAAAGTGCATGTCCACCCATGCAGCGGTCAGGCCAGGGAGAGGGAGAGAGAGTCCCACGCAGAATTCGAGCTGAGCATGAAGCCTGATATGGGGTTCTACCTCCTGACCCTGAGGATCACAGCCTGAGATGAAATCAAGAGTCGGTCACTTAACTGACTGAGCCCCCCAGATGCCCCTGCATTTGCTCTTAAAACTGGTTCTGATAATTTTTCCACTGCATTACAATACTTACCTTGTGTGAATCCATTTCTGCTTTTAATTTGTTTTGTGCCCATTTTACTTTAATGACATGAGAGTTGATATCTTCCTTTAATTTGTCAATTTCTCTGGTGAGTCTAGTAGTTTCACTTTCCTAAAACAATATCACTAGGTCATGTTTTTTCATTTAAACCATCAATCAATTACTTGTTTATCTTTTATACCTCCTCAAAATAATCAGTTTAATAACACTATATTTGAGGGTTAGCATACTATGACCACCATAAACCTAATTCAAAGTTCAAATGATAAGAGAGCAGCAAAACCCTAAATCCAATCAATAGACATAAGATGATTAACATTTATTTCAAACAACCAGATATGTTGCAAGAACAAGTACACCTTTATGATTCTTCTCACTGGCTGGCATTAAGGTGAAATACAAATTAAATTTTTCTAGAATTCCTGAGAACAATGACAACATTCCTGGACTAAAAGTTAATTAATAAAAAAAATAACATTATCAAGAAATGATAATTGACTAGAAATAAGACCACGCCATGAGGCTGCTAGTTAAGAGCAAGGACTCTGGAATGCTCAGTAATTAAATTTCTTTGGGAAGCATTTAAAGAGAACATGTTTTTCTTTAAAAAGAAAAAAAAAATTCTATTCTATGATAAATAAGTGTTACATTAAGATTCCAATCAAAATACACGATTCTCACTGAAAAACTCTTCATATCTTGATCCTACTATGTATGTATTTTACCAAAATAAAATGTTCTTTTGGAGCAGAAACTCATTTCTTCAATAGATAGATATTAAAAGAAAGTTTTTAAAAAATATCTATCAAGAAAAAGTTATTTAATAAACAACATGTATCAATATCTCATTTTTCCCAGCAAAAACCTTTTCAAAACATGTAACAAGATACTAAATTAGATGCTAAATAATATAAATTATAATATAAATATATATTAAAAATATAAAAACATATCAAATATATCAAACATAAAATATAAATATGTAATATAATATAAATAATAAGACCCTAAAGCATTCATGTTCTCAGAAGGTATATTAACAAAAACAACTTTATGTGTAATAGTGAATTTAACCACATAGTTATGATTATTTGATTAGATAAGGAAAAGCAAAAAGAATAAATTTCAACTCAAGTACACCACCACAATTTATACCTTTGTCTCATACAGCTGGTGCAACCGTCCTTTCTCCTGAGAAAGCTGCTTAATTTTGTTAGTGTTTTTCTCAGATTCTTTATTCGCATCTCTGAGTTTTCTTTCAAGTATCTCTTTTTCCTTTCGAAGATCTAAAGATTCCTTCTCCCCTCTTACATACTTCATTACCATTGCTTCTTTTTCCTGGCGTGCCTCTTCACATTTTTTGTTGGCCTTTGAAAAATATCCAGCATTAATAAAAATTTTTTAGAAACCAAAATAAAAAATATTTTTTGTAATATTACCAATGTATTTTCTGTTTTTTGTACAACATTCCTAGGACGTGTGTCATGAAATTTTTTAATGAAAGGAAAAATTAAAAATCACAGGAAAATGATACAGTGAACAAATTAGTATCACTAATACTTGTGGTTTTTTTTTTTTTTTACTTTGGCTGACATAGTTGGTACTTTCTGTTTACTCCTCCAGATCCACTTTTCTACTCTTCCTATCCCACACTGTGCTTTGGGAAGATGGCTACCATGGACTATCAATAAGGTTCCTTGCGCCCCTGTAACTTCCAGCCAGTCAAAAAGAAGGCACCAGTACAGACCAAGAGTGAGATCTGGCTCCTCCATAATCACAACAGGTTGGCTCAAGGCCACGATGAAGTCAGGTGCCTTTACCATACAATTAGCCACTCTGAGTAGCACTACCTGTTCCCTCTCCTTATTCCTTTAGCTCAAAAGAGTAACAATGGCTTCTCAAGCACCACAGGACCCTGCATTTTCCCCTTTGGGCCCCCTATACCTTATCTATACCTTTTGTAAAGAGTCCCTTAATTAAATTTTCAAATCAGCAGTTTCTGTTTTCTGTCAGGACCCTGACTGTATGGCTGACAACTCCTAAAATCTAAAAAATCTTAGCTCCCTTGCAAAAAGTAAGTAACTGTATGCTAATTAACCATTTGACTTCATGTATATGAAAAACTTTCTAAAGTATTTCACTTAATGGGGTGCCTGGGAGGCTCACTGGTTAAGTGTAGGTTCATGATCTCAGGGTCCTGGGACTGAACCCAGATAGGCGGGCTCCCTGCTCAGCAGGGGGTCTGCTTCTTCCTCTCTGTCTCTTCCTCCCTCATGTGCTCTCTCGCTCAAATAAATAAAATCTCTAAAAAAGAAAAAATAAAAAGTATTTCACTTAATAAAAAAAATACCTAATTGGACTAAATGTGACATCTATACACTCTTAAAATTGTTTTCTAAATGTGACATCTATACACTTAAAATTGTTTTAATATAAGCTGATACTCATATTCTGAAGTTCTATGCAATGAAACTTTTACAGAAAACCCTTCATTTAACTACATTTAAATTCACAATTTGCAAATATGATGGAGCACATATTTACATTATAAAAGATAGAACCTTAAACTTTAGGGATTTTCAATGGTATCTAGTAGTAAATGCCAACTGATGCTATAACTGAATTGAAGATGGTAAAATGTTAAGAGAATGTAGGAAAAGCTCCCATGCTCTGATGAAAACTGAAAATAATGTCTCATGAAGTTCCTATAAAGCTGATGAGCATATCCAGTCAACACAGAATACTATACATAGAAGTACCTTTTTTTTTTTTTAAAGATTTTATTTATTTATTTGACAGAGAGAAATTACAAGTACACTGAGAGGAAGGCAGAGAGAGAGAGAGAAAAGGAAGCAGGCTCCCTGCTGAGCGATGCAGGGCTCGATCCCAGGACCCTGAGATCATGACCTGAGCCGAAGGCAGCGGCTTAACCCACTGAGCCACCCAGGCGCCCCAGAAGTACCTTTTTAAATTGTACAATTGGGATTTTCCCCCCACTGAAATAGCTTACTAATTTTCTAGAGAAATTAAGGGAAACACTGGAATAGGAACGTCAGAGATCCCTGAGGATTTTACAATGTAATTGTGAGCAAGGACTGAGAAAACTGTGCTGGAACGGGTTTAAAGAATTAGCTATGTTTTTTAGGTAACTGAATAGCTATCTTTAGAAAAGGTAATTAATTGTAACATCAAATTAAAAAGAAGTCTGGATTCACAGGCTGATGCTCAGAAACATACTGGCTTTTAGAAATAAGGTAAGTTGTGGTTTCTGTCCCAGAAGAGCTCACTCCCCAGTGTTAACAACATATAAACAAAACATCTACACATTACATGCACAACATATATACATAAAATGTACAAAGAAATGCGAAAATGCCTAAAGGTATAAAATAGCATGACTTTCTAGAGGATACCAAGACATTCTGTAGGATTTAATTTTGGCCTGTTAGTTGGGACTGGGGAGGAAGTAGTTTGAAATAGACTAGTACAGATTAAATCTTCAAAGGAAGAAGGGCTCCTCTTATTGTGCTAATGAGTTGAAATTTTATCCAATAGGCAACGGGAAGCCAAAACATTTATAAAATGGAAACTTTTATTAAATGTATGTTTTAGTAAGATAACTGGGGGCAGGATGGAGGCATCACTGAAATTGAGAGGCAGAAAAACCAGAAAAGGGACAGAGAAAGTAAAATATCACAAGGTTCTTGACTATAGCAGGGATGTCCTGTTACTCAGTCATCCATGGATCAGCTGCGAAGGAATAACCTGGAGTGCTAAAAAAGTTCATGTTTCTAGGTTTCAACCCAAACAATGGCAGCACCTGCCTCCCAGAACTGCTGGAGTACTGACGATACAGTAACTACTACTTAAGCTTCCACAGAAAGTCAGTCCATTTACCATACAGATAAAGGAAGAAGAGCCAGTAAATCTTTGAATTTGACCAGCTTAAGACATATACCATTGACTTGGAAGAACTTAAAGAAAGCATGAATAAGATAATCAACAGGATTCAACAGCCGGTTAAAATTAAAATAATGAAATATGGCAGATAAACTATCCCCATCAAAACACCAAAAGTTTTAGATGAAATATAAGAAACATCCTTTTGTTTTTTTTTAAAGATTCATTTATTTGAGAGACAGGGAGACCATGCACACACGTGCGGGGGAGGGGCAGATGGAGAGGGAGAGAAGCACTCCCCACTGAGCCTGGAACCCACTGGAGGCTCCATCCCACAATCTCACATCCGTGAGACTACAACGTGAGATGAAACCAAGAGTAGGACACTCAACTGACTGAACCACCCAGGCGCCCCACAAACATCCTTTTAATAAACAGTTGAGCTCTCAAGAAAGTATGAGAAACTCCCCAGGGCCAAAGAAGCTAGAGGAACCAGGAATCCAGAATGGAATGCTACGCGCCTGAACTCTTCATTGCCCTGCAGACATTTCTCAATACCAGGCCATGGGGAGATAAAGGGAACATGCCATAAATTCCCTGAGAATTTATAAATTTATACTCTTGTAAGTCTGAGGTTCAAATTCATTCTACCTATCTAGTCTGAGAAATGGAAAAACTTCAAGCTGGAAAATTAAACTGGGTAATGTACTGTGTGTGTGTGTGTGTGTGTGTGTGTGTGTACACACTCATACTTGGAATCTATTTCTAAGTAAAATTTACAAGGTTTGGTGACTCTACGTGAAGGATAAACTAGTGTTCATTTTGCTATTCCTTTACCTTTTTATGGGCTTGAAAACTCAAAAGTTGAGAGGAAAAGGTAGGGGTAAAAAGGAAGGAAGGAGATGTAGAAATATTTAAATGAAATAATCTCGAAAATCTACATAATAATACCCACCTCTTAGCATCATTGTGAAGATGAAATAAATTGCAAAGTGTTTTTTAAACAAGGCCTGGCACATAGCTAAATCTCAAAATATTAGCCTCTATTAGTAACTTCACCTAAATTCTTCATCATTATAGAAGCAACAGTTACATAGTGGTGAATGCAACATGTTGGCCATTTTTTAAAAAGGAGTGGAATGAAGGAGTAAATCCGGGAATACATACATGCTTGTCTATGCAACAAACATTTGGGGAAGAACACACAGGAAAGTGGCAGCAATGGATACCTCTGGGAAGGGGGAAAATGGAAAAAAAGGTTTGGAAGAAGACTCATTTTTTAACTCTTTGAGTTGTTACAGTGTATATCCAACTACTATTCTGTTTTTATTCTAAAACAAACTTCAAAGAATATACTGTTTAAAAAGCTTACCAATTGGTTCTAGTTAGCGGCTATTTTTGAGTTTACTGACATCGTAAGGTCTCATCTTATTTCTCTTCAGTTAGTACAAAAAGTTTGAGAACTAATAGCATAGGTTTGAAATCATCATATTGAAAAGAATCACTGAAATAAAGGTTGAGGTTCATCTGTTTCCTAAAGTCCTTCTAGAAAGCTACTTATGGGGCACCAGGGTGGCTCTGCCTTGAGGTCAGGTCATAATCCCAGGGTCCTGGGACTGAGTCCCACATTAGGCTCCCTGCTCATGGGAGAGCCTGCTTCTCCTTTTCCCTCTGCTGCTCTGCCTTCTTGTGCTATCTCTCCATCAAATAAATAAATAAAATCTTTAAAAAAAAAAAAAAAAAAGGAAAGAAAGCTACCTATGATAGTAGCTTCAGGGTAGAGAGGACAGGATCCATCTCACTAACAGTGTTAGCAGTCAGTTAATACTTTCTGATTCAATTCACCATAAAGACGAACAGTTGTCAGGCATGGTGCTAGGAAATGAAGATAACTAAGATTACACATTTAAGGAGGTGTTCAGGGGAAGCTCTGTTGTTGAGCATCTGCCTTTGGCTCAAGGCATGACCTCAGGATCCTGAGACTGGGGCCGTGGCCTCCGGCTCCCTGCTCAGCTGGGAGTCTGCTTCTTCCCTCTGTACTGCCCCTGCCCCCTCCAGCTCCTGCTTCCACATGAGGCGCTGTCTTAAAATCTTAGGGGGGAAAAAAAAAGGAGGCTCTCAGGTAATAATAGTAACTAAAACAGTGTTTAAATGATCTCTTCTGATGTAGCCATCAAAAGAAATAAAATCTTGCCATTTGCGATGACGTGGATGGAACTAGAGGGTATTATGCTTAGCGAAGTAAGTCAATTGGAGAAAGACAATGATCATATGATCTCCCTGATATGGGGACGTGGAGATGCAACATGGGGGGTTGGAAAAGAATAAATGCAACAAGATGGGATCAGGAGGGAGACAAACCATAAGAGACTCTTAATCTCACAAAACAAACTGAGGGAGAGGGTGGTGGGGTTATGGACACTGGGGACGGAATGTGCTATGGTGAGTGCTGTGAAGTGTGTAAACCTGGCAATTCACAGACCTGTACCCCTGGGGCCTAATAATACATTATATGTTAATTAAAAAAAAAATGATCTCTTCTGAAATCCATATATACCAACTCAAAAAGATGATCAAGGTGTATTAAGTGGGGGAAAAAAACCCCGAAAAGATGCAAAGTAAGATTCCAATCAAGTAGGAGGAGAGTAAGTATATGAATACATACACAAAAGCTTGTGGGACTTATACATGTATATGTACTAAAATACATAAACAAAATCCCAATAATTGGCCTCGGAACAAGGAATGGAATAGCAAGGATTTGGGTGTAGGAAGAGAGAAGTACAAATGAAGGAGGATTTTCACTTTTTGTTCTGTATACTTCCTTGTTTTTTTATCTTTTGAAGATTTTATTTTGACACAGAAAAGAGAGAGAGAGAGAGAGAGAATGTGCACAAGCAGGGGGAGCAGCAGAGAGAGAGGAGGAAGCAGGCTCTCCGCTGAGCAGGGAGCCTGATGCGGGGCTGGATCCCAGGACCCTGGGATCATGATCTGACCTGAAGGCAGATGCTTAACTGACTGAGCCACCCAGCACCTCTGAATGCTTCCTTAATTTATTAAAAATATTTTTGTAATTAGCACATATTTATGTATTGCTTTAGCATTTTAAGAAAGATTAATTACCTATTCTATACCACTGATACCCAAAACAGTCTAACAGATTAGTTTATATTAAACAAGAAAAAAATCACCAGAATATAAAGTTAATAATAGTAATAATTTGAAAAATACCTGTTCCATCCGATGGGCCATCTCTTTATGCAACTGCTGAACTGCATTTTTAGCTGCGATGTCTTGAGCTACTAGTTTATCTTTGGAAATTTTAACTTCTTTACTAAGTTCTTCTATTCTTGATTCTAACTGTAGAGAAAATTATTTCCAGATTATTTTTATAGCTATACCAAACAGACCACCAATACTTCAAATAAATATAAACAAAGAAAGGGAACACAGAGAACATACACCTCAAACAGAAATCAAAAGTAAATGGTAGTATAATGCTTCTGAATCTCATCAGAACTAAGGCAGTATAAAGCTGATACAGATTCTGATAAGATGGACATGGTAAGCTCTAGAACAATCACTACGGATATAACTCAAAAAAATACAGTGAAAATATGAAAGAAATTCAAATGTTACATATTTACTTAATACAAAAGAAAGCAGTAAGGGAGGGACAGAGGAGCAAAACAGACATGAGACACAGAAAAAAAGGCAAACATAAATGTACTGTCAGTAACAACATTAGATTGTATTAAATAACCATATCAAAGGCAGAGATTGTCAGACTGGAGTAAAAAAAACAAGATCCAACAATACACTATCTATTTGTAAGACATGCCTTAGCTTCAAAGATACAGATCAAAGAAAAAGGATGGAAAAAGATACAGCAAGCAAGTAACAACCATAAAAAAATAGGAGTGGCTCTACTAACATACAAAATAAACCACAAAAAAAAGTTACCAGAGAGAGGAATATTTCTTAATGATTAAATGGTTAATTTATAATAATTCTAAGTATATATGTACCTAATAATACAGCACTAAAATACATGAACCAAAAAGTGACAGAAATGAAGGAGGTGATTCATAGTTGGGAATCTTTCAATAATGAACAGAACTAGACAGAAGATTGACAAGCAAACAGAGGAGACTTGAGGCAAAACTATGAAACAACTGATCTAACACATGCAACATTACACCCAACAAGTGGGAGAATACACATGCTCATCAAGTACACGTGGAATATTCTCTAGGACCAAACATATGCTAGGTCATAAAATAAACCTCAATAAACCCAAAAGACTGAAATCTATGGATTCTGGGGAGGGTATGTGCTATGGTGAGTGATGTGAACTGTGTAAGACTGATGATTAATAGACCTGTACCCCTGGGGCAAATAATACATTATATGTTAATCAAAAAAAAAAAAGACTGAAACTTTATGAAGTATGTTCTTTAACCACAATGAAATGAAACTAGAATCAGAAGCAGCAAGAAATATGAGAAATTCACAAATATGTAAAAATCAAACAACACTTCAATAAATGGGAGAAATCATAAGGAAAATTAGAAAATATGAAGAAATTAGAAATAGAAAGATACAACATACCGAAACTTAGGGGATGTATCTGAAGCAGTGCTTAGAGGGAAATTTATAGCTAAAAACACCTGTATTAAAAAGAAGAAAGCTCTCAAATCAGTAACTCAAACTTTCCTCTTAAGGTACTGGAAAAAGAAAAGCAAACTAAACCTAAAGCCAGCAAGAGGAAGGAAAAATAATAAATACTAGAATGAAAATTAAATAGAAAATAGAAAAATGGAAAATTCAACAAAATGGTTCTTTGAAAAGATTGACAAAATTGACAAGACTTTAGGTAAAAAAGGGGGTGGGGGAAGACTCAAATTTCTAGAATGGAAATAAAAGAGGGACATACTGACCTTACAGAAATAAAAACAGTATAAATGAATACTACAGCCAATTTAACCTGGATAAAATAAAAGGACAATTCCTAGAAGGACAAAACTACTGAAATGGCTCAAGAAGAGACAGAAAATCTGAGCAGACCTGTTAAGTAAGGAGATTTAATTAGTGGATTGCCTGGGTGGCTCAGTTGGTGATCAAGCCCCATGTAGGGCTCTGCTCAGCAGGGAGCCTGCTTCCCTTCCTCTCTCTGCCTACTTGTGATCCCTGTCTGTCAAATAAATAAATAAAATCTTAAAAAAAGAGAGAGAGATTTAATTAGTAAAACAAAACAAAACAAAACAAAAAACCTACCAAGAAACAGTCAAGCCCAGGAGACGCCACAGATAAATTCTACCACACATTTAAAGAATACCAATTCTTTTTTTAAGACTTTATTTTTAAGTAATCTCTATACCTAACACAGGACTCAAACTCATGATCCCAAGATCAATAGTCACACACTCCTCAGACTGAGGCAGCCAGGCGCCCTGAATTAATACCAAATTGATTTTTCACAAACTCTTCCCCAAGAAAGAAGAAACACTCCCCAACTCATTCTATGAGGTCAATATTACCGTGACATCAAAACCAAGAAATCACAAGAAAAAGAGCTATAAGACCCATATCTCTTATGAATACAGACAAATTTTTGATCAATGGAAATTACAGTACCAGCAAAACAATCCTGTAATATATAAAAAGAAATATACACCATGACCCAAAGCTATTTATCCTAGCAATGCAAGGCTGGCTTAACATCCAGAAATCATTTAATATAATGCACCATATCAACAGAACAAACGTAATCATTACAATAAATTCAGAAAATGCATTTAATAAAATTCAATTCCTTCATGATAAAAACAGAGTAGGAATAAAAAGGTACTTCTTCACAACTGACAGCATCTGTGAAAAACCCACAACTAGCATTGTAACTTAATCATAACAGGCTGAATGCTTTCCCCCTAAGATCAAGAATGAGAGAAGGATATCCATTCTTGCCACTTTTACTCAACACCCTACTGGAAGGTCAAGACCAGGCAATCAGGCAAGAAATGAAATAAAAGGCACTTGGATTGGAAAGGAATACGTAAAACTCCCTATTTGCAGATGTCATGATCTTGTATACGTAAAATCCTATGGACTGATAACTAATGGATATGGGGTTTCTTTGCAGGGGCAGAAGTGATAGAATGGTCTAAGATGGTAGTAAAGGTTGTACAACTAAAAACCACTGAACAGTAAACTTTGAAATGGGTGAATTGCATGGTATTTAAATTATATCTCAATAAAGCAAATGGAAAAAAAAAAACCCTAAATGTTAGCTTATAGAATATGGGTACTAATTTTCCTTGTGAAAGGATTACCTAGAATGACACTGTCCAATAAGATAAAAGCCATATGTGTAATTTATATTTTCTACTAGACACATTTTAAAAGAAGCAAAACATGGAATGAATACTAAACTTAATATATCCAAAATATTATTTTTGACACATAATCAACTTGAAAAATTGATAATTTACTTTTTTTATACTAAGTCTTCAAAATAAGTGCGTATTTCATACTTACAGTGTTTCTTAATTTGGACTAGCCACCTTTCAAGGGCTCAAAGGCTATCTAGTAGTTGCCATACTGAAAGGTAGAGATCTAGAGATAAAATTAAGAAAAAAAAATCCTGCTATACTGGCTAGCAGAAGAAAGAAGAATCCAATTTTCTCCTTTGAACAGGCACAACCACTAACAAGCTTATGAAAAGAACAGCTCTGGTTCTCTGCCATATACTTGCTCTGAAGTTTCTGGTCATCAGCAGAGACCCACCTACGAAAATGTGGCTTCCGTCCATTATTAAGCTTCCCTCACATTTTAAAATTCTAAGTTTGGTTTATTGTGGTATAGGTCTAAAGCACATAAAAATCATAAAAAATTTCCAAATACAATCACCTTCCAACCATGCAATGGTGTGTTAAGTATACCAAGACATAAGCAACTAAAACTTGATTTAATTTTTATTATCAATTGTTTACTGGTTTTTTTTCCCCATTACCTAGTTTTTGGTGAAGGGTGAGACAAAAGTCTTCTTAAGGCTAAAATGCTTCTAATCCTATCCACAGAAGGAAAAAAAGGCAACTCAGAAAAATAAAGAGTTCACAATAATACTGAGAATGAAATCACCTTAAACTATAAGCTTATAAATATTCTAATGCTAGATATAACCTTTAAGGTACATATTGCTGCTTCTTCCTTTAAGGGGTAGGAAGTCTGACTGCCAAATCAAATCTTTTTCCTCAGACTTCTATTATATATAGAAAAATACACCACATGTATCCTATAAAAATACAAATTTTCATAAGAGAATAAAAATCAGGCTATGATTCCCATTTCATAAAAAAAGAATGCTTTACACACCAAACAATCCTCTGCAATTAAAATACAATTTAGGTTACAGAACTTCAATTTATATACAAATTTTCAAGAATGTATTTATTTTAGAAATTGAAGTGTAGTGTTTAAAGATTTTTGTCTCTTTACCTGTTTAATTGTGCTCATATGCTGCTTCTCTGTTTCTGTTCTTTTTTTCAGTTCTTCTCTTAAATTGTCTTTTTCTGAACAAATGTCTAAGATGAGTTCCTGATGCTTCTTGTTTTCTTTAATTAACCTAAATATAAAAATAGCAGTATAAGTAATACATAATTAAAAATGGAGATGTGAAATATGTTTGCAGATTATAGATACTTATGATTAATATATTAACATTCCTAAGCAGTCCTTTTGTAATCATATATTATACTTTACAAAACATTTTCTGGCAGTCAGGCTATTAACTTCCTCTGTGAAGCTGTGTATTTCAAATCAAGTGAATTATAATCAGATAAAGAAAACCACACTCTCTCCAATTTACCACTTTGGGTATCTCAGCTATGCACTTCATCCCTTCAGGATCTGAACTCCTCCAGATCAGTAGTTCTCAGTCTGAGGCAAAGCCCTTCCAGGCATTTGCCTGGGAACATTTTTGGTTGCCACAACAGGGCTGGGGGGTTGCTACTGGATTCTTTTGGGTGGAGGTTGGGGATGTTAAACATTTTACAATGCACAGTACAGACAGTCCCACCAGCACCAAAGAATGATCTGCCCCAATGCCAACAGTGCTAAGGGTGAAAAACCTTGCTTTAGATTTTTTTTTCCTTGCTTTAGACTTTAAGAATATTCCGTCTACGGCCATACCACCCTGAACACGCCCGATCTCGTCTGATCTCGGAAGCTAAGCAGGGTCGGGCCTGGTTAGTACTTGGATGGGAGATTTTAAGAATATTCAATTAACATTCTAATAATAAAGAAACCAAAATAACATAAAAAAACATAAAAAATATAAAAGTTTGAGCAGAAATTTCATTTTGTGTCCCCTAGAAAAATATAAATAAGACACCTAAAGAGGCTAACAGCTAATACTTTGGAATTATTAATAGCAATAGCTATTAGTTAACACTTATTGCACAATTATATTTACTGTTTATCTTTTTTTTTAAGATTTTATTTATTTATTTGACAGATAGAGCTCACAAGTAGGCAGAGAGGCAGGCAGAGAGAGAGGGGGAAGCAGGCTCCCTGCTGAGCAGAGAGCCCCATGCGGGGCTTGATCCCAGGACCCTGGGATTATGACCTGGGCTGAAGGCAGAGGCCTAACCCACTTAGCCACCCAGGTGCCCCAACTAAGTTTATCTTTTTTAAAAAATATTTTATTTATTAATTTGAGATAGAGACACAGAGAGAGTGAGAGCGAGCATGAGAGGGGAGGTCAGAGGGAGAAGCAGACGCGACTCAATCTGAGAATCTGGGATCATGACCTGAGCCGAAGGCAGTTGCTTAACCAAAAGAGCAACCCCAGGCACCCCTACTAAATTTAAGTGCATTATTTAATATTCAGGTTTATGAAATAAGCCTATGAAATTAACCGTTTTATGAATTTAAAAAAAAAAAAAAAAGAAAAAGAAAAACAAAAACCCTGAAGCCCGCCACTTGTTTCAGGTCACAGAGTTAGTAAGTGCTTCAACTGAGATTTGGACCTAAGTCTAGCTCCATAGCCTACATCTTTCTCCTACTTTGAGGATCATTCATTCACTGGACAAATGCTTACTGGGTACGTACTATGTTCCTATACTCTTCTGTGTGAAGTAGGTCAGCAAACCATCCCCCGGCCATGGTGCTTACATTCAAAGGGAGAAAATAAAAACAAACACAGTAAAATATCAGATAGTGATCACATCCTATTAAAAAAAAAAAACTAAAGAAGGAGGGCAAGAGGACAGAGAGTGACTTGAGCAGTGATTTTATTTAATTTTTCAAGATTTTATTTATTTATTTGTCAGAGAGAGTGAGCACAGGCAGACAGAGTGGCAAGCAGAGGCAGAGGGAGAAGCAGGCTCCCTGCTGAGCAAGGAGCCCGTTGTGAGACTCAATCCCAGGACGCTGGGATCATGACCTGAGCTGAAGGCAGCCGCTTAACCAACTGAGCCACCCAGGCGTCCCTGATTTTATTTTTTTAAAGATTTACTAAATTTATTTGAGACAGAGCAATTACGAACATGGTCTGGGGTGGAAGGGTGGGGGGAGTAGAGGGGTGGGTGCCACCCACCAGATTCTCTCCAGTCTCCAGCAGACTCCCCACTGGGCACAGAGCCTGGCAATGAGGTAGATCTCACCACCCTGAGACCACCAGTGGAGCAAAAGCCGAGAGTCAGATGCTCACCCAACTGAGCCGCGCAGGTGCCCTTTGAGGGGTGCATTCGGATAAGGTAGTCAGGGTGGGCCTGAGGAGCAAAGGACCACAGCGAGGAAGCAAATCACGAAAATGTTTGGGAAGGAGAAAAATGTAACATGCAAGTTTATTAAAGCTCTTTGGCACAGTGGTTTAACTTAGATTATTTGATTTGGTGTACACTCAAGTTGTTGCAGAAAACTACCTGTAGCACAAGGATCCTGGCTGCAGTTCACAAGTAATCAAACGGTTACATCCAATGCACAACTAATCGCTCTTAATTAAGAATTCCGGTTAGGACCCTGGACAACACACTGATGTTAGAAAATAGAACAATGGATGTGTATACAAAGACATCTGGAAATAGATGCATTCAGGAAAATTTAAGCCAACGGTATGGAGTTTCAGATTTGCAAGATGAAAAAGCTACACAGATTCGTTGCACAAAAATATGAATTAACCTAACATTACTGAACTGTACACTTAAAAATAGTTAAGATGGTAAAATTTATGTGTATTTTGTCACAATCAAAAACAAAAACAAAAACTAGAAAAAAAGAGGGGTTCTGAATGCTTGAGAGATTACAGTTCACTGAATAAACCAAAGATGGTTTGGGGAAGACTGATCAACTAAGTAAGAAAGTCTAGAAGAGAAAACACTAGAAGCAAGGAGATGATTAAAAGCCAGTTACATGGGGTACTGAGGTGGCTCAGTTGGTTAAGCATCTGTCTTTGGCTCATGTCATGATCCCAGGGTCCTGGGATCAAGCCCTACAGGTTCCCTGATCTTCAGGAAGCCTGCTTCTCCCTCTGCCTCTGCCAGCCACTTGCCCTGCTTGTGAACATGCTCTCCCTCTCTATCAAATAAATAAATGAAATAGTCCAAAAAAAAAAAAAAAAAAGCCAGTTACATATCTAGTAATAGCTGGATTATGGTATATTTTTTTCTGTCAGCCTCCTGTACTATATAGACTTCCTCCTCCACTTTCTCTGTATATGTACATCCCATTCCAAATCTCTTAAGCATTATTCAAAAAAAAAAGAGAGAATCAGTCTGTATTTTAAAAAGGGTAGCATGTTTTACTTTCCTTTCTTAAAGGTTATAAAAGACTACCTAGGGGTGTCTGGGGGGCTCAGTTAAACATCTGCCTTTGCCTCAGGTCATGATCCCGGAGTCTGAGATCTGCTCCACTCCCTGCTCAGTGGGAAACCTGTTTCTCCCTCCCCTCCCTGCTTATGCGCTCTCTTTCAAATAAATAAATAAAATCTTTAAAAAAAGAAAAAAAAAAGACTAAACATTTGTTACACTTAGATATAAAAATCCAGACTAAAATACAGGATGATATAATACTATCAAGAAAAGATAAAATAAAACTAAACTATCATTGAAACAGAAATTAACCCCCAAATCCAAGGAAGTCTAAAAATATATTAATTACTGATAACCAACCAACTCTTCTCTAAATTTTCATTCTTAAAAAAACCAATGAATTTACAATGGGAATTTTAAGAAATTCTGAATCGCATGACTTATTTTCTTTTGAATTTCCCATAGTTTTGACATTATGCTCTATATTCTTTTGAAACTGAGAAACTGGAGTTGTCTTTATAAATATTTCTAGATCTGTAATGAACTCACATTAGTATTTATTCCTTTAGGCACATATTGAATAACTAGACAAACCTGGTATTTGCTCAATTATTTAAATGCATTATTTGTTGATCAACTACAACATGCATGTCTGTTGTGGAATTAAAAATGGCCAAGATGATACCTTCCCTTAAAGAATTCAATCTTTAACCCCAGCAGGGGGAGAAAATCCCCCCAAAATTAAAAACTTACTTCTTTATGGTGTGCTCTTGTTGTAAATACTTCTCTTGCACACACTTTTCAAACATAACTAATGCGTGTTCTCCCTTATTCATTCCATTTGGTACTCGGTGTTCTTCTGCAAACTTTGTAGATAAGAGCTCAGATTCTATTTCTTCCAACAAATCCTCTGATGCTGAAACATTCTTTATTTTTGAAATAAGTTTTTTGGTGCAGTCTGTATCATAGAGACTTTCTGAATAAGTCTTTTGATTCGCTGCTTCTGTAAATGTAGGTGATCTTAATTCCGCCAGTATTTGTGTTACTGTCTGTTCTGTTTCATTTGTTTTTAAAATTTGCTTTGTAAAATCTCCACCAGGAAAATTACCTAATTGTTCAGAATTTTCTGGGCATATTTTAGCACAAGAATCCTCATCTCCACCATGATCCAATTGGATACAATTTTCCTGCGCTTCAATTTGATTATGTTCATTAGGCTGACAAGAAGTTTTATCAAAGTTTAATGATGACAGTTTAGACTCATTTTCTAAGCTGCTGCTTTCATCAACAGAAAACGAGTTGCAGGAGTCTTCCTTTAATTCATATGTTTTCCCAAGATTTTCATCAGAAGAAATGGAGGCTATGTGCTCTGTCTCTGACATGCTGATTGACACCACTTCTCTCTGCATTTCTTCAAATCTGCTCCTGATCTTCGTTTTACATCTAAAACAAAGTCAAAACATCAAAATTTTTAAAAATAAAGTTTTTTAAACCAAGACATTATATGTATTAGCACAAACTCCATGACGTAGAATAACTAAGGCCATGAATTTTACCACTAGTAACTCTTTTTTTTTTTTTTAAAGATTTTATTTATTTATTTGACAGAGAGAAATTACAAGTACACTGAGAGGCAGGCAGAGAGAGAGAGAAGGAAGCAGGCTCCCTGCTGAGCAGAGAGCCCGATGAGGGGCTCGATCCCAGGACCCTGAGATCATGACCTGAGCCGAAGGCAGCGGCTTAACCCACTGAGCCACCCAGGCACCCTAGTAACTCTTTTAAAAGACTTTCTTTTGTTGGGGGGCGTGGGAGAGACCCAAAAACTGAAGAGGACAGACAATCCAAGTGTGCCACAATCAGCAGGGTGCAAAAGTCCTACTCTTCCCTCCTTTAATTCATTCATACAACTTCACTTCAACTACAATTTGGCATTCCTTAATCACCCCCACAAGATGTTGGGTATGAAATATCTACAGTTTAAATTGTTAGACTTCAACTGAATTGTTTAGAATACCTTCAGCTCCATGAGGGGAAAAAGACAGTTTCAAGAATCTATAATAAAATACTGGGGAAATAAGACGGTAGTGGAAACACTAGAAGAGTAAGATTATAAAACAATACACATTAATGATGATAAAAATTTACTAAGAAGGTAAACTAAGGGGCGCCTGGGTGGCTCAGTTGGTTGAGCGACTGCCTTCGGTTCAGGTCATGATCCTGGAGTCCCGGGATCAAGTCCCACATCGGGCTCCCTGCTCAGTGGGGAGTCTGCTTCTCCTGCTGACCTCTCTCTTCTCATGCTCTCTCTCTCTCTCAAATAAATAAATAAAATCTTTAAAACAAAAAAAAAAGAAGGTAAACTAAATAATAAAACATAACTATCTATAGCCCAGGCACCTAAAGCTGAGCTAAAAGAAGTCTGGATCCCTGACAGGAATTTGTTTTTCATCCAGGCAAAAATCTAGGAAGTACCATGGTATCTCCAAACATTCTCATCAAGAATAAACAATGTTCAGTGCAACTCAAATGGAGCCAATCTGCACTGCCCGGGACATACCGGAAACACTGACAAACTAATTCAACAACCAGAATACATTTTTAGACTGTTTATGATGGCTACTATATAGTTGTGTATATTTATATATATATATACTATAGTAGTATATATAGATGTATTATATACACTGTACTTACTACATATATAGTATAGTAGTATATAGTATATACTATGTAGTAGTAACCATGTTCTGAAAATTGGTCAACTTCAAAAATTATCCTAAGAAATAAAGATAAAATGTTACAGCAATCTTGATGAAAAATTGTCAACTTCTTTCATCATATCAACAAACCACATATAAGGTCGATGAGTTATCAGTGTCTTATAAGGTTGGATTAATAAAGGGGCAGATGAAGGGCACCTGGGTGGCTCAGCTGATTAAGCGGCTGGCTACCTTCAGCTCAGGTCATGATCCCAACGTCCTGGGATCTAATCCCACATTGGGCTCCCCACTCTGCGGAAAGCCTGCTTCTCCCTCTCCCTGCCATTCTGCCTACTTGTGCTATCTCTCTGTCAAATAAATAAATAAAATCTTTTTAAAGGGGGGGGGCAGATCAGAGTTTTGACAAACTAGAAAAGAAAAAATTTCAGATGGAAGGTGTACTTCTGGAAAACAAAACAAATATAAAATTTTTTAACAACAGAAACATACATGTTTTCATTGGTATGTGATGAAGTCCTAGTCGAGGGGTGGTGAAAAAGGGTAAGAGAAGACTGTCAGGTCCTCAGAATTTTATGACAATAAATCATGATAGATTTGTATACTTTATTATACCATAGTTTCTAGCACATAGTAGATTCTCAAGTATTGAATTAAAGTACAGGGCGCCTGGGTGGCTCAGTGGGTTAAGCCGCTGCCTTCGGCTCAGGTCATGATCTCAGGGTCCTGGGATCGAGTCCCGCATCGGGCTCTCTGCTCGTCAGGGAGCCTGCTTCCCTCTCTCTCTCTCTCTCTGCCTGCCTCTCCATCTACTTGTGATTTCTGTCAAATAAATAAATAAAATCTTTAAAAAAAAAAAAAAAAAAAAGAATTAAAGTACAGAAGTGATAGGATAAAACTAGTGTTTGGGGAACATTATTCTAGGAATGCAAAAAATGGGGAGGAGTTATTCTAAGAAAGGTAGTATAGACTTCCTCCTCCTCTCTCTTCCTTTGGGGCATCAACTAGTATAGTCATTAGCCTTAATAATACAAATTACTTATCTGTATAACATATTTCTAAACAACGAAACAGAAATTACCATTATCTTGCCGCATATGTAATCCTATATACAAGACAAAGCCCACACTAGTATTAAAGTCTTGGTTTATACAATACAAATTAATGTAGTAAGTTAATAATAGGCCTCATAAGCATGCTGTATTCCAAAATCTAGGACAAAGTAAAATAATTTTCAAATAGGGGTATTACTCTATATAGTTCCTCATAAAGTAAGTCACTTTAAGATATAACTTGTGAATGTGTTGCTGAATTTGAAATCTTTATTTAGAAATCTAAAAATGAATGGTTTTAAACATCATAACCAATGTTATAGCAGCTGACCAAAACAGAGAACAAAGAATCTATTTAAATTAGAATATATAAAGCGATTATGACTCTCCAGCATAAAGAAGAAACTTTATCATTAGATAACATAGGTCATGCTTTGTCAAGACTTATCCTTTTATCCAGCATTCATATTTTCCACAATTCAGTTGTCAACTTTATTTTCCCTTCTAGAATTCAATCACTTTGATAATTTGAACCAACAACTCCTAGCTGATATCCACATTAGTTACTTTCAGTCTGATATTCTTGAGTTACAGATAACAAATTACCTGTTTGCTTTCACTCTATGTCCATATTAAAATCTTCACCTGAATAAAGACATTTCAAATGGATGTTCCACGAAAACCTCAAACTCAAAATGGCATAAATCCCAAATCAAAATTATAGCTCCCATAATTGAGCAATTCCAGTTAATCCTTTCTATTTCTGTCAACAGTATCATTTTTATTTTTATTTTTATTTTAAGATTTTATTTACTTGACAGAGAGAGAGCACAAGTAGGCAGAGTGGTAAACAGGGAGCAGCAGGCTCCCCAGTGAGCACAGCACCCAATGTGGGGCTGATTCCAGGACTCTAGTATCATGACCTGAGCCCAAGGCAGACGCTTAACTGACTGAGCCACCCAGGCACCACAATGGTATCATTTTTCCTAGTCATGAATCCTTTCTTTCCTTTGCCCTCATAGTCTTTTACCAATTTCATGTCTCCAATTATACAACTCTTTTCTACTGCCATTGTCCCCGACTTACAACCCAATCCATGTGTAATCACTTCATACTTGTAACACTTGAAATGTTGGTTTCTCAATCTTACTCCATGAAATGGGCATGTGACTTGAGACAGAACCAGCCCAAGTGCCACCCAATCCAGAGAAGGGGTTGAAGTGTGTACTACAATGGCTCTGCCAACAGGGAACAGGAGCTGCCCTATGAAGTGGGCTGCCCCTCGATGGCAGAAGGGCCTAGGAAACTACAACACTGCTCCTAAAAAAGCCACACAATACCTCCACAGAGACCACCATCAAATGCAAACAGACAAATGAGAATGAGACCAGGGCTATCTCTTGCCTCTTTAGAGGTTCCTATAATAAGAATTCTACTTCCCCTGGCTGGTCTTCTTCCCCCAACTCCAAAAGGGCTAGCTAGAGAAAAAAAGAAGGGACATATTTTGAGCTAAGTTACCTCTTCTTTAATCGAAGCAGCTGGGAACTAACACCTTCAATCTTTCTTTAGGTAGAACAAGGAGTTTGTGATTAATGTTTTTGGTTGCTTAGTTTTTTGTTTTTTTTTTAAATGATTGAAATCTTTCTTAATTTCTGGAATAAATTTTCTCTCGTAATCAAAAGTGGCAGAAAGATAAGACATCAAATTAATATATTATTAGGGCACTATATTCCAGAAGGAAGTGGAAAGGATGAGAGACCTACTACAGAAAAACTAAAACCATTTTGTTTACAACTCAGAGATACAATACCTGGGTAAACCAATCATACTACTTTCCCAATCTTCTCTCTCAACACATTCCTAAAAACCTAGGACTTCAATATAATCTACCAGTCCCTGATCAGTCTACTCAAGAATCCTCCAATTTTCACATTAACATTTCCATGGCTTTGCTCCCATCTAGAATGTCCTTCTCTTCTGTCTATCCAGAGTCTAATTATATTTAAAGGTCCAATTTTAACACCTCATCTTCCTTCAAATTTTCTCTCATTTAAGTACAAAAATACCCCCAGTAAATGAAAACATACTGCATTTACACTCATTAAGCACACAGTCACAGCCTTCCTTGGAACACTTTTGAACAGTCTTCAGTTTTTTAAATGATCTCTGTATCAGCAAGGAGGAACATGACTCTG
Organism: Mustela erminea; assembly: GCF_009829155.1. Lineage (NCBI taxonomy): Eukaryota > Metazoa > Chordata > Mammalia > Carnivora > Mustelidae > Mustela > Mustela erminea. Next base: position 76,071,522 of record NC_045627.1, read on the forward strand.
AACTGACTCTGAACAAGACTCTTAAATCTCCAGCAATAATGATAATAAATCATTATTTATAAATATATTCTCAAATATATATTTATATAAACATATTCTCAAATATATATTTACAAATATATTCTCCACTACATTTGCATTCATTCTTGCAAATGTTAAATGCTGTTCAGTTCTCAGTGAGGTGGGGTCCACTGGGTTTATACAATGATTTGAGACTTGTAATGTGAAGAATAAAAGTTTGTCTCATTCCACTGAATACTCACTTAGATTAAAAAAACAAAAACAAATAAACCTGTGTTTATGATTACCTCAGCTTAGACTGTCTTACATATTATCCTTCCGTAAATTAAAGATAGCTAAATTTAACTTCAAAAGACAAGTACTTTCTATACTGTTGATCATTAATAAGTCCCTGACCTCTGAAAAAGTCTTCAAATAAAAAGACATCTGGTAACCACTGAGCTTGCAAACTGAGCTTTCTGATGCTCAAATGAATACTAATTGGACACAAAAGGAAAGGTAGAGGGGTTAAGGAAAATTTACGTGTATATATGACATATATATATGCAACAAAGCCATCACCAAAGATTAAGTAGCTCAATTGTAAAAGATTGGTGGGGGGAGAGGCACCACAATGAGCTTGATTATATCCACAATTAACCAGGTAATTGTGGAGGGAGGGAACAGCTGAGTCCTTTTGTGGGACTCCAGTTGTCCATACAGATGTGGGCCAGTCTGGCTGTTGTCCAGGTTTTTTCTTTGGGGGACAGGGGTAATTGTCATCAAGATTCCTGAGGATCCAATAACCTCAGGGTAGTTTAAAGGGAAAGGATATAAAACTAGACGTTTATAAGACTGTTTTAAATAAGAAGTGCTTGTATAAATCAAATCCCCACTCATGTATAAAGATATAGTGATTATACAAATTACAATATCTATTCCTTTTTTGAGGTTAAAAAAAATAACACAGGTTATCTGACTTTTTAGCATCTCTTACTCATTAGGAGAAAATACTGTATTTAAAATCTAACAGTCACAAAATTCCTCTCAGTTTAAGCACTTTTTTCCCAAAGTTGTTTCTGACACAGTACTACAGGACCAATTCACACTTCATACTGTTTCAGTGAAGTGAGAATTGGTTTCGCTCTTACTGGAGCTCATCAGCTGTAGGCAACTGGTCAAGAAACATTTTTTACTTGCCTTAAGGCCAACCATTATCCACCTGTTTCATTTCCTAATGCAAGAACTCACGTTTCTACAAAATTATTTCCATATTAAGAGCCTTACAAATAAAAACACTGTCTTTAACAGCTCTTAGTACAGTTACTTGTTTTCTCAGTAATTAGCAGTATAAATAAAAAGCTTAAGCTTAATCAATAAACTGCAAAGACGAATGAATCTAATCCACAGATATCTGGCAACAGCTTATCAAACAAACACGCCTCATACAAAAGTACCAAGCCTTAAATACATTTCCGAACTATTAATTCATTCACCAAACATGTACTGAGCATGTGCAGGCACTATTCTATGTGTTGGGAACTATTAATTCATTCACCAAACATGTACTGAGCATGTGCAGGCACTATTCTATGTGTTGGGAACACGGCAGTGAAGAAAACATGCATCCGCTAGGGAGTTTACATTTGGGTATAGTGGACCAATATATTTAAAAGCTCTATGTTTAAAAAAAAAATTTTTTAAAGGCTCTCTCTTAAATCTTTTACTCTTTGTGTTTACAGCATTTTAATATGAACATCTGTCAAAGTTCCCTCAGAAGCTATGTAAGATACACATAAATGTTTTAAATCCAACAGAAAAATCTGGCTCAGTGCAGCATAAATATTATTTACAACAACAAATTTTTAAATTACAAACTATACCATATGAATCTCAACCACCACCTGTGTATTTCTCAAAATCATGTCCACTAAGATAAACAAGTTGAGTCTGTGAGAGCACTCCTGTTCTTCACTATAATGGTTCCCTGTCCTTTTAGGCCAATTACTCTAAACACTTTTTCACATATTCCCCACATACTTTAAAAGCAGCATGAACAAAAGAATAATTTAACAAGGCTGTGACATGGCAATTAAAATCAGAAGCAATAAATTACATAAAAAATGCATCCACAGTCCAACATAATCTGACCACAAACCCCAATAAGTAATTTTTTTTTTTCCAATAAGTAATTTTTGATGGATGTCACCTTTAAAATACAAACACGTTCCTGGATAATGTTTTTAAGTGGAATAAACTAACAGAACAAAAAGGAACCTGTGTAAAAAACATTAAAACCTTGTTTCACATGATGAAAATACCAGACACTGAAGTTCAAAGAAGGTGAATTCATGCAAATCAGATTAAAACCTTAAAAAAAAAAAAAAAAGACTAAAAACTAAGCTAGCAATTTCAAAGAACTCTAAGTTCTTTCAAAAGGGAGAAATATTCTTTATGGTACTTATATTCTAAGTTTGTAGGTAAAATTTAACTTTAATGAGTTTTCTTTACGTAAAACGTATCAGTCAATTTTTGCCTTTATCCTACCAGTTTAAAGAGTATGAAATCAAAGTCAATCATCCCCTTGGGGGTTTGTTTAGCTTTGCACCTAAGCCTCAGGGCAGAGTAAATTTCACAGTTATGTGCATTACAAGAAAAGATGTTAGAAAGATAAACTCAGGGGGTGCCTGGGTGGTGCAGCTGGTTGAGCGGCAGACACTCGGTTTCAGCTCAGGTTGTAATCTCACAGTCCTGAGATCAAGCCCTGAATAGGGCTCCGCACTCAGTAATGGAGTCTGCTGGAGATTCTCTCCCCCATCCCTCACATTCCTATGCTCGCTTGCTTGCTCACACTCGCTCTCCCTCCTAAATAAATAATCAACCAACCAATCGATCTAAAAAAAACCCAAAAAAACAAAAAAACAAAAAACCTCAGGGCAACAGATGCAGCAGGAGTGCCCCTCAAATAGTACCAAATCCTATGACAGGATAACAGGAGAAAGAGAAATTATGATCCATCGGGATTGCAGGAAAAAAGAGGTAAATGGCCATTCCATCTATCACATTATCAAGTCATCTTCCATATTATGTTCACTTTTAGACAATGCAATTTTTAAAAAAGATTTCATTTATTTATTTGATAGATCACAAGTAGGAAAAGAGGCAGGCAGAGGCGGGGGCGGGGCGCCAGGCTCCCCGATGAGCAGAGAGCCCCATGAGGGGCTCAATTCCAGAACCTTGATATCGTGACCTGAGCCGAAGGCAGTGGCTCAACCCACTGAGCCAGCCAGGCGCCCCTCTTAGACAATGTAATTTTATAACTCTAACAAGTTTTTTATTTTATTTTGTTTTTAAGATTTTATTTATTTATTTCACAGACAGAGATCACAAGTAGGCAGAGAGACAGGCAGAGAGAGAGGAGGAAGCAGGCTCCCCACAAAGCAGAGAGCCTGATGTGGGGCTCCATCTCAGGACCCTGGGATCATGACCTGAGCTCAAGGTAGAGGCTTTAACCCACTGAACCACCCAGGCGCCCGAACTCTAACAAGTTTTAAAGCAAAAAGTTATTAATACAGAAATTTTATTTTGAATGTATCTGTAGAGCACTCACTATATAAACTTCAATGAGTCTCAGGAAATATAAAAAGTATTTTTGGCTATTATTTTCCCAAATTAAAAACTTTTTTTTTAAAAAGTTTGACCTATAGTTCCCTTTTCAAAAAGGGAGACTAATACAAAAAATTAACGGTAAGTTTTAAAGACTTTTTCTTATTTATTTATTTGACAGAGAGAGGGAGATCAAAAGTAGGCAGAGAGGCAGGCAGAGAGAGAGGGAGAAGCAGGCTCCCCGCCAAGCAGAGAGCCTGATGTGGGGCTCGATTCCAGGACCCTGAGATCATGACCCGAGCCAAAGGCAGAGGCTTAACCCCCTGAGCCACCCAGGCACCCCTATAAAAGTAAGTTTTAAGTCTTTCTTTTATCAAGGGGTTCTGGTTAATGTTTAAATTTTGAAACCAACTTTGGCCTGCATTCAGTTAATATTCATATGATACAGTTTACTAAAAACATTATTCATTAGTACTGACTACATAATCATCCCCAAAGCAGACTATCAGTTCATGTGTCTTAATGACAGACAAATATACTCACAATCTAATCAATACTTTCCTTGGTGGGTTTAATTTTGACTTTTGTGTGTATTGCCCCTTCATGCCAATATTTCTCCTTGTTTACTTGGTCCAAGTAGATTTTTATAATCTAAGTAGCTAAATAATAACTCTCAAGAAGTCTGAAAAACTGGGGCATCTGGGTGGCTCAGTGGGTTAAAGCCTCTACCTTTGGCTCAGGTCATGATCCAGGATCCTGGGATCCAGCCCCACATCGGGCTCTCTGCTCAGCAGGGAGCCTGCTTCCTCCTTCTCTCTCTCTCTCTCTCTGTCTCTCTCTCTCTGCCTGCCTCTCTGCTTACTTGTAAACTCTGTCAAATAAATAAATAAAATCTTAAAAAAAAAAAAAAAGTCTGAAAAACTAATAGAGGGTTATTTGTAAATTTAAATGATCTATACTCCACTGTTGCCCTGAAATACTAAATATAAGATTTACAATACCCCAAGCCCAGTGAATGTTTATGAGAAGTTCAAGAATCAGCTTTGTTTCAAGATTTTATTTGAGAGAGAAAGCATGAGCACAAGCTGGGGGAGGGGCAGAGGGAGAAGAGGGGGAAGCAGACTTCTGGCTGAGTAGGGAGCCCCAGGCTGCCTCAAGAACCCTGAGGATCATGTCGTGAGCATAAATCAGACACTTAGCTTTGTTTAAAGCCAAAAATATGGGATTTAAAAAAAAAAAAACCTGAATTTTATTGGGAAAAAAAACAGAATTTGAGGTCACAGATTCTTACTTTTAATATGAAATTGTTAGATAAATTTGGAAAATACAGATTTCTAGTCATTCTTCAAAGAGAAAGACAATTTTTATAAATTTCTAAATGAGGCTGCTTCAAACAGTATTGAGTATTCTGCACTGTTTTACCTTCACTTAGTGATGTCAGCATGTAGCTGCAAACAGGCATTTTTAAAATGAATATACTAAGCAACTGACATCAGCTACGCTGTCATTGAACAGCCCTAAAGGACAACTCTTGCATTTACGGGTGAAGGAACTAAAAGGTCAGAGTAGTTACTGTTACACCACTCCTTTCATGTTAGCAACGAGACTCTGAAATACGAGAGACACTCTCTGAAACCTTCACTGTTTAAAGAAATCTCTAGGTTTATATGCTGGCATCCTAAATTTGACAAGGATTCAAAATAATAACATCAACATAAACACAATCCATGCATTTTCAGGAAAAAAAACATAAACACAAGCCAGGCATTTCCAAGAAGATGGAGTATTTATATATGTTTGCCTACTACAAAGCAAAGTTTTAATTCTTAAGATTTGTGAATTACTCAACACCTTTACTAATTTTAAATCAAATGAAAAGACCAAAAATGAAAAAAGGAATGAGGCCGGGGCGCCTGGGTGGCTCAGTGGGTTAAGCCGCTGCCTTCGGCTCAGGTCATGATCTCAGGGTCCTGGGATCGAGTCCCGCATCGGGCTCTCTGCTCAGCAGGGAGCCTGCTTCCTTCTCTCTCTCTCTCTCTCTGCCTGCCTCTCAGTGTACTTGTAATTTCTCTCTGTCAAATAAATAAATAAAATCTTTAAAAAAAAAAAAAAGGAATGAGGCCAATCATCACTTTTCTATTTTTGTAATGATGAATAAAAGCTGAAAAGTATCTGTACAGAGAAGAGACTTTATTCACAAGGAGACAGTTCAGTTTCGCCCTCAATGTCTCTTGAACCTTAATCTTCCACACAAGATTAACTCCGCGAATATGAAGGTGTAGTTTGTAGTTAGGAAAACTACACCCTCAATTAGCATATCTGAGCAATCTTTTTTTTTTTTTTTAAAGACTACCGGCACACCTTTTGAAATACTGTTCCACTGATTTACTGCACACTTTTCCTAAAAAAAAAAAAAAACTTCCAGCCTATCATTTAGGAAGAAGTAAAACCACCAGGCATCAAGGAACATCACAAACACACACGGAGAAAACTGCCAAATGCCTGCACATCATTATTTTTACTATACTAATCCCCACAGGTAACAAAACTATCAAGTGAAACAGATTCTAATCCAGAAGCTCCGACTCCAAATCCAGACCTCTTTAAACAAAACCAAGATGGGACTATTAGCTACAGTGGTTCAACTGCTAACATTTAAGCATCAATTACACCTGCGCTATCCCCCCGGCTTGCTGCTGGAGGACATGCACATGAGGCTTTCCCATGTTACAAGTCTGCGCAAATTTGAAATATCCTTGCCCGCCAAGGTTTATCAATGCCCGATGTCCTTGGAAAAAAGGCAACATAAAAACAAGTAACAGTATCTCTCATAACCAAAATCCCAAACAAACGCCTTCAAGTTACTTAAAATCACATTAAAATCCCAGTAACGGAAGAGTTCGTAAGACGGCAAAAAGTCAGCACAACCGTAAACATAAAACACACACACAGTCAACTTGAAAACGGAAAGAGACATAGGCGATTGAGTCTGAGAAACAGCCGAGCAGGTGGGGTTTAACCGCAGCTCGCGCTGGGAGACCAGGCCATCGGCCCAAATTAGGCAGCTCTCCAAGCACCGCTCCCGAGGCGCGGCCCCCGACCCCGCCGACCTCTCGGCCGCCGCCTCTCCAGCCGGCCCGGGACCCAGGGAACAAGGGAGGGACAGAGAGGGGTTCCTAAGTCCGTCCCCCCAGCGCTCGCCACCCTCCCCTGCCCGGGAGAAAAGCCAGGCGGAGAGCCGACCCGGGACCCGCAGCACCGCGGGGGAGGTGGGCAGTCCCTCAGCGCCGCCACAGCGACTGCAGTCGGCTCCGGGCGCCCGTCGAGCACTCACCCCACTTCTCCGAGCCTCAGGCCGCACCCCTAACGAGGCCGCTGAAGCTCAGGCTCAGGGCCTAATTTCTCCATAGCTGGGTCCGGCAGACCAGGTCGGGGGTGGGCGGGGGTGGGCGGGTGTGGAAACAGCGACCAGGGACAGGGCCGACACCGCGCTCCCTCCTCCTTGGCTTCCCCAATCCCCCGCGGAGCTGACACATCAACAAAGATGGCGGCGACGCCGTAGCCGGCCCCACTACAGCTGAGGGGGCGGGGCTCCCTGGAGGAGCCAGTCAGCGAGGGGCAGGCGGTGTGACGCGACGCACGTCGGGGCGGGTGTAACCTGCCTGCAGTGGGCGGGGCCGGGGCCGCACCGCCTCCTGCCCCCACAGCGCCCAGCCCCTCGCTCAGACTCGCTGGGCACCCACGCCCGGACTGACTCGGCTAGCCAGCCATCCTGCTGGTCCTGTCCAGCCTCTCACGCTATTCCCACCCCAAACGTGTTCTTTCTGTAGGACGCTCTCATTGGATACAAGCCCACCTTACCCTTTGACCCTTCTCATATTAGTCAGGGGCATAAAGCAATAAAAGAATTCCAAATTGTGACTTCTCAGCTCTGACGCGCAAACCTTGCACCTGACGTAGACGCAATTAGCAGGAGGAGCCTACCTGTGCGTCTTGACAATACGTCCCTGGGAGAGATTCTGGGGGTTTCCGTAACGCCGCGTTCGCATCTTCAGCCTGGCACCCACTGCCATTGTTTAATAATGAACTGTTCGTGCGGTCGTCCCTGGCACCAGTCTGTGAGCGCCTCGAGCGCGGGAAGTGTCCTCTCCCGGCTGGTTGTCCCAGACCGCACTGTGGGGGTTGACATGCAGGAGCTGCTCAGTAATTAGCAACAAGAAGTGTATTAGAGGAGAAAGTGTGTTGAATACAGTCGCCTAATCGGATCCGGGTAAGTAAGGGGAACAGTTTGCAAATCTACGCCGTCCATTGATGTTCTTTGGTTTAGGACTTCCCACTCACAACTCATGAGTGAAAGTACCTAATTCTGACAAGTTGTCAGCGTGAGAGTTTGCACAGCAAAGCTTGTTCCTGTTCTGTTAAAGCTTCTTTGATACTAACTGCTAGGGGGACAAACCACTAAAAAAAATCAACATTGTGTCACTTTGTTCCTCTTTCCTTTTCAACAGGAAATGGCATCTCCATCCGTAAATGAAAATACTGCAGTGAAACACACTTTGCAGTTAAAGTGTTTCTTTTTTTTTTTTTTAAGATTTTATTTATTTATTTGAGAGAGAGAGAGCATGAGCGAGGAGAAGGTCAGAGGGAGAAGCAGACTCCCCATGCAGCTGGGACCCCGATGTGGGACTCGATCCCTGGACTCCAGAATCATGACCCAAGCCGAAGGCAGTAGTCCAACCAACTGAGCCACCCAGGCGTCCCTGCAGTTAAAGTGTTTCTGATAGCGAAGAAATAAATTGACTTTATTTTTTTTTTTAAAGATTTTATTTATTTGTCAGAGACAGAGGGAGAGAGAGCGAGCGAGCACAGGCAGACAGAGAGGCAGGCAGAGGCAGAGGGAGAAGCAGGCTCTCTGCCGAGCAAGGAGCCTGATGTGGGACTCGATCCCAGGACCCTGGGATCATGACCTGAGCCGAAGGCAGCTGCTTAACCAACTGAGCCACCCAGGCGTCCCGAAATAAATTGACTTTAAAACAATCGACCAAACGTTCCTAGTGAGATATATTTTTCCAATGGAGAAAAATCTAAGCCTTTTTCATAGCTCATATGGTTAGTAATAACCATCATGGTATTATTTCTGAAATATATACTAGTTTCAAAGCATATAAGTAATTATATTTTGGATACAAAGATTTTCATTGTTGGAGAAAGGAAATACAAATACAAAAAGGAATTAAGTAAAAATTCTGCAATCCTAAATTTGAACTTAGAAATATCAGTATGAGCTCATGGTTTGTTCGTTTGTTTGTTTTCATTAAAAGTCTATCCACTGAAAAGGCAGTGGAGAAGAGACAAATCTCTCGTGCAAACAAATTTGAAATAATTTCGGTATCTGACTCTTAACGCCTCTTTCTTAGGTGTATTATACACTTCCAAAGTGTATAATATGCAGAGGGAGGGAAAACAATAACTTTAGAAATCTGAAGAACACTGGTCAGGTGGTGGTGTATCAAGCATGTTATCAAGGTGTATATAGGAGGTGTGTCTTTCCGCAATGTCAGCTTTATTCAATCATAAAGTTAGGTTAATACAATTGAAAGCAGGTTCAGGATACTAACTCAATGACTAACTCAATGCATTTCACTGTGCATTTAACTTGGCTTCATACACATCACCAAAGTACAATACAAAGTTACGCAACAAACAAGACACACTAAGGGTAAGAACTTAATGAATCAAACCAAGTTAGTCTGTGAGCGTAGTTAAGATGAGGTCTTCGTGGGGTCTACACCAGTTCTAGACGCTTACAGCTTAATATGTTCAGAAGTGGAGGATCTCTATTATGTTCAGAGATCAATCAGGCACAGCCTTACACAGCAGTTGCCTTTGAATGTGATCAGATGTGAAAGGGTCAGTGTCTAGAGAGTCTGGCAGTTTGCTGAAGAAATCCTCCCTTTTTACAGGAGTTTCATCAGTCTTGCACCTTTGCAGGCCTTTTCTGGCTCTAGTGATTAACAGCTCCTAGGTCTTCCAGGCCTTACAGGTTATTAACCTTTAGCACTCCCAGTCTAAACTGGTTCTGGTGATATCTGGTCTTACCTGCAATATCCTTGGTTGCTTTTCTGACCATATCACCCCTTGACATGAGTGACATCATCTTGATCCCTACAGGTGGAAAATGCCCACCGTCATGAATCATGTTCACAGGAAGTACACTTGATACGGTGCTATACAAATGGCACTCTACCTCTTTAGCCTTCCTTTCAAAAATTCTTTATTCTAGTCTTATCATGAGAAAAACATCAAACTCCAACAGTAGAACATCTTTCAAAATGCCTGACCAGAACTCCTGGAAGTTATCAAGATCATCAAAACAGGGAAAGTTTGAAAAACTGCCACAACCAAGAAAAGCCTAAGGAGACATAACAACTAAATGTAATAATGCGGTATCCTGAATAGAATTCTGGCTCAGAGAAAGGACAATAGGTAAAAACTATGGAAATCTAAATAAACTCTGGGCTTTAGTAATAATGTATCAATGTTAGTTCCTTAATTGTAGTTAATGTAACCTACTATTGTAATATGAGTAATAGGGGAACCTGAGTGTGGTTAATGTGGGAAACTGTTCTATCTTCTCACTTTATTCTGTGAATCTAAAATCATTCTTTTTTTTTTTTTAAAGATTTTATTTATTTATTTGACAGAGAGAAATCACAAGTAGACAGAGAGGCAGGCAGAGAGAGAGAGGAAAGCAGGCTCCCTGCTGAGCAGAGAGCCCGATGCGGAACTTGATCCCAGGACCCTGAGATCATGACCCGAGCAGAAGGCAGCGGCTTAACCCACTGAGCCATCCAGGCGCCCCTAAAATCATTCTTTTTTAAAAAAATCTATTACAAAGAAAAAAAACATACAAATCAGAATTTGCTTCCAAACAATGGGAGAAGTGGGGGGGAGGGGGCACGAATGCAGACAAGACTGGGCGTGAATTGACAATGTTAAAACTAGGTGATACATACATGGGGTTACCATTTTTCTTTTTTTTTTTTTTTTTTTTTTTAAAGATTTTATTTATTTATTTGACAGAGAGAGAGGCAGGCAGAGAGAGAGAGAGAGAGGGAAGCAGGCTCCCTGCTGAGCAGAGAGCCCGATATGGGACTCGATCCCAGGACCCCGAGATCACGACCCGAGCCGAAGGCAGCGGCTTAACCCGCTGAGCCACCCAGGCGCCCCAGGGTTACCATTTTTCTACTGAATTTGCTTGAACGGTCCCTAGTCCCTTCCAAAGAAAGTTTTACAGTTATATGAGTGGCACCAACATATAACCAGGTGCGCTTGGTCAGGGAAAAAGTGATCACCTGTGTTGACTTTCCAGGCAGAGGTAGCAGATTAATTTGAAGAACCCTGGAAGACTTTAAGTGGTTAATGAGACCCAAGTGACCCTTCCAGAGATACAGTCTGCGACTTTGTGCTCAAAATGCACCATCTGAGTTCTCAGGGCCAAATTTCTAGAAGCTGCTGGAATCGCGGTACTGTCTTGGAAGAGGAAGTTCGTGAGCACGGAACCCTGGGGTACAGCTATGTCTTCCACCCCCTCCCGGAGGCACAGCCTGGCTTCTCCTGCACGCGGAGGGCATGCGTGGGCGCCACGGGGCGCACGTGGGCGCGGACTGCGCAGGCGCAGCACTGGCGCAGGGCTGGCCATTGGAGGTGAGGTGAGCTCAGGGAGCGCATCTGGGAGGCGAGGCTGCCAGGCATAGGCAGACGCCACCACGGCCAGCCTTCAGCGACAGGTCGGGGTCAGAGGCCCTTTCGCCTCTTACCAGGTCAGGGTTCCCAGGCGCGTGGGGGTGGGGTGGGCCGCGAAAGGGACTGTGTGAGGCAGCCGGGCATCAGTCGTTGGGGATCGGACGTTGGGCCCTGGACGTTGAGGTTGGGCGTTGAATTCGGGCGTTGAGCGGGCACCAGGGGCCTGGAAGCAGAGAGGATGGAAGGGTGGAGGAGCCCTTGGAGCCTTGGCTGGGAAGGCAGGTCTAGGGTTGAAGGTTGTGGTGGGGGAGGGGCAAGAAAAGCGAGAATTGAGCCCCTGGGTAGAGGGGGGTGCCTGTAGGTGGTTTAGAAAATAGTACTTCCAGGCATGATTCTCCAAAATGTGAACGTCCACTGGCATCCCAATAGAGGAGCTCTTTGCTTTTGTCTCTGGAAGAATCTAGTCTGGGGATTCAGTCAGTGCTTTTGTTTAACTCAAACCTGCAGGGCAACACTGACACTTAATAAACCTTTACCCTACGTCTTACCTTCTGTAGGAAAGGTAGATGCACCACGGCTTTGGCTAGGTACGGGTAAACCAGCAGTGGTTCATTTTGTATGCGTCTGTAGCTTGTCTGGTGTGCGCCAGTCGCATTTCTTGGCATTTGGGTCCCTGCTACAAATACATTGGCCCTTTTGGCCTCTGGAGTATGAGAAGTTGCTTCCAGTTCCCTTGTTGAACCCTCAGGGTATTGAATGGGAAGTGGCATGGTCTAGGAATCGGACCTGGATTTTCAGCTCAGCTGTGTAAAGGTGCTTGCCCTGGGGGGTTTTGCAAGTTACTTAACCAGCTCCGGTCTCCCTTACTTACCTGGACTAACAAAGGAAATAAGAATACTTTAATCTTAAGGTTATTTCAGTGTACAAAGTAGTTACACATGAATGGAAGAAATTCTTAGTGGTATGAAAGTGAAGTTTAAAATAATAGCTGCTTTCAAAGAACCTAGTAAGCACTAGTCACTGTGCTAAGTAGTTAACATACGCTCTTGAATTTAATCATGGCAGGTAAGAGTTTTGAGGAAGTTACTAAAATTGGCCACATTTTACAGAAGCTGAATCCAAGAAAGATGAAGTGATTTTGCTCGAGATGGCATACCTAATGAGGAAGATGAGACTTTGCTCAGATTTGGTCTGACCCACTTTAAAACTCATGTTCAGCTGAAACCATTGAGTTCCATAGCTTTAAAACTGGATGTTTCCTTGGGTGTTTGATCAGTTCTTTATAGATTTTAGATCCTAGCCCTTTAGCTGATACAGCATTTGCAAATATCTCTCCCATTGTGTCAGCTGTCTTTTGCTTTTGTCAACTGTTTGCTTTGCTGTGCAGAAGCTTTTATCTTGATGATATCCAAATAGTTCATTTTTGCTTTTGTTTCCCTTGCCTTTGGAGACATGTCACATAAGAAGTTGCTGCTGCTGAATTCAGAGAGGTTGCGGCCTGTGTTCTCCTCTAGGATTTTGATGAATTCCTGTCTCACATTAGGTCTTTCATCCATTTTGAGTTTATTTTTGTGTATGGTCTAAGAAAATGGTCCAATTTCATTGTGCATGTGGCTGTCCAACTTTCCCAACACTGTTTGTTGAAGAGACATTTTTCCATTGAATATTCTTTCCTGCGTTGTCAAAGATTAGTTGATCATATAGTTGAGGGTCCATTTCCGGGCTTTCTCTTCGGTTTCATTGATCGATGTGTCTGTTTTTGTTCTAGTACCATACTGTCTTAGTGACTCAAGCTTTGTAATAGACCTTGAGGTATGAGACTGTGATGCCTTCAGCTTCGTTCTCTTTTTCAACATTCCTTTGGCTCTTTGGGGTCTTTTCTGGTTTCAGACAATTTTAGGATTATTTGTTCTAGCTCTAAAAAATGATGATAGTATTTTGATAAAATTGCAGTGAATCAATGTGTAGATTGCTTTGGGTAGCATAGAAATTTAACAAAACTTGTTCTTCCAATCCATAAACATGGAATGTTTTTCCATTTCTTTGTTTCCTCCTCAGTTTCTATCATGAGTGTTCTATAGTTTTTAGAGAACAAATCCTGTACCTCTTTGGGTAGCAGCAATGTCCACAATAGCCAAACTATGGAAAGAGTTTAGATACCCATCGACAGATGAATGCATAAAGAAGATGTCTTTGTACACAATGGACTACTACTCAGCCATCAAAAAAAAATCTTCCCGTGATGTGGATGGAACTAGAGTGTATTATGCTAAGCAAAATAAGTCAAGCAGAGAAAGACAATTATATGATTTCAACAAAACAGTATCATAAGGAAAGGGAGGGAACAATAAATACAAATCAGAGAGGGAGACAAACCATGAGAGACTTAACCATAGGAAACAAACTGAGGGTTCTTGGAGGGGAGAGGGTTAGGAGGATAGGGTAACTGGGTGATGAGCATTAAGGAGGGCACGTGGTATAAGACTGGGTGTTATATGCAACTGATGAATCACTTAACTCTATCTCTGAAACTGGTAATACACTATATGTTAATTTAAAAAAAATAAAATTTTTAAAAAACCCAAAAAACTAAATGTTGCCTTTGAGTAGCCATTCTCTCTGAATGTGTGTGGTTACCAGGAAAACAAAAGCAAACGTTAAGAGAAGAAAAAGAAAATTATAGTTGCATATCTGCTGCAAGTACTTTTGGTATTAAAGGAATTAACACACTGTGGTAAGAATTAATTTTACTCTAGCTTCTATTCTTCTGGGAAGGAAGGAAGAAGGCTTACAGTCACTGGTTGCAGGTATATCGTGGATGCTCTTGGCCAGAGGGAGGAGTGGGAACAGGATTCCAGGGGAGTATAAGAAAGGGTTTGCCCCTTAGGGCGCTTCACGTTTTATTGGTGTCAAATCATGAAGCACAGGACAAAAGGACAATACAAAGCCAAGGACTTCTTTTTGTGGGTGGAACTGTAGCAGTTACTTCCATTCCACTGGTCTTCTATTACATCAGTGATCACTTTAACATGAAGAAATTTGGGGACTTCCTAATTAACCTCTTGTGTTAAGGAAATATATACTAATTACTGTGAATTTAGGGATGATTATAAATACATTTTTTTAAAGATTTGATTTATTTATTTGACACAGAGAGAAAGATCACAAGCAGGCAGAGTAATAGCCGGAGAGAGAGAGGGAAGCAGGCTCCCCGCTGAGCAGAGAGCCCAATGTGGGGCTCAGTCCCAGGACCCTGAGACCATGACCTGAGCCGAATGCAGAGGCTTAACCCACTGAGCCACCCAGGCGCCCCTATAAATACATTTTTATTCATCATCAGTAGCATATAAAAAATAGTAAACAGGAAAATAGTAAAAAATAGTAAGCAGGAAACTGCTTATTTTAAAACTGGGTAAGATTAGCCCATGAGGTATCATGACCATTGCAGCGATGTCTGTAATACACCTGTACCAGTACCCAAAGTCAGTAGCCCAAGGTTGGGAAGCACAGCATTATGGAATAGTGTCTGCCCACTCTAGATTCCGATATGTCCAGTGCTTCCCACAGGATGAAGCGGAGTAGGGATAATTGCAATTTCTTACAGGCGTTTAACGTTGAAATACATGTGTTAGAATTCATAGGACTATAAATCAGAAAAGGCAATTAAAAACGGCAATTTTTATAGGATAATAAACATATTTTTAAAAAAATTAAATTCCAAAAGATGGTAGGTAACTCCCAAGTTTTAGGCGTACTCAGAGTAGTCCTGGCTGCTACTCCAAAAGCTAGTGCGTGATTGGAAGTAGTTAGTGTTCGTAGTGAGGGGTGGAATGATGGTTCTGTTGACCGGCTGTTGGCTCCCATCTGCAGTCCTGTGCTCAGTTAGGAGAAGGATGTCTGTGTGAGGGTTTCTGATGAGCTAGAGAAAGTCCAGACTTGTGAGAACCCTGGAAGGTGTTAGAACAGTTGGTGAAGGACCTGGAGGAAAATGGATATAGTAGACATCTCAGACATTTGGAAGGTTATGGAAACAGGGCAGCAACAGGAGTCAGTCAGTTGGAAAGTGAACCCTTTTATAAAGGAGAATGCAGTACAGTTGGTTGTCCAAAATTAAAGCAAGTTAGAAGCTTCTAGTTATAGAACAGGTCTACATGTCTATTTGCCCTGGGCGTTGTAATGAAAATTCCTGAATAGGGTGAGGCAAGCGAGGTGTCTTTCTAACCTACATATTCTGCTCTAGGTGGAGCTCCTTTTAAGCTTAAACTCTTTTTATTTGCTGCTTAAACTTCTAAGACTGATTCAGTTTTTTTTTCTTTTCTGAAGTCAAATTTATTTACTAATTTTTGGACTTTGGAAGAGTGGGTGTAAGACTTGAAGTTTTGCTATAAAGTTTCAGAAAACCTCATAATGTGATGTGATTCTCCATTTGAGACTGCCACGTGTAATGTGAGAAATCAGGGTGTTTTTTTGTTAATGTTTTTAACAGACCTGGTTCCTGCACTCAAATTACTTAAAATAATCTAGAATACACAGACAACTGTCTGTAGCTAACTGTGCTACAGGATAGAAAGGAGCTGAGTATGGATTGACTGTCAGCCTTATCAAATAAGGACAAAGGAAAGGCTATTTTAGGAGTTACCTGTTGTGTATTGAGGGCCCCACTGGTATCTTGAGAAGATGACTATATCCTAGTTTTGTGGTTTAAATATTACTTGATCCTTGGTTTAGAATTAACCACACTTGAGGAAAAAATAGTCTTAATTTAACTGTAATGTTAATATTTTAATCTTTAAAATGCTTTTTTCTATAAAAGTAATTCATTTTTTTTAAAGATTTTATTTATTTATTTATTTGACAGAGAAATCACAAGTAGACGGAGAGGCAGGCAGAGAGAGAGAGAGAGGGAAGCAGGCTCCCTGCTGAGCCCAGAGCCCGATGTGGGACTCGATCCCAGGACCCTGAGATCATGACCTGAGCCAAAGGCAGCGGCTTAACCCACTGAGCCACCCAGGCGCCCCCGTTCCTCAAATTATGTTTAAAAATGAATTAATTTTGGGCGCCTGGGTGGCTCAGTGGGTTAAGCCGCTGCCTTTGGCTCAGGTCATGATCTCAGGGTCCTGGGATCGAGTCCCACATCGGGCTCTCTGCTCAGCAGGGAGCCTGCTTCCCTCTCTCTCTCTCTCTGCCTGCCTCTCCGTCTACTTGTGATTTCTCTGTCAAATAAATAAATAAATAAATAAATAAAATCTTTAAAAACAAACAAACTATAATTTGAGGAACACCTGGGTGGTTCAGTCAGTTAAGCATCTGACTTCAGCATAGGTCATGATCCCAGGGTCCTGGGATGGAGCCGAGAATCAGGTTCCCTGCTCAGTAGGGAGTCTGCTTCTCCCTCTCCCTCTCTCCCTCCCCCTGCTTGTGCTTGCACACTCTTTTCTTTTCTTTTAAGATTTTATTTATTTGTTTGATAGAGAGATCACAAGTAGGCAGAGAGGCAGGCAGCAGGAGGGGGGAAGCAGGCTCCCTTCTGAGCAGAAAGCCCCATGTGGGGTTCAATCCCAGGGCCCTGAGATCATGACCTGAGACGAAGGCAGAGGTTTAACCCACTGAGCCACCCAGGCACCCCAGTGTTTGCACACTCTTGAGCACGCACACTCGCTTTCTTTCTTTGTTGAATAAATAAAATCTTTAGGAAAAAAAAAAAACCAACAAAATTTGAAAATGAAATAGACTATAGAAAAGATTCCTTTTGTCAATCTACTTTACCCCATAACACTCATTTAAAATTTGATGTATTTCATTGACCTTGCTTATATGGAGGGGTTATTTATTTATTACAGTTATTATACAGTGTTTCTGATTTTTCATTTCCTGTTCTTAGACATTTTATAATGTTTTTGAAAGCTAAGATTCTGGTTTTTAAGATTTTATTTATTCATTTGATAGAGATTACAAGTAGTCAGAGAGGCAGGCAGGGAGAGAGGAGGAAACAGGCTCCCCACTGAGCAGAGAGCCCGATGCGGGGCTTGATCCCAGGACCCTGAGACCTTAACCCACTGAGGCACCCAGGTGCCCTGAAAGCTAAGATTCTAAATGGTAGTGTTAATCTATCTAGTAGAGATATCACAGTTAACTTCTTTCTCAATTTTTTTCATTATTTTAAATAGGATATTTTGATGTTCAGGATCATTATTATTATTTTTATTTTTAATTTATTTACTTATTTTGAAAAAGAGAGGAGGAGTGGGCAGAGGGACAGAGTGACAGGGAGGGAGTCTTAAGCAGACTTCATGCCAAGCATGGAGCTGACACTTGGCTTGATCTCACAACACTGAGATCATGACCTGAGCTGAAATTAAGAGCTGGGTGCTTAACTGACTTGTGCCAGTCAGGCACCCCAATGTTAGAGTTATTTTAATGGGATGATTTCTAGGTGTAGATTTACCAGATAAATGGCTAGAATATTTTTAAGAATACATGTATACTTGGGGTGCCTGGGTGGCATAGTCAGTTAAGTGTCTCACTCTTGGTTGCAGCTCGGGTCATGAGATCAAGCCCCTTGTCAAACTCCGTGCTCAGCATGGAGTCTACTTGAGATTCTCTTTTGCTCTGCCCTTTCTGCGCATGCACGTCTGTCTCTCTCTCTCTCTAAAATAAATAAATAATAAAAATGAAAAGAATGCATACATACCTTAATATGTATCTATTTATAGACCTACACACATGTAGGTGTGTATATGTATGTATATCCAAATTGTCTCCCCATAAAAGCATACTAATTTATATTCCATGCAAAGGAATTTTGTTTTATTTTTCAAATATTTTATCTTTACTTTTTTAAAAGGTTTTATTTATTTGAGAAAGGAAGAGAGGGCATGAGCAGGGGGGAGAGGCAGAGGGAGAGAGAGATGTAGGCTCCCTGCTAAGTAGGGAGCCACCCCACGGTGCTGGCTTCCAGAACAATGGGATGGTGACCGGAGCTGAAATGGAGAGTTTGTCACTTAAGCAACTTTGCCACCCAGGGGCCCAATGGGAGTGTCCTTTTTAATCACACCCATGCTGGGCAGAAAATAATATATAATTATTTAATTTGATTTTTTAAATTACAAATGAGGTTGAATGCTTTCCCCCTTATGTTTATCAACTAATCTTCATTCTCTGTGCATTCTGTTCATGCCTTTTGCTCACGTTTTATTGATACCTGTATCTGTTGGGCTGCAAATAACAGAATTCATGGGTTTATTTGATGTCACAGTGAGTCTGCATTGGCCGATCAGGGCTGGTGACTCAGGGATACTGACAGAGACATCAGGTGCTTTGCCTTTTACACTCTACCATCCTTAGGGTGTGCATTCTTCTTTTTTGCTTATTGATTCCTGATTGCATTAAAGGAAGAAAGGGGTGAAAGATCCTGCAGCCAAATCTGTTCCTGTTCATCAGGAAAGGACAGAGCTTTCTGAGAAATTCTGCTAGGAGAAATTCTGCTCAGGAGAATGATTATGGCCAGCGTTATCTCTAACTCAAGCTAGCAAAATCAGAGGTAGAAGACGGCCTTTGGGTTAAGTCACATCGCTGTAGTATCTGATTGTTTTTACTATTTATCCCATTTTTAAAAAATTTTGATATAGAGTTTTACATCTGTGCATTAATCTTCATTTTCTGGCTGCTTGCTCTTTTTTGTAATTGTTTTATATAGTCATGTTTGCTATTTTCTTTGTGATATTTTACCGCGTTAAAAAACTAAACCAAAACCCTTCACCTGCTCATGTGGTTGTTGTAGGCTGATTCTCTGGGAAGCAAAACTTGAGGTGGAGATTTGTATACTTTGGTAAGTGAACGTGTTTTTGCATGGCATTAGTGTTTCTGGAGTCCGTGGAGGTGACTTTTCTAGTTCGATATATGCCCAGTGTTGGAAAAATGAATGCTCTTGATTGTATTGGTCCTTACTAGATCAAGTTTATCGTGGTATTAAAATAGCACTCGTTTTCTGTCTGTTGACAAGTGTGTAAGGCAGGTGTATATTTACTGTGGCCTAAATTTCTCCTCCCTCAATCAGTTTTTGTTTTATAGATCTGAGGACATTGTGATGCACTGATTCTTGGGTGTGCTCTCTCCTCGGGTGTTTCTTTCATACATGTAAAAAATCTGTCCCAATTGAATTCTCTTTTATCAGCTATCAGTATTCATATTTCACCTTTTTAAAATTATTTGCATAGCACATGTTTTAATTCTATTATTTCCAAACTTGCCATAAATTTTATGTGTGCCTGTTGTGCATAACATCTAGCAGGATGTTTTTCTCCCTCGTTTTCTCTCTTAATTGAGACTAAATCATTGATAATTGGATTGCTTGGGTTTGGTTCTGGCATCTTATTTGGTGTTTTCCATTGACCATGCTTGAATCTTTCTTTTTTTTCTTTTTCGTTAGACTGAGATTTTTCTTCTATAATTTTAAAAATTATGCCTTGTTTTTGTTCTTGTAGTTACCCTAGTATCTTAATGTGCATTGTTTATATTTCTTGTAAATTGTCTGTTACTCAGTATTCCTAGCCCCACCCAGTTTCCCCTGAAAATTATGTTCTTATGTAACTTCACAGAATTTGTCTCTTACTGAGCCCAACAATCTCATTCCCACCCAGTCTGAGCCGTGGGAGGATGTGCTTACTGTCAACTGTGCGCTTTCCCCAGTGGCTGTAGGATCTCCCATAACTGCCCATCTGCACCCTTTAGTTAGGGATCTTCTCAGGATCTGGCCCACTGAGAGTCCCCCTCCCCAACCCCCACGCTTTGAGTGTGCATATGTATTTTTTTTATTATTTCATTGTCTTTTCTGTATTGTCACAGATTAGGCTAGGCCTAATTTAAAGCAAAAAATGAAAAAAAAATGATACAGAAATTTTAGGCCACCAGGAGGGAGGATGTTTCTGCTATATTTTTGTTTTCCCTTTAAAACAGTGTTAATCTTTAGATACTACTCATACCAGTTTAGCTTTCTGTGGCTTCCCCTCCTCTCAAAACTGAACAGTTTTGGGACAATAGGCAGTTTTACCTGAGGTCTGTGTACAAAGCTGTAGGTCACAGCCTCAGAAAGAAAAGTTGTTTGTCCACTTTTATTACTTCCCTTAGGCAGGACACTTAGTATTCTTTAAGAGTAATGGGAAAAAAACAGGCTAGCAGCAAGTCTGGAGAGAGGTTTCTCAGAGGCACTTTGTAACAATACATGTACCTTATTTTCAGAGAAAGGTGCGTGCAGTTAAGTCCTTAAAAGGAGTAGATATAAATTACAGTTTATGGAAGCTAAGTTGGAGATGATCAAGCAGAGGACTGGGGGAAAACAGACCAAACAGAGGTCAGCTGAGGCAAACCGTGAAGGGTGCCTAGGAAGGAAGGACTTTGCCAGGCCAGTGAGGAAGGTAGAGGCACTGAGAGCTGGGCTCAGCATATTCAAGATCTCAGTGTCTCAAGTAGGAGCAGATAGAGGGATTCTGAGAGGCTAGAAATGTAGGTGATGACCCGATGAAGACAATATCCTCATTGTATCTGACTGTTAAGTTGCATGCTCTGGCTTAGAAATATTTCTCTTAAAACATGCAAGTCCTTTTTTATTCCTGTTGTTTCAGAAGCTTTTTAAAGTAAAAAATGGTGTCGAACTCTGAGATGACTCTTTTGATGTCTCTTGAGTTAGCCTTTTGTCTGGGGTTGAATTGTGTGAAACTTGGGAGTTTGTACTTACTGAGCTAGAGACTCTGTTCCTTTTGCTTTTAGGCCAGGCTCTGATATCATGGTTACCTCTGCTTTGATGAGCCTTGTTACATAAGAAGGGCCTGCGATGCTTCTACTTTTGTAATTAAAAATTGCCTTTTAAATGCACTTCTTCCCATAGGCTTCTGTGAATGTTAAATTGCCACATACTATGATGTCAAGAAATAATTTGGAGTCATCTACTTGTAAGATGACAGAGCCATTTAATTTTGAGAAAAATGAAAACAAGCTTCCGCCACATGATTCTTTAAGAAGTCCTGGAGCACATGCTAACCACCCTAATTTCCGGTTGAAAAGTCCAGAGAATGGAAATAAAAAAAACAGTTTTTTGCTTTGTGAGCAAACCAAACCGTATTTGGCTAGTCAGGAAGACAATTCAGTATCTTCAAACCCTAACAGCATCAATGGAGAGGTGGTTGGATCCAAAGGAGACAGGAAGACGTTGTCAACAGGTAAGTGAAAACTACAGGCTTATTACTTCTTGATTCTGATGGTTTCTTTGGCTTATCACAGGTACGTAATCACACACCCATGTGCTATTAACAAAACAACTAAATAGCTACCTTACAGTATTTGCATTTAAAGATTTAGAAGGAAAAGCCAGGTGCCAAATAACTTCCTTTGACTAGATTCATCACATGAATCTACAGAGGAGCTTCCCCCCACAATGGGAGAACCATACAAGGAATGTAGAAAGGACATCCTCTGCCTTTTTAAAGATTGGCCATGTTTAAAAAATACTATGTAAATTGCATAATTTGCATTTGAGATATACAATCTGTCACAAAGATACACATAAGACATTATATTGTTTCATCAGATTTTTAAAAAGTTGTTCCTTTAGTCCTAATTCCAAAAACCTGGTTTTGAAGTTGGGGGGGCACTGGGTGAACGTATATCATATGTGATCTTTTAATGTTATGGTGATGTGGTTCTGGTGCATGGCCCTTGGGCCTCTGAGGTTTCCCAAGAGGTCGAAACTATTTTCCCGATAATACTAAAATGTCATTTACCTTTTTTGTTGGGCTGACTTTACACCAATGATGCAGAAGCAAAGGTAAACCATTAATGCCATTATCATTAATGCCTCATTAGCTCCTACCTACTTGAGCTAGTGGTAATTGGGTATTTTCATTGCTATGAACTTGAGGTTAAAACAAAACCAGAAATGCCTTACTCAGGGCTGTCCTTGACAAATCTTGACACCTGTGTACACATCTTTTTAGTATTTTGTGTAACAAAATGGGAATTACCCCTAACTTCTGCTTCATAGGAAGTATGAAAAGCATGTATGTGACAGAGCTATAGGCTGTATGGAAACTTTTTTCTTGGAACATCATTTTTTACTTGAAAAGAATGAAAAATTCTGGTTATTCAGATTTATGTATCTGGCATTCATTTTCTCAAAAATGAATAAAGTGAACCTATTACTTCAAGGAAAATACCTGACAGTATTTTGTTGCTAATGATAAAATTCAAGCTTTTGAGCAAAATGAGAATTTCAGGAAATGCATATCTGCCACTCTGCCATGACGCTTCTCGATACTTGGACTTTCCTGGGGAGGTGCCTGGTGATACTAAATAACACATGAATTTTAAAATATTTTGTAATGGAATCTGTCGACAATTGAAAGATCTGTATAACTCAAGAGTTTCTCATTCTTCTCCAAATGACCAATGCCTCATGTTGCACAGTCACTCATGGGTAAAAATCCACTCAAAGTGCAGGATCAATCAATGGATTCCAATGTCACATTATGAAAAAGTTTTAGATTCCTCATTGCAATTACCCCTCAAACTACCACTTGAGTTTTGGCATGATGTTAAAGGAAAACATCCATAATTACCTGAGAAGGCCGTTAAATACTCGTTTTTTGCAACCATGTACCTGTGCGAGGCCAGATTTTCTTCATATGCTTCAACCAAAACAACACAAGGGATTGAATGCAAAAGCAGGTATGTGAATCCAACGATCATGATTTAAACCAAACATTACAAAAATGTAAAACAGTGCTACTCTTCTCACAATTTTTTTTTGCTTTTGAAAATGTAGTATTTTACATACAAAAATCATGTCAATGTAGTGCATTTATTTTTAAATAAACTTTTAATTTTTAAAACTAATTTTTAATTTCTTTTTAACAGTTTTTAGGGGGAGGAGGGACAGAGGGAGAGAGAGAATTTTAAACAGGCTCCATACCCAGCACAGAGCCCTCACAGGGCTCAGTCTCAGGACCCTGAGATCATGATCCAAGTCAAAATCAAGAGTTGGATGTTTAGCCACTGAGCCACCATGTGTCCTTACTTATTTTTTTTTTTCAGTAAGCTTTATGCCCAATGTGGGGCTTGAATTCATGACCCTTAGATCAAGAGTCACATGCTCGGGGCGCCTGGGTGGCTCAGTGGGTTGAGGCCTCTGTCTTTGGCTGGGGTCATGGTCTCGGGGTCCTGGGATAGAGCCCCACGTCAGGCTCTCTGCTCAGCAGGGAGCCTGCTTCCCTTCCTCCCTCTCTGCCTGCCTCTCTGCCAACTTGTGATCTCTGTCTGTCAAATAGATAAATAAAATCTTTAAAAAGAAAAAAAAAAGTCACACGCTCTACTGAGTCAGCCAGGCACCCCTTAATTTCTAATATAGGTAAGTATTGAGACACATAGGCCATATAAACAAAATCTCTCTGAGGTTCGCAATTTCTTAAGTGTGTAAATGAGTCTGAGGTTCAAAAAAGTCTGAGAATTGCTGCCTCGGTGAATGGAGAAAAATTCACAAGAGGAATAGCAATTAAGGAATGTTCAAACAAATCCTTATTTTTCATTAGGAAAAGTAAGTTGTTGTTTATTTGTAGTGTAGGCTTAAGGCTATTATAGTATACCTTTATTATTTGAATATCTAATTATGGTTTTGTACATTTTCAGGAATAAAGTAATATTTGGCTCTTTATGTTTTCTCTTTTCAGGAAACTCCGTGTCCCCATTAAATGCCGGAAACAATTCACCACCCAAAGAAGTAAATAGCGTAAGGTTTTTTGTTTGTTTTCTATTCTGTGTTTTTGTTTGGGTGTAAAAGATTCTAAACATATTTTATATTGTGAAGAACTACTCAATTTTCAGATGTTATTGAAGGTGAAGCTTCCTTTTCTTCATCCTAATATCTTTAAAAAAAAAAAAAATCAGTTCTGTTGACGTAATTACAGTATGCCGTGCCACTGTTAGTGCAGCCCTGCAATGATGTGCAGAGAAAATACAGATCCCGTGTAGCTCTTTGAGTTTCTCCCTGTGCGATGTGCTACAGAATTTAGTATAATATGGTAACAAGGATGTTGACAGTGATACTGTCAAGATACAGAACATTTGCATCTTTCCCTTACATGCTTTTTTATGGTCATACCATTTCCCTCTTGCCCCTACCACCTCCTTAATCCATGGAGGCTACAAATCTAATCCACATGGAGAGTTTTGTCATTTTAAGGATGTTATATAAATGGAATCCTACAGAATGTAACTTTTTGGGATTGGATAAATTCATTCAGTGTAATTCTGTGGATATTCATCTAGGGTTTGTTGTATCAGTAGTTTTATTTTTATTGCTGAAAAGTAGTCTGTGGTTTAACATTCACATTCTCAAGTGAACCTGCAGGGTTTCCAGTTCTTGGCTATCACAGTTAAAATTTACAAAACTCCATGTGCAAGGTTGATGTGAACAGAAATTTTTTGTTTCTGTTTGTTTCTCCTCTGGGATAAATGCCCAGGAGTGCAATTTCTGGGTCATGGAGTATTGCATATTGAGTTTTTTAAGAAGCTACCTAAGTGTTTTCCAGAAGAGCTATACTATTGGACTCTCCCACTGAGAATATCTGTAATGTTACACCAGCATGTGGTGCTGGCGGTGGTTTTATTATCCCCAGTCTTATAGACACATGTTGATATTATGTAGTAGTTTTATTTTTTTTTTTAAGATTTATTTATTTATTTATTTGACAGAGATCACAAGTAGGCAGAGAGGAAGGCAGAGAGAGACAGAGAAGCAGGCTCCCTGCTGAGCAGAGAGCCCGATGTGGGACTCGATCCCAGGACCCTGAGATCATGACCGGAGCCGAAGGCAGAGGCCTTAACCCACTGAGCCACCCAGGCGCCCCTATGTAGTAGTTTTAAATTGTGTTCCCCTGATGGCTACTGATAAACACTTTCTCATGTGCATAGTTGCCATTTCTATTTCATTTTTGATATGTTTACTCATGTCTTTTGTCCATTTTCTGATTTGGATTTTTTTTTTAACTGCTCAGTTTTGAAAGTTCTTTATATGTTCCAGGTTCTAGTCTTTTGTCAAATATGTGTGATTCACTAATGATTTCTCCCAGTCTATAGCTTGTCTTCAATCTCTTATCAGGCAAGGTGTTTGGCAGAGCAAATGTTTTTTAATTTTAATGGTGTCTTGACCACTTTTTCTTTTATAGATTTTGCTTTTGGTGTCAAGACTAGAAATTCTTTGCTGCTTCAGATCCAGAAAATTTGGGGCATTATTCCCAAAAAGTTTTATAATTTTACCTTTAGCTTTGTGGTCCACTTTGAGTTAATTTGAAGGTCTTTTTGTTTTGTTTTCTTTTAATTTCTCCACCATTTGTTAAAAATGCTCTATTTCCTCCACTGAATTGCTTTTGCACTTTTGTCAAAAATTAGACGTATTTATTCCATTGGTGGGGGGAAGAGGGTTGAGGGGGTCTAAGGAGAAGCTGTCTCTCTGCTGAGCGGGGAGCCTGACCTGGTTTTGATCTCAGGACCCAGAGATCATGACCTGATCTGAAGTCCAATGCTTAACCACCTGAGCCACCCAGGTGCCCCTTTTTTGGTCCTGTCAAAGAACCAGGTCTTTGTTTCATTGATTTTTTTTCCCTCTAAGTTTTTGTTTTTTAATTTCATTGATTTCTCCTTTTATCTTTGTTTCCTTGCTTCTGTTTGCTTTTGGCATTTTTTTCTTACTTTTTTAGATTCTTAAGATGAGAATTTAGATTATTTGAAACTTTCCCTCTTTTCTAGTGTGTGAACTTAGTGCTATGAATTTACCTCTTGGCAATGTTTTAACTGTGTCTTACAAATTTTGATTTGTTATGTTTTCATTTTCTTTTAGTTCAACTTTTTTTTTTAATTTCTTTTGAGACCTCCTCTTTGACTCATGAGTTGTTTAGAACTCTATTGTTTTCAAATGTTTGAAGATTATTAATTACTCTTGTTACTTATTTCTAGTTTGAGTCCACTGTCGTTGAAAAACCTACTCTGTGTGATTTAAATTTGTTGAGCTTTTCTTTATGGCCCCATGTGTTGTCGTAGTATATGTTCTTTAGCACTTGAAAAGAATGTCCATTTTATGGTTGGGTAGAATGATCTATAAATGTCTAACAGAATCCCTTGGTTGATGGTGATCTCAAGTTCTTTTGTATTCTTGGTGATTTTCAATGTAGGTCTACTAATTGTTGAGATAAGGATATTAAGGTCTCTATAATTATATATTGTCTTTTTCTCTTTTCAGTTTCATTTTGCTTCAATTTTTTTCTGTTAAGTCTATTGTGCTTATTGTATTTTATTTAATGTGTTCTTCCTTTCCTTTTGTTCCAGCATTCCTTTATTTCCTTTATGTTTAGATAACGTCCTTTAGCCATTCTTTAAGTCTGCTGGTGACAAATTCTTAGTTTTCTTTCATTTAAGAATGTCTTGATTTCTATTTCTTCTTTACTCCTGCAGGATACTTTAAAATGTTGTATTATTTTCTTCTGCTCTCCAGGGTATATTTTGAGAAATCTATTTTCTTCTGAATTACTTTTTCCCCTGTAAGTAAAATGTCCTTTTCCTCTCTCTGCTTTTAACTTTTTTTGTCTTTAGCTTGAAGAAGTTTGACTACGTGAGTCTTGGTGTGGATTTCTTTGATTTGGTCAGGGACTTGCTCAACATGAATTTGTAGATTTATATCTTTTGCCAAATATTGTAAGTCTGGGGCATTTTTTATTTAAGAACTTCTTTGGGGGTGCCTGGGTGCCTCAGTGGGTTAAAGCCTCTGCCTTTAGCTCAGGTTATGATCCCAGGGTCCTGAGATCCAGCCCCACATCGGGCTCTCTGCTCAACAGGGAGCCTGCTTCCCTTCCTCTCTCTCTGCCTGCCTCTCTGCCTCCTTGTGATCTCTGTCTGTCAAATAAATAAATAAAATATTAAAAAAAAAAAAAAAAAAAAACTTCTTCACCCTGACTTTTCTTCTCTCCTGGGACTCCAAAGACATGAATGTTAAATATTTTGTTATAGTCCCATAGGTCTCTGAGATTCTGTTTATTTAGTTTTTTCTCCATTTTGTTTTTTCTCTCTTCTTAGGTTAGGTAATTTCTGTTGTTCAGTCTTCAAGTTTACTGAGCCTTTCCTCTGTTGTCTCCATTTTGGCATGGCATCCCTCACCCCAAAATAACATTCCTTGTTATTTTGCTTTCCAGTTGTGAAACTTCCATTTGGTTCTTCTTTATATCTTCTGTTTCTTCGCTGGGACTCTTTACATTTGTTTCAGTTGTGCTCCTAATTGCTTACTGAACTATTGATGGCTCCTTTAAAATGTTTGTCAAACTTCTCTGTTGTCTTGATGTTGGCTTTTTTTTTTTTTTAATTCAGTTGTGATTTCCCTTTTTCTAAATAAGACAAGTGATTTCATATTGAAACTAGCACATTTGGGGTATTATGTTAATGAAATTCTGTATCTTATTTAAACTTCCTTTTTAGCTAGCTTCCTCTGACCCTACATCAGAGGGTGGGTGCTGCTGGGTGGGAGTAGATGTCCAGGTTCTTCAGTCAGCCTGAGCTGGCACTGAAGGAGGTGCTCTCCCTTGCTCTTGGGTGAGGGTGGGAGTTCCAGCTTCCAGGTAGGCCTCATGTGATACTTCCTCCTTGCCAGAAGTGATGAGTGCCTCTTTACTGATATAGGAGTGGGATGGAGTGGGGAGAGAGTAGGTAGGTCAGAGAGGAGAATTAGAGGGGAAGATTTGGGAGACACTAATTACTTTTGAACAGTGGTTAAAAAGTCCTGATTGTCCACTGGGAGTCCTCTTCTACCTCCCCAGTAATGGTGGTTGGGGTAGGAGGAACACTCCTACCTGTTGGATGAAAGTCCGGGTTCCTGGGGAGACTCCTAGGGATGAAACGCCAGCACCCTACTCTAGAACAGGGCCACAGTTTTTACTGTGGTGTTTGTCTAGGGTAGAACAGTTACTGGTTTTCTGTATTGCTGGGATGCCCATTTCTTGATCTTTAGCTCAAGAGAGGATACTTTCTGTTGGGGCTTTTATTGTCTGTACTGTTTGGCATTTTGGGTTGCTGGCTTCGCCAGCACCGTGTCTGAAATACGTGAGGCAAAAAGAAAACTCCAGAACTCATTGTCTTGTTCTTCTCTGGGCCCCAAATTTCCTAGCCTGTCTGCTGCCCTCTTGTCAAAGTCAGCTTATGTTTGTTTATATTATAAGTCTGGGTTTTTAGTAGCATGTAATAGGAGGACTAGGGAAAGGTGCATCTTTTTTATCTGTCCAGAAGAGGAAATCCCAAATACAGTATTAAAAAAAAAAAAACTACTACCAAGTTTTAATATTGCTATTCTCTTTTCTTAATAGAAGCCTAGCAATAACGTGCCTCCTGCAAAGTCAAAAAAAATACACAAGTTGGTTGAGAATTCCTTGTCCATAAATAATTCAGCACTCTTCAACTCCTTAGGACCTTCTTTTCGGTCAACAACTTGCCATCGCTGTGGCTTGTTTGGTAAGCATATTTCCCTAACATGTCTGGATTATTTTTTCACACATTTGAAAAATATTTTTACTATGGAAAGTGTAAAACATAGTAAGTATGAACAGAATATTGTACCTGCTCTATATCCATCTCTTTGCTTCAGCAGCCACTGGCATTCTACAGTTGTTCATCCATACCTTTCCACTCTTGCTGCTTCCTTACCCGATTATTATTTCCCATAGTTTTGTTTGTGATAAAATTTACATGCACTGGGATGCACAAACTCACATGCTTATCAAGACAGAATATTTCTATCTTCTTAGAAAGTTCCCTTCTAGCTCCTTCCAATCTCTATGGCCACGAGAGGCAACCACAGTGGTTTTTTTAATTGAACTGTAAATTAATTTTGCCAGTTTTAGAACTTCATAAAAATGGAATCTTGCTTCTTTTGTGTGAAGCTTTTTTTTCATTTAGAATAATATTTTTAGTATTAATATGGTCTACATACACTATTTTTTGGTGCCAAGTAGTATTTATACGATTCTATCACAGTGTATCTGGTTTTTTGTTGAACAGTTTTGCTTGTGTTTAGCTTTTGGTTATTATAAATAGAGCTCTTTCCATGCTTTTGCACAAGTCCTTATGAGGATATATATTTCCCTTTCTCTTGGGTACATAGGAGTATAATTGCTGAGTCAAAGGGTAGGTATATAAGTTTAGAGGAAACAGCCAAGCCATTTTCCTGAGTAGTTATCCTGTTCTGCCTTCCCAGTGATAGTGAGTTTTGTGCTCCACATCACTGTCATTCAGTGCTGCTGGTCTTTTCAACGTTAGCCCTCCTCGTGGGTGTGTACTGGTATTGCAGTGTGCTTTTAAATTCTATTTCCCTCATGACCCGTGAGTGATCTTGAGCAGTATTTCACATGCTTACTGGCCACTTGGACATTTAGCTTTTTTTTTTTCTTTTGTGTAGAACCATTTGAGGCCAGCCTGGTTTTTTTGGTTGTTGTTGTTTTTTTATGTGGGTTTGTTTTTTTTTTTTTCTGCCTGTATATTCATAAGGTTTTTTTAGTACTTTATTTAAAAAACTTCTGGGTTTTTCTGGATGTGATTCTCTTCATTGGTTTTTTGTCTTGTATTTTTTTTTAACAGCGAGAGGCAATAAGCCGTGTCAGAGTTTGCTTGCGCAAGTTTGTTTTCACAACCACACACTTTCTGTTTCCTTTGATTGTGCCTTTTATAATGTGTTCTGGGCTCTACTTTAGGAAAGTCAGTCATGTTTTCAGTCTGTCCCACCTTTCATTTTCATCTTTGCATTCCTATTTGCAATCTGAGAGAGCTTTAAAAATTTAATCTTAATGCCTAATCAAAAACATCATCATCCTCTTCAAGTAATCTTCCTGATGTGATTAATAGAATGGTGATTGGTATGTCTGGTCTTTGAAAATGTCTTGCTCTCAGCAACAAATACTTGGAATAAAACACTGGTGATGTTACGGGCTGTGTTCTGTAGGATCGCTGAGGTGCTCACAGTGCAAGCAGACCTACTACTGCTCCACAGCGTGCCAGAGAAGGGACTGGTCCGCACACAGCATCGTGTGCAAACCTGTTCAACAAAAGTAAGCATGATTTCTTTTATTCACTAGGGAATATTTAAACGGGCTTTATTTTTGATAGTGTAAGAATCAAATGAGGTTAGCAGGCCATAACTATGTAGAAGTTGTCACTTTTATTTACTGAGGTATAACATAAAGGATGCAAATTTGAAATGAAGAGCTTACAAATTCAGGACTGAGTTTCCATGAATATGATTCTATTAGTACATATTCAGAGTCAGAACTTTAAGTTTTTAGTGTTTGTAATAAGTAGACCTTTAGCATTCCTTTTAAACACGTGTTCTTTCCTGAATTATTATAAGGTAGAACACTCACAGTGTCTCATGAATTGCGACTTTAAAATATGAAAATCTTAGTGGCATGGCATTTACCAGTTTACAAAGCAGTTTCACATCTATAACTTCATTCGGTCCTCAAAACTATTGAGCTCGTGTAGGGATTACATCTTGCAGATAAGAAAGCTGGGGCTTGGAGACTGTGGCTGCAGAGGTCCCTTTAATCAGGCGGCTTTGGAAGAGGCGAGCTCGCCCACAGGGTAGACCGGTGCAAAGCCAGCCCTGGACTATTTTGCTCTGTTACTGCTGTGAAACTCTCTGAAGGAAGCTGTTTTTCTCCTTCTGGATTTTGATGATTGAGAATTTAACATCACTGTGGCCCCTACTCTTGATTGGCTCTGTACTCTAAGTATTATAATCAGCTGCTTTATTTCAGTTTCCACAAACGTGAAGATAGTAAGTCACCTTTTGAAACAAAGAACATGGAAGTGAAAAATGAGGTATGATGTACTTTTTGTCTTTAGAGTGAATTTTGAATGATTTCCTTTTAAATTAAGAGGACTTAAGCTAAATGAAATACTTACCACTTCTGCATTTCACCAATGTTTATCCACGTGATCTCCACACCCAACTTAGGGCTCGAACTCTCCAGATCCCAGATGGAGTTGCAGGTCCGTCTGACTGAGTCAGCCAGGTGCCTCTGCATCAATGTTTATTAAATCCTGTGTTTCCTGTGGAATAACCTGTACACCTTAATGATCGATTGGGTGACTGTTGGGGATTTTTGAGCATTATGTGTGCCCAGCACTCTGCCCCGAAGGACTTGTGATGCCTGTGTCTCAGTGTAAAATTGTTTGGATTCCTGAGAGACAGCCCCTCTCTCTAGTCCCTGAATGCACACATTCTCTGGCTTTGTGTCCTGCCCTCGTACTGAAGGAGCATTTTTTTCTCTAAGACCTCTCTTCCATGTAGGTAACTGTGGGCTAAGTCATTCATGACTTGAAAAATATCAGTAGTGCTCAGCTCATCTATAATTTTTAGGCTTCTCTAGCTGGTCCTAGCTTCTACTTAAAAAAAATCTGACTTCCTCAAATATTCATACTTATAAAATGTTAACATACTTATAAAATGTTAACAAATGTTAACAAACTAACAATGTTAGTTTGAGCTTCTTAAAACACTAACCCCCCCATTTTATTTTATAAACTCAAAATTATCATCACCACTGATGATACTTCAGTATCATCACCACCACCTGATACTTCAGTGATCCCACTGCTGTGTAAACTGCCTAGGGACAGTGGGTTTTATTGGCTCTTGGAGTTACACACTGTATCTCTCTGTTACTCAAGCTTCAGGGGCTATTTTGGCCTCAATTCCAGCAAATGGTGGCCACAGTATTGCTTGGAAACATGTGCTTGTATAAGTAACTCACTCATGTGTTTTGTTTTTTTAAAACCCAGGGTGATTACCCTCTTGGAGTTACTAAAGAAATAGCCACCGGTGCTGATAAAATAATGTTTTCTGATTTGAGAAGTCTACAACTCAGGAAAACCATGGAAATAAAGGTATTTGTTATTTAATTTCTATAGACAGAGATCCAAAGAACTATAGATTTTTATTCCTTGTTTCCTGTTTTTAGTTTGAGCTTCTAAGCTAGCTACGAAACGTAACTGATGAAACTGATTGTGAAAACTGTCTTAAAATACCCTTTTAAAAATCTCATTAGAAAGCTTTAAGAAATTCCCATGTGCTTGTGTTCTCAGTGAATTATTGCACCTTTTCTGTCTTTTGAAAGGGTACAGTTACTGAATTCAAACACCCAAGTGACTTCTATGTGCAGTTATATTCTTCAGAAGTGTTAGAATACATGAACCAGCTCTCTGCGAGTCTGAAGGAAACCTATGCACATACAACTCAGGAGGATTACATTCCTGTTAAGGGGGAAGTTTGTGTTGCCAAGTATACTGTTGATCAGGTAACTGCTGATGAAGTGAATTATTTAATACGATGTTTTAATTTACTTTTGTCATATAAGCTGGACACCGGAGCTTTTAATAATGCATTTGCTGGCTTAACCAGAGTCTGTGGTCACATTCCTGTCTCTCTTCCTCATTCGGTATTATGGATTTGCTGGGTGAGCCCTCCAGCTCTGTCGATAGGCGCCTCCTCTGCCAAGTGCAGACGGACAGCCAGCCCTGCAGCCTGTGCACTTCTGTACTGAGGCATTAGTGTGTCATTGTGTCTCCTGGGCTAGAGTAACCTGGGAGTGGTTGTGTGTACATTAGTCTCCTAAGTAGACAAATTCAGGGATTTCTTAGCCAGATTGTTAGAAGATTAACCTGTTAAATGAGTCCCTCAGAACAGAGCTGTAGTTTCTCCTTTGGCTGTTCTATAGATGGGCTGAGAGTTTTGAAGTCTGAGAGACCGTTTTGAAGCAGAGCACCATTATATTTCACTTTCAGACCTGGAACAGAGTAATGATACAAGATATTGATATGCTGCAGAAGAAGGCACATGTCTTATATATTGATTATGGAAATGAAGAAATAATTCCAGTAAACAGAATTCACCAACTAAATAGAAACATTGACTTATTTCCTCCATGTGTAAGTCTTTTTTACTTTCTGAATTCCTAATAGTGTCCCCAAAGAGCTGTCTTTTTTTTTTTTTTAAAGATTTTATTTATTTATTTGAGAGAGAGAGAGACAGTGAGAGAGAGCATGAGCGAGGAGAAGGTCAGAGGGAGAAGCAGACTCCCCATGCAGCTGGGAGCTCGATGCGGGACTCGATCCCGGGACTCCGGGATCATGACCTGAGCCGAAGGCAGTCGTCCAAGCAACTGAGCCACCCAGGCGTCCCAAAGAGCTGTCTTTTATACATACATATATATATATATATATATGTTTAAAGATTTTATTTATTTATTTGACAGACAGAGATCACAAGTAGGCAGAGAGGCAGGCAGAGAGAGAGGAGGAAG
Organism: Mustela erminea; assembly: GCF_009829155.1. Lineage (NCBI taxonomy): Eukaryota > Metazoa > Chordata > Mammalia > Carnivora > Mustelidae > Mustela > Mustela erminea. Next base: position 76,105,253 of record NC_045627.1, read on the forward strand.
CAGGCTCCCCACTGAGCAGAGAGCCCGATGTGGGGCTCGATCCCAGGACCCTGAGATCATGACCTGAGCCGAAGGCAGAGGCTTAACCCACTGAGCCACCCAGGCGCCCCTGTCTTTAATATTTTAATGGGCACAATATTTGCTTGCTCTGTTCTGTAATGGTTATTATAAAAAAGTACCTATTGGTATATTTCTCATTTTTACTAAATGTAGATAAATGTCATTGGCTTTCTTGGATCCATTTAAGAAGCCTTAGGTAATACTTCATTACATGAGAAACTTCGCATTTTTTAGGGACATCTTATCCATCTGTTCTTTTAAAAACAATCATTTCTATGTATAATACATTGTCTGGAAGCAACCTGAATTTATATGTATTTGAGGGATAATTAGTTATCCTTTCATGAATTTCTCAAGCTTCAGGTCCCAAAAGGAAAAGTACATGGATAGAGTAGCGCAAGAGACAAATTACATACAAAAATTAGATACAAAATTACGTAATTACATACATAATGTACCTATGTTAAAAAATACATAATTACATATGTAAATACATAATTACATATGTACAAAAAACATAAAATTGCTTTTTTGTTCTTGGAATATTTCTGATAAATGTTCAGTGATAAATGTATTACCTTTAAAAAATCTTCATGTTATTAATTAGAAAAAATCATTTTCAAATACTAATTTTTTAGTAACTCATGTAAAATCTTTCAGGCCATAAAGTGTTTTGTGGCCAGTGTTATCCCAGCAGAGGGGAACTGGAGCAGTGAATGTGTCAAAACGATTAAGTCACTGTTAATGGAGCAGTACTGCTCTGTAAAGATTGTTGACATTTCCAAAGAAGAAGTGGTTACCTTTGCTGTGGATGTGATGCTGCCCAGTTCAGGTAAGATCGAACTCTGTTTTGTAGATGCAGCAATTAATATGGTGTTTAGTCTTCAGCTGTTACGCAGAGAAGAAATAGAAACATGAAATGAGGCCAAGTAAGCTCCTCGCAAGTCCTTCAGGGTGTGACCTTGCTCTTGCCGGTGGCAGTCAGTCGGAGACCCCGCATCGGCATCGGCATCGGTGCTGGAGCTGGGGGGCTTCAAAGGCTAGGTGCTGACTTAGTGTGGGGATGACTGTTAGCCTTTTGATACGGCTGTCACGATCACCATTCCTGATTTCTACTCACTTATGGAGAAAAATTCAAGAGTTTCCTTATGAATTGGTCCATACTTTCACCACGAGTGCTTTTTCCTTGAAGAATCTTCACAGAAGTGCGTTTGGTTAGTAATGAGAATGTAAGTGCCTAGTATTTAAGTGTGGAGATGGAAACCCCTCGGAATCCCTTCTGTGTGTTCAAAAAGTGACTTCTGACCGTGCTTATAATTGTGTCTCACTTTCCAAGGTATCATTCTTTTTCTTTAGGAGACATGCTATTGGTTGATGACATGGTAGAAAGTTCATTTAAATCTTTAGTGAAGTTAAGTATTTTCTTTGCTGTGTATTGTTTTGTATTATGACTCAGTCTTCTGGATGGTATTTCTTTTTTTTTTAATTTAATTTTTTTTTCAGTGTTCCAAAATTCATTGTTTATGCACCACACCCAGTGCTCCATGCAATACATGCCCTCCGCAATACCCACCACCGAGTTCACACCCCCAACCCTTTCCCCTCCAAAACCCCTCAGTTGGTATTTCAAGGAACTTGAAGTTTATGACATGCTGGCTACCCCTTGTTTCAGCCATACTTTGAGAAAAAGTAGTCTTAGTTTAACACTAAACTTATTTTTTTCTTATAAATGGTGGCCATACTAAGCCTGCCAGTGAGGTAGCAACTAAATCTTTCATGTTATCCAGAATTTTGAGGTGAAATATTTTTATAAAATTTTCTGCCACATGACAATGGGAATTTTGCCTCAATTTTTAAGGCTGAGCATTAGTTAACAGTATTTTGCACACAGAAACTGAACTGGTAATGAAATAGGCCAGTGTATTAATAGATATGATCTCTAGGTCACATGATTATGATTCATTTGTTTCATGTTTATGCTTTTCTTCTTGGTATAATATCTCAATGGGGATGTATTTTCTTAACCATTTTTAGGAAAACTCTTAGATGATGTGCTCATAGAAATGGGATATGGCTTGAAACCCAAGGGACAAAATTCTAAGAAGCAAAGTGCAGAGGCAAGTGAGTATACAGATTCGTATAGAACAGTACAGTGACTCCAGGTACTAAAGAATATCTTCTCTCCTAAACAAACAAAAAAAAAGGGCAGAGCTGTCACACTGACAGATTTAATGGAAGTAACCATTCTTTGAACTTTATGTAAAAAAGATAAATGTTCATTTAGTAGCACATTATGTCTAAGCTTAGTCTTCCCTCCCTGCCTGTTTTCCTTCCGTATCTGTCTTCCGTATTAATCCTTGACATGATGATTATCAGAAATCTCCAAAGTACTAAATATCATGACAGTTTGAGTTGAAGGGTTTTTAGCTAACATTTCCTTAGTTTAATTTTCCCTCCTTACTTAGGTGTTCCAACAATAACAAATAGGGTAATTCTGTCCTGGTAAGATGGTGTTTCTTCATAAATTTTTTTTTTTACTTCTCGTTTAATTATGTGTGTGGCTTTTCCGTTTAGTATAACAAGAATTATACTAAACAAGAACTAAGAAGTTTTGGTACTAGCATTTTATTTTCTCATTTCCTAGTTATATGTGGTATTTATTGCCCTGTTTTCCTCCTTACTTTGTCCCTTTACCAATTACTTTGGATGCAGACATACCTCATTGTTTCTTGCTCATTCATCCAGAGGTGATGGCCAGGTTAATGGTTCTGTGATTGGATGTATCCCTTCATATAAACCAGGTTGACACATTTTTAAGTCTACCTTATCCTTACCTCCCGTCCTTTGCCTTGTCTCATTGGTTGCCAGGTCTCGATTGGTTCTTCTTCCTGCATATCCTTTGTATATGATTTTTTTTCTTTTTTAAAATCCGTTTTTTCCTTATTATTTTTCTAGGTCAGGAATCCTGACCAGTTGTGGATAATTGCAACAACCTTCTCTGACTTTTTCTGATGTCTGAATTTTTTTATAAGATTTTTTATTTTATTTATTTGACAGAGAGAGAGAGATCACAGTAGGAAGAGAGACAGGCAGAGAGGGAGGAGAAGCAGGCTCCCTGCTAAGCAGAGAGCCTGATGTGGGGCTCGATCATAGGACCCTGAGATCATGACCTGAGCTGAAGTCAGACCCACTGAGCCACCCAGGCACCCCTCTGCTGTCTGAATTCTTTATAATACTATACATGATATCCCCAGAACACAAATCTTAGTATGACAGCTCTGCTGGAAAGTTTGTAGTAATCCTTTGCCATCTAGAGGAGAAAACCGATCACTTACTGATCTAGTAGTAGTCATGGTTGAAACCATAAATGCTGGTGGTATATTAGGGAGAGTGTGGGATCGGGAAAAAAAGGGGGTGGGGGATAAACCCAGGGCCTACAGCATCGAGTGAGAAGTCATAATGGGGGAGGTGGGTAGAGTGGGGACAAAAGTTGCCAGAGCAACAGAAGGGTGAATGCTTCTAGAAGGAAGTCATCAGTAGTAAAAGCAAGGCTTGCAGAGCTGTCTCATAGAAGGAACAAAAATCTCCTGGACAGTATTTGCTTCACTGAGGGACTATGGAGGTGCCTTCGTGGAGGGTATTCTGTGGTCAGGACGGACACGTAGAGAAGAGATGATAGGGGCGCCTGGGTGGCTCAGTTGGTTAAGCAGCTGCCTTCAGCTCAGGTCATGATCCCAGCATCCTGGGGTCGAGTCCCACATGGGTGGGGGGGGGTGCTTGCTCAGCAGGGAGCCTGCTTCTCCCTCTGCCTCTGCCTGCCATTCTGTCTGCCTATGCTCACTCTCTTTCCCCCTCTCTCTGACAAATAAATAAAATCTTTAAAAAAAAAAAAAAAAGAGCTGATAAAACAGTATGAGAGCGAGTGCACGGAGAGTGCAGTGCGAGCACCTGGGCGGCCACCTAACCTGGGTTAGGGGGAAGTCTTTTCAAGGTGACACCACACTGAGCAAGAAATAACCAGGTTGCTAGGAGATTGGGGGTGTGTTCTGGGAGGAAGAATAGCATGTGTTAAGGCCTAGAGGTGTTGAAGAAGCGTGACTGGGTTTGAAATGCTACAAAAATCAGCTGAATGATAACCAGAATGCCTTGGTTTTTCTGTTTGGTTTTTTTGTTGTTGTTGTTGTTGTTAAGATGATCTTGAAGATGTTGGAAAAATGATAGCTGAAAACAAAGTTGTTGTGGATAGAAGTGATCTAATCCCCAAAGTGTTAACTTTGAATGTAGGCGATAAGTTTTGTGGTGTGGTTGCCCACATTCAGACTCCAGAAGACTTCTTTTGTCAACAGCTGCAAAGCGGACGTAAGTAAATTTTCTTTGATTTGTGCTGGTTGTATAATCTTTGTACTTCAAGAGACTCAACATGTGAAAAAGAAGATAATGCGTAGATTTGTATTTACTGTGTTTAAGATGTGATCTATATCTACAGATAAGCTCGCTGAACTTCAGGCATCCCTTAGCGAATACTGTGGTCAAGTGTCTCCACGCTCAGATTTTTATCCAACCATTGGTGATATCTGTTGTGCCCAATTTTCAGGTGAGGGAAGAGTCTTAATGATTTTTTTTTTTAACTTATAATCAAGTAAAAATAAATGGAACAATCTTCGGTCTGCACTGGATGGCTGCATTTGAAGTTTGAGTCTTAGAGTGCACCAATCCTTTAACTATGCACAGTTAAACTGAACCCAAGTATGCAAGGGAAGAAGGTCTGTGAGTGCTGGGGGAGTTGGCAAAGGAAGTTCCTATTATTTTAACAGCCCTTTAGTTTTGGGGGACCGGTGCAGGTAATTTTGTTTACATCAAGATGTGAACATGGAAACTTCCAGAATCACGTCTTCACTAGTTTTCTTGGGAAGAGAGGGAGGGCCTGGAAGCACGGAGCCGTCACAGCACAGCTGTGATAACTGGCTTCCGTTCTATCCTGCTGAAGGGAAGCAAGTCCAGTTGCCTCACAGAAGGGGAAGATGCAAGTGGGCCTCCAGGAAATGGATTGCTTGGTCGGTAGAGTCTGGTTGACTCCTACTGCCAGTATTCTAAAATTAGCCCTGCTTGAGCTTAGCAAATTGTCCCTGTACTGATCAAAGCATCATTGTGGATTCATTCCCAAGACCCAGACATGTTATCGGTCCTAATGAGTTAACTGTCTACGGAGACAAAGCATGTTGTAAGTCATGACCTCCCAGGACATGAGCGGTCTAGTAAGGTATGCATAAAAGGGAGTTTTTAGGAATTGAGGGCTTCTGAGAAGCAGAGGTTTTCATGTTGACTAGGCATACATTGTTTAATAAAGCCTGGTACTCTGTTAACGTAAAACCTGCGAATGACCATCTCTAAATTTGGGAGGGAAGGTTTTTGTTTATATCTGTACTGGAAAATCATTTGAGACATAGTCTCTCCTTCTTTCAGAGGATGATCAGTGGTACCGTGCCTCCGTTTTAGCTTATGCTTCTGAACAATCTGTACTGGTTGGATATGTAGATTATGGAAACTTTGAAATCCTTAGTTTGACAAGACTCTGTCCCATAACTCCGAAGTTGCTGGAATTGCCGATGCAGGCTATAAAATGTGTGCTGGCAGGTAGGACATTTTTGAGGTCCCCATATTCTTAAAAGTACTAAAACCTAAAGTAAGAGCATTAGAACTTAAACTATCCAGAAGATAAAAGAATATGTTTAAGTATAACTTCTGTTAGTGCAAAAATAGTCCTTAATAGAACACTTCAAATACACAGGACTATATTGCTATCTCTAATAAAATAAAGTTTAATTTAATGTGCCTGTGGTTAAGAAATTGAGTATTCTTTTTTTTTCTATTTGTAGTCTGGATTATTGGTAAATAGCATAGAAGCTGATTCATTACACAAAGTAGAGCAAAACCCATTTGTAAAAACAGTATGTTCAAACATATACTTAGAAATTACTGTATATAAAATCTATCCTACCAGGAGCCGGGGCTTCTTTCCATGTCAATAAATTGGCCTCTATTACCTTCTTTCAGATATACCATAATTGAACTAGTATCTGATTATCAGAAGGATTATTTCCAAGTTTTTGCTAGTAGAAGTGTTCTTTTTTTTTTAAAGATTTTTATTACAGAGCATGAGTGGGGGTGGGCAGAGGGAGAAGCAGACTCTGCATTGAGCAGGGAGCCCAGTGTGAGGCCTATCCCAGGACCTGAACCAAAGGCAGACACTTAACCCACTGAGCCACCCAGGTACCCCATAGCAGTGTTCTTCTAACTGCATTTTGCAACCCTTCCATGATCATTTCCTGAGGATGACAGGCTGTGAGATATAGCTGTACTACAGAATTCCTCAGGTGAAATGGAGGTGTCTGTGGGCATGTTTCTTTTCCTGTTTGTGGTATATGTTATTATTGCTTCCCAGAAAGGATAGAACTAGTTTATACACCTACCAGAAAGACAGCAGGGGAGCCCATTCCTTCACACGGTGCACCAAATAGAGATACCTCTCTATTATTTCATGTTGGCCAGTTTTGATAAGTTAAAACTAAATCATTTTAATTACTTTATTACCATGAGGCTGAACTTTTTTTCCATACATTACTTGCTCTTATGAGAAGGCTAGGCATAACGTTGGGTTGTTGATTTGCAAGTGCCTTTTCAGTTTAAGTACTGCTGGTGTTTTTTTAATGTCATTGTAAGGGAGCAGTATTTCTTCCTGGATTGTTGGATGCTTCTGTTTATGATTTTCTTAACTTATTGAGATATAATTTACATACCATAAAATTCTCAGTCTTAGGTATACAATTCCGTGATTTTTAGTAATTTACTGTTTATAGACAGCACCCTGATGAAGTTTCTTGTGCGTGTCAGTAGTTAATCCCAGCTCCCCTGGAATCACTAATCTGTCTTCGAGATATGTTTTTCTGGACATTTCATATCAATGGAATTATGGTTTGTTTACATAGAGGTAGAGCAGTTTTCTATAGGCTTTTTTTTTTTTCTTTATAATTTTGCCTTTGTTTTAATATTAGAAAATCCTTCTGCTCAGGCGGGACTTTTTGGCTCTCGTGTTTGTCATGTTCCTTAAATTTAACTTTGAGGAAATTAGGAGCTAAACTTTATAAATGCTTATTATAAGAAGTATTTTAATATTCTTTTAAACATTCTTTGATAGGAGTAAAGCCATCATTAGGAATTTGGACTCCAGAAGCTATTTCTTTGATGAAGAAGATTGTGCAGAACAAAATGATCACGGTGAAAGTGGCTGACAAGCTGGAGAACAGCTCCCTGGTGGAGCTCGTGGATGAATCCGTGACGCCTCACATCAGCATTGCACAGGCGCTCAGGGACGCCGGCTTTGCTGTCGGGGAGGCAGGGGAGCTGGCGGAGAAACCCAGTGTCACGAAGGAAGCCAGCGGTGAGTAAGATGTCCACTCCATCATGTCTGTGCTGGAATCCCGATGGCTTGTGTGTGTGTGTTGTGGGGGAGGGTTCTCATGCTTTCAAAGAGAATGATGTTGAGTATGTTCTCTCTTTTTGAATCAAGCATTCATTTAAATATAGTATGAGTGTGTGGGAAAACTGAAAAAAAAAACCAAAAAACAAAAAAGCAAAACCTGAAGGTCACTGGCAGATGTCACTAAAAGTCCCTGGAAATTCACTTCCTCAAAATCAGATCCCTCACCAGCCATACCTCTCATCCACACTTTGACCATTTGTTTTGTAAAAGTTCATTTTTTTTTTTTTCGCAGTTGCCTTGGGTATAGAAGCAAAACTAAATCCATTGGAGTGGACGTGGGTTGAAATGGCTATTGACCAAACAGTAGATGTTGTGGTCTGTATGATGTACAGTCCTGGAGAATTTTACTGCCATGTGCTTCAAGAGGATGGTAAGTGGACTCTTCTCATCTATTTCCCTTACAGATACATTGGTGTGGTAATAACTGAAGAGGAGTTCACTCAATAATAGAAGTACTGTCTTTCCAAGAAGGGCCAGGGCAGTATTTCTACTAATAAGAAAGATTTGATTAAACTTAATTGCCTTTTATTCCATTTTAAGCCACTGTTTCTATTTTTAAAAATCTATGTAAACCAGTTTCAATTTCATAGAACATTTTCTAAATTTATTTTTGAAAATTAAATGGTAGATTTTACTAAAGCATGACATGCATATATGTAAGTGCACAAATATTGCAGCATTGATACGTCATCACGAAGTCAAAACACTGAGTGACTGACAACTAGGTCAAGATAATGAAGCATTACCAGTCATCCAGAAGTTTCCTCCAGGTCTCCTTTGATTACTACCCCTTCTCCTGTTAAAAAGTAAATACTATCCTGCCTTCCAATAGCATAGTTTTCCTGGCTTTGAACTTTATGAAATGTGACCGAACAGTATGTACACTCGTACGCTTGCCATCTTTTTTTACATTGTTTGTGAGATCAGTTCTTCGTTTTTACATGTAGCAGTGGCTTGTGGTTCACTTTGTGAATGACACTGCAAATCTCTTTCTTTATAGGGCTGAACATGTAGGTTGTTTCTCGTTCTGAGCTATAGAATGGTATTGGCGTGAACATTTCCATACAGATTTGGTGCACACGGATGTGTGCTTCTTTTGAATGTATATCAGGAAGGAAATTGCTGACTATATCCTAAAGGGTATTTATATTTTCAGCTTTGATCAATGAATGCCACAAAGTTTCCAAAGTGATTATGACAGCTGTCAGTTTGAGTTTTAGTCGCTCCACATCCTCACATTTGTATTTTCCTTCTTTTTCATTTGAGCTATCATTGAGAGCATCCTTAATTTTAACATTTCTAAAATCTTGGCTTGCTTCCTCCGTGAGGACATTGAACTAGGTACCTGAGTCCCTGTCTGGCTCCCAGTTTGTGAGATTTATCATCCCTCCTTCCGGAATCATCTGGTAGATGGACCACTATTTCATATAGCATAAAATTAAAAATGTTTAAAGTCAGTTTTTATTTTTATAGGTGATTATACAAGTACATGGTACAAAATAAAAGTTTAAAAGAATGTATAGTGGGAAGTAAGTTTCCCAGTCCCTCTCTCAATTTTCTAAATCTTTTCAGAATAAGTAAATAATAATAATAAGGTTCTTTTCTGTGCATAAGCTTGTGTGGATATATCCCTGTTGGTGTAGGCATACAGGTAGGTAAAATACTTTAAATGATTTTTGCAGCTTCTATTTTCTACTAGGTCTTGGGCTGATAAATTCACATATTCTTTTCTTTTTCTTCTTTTTTTTTCCTTCAAGATCTATTTATTTATTTTGAGAAAGAGAGCTGGTGGGGGAGGGTTTGCAGAGGAAGGAAGGTGGAGAGGAAGAGAAGCAGCCTCCCTGCTGAGCAGGGAGCCAGATTTGGGGCTCCATTTCAGGACCCTGAGATCATGACCTGAGCCGAAATCAAGAGTTGGATGCTTCACTGAGCCACCTAGGTGCCCCTTAACATTTTAAAGCCATCCGTGGTTTGTATCTTGCCCAACACATGGCTGGTGTGTCCTTCAGTGGTTTACCTTCCCTGGTTTTCCAAACTGCTCCTGCCAAATAAATTTTGGAGGCTTAATTCTGTACTTTGCCTCGGAGCCCTGTCTTCCTTCTGGAGTCACCCTCTCCTTGTCTGTCCTCTTTTTCTCTAAAAGCTCAAGGAGCACACAGAGCTCACCTCTCTGTTTCCTTAGCAGACGTCTCTGCATCTTCTCAGCACTTCTGTGTCCTCCTTCAGGACAGCTTGTATGTCACTTTCTGTACAGGCTTCTGCACAAAGTTCGTGCTCTGGTATGCTGATAGCAGTGCCATGGTATGGGGTTACCAAGAGACTTCACTAATCACGACTTATTTTCCCAGTTAACGTTTTAGTAAGGAAAAGAGAAAAGCATCTGATGTGCACTTAACAGTTGCTTGGGAATGTATCTGAGATTTTTTTTTTTAAAGATTTTATTTATTTATTTGACAGAGAGAGATCACAAGTAGGCAGAGAGGCAGGCAGAGAGAGAAAGGGAAGCAGGCTTCCCGCTGAGCAGAGAGCCCAATGTGGGGCTAATCCTAGGACCCTGAGGTCATGACCTGAGCTGAAGGCAGAGGCTTAACCCGCTGAGCCACCCAGGCACCCCTGTACCTGAGATTTTATGATCAAAACATTTCCCAACTTTAGAGGAAAAGCTGTATTCTGCATGCTTTCTGAATATTGAGTGCTGTATATGTATTGTGTTTTCAGCTTTAAAGAAACTCAATGATTTGAACAAGTCATTAGCAGAATATTGCCAGCAGAAGGTGCCCAATGACTTTAAGGCAGAAGTAGGGCAACCGTGTTGTGCTTTTTTTGCAGGTAAGTTGCACTTGATAGAATCTTCACTTCATTGATAGAAACTTTTGTTTCTTGACATTCAGCCCTTATTTTTTTAAAAAAGATTTTATTTCTTTATTTGACAGAGACAGTGAGAGAGGGAATCCAAATAGGGGGAGTGGGCAGAGGGAGGAGCAGGCTCCCCCAGCCCCAGCTCCAAGCAGGGAGCCTGATGCGGGGCTCGATCCCAGGACCCTGGGATCATGACCTGAGCCGAAGGCCAAGCCACCCAGGCGCCCCCATTCAGCCCTTATTTTTAATGTGTATTTTATTCCTGATGTTTAAGCAAATATTTCTCAAAAATCAAGACAAAATGAATGCTTAAAATCTCATGTTTTGTCTTCTCTTTGTAGCAAGGAAAATCCAAATGAAACTTTCTTTTTTTTTTTTTTTAAGATTTTATTTATTTATTTGACAGAGAGAGATCACAAGTAGGCAGAGAGGCAGACAGAGAGAGAGGGGGAAGCAGTCTCTCCGCTGAGCAGAGAGCCTTATATGGGACTCAATCCCAGGACCCTGAGATCATGACCTGAGCCGAAGGCAGAGGCTTAATAACCTACTGAGCCACCTGGGCACCCCGCCCCAAATGAAACTTTCTTAACTCAACTTTGTTAAACTTTGCTAAATGCTTTTCATTCCAGAATTTCTGATATTAAAGTAAATTAGGTAATGGGAAACCTGTTTGCTGAAGGTTCATTGTTTCTTCTGGTCACCCTGTGCATGTTTAGTTTGAAAGTATATTTTGTGAAACACCTTAATTTCATTGCGTGAGCTTTTCTATTTGCTTTTTACATTATTTTACTAATAACAAGTAAAACAATTTGTCCTTAGTTATGAGAGTTTTGTAATCTTTCCAGATTGACAGATACGTTCTAATAAACAGAATGTGAAAATGAAGAGAAGTTATGAAGTCTTCTCTTCATTTTCACATTCTGTTTATTGGATAGGTGATGAATGAAATCTTTAATTTACATCTGATGTTAAAGTGTGGTGCTATAAAAATTTTGGATGTATTCCAAAAAGTGGATTTTGAGAATTCTGTGGATTTCTGAATGAAAAATTAAAGACATCATCTGGAGAAAGAGAACAAATTTATTTAGTTACTTTAGACAAAGGATTTGTTTTTTGAAGATGAAAATTTCAAATGTTAATAGAAGGGAAATAATGCTCCATGTTCAAACTTTGTGTTAAATATAGGTGATGGTAACTGGTATCGTGCCTTAGTCAAGGAAATCTTACCGGATGGAAACATTAAAGTCCATTTTGTGGATTATGGGAACATGGAAGAAGTTACTGCAGATGAACTCCGAATAATCCCATCCAAATTTTTAAAACTTCCATTTCAAGGGATACGGTGCTGGTTAGTAGGTATGGTGCAGAATAAGAAACTTTCTCAACTGTCTTCTAATACTTACGGTATACATACTTCACAATATCAACACCTATAATTTTAATGTGTGAATCAGAAGGTCCTGCTTCATATTGTACAGTTTAGAAATGTGTTTTTGAAGATCCTGGCTGAAACATTCAGTGTTGATGTTAAAGTAAGGAAACAGCTGCTTTTCTGCGTCTGAGATGGGAGCGAAAACTAATGTGTTCTCTTGAAGGCAGTTTGCAGGATTTCTTAAGAGCTTCAAATATTTCTGCCTTTTTGTCTCAGCATTTTCACTTGTAATAATTTATTGCAAAGAAATGATCTTGGAGTTTCACAGTTTGTCTACAAGGAAATTCATTATGCTGCTGTTAGTAATAGCAAAACTAGCTAACTAGCCAGTTACAGAGGATTGGTTAAATGACAGTTTGTACGATTGACAGTAATAGTACCTATTTCAATTGGTTGTTATGAGGATTAAATGAACACTTTGAAACAGACTTTTTCTGACATGCAAAGTTCGGTTTAAGTGTTTCCTTTTACAGTCATTAAAGTGTTGTTAACCATGAGCTATTAATATGAAGAATGGTTAGTGAGGTACATAAAGCATGCAAGTTATAAAGGCGATTCAGGATGGCATTGTGATTACAAGGACAGACTCTGGAACCAACTCTGCTACCTACTGGGAGAATCTTAGGAAAATGATTAAGACTCTCGGTGCTTCTATTTCCTCATCTGGAAAATAATAGTATCTTCCTCGAAGAGTCATTAAGAATAAAAGAGATGAAAAATATAAAGCACTTAACACTACCTGGCATTATATCCATAAGAGCTATTATTATTATTGCAAAGGTTTCTTTATAAAAGAAATGAGTACATATGTGCATGTGGGTCTTTCCATATGCACATGAAAATTATGGAAGGTTGGATGTCAAAATGCTAATAGTGCTCATGTCTGGCAGTGTAGATGTTCTTTATTTCTCCTTTGGCATGTTTTCTTTCTGCTTACTACCCTAAACATGTTTTAGTGTACTTTTTGATTACCATGCTTTATGTCCATGCTTCTTAAAATGTGGACCCCAGGGTGCCTGGCTGTCTCAGTCAGTCAGGTAACGGCCTTAGGCTTGGGTCAAGATCCCAGAGTCCTGAGATGGAGGCCATGTTGGACTCCCCTTGCTTTGCAAGGAACCCGCTTCTCCCTTTCCCTCTGCCTGCCACTCCCCCTGCTTGTGGGCACTCTCTCTCTCTCCCCCTCTCTCTCTCTCTGTATCAAATAAATAGATAAAATCTTAAAAAAAAAAAAAAAAAAAGTATGTGGCCACCAGACAAGCAGCATCAACTTGAGAACTTCTTTAAACTGCAGATTCTCAGTCCCTGACGAAGATCTGCTAAATTGGAAATTCTAGCATGTGGCCCTGAAATCTGTTTTAATTAGCCCTCTAGGTAATTCAGATGCACACTCAAGTTTGAGGATTACTGTTCTAAAAATAAAGGTATAAGCCAAAATTTTATTTTTTTAAAGATTTTATTTATTTATTTGACAGACAGAGATCACAAGTAGGCAGAGAGGCAGGCAGAGAGAGAGAGAGAGAAAGAGGGAAGCAGGCTTCCTGCGGAGGAGAGAGCCCGATGCGGGGCTCGATCCCAGGACCCTGAGATCATGACCCGAGCCGAAGGCAGCAGCCCAAACCACTGAGCCACCCAGGCGCCCCAAGGGTATAAGCCAAAATTATCCAAAAAATAATACTTGGTGAGGTGTTCAAAATAACATTTTGAAATAAGCATTAGAAAACTGTTTATAGAAGTGAAGGTGTATGGTTGAGCTCTTCTGCCAGCATAATTAGTAACTCATCATCATATACATAACAGTACAAAATGGTGGCTTCTAATCCTATTTATGCCTACTGGAAAAATGCCTGGTAAAGACATATTAGGGGGAAAAATAAGGAAAATTTCTGAGCCTCCTAAAACCCTAGTAGTATGTTATCTGTAATCAGGCATGGAAGATGTAGAAATGTAACTCAACATTGAAAAACGATACTCAAAATCGCTGACCCAAATGCAACACTTGACAAGGACCAGTCCCGGACACTATTGAAGCAAAAAATGAAGCTTGGGCACAGAATTCTTTTTAACGCTCTTCTTATTTGCCAGATATACAGCCTAGAAACAAGCACTGGACTGAAGAAGCCATAGCGAGATTTCAGACGTGCATTGCAGGGATAAAACTGCAAGCCCGAGTGGTTGAAATCACCGGACAGGGAGTGGGAATCGAGCTCACTGATCTCTCCACATCATATCCCAGAATAATTAGTGATGTTTTGATTGATGAACATCTGGTTTTAAAAACTAGTTCGCCACTCAGAGACTTGACAAATAATAGAGCCATTAGTAAATGTGATCTTCAAGTTGATATCCTGGGGCTTCAAGGTAATGTGCTTAAACCATTGATTTGTTATTTAAATTTATGTTATCCTTTGCTTTTATAGGCTATGAAAAATTTTCTAGCAGTTTTTCTGTAGGAATACATACTTTGTGGAAATAGGTAACAAGTTACTAAAATTAGTATTTATTGGGATGCCTCAAGGGAGCAATCGGTTGAGCGTCTTGACTCTTGGTCTCTCCTCAGGTGGTGAGAGACCTCAGGGTGGTGAGATTGAATTCTGCTTTGGGCTCCCAGCTCAGTGTGGAGTCTGCTTCTGATTCTCTGTCTCCGTCTCGTCCTCTACCCCCACTGCTCATGCAAACTCTCTCTCTCTCATAAATAAATCTTTTAAAAAAGATAGTATTTATTGAAACATGGTTTTATTAAAAGCTATTCATTTTTATCGTATTTATCAGGTAGTTTTGCATCGTACCGTTATATAGTCTCAACAGTGCGAACCAGTTATAAGATTTACATTAACTATACTATGGAAATGGAAATATATTACAGAAATAATACAGGAGTGCAGCAGGTCAAAGATTTTCATTCTAGATTGGACTCCTTTGTAACACAGAGTCCCTCAAACTGAATAGATTGTTTTGTGAAAATACAGATTTTCATTTTAAGGATTTGTGAATGTTGATTCAGTTGATGAATAAATTGAATAAAGATAAAACTGAGAGAGAATAACAACTTTGATCTGTTTTATACAAGATCTGTTTTGTATGATTTCAGCCATTTCTTCCCCTGAGCAGTGGAGGACAATAGAATTGCCAGTTAATAAAACTGTACAAGCAACCATATTGGAAATCATAAGCCCACACTTGTTTTATGCTATACCAAATGAGATGCCAGGTAAGAAACCAAAATTTGAGACCTATTTATGCTCATCTTTTTAACTGTATAATGAAAGCTCTTTTCTGAACTCCTTAGGAAGTGAGAGAGAAGGGGAGGCTGGTGATTTTTGTTTTATTCAATGTTTTAAGGAAGAATTGGCCATCTTCAGGGGTATTTAGTTATACAAACAAATGTAAAATAAATGTGCAGGGAAACACCCTGCATTTAACACCTTCCCTATCCAGTCTAACCTACAGCTTTTTATAAGAAAATAGTTTCCTTAATTACTGTATACCTTGTTGTTTAAAAATAGATACTATCACAAAAAATAGGTACTATGTATATTGAATTGCACTTAAAAAGCTAACCGTCTACAACTTTTTGAGAAAACCTGTTAATATTGAAAGAGTGCTTTATAGGTCACTCTATAATCACTGTTACTATGGCTTAGGAACTTAGAGAAATGTTTTATACTGGACCTAATCCTGAAGAAAAGTAGCATATAAATATTTTCTTACTTCGTGGACATTTATAATTAAGAAATCTCTTGAACGTGTTTGAGTTTATCCTTGTAGTGTCAGAGAGAGTTAGGGCAAGCTGGGTGATGGCTATGCAGAATAATGGCAGGTACGTGAAGGCTACGAAAGTGAACCTTTGTTTCAGGTTGTCAAACCACAAATTGTGGTGATACCAACAAGTGCTCTTCAATCTCCAATATTACAAACTGTCATCTTCAGTCTGTGTAGTGGAAAGCAGGGACTTCGGGTTAATGAATCCTGATGAACTGGAAGTACTTTTTCTTATCTCATTAACTATAACACACTTCCTGAAAAGTATGCCAAAAAACTGTGAAAGTATGATTTAACAGGGTTCTGTAGTGTGAGCACACTAGTATAACCACCCTGATCTAGAAAATGGCTCTCCAGAAGCTTCCTTCTCTGAGTATTAGATCTCTTGTGTACAGGGTAACCACTCGTGGTTTTATGTGTTCTTAAAACATAAATGTAAATGGGTTTTTTCAGTGATTCAATTTGACACTGTTTTTGTATACTGTCTAAACAGTAGCATTGAAAATTTCTTAACAAAAGGTTGCTTTTTTATGTTTCAGAAGATCAGGAAAGATTGTGTATATTGACAGCTGAATTGTTAGAATATTGCAATGCTCAGAAAAGCCGAGTGTCTTACAGACCCAAAATCGGAGATGCGTGCTGTGCCAAATACACAAGTAAGCTTCTTTTAGATAAAACATTAAACAGGAAATGTTTGTTCTCTTTTATTTTAAATCTTGTGTATTTTGTTATATAAGGTGCACATTTAATTTTGCTTATGAAATTAAAAGCAAGTTTGTAGGTTTAACTCTTCATGTTGGGGTCCTCCAGCTTTTCTGTTTTGTAACCATAGATTATATTTAGGTGAGGATATAGGGAGCTATCTACAAATCTGTCAGAACTTTGACATAATCAGCTCTAGATAACTCTACTGAATATGGTGGCCCTTAACATATTTATATATGGAGGAGTTGCAGATAATTTTAGAACTTTATTCATGTACTCAAAAAGGAATAAATGCCTTAATTAGTCAGACTTGTTGAATCAAGTACACTTAACCATTGTCCTGTTGTTTAATAATTCATGTTAACAAATTTCTTTTAGTAATAACAGCAGTTGGAGTGAATATTCTTGGGCAAAAATTTAGGGAATTCCTGAGTCAAAGGATATAAATTGTTTTGTAAGTTCTGGAAACATATTGCTCTGTGGGCATCTTAAAGAAATGTCCAGGGGCGCCTGGGTGGCTCAGTGGGTTAAGCCGCTGCCTTCGGCTCAGGTCATGATCTCAGGGTCCTGGGATCGAGTCCCGCATCGGGCTCTCTGCTCAGCAGGGAGCCTGCTTCCTCCTCTCTCTCTCTCTCTCTGCCTGCCTCTCTGCCTACTTGTGATCTCTCTCTGTCAAATAAATAAATAAAAAATCTTTAAAAAAAAAAAAAAAAAAAAAAGAAATGTCCGTATGTGCCAAAAGTTTGTGAGTGGGCCAGTTTCATCTTCATCTTGCCACCAACATATTTAAAATGCTTTTGGACTATTGCCCACATACAGCTCATTTAAAATAATTTGAATTTAGATTTTTTTTTTAAATAGAGCATTTATTGATGGAATAACAAAAGTGCTTTTCTTAAATATTCTTCAAAATACATTTGTACAACTTACAATAATATATCCAAAATAACTGTATATACAAAACATTACCTAGTTTTAATGTATGTGCTTTTTTCCCCAAAAATTACAAAGTAACTTCTTTTTTATTTTTTTGGCAAAGTTCAACCTTAACAGAGGTGACAATTTTAAAGGTTGGTTTAAGAAAATAGAACCTGAGGGAAATTGACACGCAAGAGTCAATGACAAGCAAGAGATTTGGAGGAATATTTTTAATTTGTTAAATAAAAATGTGTTTTAGAATGATATTTTTCACATTACAAAAATAAACCAAAATGAAGAAAAGGTCACTGTAAAATGATGGAAAAAGGATCTGTAGACTTGCTAAATATATATAAATATATTCTGTTAGTTTTGGTTTTCTTTTTTTTTTAATTTTATTTATTTATTTTGACAGCGAGAGATCACAAGTAGGCAGAGAGGCAGGCAGAGAGAGAAGAGGAAGCAGGCTCCCCGCTGAGCAGAGAGCCCCATGTAGGGCCCAATCCCAGGACCCTGAGATCATGACCTGAGCTGAAGGCAGAGGCTTTAACCCACTGAGCCACCCAGGCACCCCTGTGTTTCTTTTGTATGATAATGGGATCTATACTTTCCCTCCCTTTCTTCCTGATAGAAATATGTCACAGCTTTTGGTTAGATAAGTATTCTCTGTTACTCTGTTGCAATTGCATAAACACTATTCACAGCCTAATCCTGTGGTCCACTGTAACATAGGAGATACACGGTGACCTATCTCTTTTGCCTTTTTTGTTGTCGTTATTAGTGTTCTGTATACTTTCAGTTCTCTGCATTGGTGCAGATTCTCCCAGTGAAACCTCATGTACTTTATCAGCTTTTGTTACATTGCCGGCGCTCGCTGTCTTCTGACGTGCTAGCCAGACTGCTTGTCCTCCAGACGGGAGCCATCGCCCTGGAAGCTTGCCTTCATCATCTTGCTGGGGTTGTTCCAACCACTCCCTCGTGTTCCACAGTTTTCTCTCCCTTCCCACTATGTGTTCACAGTCTCTTCCTTCCTCATCTCACCTTGTTTGCTGCAATACTTACTTTGGATTTGTTCTAATAATTGGGTATATCCCATCCTCCAGAAGCTAAGAAAAGGCATGTTTCAGATAAATTTTCTGTTATTTCTGCCATGTTCTCCCATGTTTGAAAAAGTCTTTATTCTGTCTTAATTAATTGCTTGCCTAGGTACAGAATTCTAGACTGGAAATCATCTTTCCCTTAAAACTTTGAAGGCCTTGCTTTTAAAACATTTCTTTTCTTTTTTTTTTTTTAAAGATTTTATTTATTTACTTGACAGACAGAGATTACAAGTAGGCAGAGAGGCAGAGAGAGAGAGGAGGAAGCAGGCTCCCCGCCGAGCAGAGAGCCCGATGTGGGGCTTGATTCCAGGACCCTGGGATCATGACCTGAGCTGAAGGGAGAGGCTTTAACCCACTGAGCCACCCAGGAGCCCCAAAACATTTCTTAATTAAGTACTCTCTACCTCCAGCACGGGGTTTGAAGTCACAGCCCAGACACTGAGAGTCTCAAGCCTCACCAACTGAGCCATCTGGGTGCCCCGCTTTTGTTGTTGTTTTTTTTTTTAAAGCTGTTGATGTTGCGGGTCAAAAGAGAGGTCATTTAGATCCTCTGAACTTTGTATCTTTTTCTCCTCTCTGGAACTTTTAGGAATCTCTTCATTCCATGTTTTGAAATCCATGCTGTGACTTGGTTTTAGTTTTTACCATTGTGTTGGACACTTTTAGTGGGTGTGCCCTTAAGTCTAGGAATTGATGAGCTTCAGTTTTGAGAAAGTTTTCTGAATGTTTTTTATTCCCATCTTTCATTTTCTGCTCTGTTAGAAACTCCAAATATTTTTTTAAAGATTTATTTATTTTAGAGGGGGGAGAGGGAGAAGAGAGAATCTCATGCCAATTCCCCACTGAGCATGGAGTCCCATGTGGGGCTTGATCTCAAGACACTGAGATTATGACCTGAGTTAAAAATCAAGAGTCAGGGGGTGCCTGGGTGGCTCAGTGGGTTGAGCCTCTGCCTTCAGATCAGGTCATAATCTCAGGATCCTGGGATTGAGCCCTGCATGGGGCTCTCCGCTCAGCAGGGAGCCTGCTTCCCCCTCTCTCTCAGTCTACCTCTCTGCCTACTTGTGATCTCTCCCTCTCTGTCAAATAGATAAATAAAATCTTAAAAAAAAAAAAAATCAGGAGTCAGACCCTTAACTGAGTGAGCTACCCAGGTACTCCAAATAATCTAATGTTGGACTTGAAACTCTTCTGCTAAGTTTCCTCTTTTCTCTTTTACCTTTTTTGCTTCTTTTTTCAGGAGATTTCCTCTATTTTATTTTCCAGTTTATTGTTTCATTTCTTTTTTTTTTTTAGGTGTTTTTTTTTTTTTTAAAGATTTTATTTATTTATTTGACAGACAGAGATCTCAAGCAGGTAGAGAGGCAGGCAGAGAGAGAGAGGAGGAAGCAGGCTCCCTGCTGAGCAGAGAGCCCGATACGGGGCTCGATTCCAGGACCCTGGGATCATGAGCTGAGCCGAAGGCAGCGGCTTAACCCACTGAGCCACCCAGGCACCCCTATTGTTTCATTTCTGATACCATTTCTGGTTTTAATAGCTTTTCTGTTTGTCTTTTCAAGTGTGTGTGTCTTTAATACTGACTTGCTCTCATTTCAAGGATGGAAGGCAGTTTGTCTGGGGACACTAATATCCTTCTTCTAACTGTCCCTGTCTTCTCCCTGTTTCTCTGAGTTCCTGTTCGGTTTGGTCTTCTCTGCTGGAAGCTTTCTTCAAATGTCTGGTGATCTGGGGTGCCTGGGTGGCTCCGTGGGTTAAAGCCTCTGCCTTTGGCTCAGCTCATGATCCCAGGGTCCTGGGATCAAGCCCTGCGTCGGGCTCTCTGCTCGGTGGGGAGTCTGCTTCAGTCTCTCTCACTCTGCCTGCCTCTCTGCCTGCTTGTGATCTCTGTCTGTCAAATAAATAAATAAAATCTTTAAAAAAAAAAATGTCTGGTGATCCTTCACTGTTCACTTAGAACGGGCCACTTAGGCATTGATTGGAAGCTGATTTGTGGGCAGAACTTGTGTATGCGGCCTTCATTGCTGGGCCCTGCTGTTCCCTGGGGACTCCAGCTGTTGCTATCTTGAAGTGCATTTGCCTTGGGATGGTTGTCTGCTGCTGTGTGCACAGCTGGCCCGACGGTGTTCTTGGTCAACTTCCTCTGCGCTGCGTCATATTCCTGAGTCCAGTCGTCTGTCTGTTTATCCTCACTGGAGAAGAAACCTCCAGTCTTCTGCCCTTGAGTAGAGCAGATGCCTTGAAATGGGAATGGCATTCTTAGCTTTTATATTAAAACACATGACCATAAAACTGACCATCTTCTTCAGCAACTTTAGTATGTGTAAATTTGTTTGTAAACTAAAGTTTATTCAGTTTTCTTGGGAAATAAGTGTGTTTTCTTTACCCAGTCCTCATTTCAGCCCTGTTCTTACTTCTACTTTGGAATGAGTTAATTATTGGAGCTTGGGGATTTAAGATGCAAAGGAAGATGCTGCTTCACTTCCCCGTAGCCAGCTTCGGTTGAGCTCTGCTAAACCATTTTCATTCCTACCATCTGCTTTCCAGCTTCAATATCATATTTTCTTCTCTCTTGTCCTCTCTCCTTGTGGTTCTGTGCCTTTTTCTTTTTAATCACATAATTGTCTTTTTAGTAGGATCTGGAAGGAGTGGAGGTGATACTTTGGCTTTATCTGGACTCTAACCAGAAGTGTTGGCATGAATTTCTCACTAATGTAAATGTAACTGTGAATAACTGTCTTGAAGGGTGGGGGAGTCATTGCATGTAACTTCTCACGTGAGGTTGCATTATATTTTCAGGTGATGACTTCTGGTACCGTGCCATTGTTCTGGGGACATCAGATGCTGATGTGAAAGTACTCTATGCAGACTATGGGAACACTGAAATTCTGCCTCTTTCCAGAGTGCAGCCAATTTCCACCAGCCACCTGGAGCTTCCTTTCCAAATTATTAAATGTTCGCTTGAAGGTAGTCAAGTCACTTTGCAGTTGGGATAGCTGTGTGATTTTTTTTCTCCTGTTTTATAGCTCTATGTCTGAATCAAATTTCAGTAACTGCCTAGATTTCTAAATATCAGACAGAGTTTAGGAAAAAAAAAACAAACCTATCTTTCATCCTTTATTTCATTCTCAAAAAATTACATTGTGAGCCCATTGTTGTTTGGAGATTAGGTTTGGCCACAGGTTGCACCGCTGGAAGTGGCCAGGGCTGGGGGACCTGGGCTGTCTGACCCTTCCCTAAAGGCCCCTCCATTCTGTCTTGGCGCTCTCTTGAGAGGCTTGAGATGACACCATTTGGGACTTCTTTACTGTGTACTGTATCTCCACAAGTTCAGTTCTTCAGCTGGTGTTTGAATAAAGCGAATGGGAATGCTAAAGTAGCTTTTCACCCTTACTCGTGATTTCATTACCTTGTGATCCCAGCAGACAAGCTCACTCAGTGCCTCATCGTCTGCTTTGGTTTGGACTCGGGGAGAGAGTTGGAACATTTTGTTGTTTGCTTCTCCCGTTATAATGGACACATGTCCATGGCAGCCGGCCATTGTCTGTTTATGCCCTCCCGACCTAGATTAGTGTTTGACACATAATAGGGGCCAGGGAGTATCTGTTGAGTGATTTTTTAAAATGCAACAGCAGTAGTACATCAAAGCATACCTAAGCCCAGCCAAAGAAAGTAAGACTTCCGTTTATTGTCTTTAGACGATATATGTGAATATTTATCTTTTTTTAAGGGACTCGAAGATTAATATTCAGTTGTTTTCCCAGGACTAATGGAATTGAATGGAAGCTGCTCTCAATTAATCGTAGAACTACTGAAAAATTTCATGTTGAATCAGAGCGTAATGCTTTCTGTAAAAGGAGTTATCAAGAATGTCCATACGGTGTTGGTTGAGAAATGTTCTGAAAATGGAACGATCAATATAGCTGAAAAGCTGGTGACATATGGTCTGGCAAAAAACATCACATCTAAAAAGCAAAGTGCTTTAAGTACAGGTATTTTTTCAAGTTTAATTAATGACAGATGTAAGTGTAATTAAGAACAGATGTAATCAATGTAGGTGACCTGGTTTTTCCTTACTCTCTGCGGTCACGTTCCCTTTGTCCTCCCCCTTTGCAAATCCAGTGGCAAGGTGCGACTCACATTACCACCTCAGGGGACCCACTGGACAGAAGCAGGCCTCCCAGGCCAGATTTTCCTTAGCTTAGCCTCAGCAGCATTTCTGATCACATTAATGATAGCATTATCACTAGTGATAGTGATAACCGAGAGCTTTAGAAATGGCTAGTATTCAGAATTACTTCCAACTCACTTTCAGTCCTGAGCAAAGTGAAGAGTTTGTATTTTTGAGATTGGATCTTACAGATCTCTCATACGATGATTATTTGGCAGGCTTTCGCTTGGCCGAAGAGATAACCCCATTTTTGATAGGCAAAAGTCCTAAAATCTTGGAGATGGGGGCATTAATTTGGTAAAACCCAGGGTGCAGTAGTAGGAAATACTAAAACCCAAATGAGAAGGTAATCGATTAAGTCTTTCATAGTTAGACCACACCTCAGAGGCAGAGCTGTGTATAGTCAGATTCCTCTGTTTGTTAGTTATGGTGTATATTCTCTAATGGCCTTTTGTATTTGCTTCTAGAAAAGACCTGCAGGATGAATTGCTGTTGCACAGAGTTACAGAAACAAGTGGGTAGAATTTCCTTGAAGTGAAATTGTACTTCTTACATTTTTAGAAATGAAATAATGCTATTTTTTCTTCACCCGTAGGTTGAAAAACATGAACAGATTCTTCTCTTCCTCTTAAACAACCCAACCAATCAAAATAAATTTATTGAAATGAAAAAATTGTTAAAAAGTTAAGTAAGTTAAACTTGATGATTTCACCACTCTGTAACCATCAACAGAACATCTCTAGGCATGTTGGGGTAGAACTGATGACGTGTTCTTTATTTTGTGATCTGGTGATCTGAGGTCTAGTTGTAATGTTTTTGCTGTCTTGCTGGGTTTAATTCAGTCATCTTACTTTGGCTCTGCTAATGGGACCGAGTCCTGGGGTGTTCAGGGTGCAACCACTCACCTTACTGTTGTTTGGTTCTGAGTGCTCATGTTATTGATGACATGGAGGGACTTGTAAAAATTGTTGCGAGATAAAGTTTTGCCTCAAATTCTTTGCGTCTGCATGTGGAATTTTTTTTTTAAAGATTTTATTTATTTATCTGACAGACAGATCACAAGTATACAGAGAGGCAGGCAGAGAGAGGGGGAAGCAGTCTCCCTGCTGAGCAGAGAGCCTGATGCAGGGCTCGATTCCAGGAGCCCAGGATCATAACCTGAGCCGAAGGCAGAGGCTTACCCCCTTGGGCCACCCAGGTGCCCCAGGAAGATTTGTTTATTGGAGAAAGAGCACCCAGAAGTGGAATAGGGAGGATCAGAGGGAGAGGGAGAGAATCTCAAGCAAACTCCCCCCCTGAGTGCAGAGTCCGACACAGGGCTTGATCTTAAACCTTGAGATCATGACTTGAGCCAAAAGCCAAGAGTCAGGCCCTTAATCCAGGTACCCCTGTTTAGCACTTTTGGTGAAGAGCACTAAGGGGCCAAGAATGGAAAATGGGCTGCACTGATAGTGTATTTCATTTCCAAATGAAACCTCCTCTGCTTTGGCCGTGGTGATTCTAGTGCTAACAGACCATTACTCTTGAGTTGTAAACAACAGTTCTCCTGCTGTTTTACTGTCTGGGATGCTTTGTTCCAAAATAGGGCTCAGAAAGTACTTCATGGTCAGTAGCCAATTAGAATTTGATTGAAAAGAAATTGTCCTTCCTGCTTTGTCTAATTGATATAATTCCAGCCAAAAGTGGGGGGTCTTTTGATTTAGTTCCTCTGTGCACTCTTGGCTGAATGAAGCCCTGCCTTGTGAGCCATCTTGCAGGTCCCGCTCTGGACGGTACCGCCCTCTGTGGGCGGGCACGGGAGCTCGCAAGTAGGGGCCTGCAGTGTGGACGCAGCCGTCTTCTCCACGCGGTCAGGCACAGGCGTATTGTTGTTTCTAAGAAAGTACAGCTGAGTTCAGAGGGTCCCTAACAGTTCTGAGCCCCCTGATGGGTTTTCTTTACAAGTTTTGTGTTATTTCAGTAAGGGCTGACTTACATTGTTAGCTACAACCTTTAGTCCTTGTTAACGCATTCAGTTCCAATACTGACTGCTGTCTTGTGTGCTTGAGTTTAAGATCATAAATTTAAAAATTAAAAAGGTAAAATTTTAATTTAATAATAACTTCCTAGATTAAGGGACATGCAATGACATGAACTTCTGGAATTCAGTTTTAGTGCCAAATCATCATAGTTTTTATTTGTGTTTTTTTCTTTTTTTCTTTTTTCTTTTTTTTTTTGAAGATTTTATTTATTTATTTGGCAGATAGAGGTCACAAGTAGGCAGAGAGGTAGGCAGAGAGAGAAGGGGAAGCAGGCTCCCTGCTGAGCAGAGAGCCCAATTCGGGGCTCGATCCCAGGACCCTGGGATACGACCGGAGCCGAAGGCAGAGGCTTTAACCAACTGAGCCACCCAGGCGCCTCTATTTGTGTCTTTTTCATAAGGGTTTGAAAGTGCTCTCACAAGATGAAAGCTGGATTTTCTTTTGTTTCCACATAGGTTGAAGACCTTGCTTTAAAAACAAAACAAAACAAAAAAAACCCTGATTTAAAGCATAGTAGTTGAAATAGCATTTCCTTTCCTGTGGGAATACATATTTTATCCATATTTAAATATAGCAAAACACCCTATATATTATTTTAAAAACATTTAAACATCTAGTCACATATTTGATCATTACAATACCCCTGAGAAGAAAGCAGACCCCATTTTATTTATTTTTATTTTTTTGAAGACTTTATTTATTTATTTGACAGAGATCACATGTAGGCAGAGAGGCAGGCGGAGGGGGGGAGAAGCAGGCTCCCCGCTGAGCAGAGAGCCTGATGCGAAACTCGATCCCAGGACCCCGGGATCATGACCCGAGTCGAAGGCAGAGGCTTTAACCCACTGAGCCACCCAGGCACCCCCAGACCCTATTTTATAGATGAGGCTGAGACTCTGAGAGGTTGCACGGTTGCACCAGATCTCTCTCTCTCTCTCTTCCCCTGTCCCCCACACACAGGGAACCAGGTCTTAGACCCCATGCTGCTCTCTCTCTACTACAATGTCCTTAGATCAGTTCTGGAAGGCATGGAACCCCAAGGGGTTATATTAGGAAAAATTACATACATGCTTGTTTAAGCATATCTGCTTCATTTTGGTGAAAGTGTAGTTGAATATGTATCTTAAATTGTTCTTCCTGGATACACAGAAAATACATTTCAAATGTAAGTGTTCGATCTCTCCTGGAGAAATCTGTAAATAACTGTAAAATGGCCCCACTAGGAGTGCTGTGGTGATGACAACAGAAAGCTGTTACCTGGGGCTCAGATGTGATAAACAAGTACTTCAGCACACATGTTAATAGAACGTTTTCCATCTGAGGGAGAGTGCGCCTGTGTTTCACATTCGGCGAGGGGAGTACAAATGGTTGTAGCTAACTCCCATGCGTAGCTCTTGGAGGGGGTGAATTACGTGAATGTATTACTTTCAGTTCAAAGTGACTGTTGGGTTTGCTTGCACTTAAGATAGAAAGTAAGAACTATAGCGTCAGAGTTTGTAAATAAGGCATAATGGGGGTTGATTCTTCTCTTTCAGAAGCAGTCTCTCTCCGAGATGGTCACTTAGGAGAAAGGAGACCTCGAAGGCCGGCCTTCCAGCATGGCCTCTTGAGGCTTTGATTGGCGGTGTTGTCTCCCGAGCCGCCACTCTTGTTTGCTGGCCGCTCTTCTATTAGGTTGGGCGGTTTGATTTTTCTCTCTGAGTTCTTCCTCCCAAATAAATAAGTCTTGAATGAAGGTTTCATACCACATTCATGAGGGACATTGGGAAGGGATACACAGAGGCTTTCTACTGTATATATAAATTTTTAGGACTTAAAGGTATTGAAGAAAATATGGCTCCATGCTACTAGCAGATAAATCTAGTTGATGTTTTATTTTTTTGAATTTTTCTCACTGTTTGAAAAGCTTCATAATAAAATGTGCCCTCTCGGTGTTCTTGTCTGCCTCTTTCACTTAATGAATGCTCTTTGGTTTGTTGTTTCTTCAGTCCTGGTTCTTCTTTTCCTGTCCACTCTGAGCTCATCAGCTTCCTTCTCTCCATCCTGACTCGGATCTCTTTTCCTTTGGCCTTTGGGCACGAGGTCTGTCTGCGGGCTCTCAGCCACTCCAAGGGGGAAGGAACTTTTCTCTTTTCTGCTCCTGCCATCCATATACTTCCAAATCTGTAGCCACTTAGACTTGTTATTGTAGAATCTGCATTTCCTGAAATACAAATACAGTTAACAATGAAGTTAGAGTATGTAATTTTCTTTTTTTATTTTTTAGATTTTATTTATTTGCCAGAGAAATAGCGAGCAGAAGTAGGCAGAGCAGCAGGGAGAAGAAGAAGCAGGCTCCCTGCTGAGCAGAGAGCCTCATGCGGGGCTTGATCCCAGGACCCTGAGATCATGACCTGAGCCGAAGGCAGACACTTAACCCACTGAGCCACCTAGGCATCCCTAGAGTTTGTAATTTTCTTGAAACACATAAAGCAACTGTAGTTTCCACTAAACTCACGTGCAGAATCATGGACCAGCTGACTTTCCTGCTAACCTATAAATTTCTGTTTGGAAATTTTTCCATGATTTAAGTATCAGACTCTAATAAACCTAAGATGTTGTCACAAACTCGAAGAAGAAAATACTTTTTTTTTCTTTTTTGCTTTTACTGGTAGCATGTCAGCCAGATTATATGGAATTTTTCCTCATGTAAAAAGTTGTTCAAATATTGATGCGCTTTTATTCAATGATCATGTACTCTGTTTTGCTCAAAATCCTTTCACTTCTTCAGCCTTGTGTTCTCATGGCCATTGTTTTGATAACTTCCTTTTCTTACCTGGACATACGGGGAGCAGTGGATCCTTAATTTACACATTCTCGGTTTAATTCCAGTCATCATGAAAATGTAGGAGAAAACTATGGAATCACAAAATTGGCCTTTTTGTTGTGGAATATTAGAGAAGCAAGTCAAAGAACATCTAAAAAAAAATCTAAGTCACAGTTTCTCAGATTCCAAGGTTTTATATGCTCCTGGAAATTTGAATACAAGAAGTTTAATTAAATGGATTCAATATGATTTGGTGGTTCAGCTATTTGTCTTATCCCCCGGCAGAGACAAATGCTATTTGTAGCACTAGTTTCACAAGTAGAGATCTGGATTAGTTTTATATAATCCTCTACTGGACCTACTTTAATTAGCATTAACATTTGAGTATTTATTGACCTCTCTCTACTTGCCTGGGATGGAGGTAGGTGTGCTGTGTTTGTTCATTAGGGTCATGAACGATCTGTCACACCTGCTGGTGTTGGTGTTCAGTTTCCCTCGATACATGTAGTTCAGTCAGATAAGTACAATATTGCTGAAGCTGTATAACCAAACAAACTGTCCCTTGGCAGACGCCATGTAAATATTGAGATAAAGGCATGTGTGGAGGTATATTCAATATGCCTTTTCTTTGAGTTGGAGTCTTCTGCCTGGGGCAGCTAGAAATGTGAAAGTTGTAGAACTGTGAGTGAGCGTCATAAATATGCTGAACTTGAGCTCTCCTGCTGTACAGTAAGCGCTCCAGAAAACAGGAGGCAAGGATCCTTTTCTGCAGGGCCTGTTTCCAAGAGAGGAATTCAGTGGTCATGAGGCTTGCTACTGGGCGGCTGGCAGCCCAGAGCAGGAAACCATTAGTGTAACTGGTGGGCTCATCACTGACGCAGCTCCAGCCAGGACTGGGCAAACGGATCCCCTATGGGGCAGGCAGAGAGTAGCCCGGAGGCCATCACCAGAGCGCGTGGTTCCGTAGCTGGTCAGGATTCTCCAGGATGGCTTTTGCTTTGTTTTTCCGGGTGAAAGGAATTGGAGGGCAGCCTGCGGTTCCACACATGCAGTTAAGAGTCCTAGGGTGATTTTACCAGAATGAAAGCGAGGCTTGGTTAGAGTGAGACGACTGCATGGCTCTACAGGGCGGGAGCAGCAGAGGCTCACCCAGGGATCTGCTGATGCGTTTTCTGCTGCCCTGAATGCTGTTCAAGTTCCCGCTTAGGCACTGCTGTCCATCTTCCCTAGGAAGCCTCTCAAACCTCAGCTGTAGCTTTCGGAGAACCTGAAATTGGTTTCGTTGAAGATTTGAGCTGCCCAGCCTCAGCCACTTTCCTTTGTACCTTGAGATGCTGAGACAGAGAGAGCATAATCACAATCACCATAAAGTGATGCCACTTTTAAGACCTTGTAGTGATAAGCCTTCCAGGAAGTGAGTCCGAAGCCCTCCTGCCCCCAAGGGTATGCCGAGATTCAACCAACACAGTAAGGCAGTCGTCCGGGTGTGAAAACTGAAGCTACAAAATTTGGAAGTATGGGCAGTTTGAAGGAGGAGAGTGCTTACAGGTTTGGTTGTTCAAATGACTGAAGGATGTTACCCGAGCCCTTGCCTTTGGTGACATCCCAATATTTCCTTGATTCAGCCAGAAAGCCTCACATTTCCCAAAAGCAATTCCAATAACCTTGTGTATGATTCATCCCCCTGTCTAAAGGAGTTGGATTGTCTGCTTTAACCTTTAGAGCAGTTGGTGCCTACCCCAAAACTAAAGGTCTTTGGTTTTGAGATGCAGCATTTCCATTCCTCATGTCCCCCTGCACAACTTTGTTCTCTAACTGCCTTGCCTCCATGGTTTTTGCTCTGGCTTAATGTACCACCTATGGAGCACTTGAGAATCAGGCCCTTTTCCTCTCAGATGGTTTCTTGACCATTTAAATACCCACTGTTCTTAGATTTCTTGAGAGGGTTCTGGGAAGTCCCCTTTTGCAACTCTATAACCTATTCTCCATTGGGGTCTTTTCATGTTCTGCCTTGCTTTCATCATTTGGGGGGCCAGGTGCAAAGAATTTGGGGCTTCCATAGGTTTGGGAACCATTGTACTCATGAACCTTTAATTTTGTAGGCCAGAAAACGGGACAAACATTAAGCATCACAAAGCCAGTAGGTAGCAGAGCTGGATCGGGAACCCCAGACTCCTTCACTTCCAAAGAGGTGGTCATTCCACAACACTGGGTGTCACCCACTATGTATTGCTTAGTGCTGATGTCCCCAGTTAATCTCTGCATGAAACTCCTAGTCTTCAAGCCTTGTGTGTTCCCGGAGACACACTGTATAGTGCAGCTCACGCCGAGAAAGGGCCCTTGTGCATAGAGCTAGCAAGCACTGGGGCTACAAAGAGGAAGAAGGTCAAGTGTTTGAAAGCAAGGAGCTCACAGACTCTTTGGGATGATGGTCCTTCATAATGCCTTTATTTTTTAAATGTCCACAAATCTTCACAAAGGAGGGTTTGCTGTGGATGACAGACAGTAGCTGCCCAGCTTCTCTTTGTGTAAAAAACCTCCACCCCTTCCACTCTCCGTAGCCTGGGCCACCTGCCTTTCCCTCTTCCCTGCATGCACTTCTGCTAGATCTGATAGGCGTCTAGGGCAAACTATACTTCGATGTGAAGGAGTTTGAAGCAACCGGTATCACCACCAGAACTTAGAGTTTTCGTCTTTTACTTCTTAATCATGGAATGAAAATGTGAAACGCCCCCTCCAGTTAAAGCCATCAAACTGTCAGGAACATCCAGAATTGAAATCTGACTTAGACGTCTAAGGTAAACCTGGTTAGGTAAAGGTTTGCTGGTAAATATTAGCAAACAATCACAATGGGTTGGGGAGGGCCGTCCGCTGAGAAATTTCCACTTTTGGCAGGACTTGTTCTGTCCATCTCAAAACGTCTGGAGTGACACAGGCCACTCACCACATGTGGCTATTGGATATTTAAAATGTGGCTAGTCCAAACTGAGATGTGCTAAACACGTAAAACAGGATTCTGAAAACTTTGTATAAAATAACTTTTATTTTGGTTACACAAGGTATTTGTTACACAAGATCTGCTGGGCTATTAAGTTTACCTGTTCGTTCCACTTTTTTTTCTTTCAAAGATTTTATTGGGACGCCTGGGTGGCTCAGTTGGTTGGACGACTGCCTTCGGCTCAGGTCATGATCCCGGAGTCCCGGGATCGAGTCTCACATCGGGCTCCCAGCTCCATGCGGAGTCTGCTTCTCCCTCTGACCTTCTCCTCGCTCATGCTCTCTCTCACTGTCTCTCTCTCTCAAATAAATAAATAAAATCTTAAAAAAAAAAAGATTTTATTTATTTGACAGAGCACAATCACAAGCAGGCAGAGAGGCAGGCAGAGAGGGGGGAGGGGGAAGCAGGCTCCCCACTGAGCAGAGAGCCCTACGCAGGGGCGTGGTCCTAGGACCCTGGAATCACAACCCGAGCGGAAGGCAGAGGCCTTAACCCACTGAGCCACCCAGGCACCCCTGTTCTTTCCACTTCTTAAATGTGGCTTCTGGAACATTTAAAATGAGATTTTTGGCTTGCATTACATTTGAGACCATGCGCACTCCGATGTAGAGAGGAACCCCTCCCCCCATTCCTCCAAGTATTTAAACCTGCTGCTAAATTCCCTGGCACAAGTGCTCCTGCATTGCTAATATGCTACGTCTTTACAGTAGGGTGCTCAGTAAGTGTTCCTGGAAGGAATTAGGTGAAAAATGAGTCTCTTCTCCCCCACTTTTTTGAAGCTTGCAACATTTACTTACCTCAGGTCGCTTTCACTGGAAACTTAATATTGGGAATGTTGGAAACCAACCCAGAGTCAGAAAAAGTGAAATGTTTTTAGAATTTATTTTAGAGATTTTGAGAGTGAGAGCAGTTGGAGAGGGAGAAGCAGGATCCCTTCTAAGAAGGACCCTGGGATCATGACTTGAGCCAAAGGCAGCGTCTTAACTGACAGAGTTATCCAGGTGCCTAGAGTTTTTTTAAAAAGGAAAAACGGGGCACCTGAGTGGCTCAGTCGTTGGGTGTCTGCCTTGGGCTCAGGTCATATCCCACAGTTCTAGAATCAAGCCTTGTGTGGAGCTCCTTGCTCGGCCGGAAGCCTGCTTCTCCCTCTCCCACTCCCCCTACTTGTGTTACTTCTCTCACTGTCTCTCTGTCAAATAAAATCCTAACCAAAAAAAAAAAAGGGGGGGGGCATAGAAAAGTTAGTCCTCAGGACTGACATTTTTAAGAATAATGGGGTAAGAGGTATGGAAAAGAGGAAACAGGTTGCTCTTCCTGGAGGGCAGTTTTGACAATACACATAAAAAGCCTTAAATTGCAAGTATCCTAGAGTCCAGGAATTTACTTTTTTTGCTATTTAGTCCAAGTAAGTAATTAGACAAAAGCAGAAATATCTAATTGCATGATTAAAAGTTAATGTTCTGGGTGCCTGGGTGGCTCAGTGGGTTAAGCTGCTGCCTTCCGCTCAGGTCATGATCTCAGGGTCCTGGGATCGAGTCCCGCATCAGGCTCTCTGCTCGGCGGGGAGCCTGCTTCCTCCTCTCTCTCTCTGCCTGCCTCTCTGCCTACTTGTGATCTCTGTCAAGTAAATAAATAAAATCTTTAAAAAAAAAAAAAGTTAATGTTCCAACAAGAGATTAAATACACTAGAACGTTAAGTAGTGGCTGAAAGCATTAGATGTTCCAGAAGAGGAAAGCTGGTTATGTTACAGTATATGTATGGACCGAACTGAAAATGTAAACTTTTATGTAAACTTACTGGAAGAGCATTCACCATGATGATAGCAGTGATTATCTCTGGGTGGTGGAATAGGTGTGGTTCTGCAAGTTCCTTACTGGCATTTTCTTTTTTTGCAATGAGCACCCTTTACTGATGAAGTATGAAAACTAAAGATGATGGGGTGCCTGGGTGGCTCAGTGGGTTAAAGCCTCTGCCTTCAGCTTGGGTCATGATCCCAGGGTGCTGGGATCGAGCCCCACACAGGGCTCTCTGCTCGGCAGGGAGCCTGCTCCCCCCCAACCACCTACCTCTCTGCCTACTTGGGATCTCTCTCTGTCAAATAAATAAACAGGATCTTGGGGGGGGGGGGGGGACTACAAATGATGTAGGAATAGCCAACACTTATTTAACACTTACTGTTTATAAGCATTGTACCCTTTTGTTTGCTGGCGTCTGATTTTTGAAAATCCAGCACCTGCTAGGCTTAACTGAGGACGCTGGCCAGAGAGGCGTGCGTACTACCTCCCACCTGCAATAGCACAGGCAGGTAAACGGCTATTGCCATGACAAATAAAATTGGTGCCAAAGTCAACATTTTCGCATGGGTCTGAGCCATAAATCCTGCGGAGTCGACAGCGGGTGGCACAGGGCTCCCAGCTCCACCGCTGGGAGCCCCGGAGACCCGCGCATAAGTAAGTACTTCTATTTGCCTCCCAGGCCACCGCGGTGTTTAAAAAACGCGAGAAGGGGTGCGGGCCCAGGTCCCAGAAGCGCCTGATGCACCTCCCACGGCCCGCGCCGCGCTCGCCGCCTCCCTTTGGTGAAGCTACAGGTGTCCCACGTGGCTCCCACTCCGGGCGCCCCTCCTGCGGGCCTGCAGCGCCCCCTGGCCCGAGCCGAGTCCGAGGGCCAGCACAGCGGCCTCGGCGCCCGCGTCCCGCCGCGCTCGTCCCGGTGAGTCCGAGCTCGGAGCCCGCGCGCCCCGGGCTCCGCCGGCGGCCTCGGAAGGGGCGCGATTACCTGCTCGCGCTCTCGAGGTGGGGATGCTCGGCTCCCAGCCGTCCCTCCCAGCAGCGCTGACCCGGAGCTGCCCCGCGTGGACGCGGCGGCCGGGCGGCGTTGCGGGCTTTGTTCGGCTTTGTTTGCGCCGCACCTGAGCTCGGCCGCGAGGCCCGCGCGCTGCTCCGGGAAGCCGGCGTCCGGGGAAGAGCGCACCTGGCGGACGCCGCCTCCCGGCTCCCGCCCACCGCCCCGGCAGAGTCGGCCCCGGGCCTTGGGACGGGGCGTGCGGCGGGCCCAAGAGCGGGCTCTCCCTTGGGTCCGCGGCACGGGGTCGCAGAACCGAGGGGCGCGGAGCAGAGGTAAGGGAACAGGGCTCGGCGGCTGTGGGTGGAGAAGGGAACCACGTTTTAAAGCCGACCTCCTTGGCACGGTCGCAGTCTCTTAACCTGGAGACTTCGGAAGGGGACATGCCTAAGCTTCCCCCCCCCACCCCTGCCCGCCGCCTTTTTCAGGGCATATGCTGGTGTTAAGGTGACTTCAATGCAATTTTCTCAGCAGTGAAGTGTCCCCAGCAAAGCCTCTGCCAGTAGAACCCTAGAAGGGCCGGTTGCCCACAAACTTGCCCCTGGGCCATGGGAAATCTAGGGGGATTTGTGTTGATTTTACATACTGGGATCCCCCCACGCCACCTGCTTCCTGCATTTCTCCTTCTGGGGGCTGCACACTTGGTCACCACCTGGGAGAGTAAATGGAAGGGCCTCAATCACACCTTTGAAACTTGCTGGGTGGCATTGGTTTAAAAACATGGTGGGCACCCAGGCAGGAAAGAAGGGAGGTGGCACCTTCCTGCCCGGGTGGAATCTGTGGCTCTCCAGCCAAGAAAGGCCTTTCCCTATTTCCTTCCTCCCAACAGGCTCTGGTCCTCTGAAATGCATCACAGATGCCCGTGTTTTTACAGGTGAGGAAACAGACCTAGAGAGGGCAAAAGAATGCCCCAAGAGTGAATGAGAGAGCCCCTAGGAACACAGATTCCTGGGTTTTTAATGAGCTGGATAAATGGCACAGTCATTTATTGGCAAGTGATGACATTAGGGATAAATGGGTGAAATTACAAGAGCATTTTGTTACTGATGCTCCGGTTGTGTGTGTATCTTACAGAGTATTTTCATTGTATTCCCAATACCTAGCAGGGTGCTGGGCGCAGAGCAGATGTTTACTAGTGTTTGTTGAATAGATGAAATTTCATGTAATTATATCATTGGAAGTTTCAACAACATTGTGAGGGGTTTTAGAGCAGTGGTCCTCAAACTTTTGTACTTCTGCACGTCACAGATCCGTTTTTTAAAAAGTTTCCATCAGGAGTATAACAACATTTTAAAATTTTCTTCCAACTTTTAATTTTATCCCGCAAGAATTTTCTTTTTTTCTTTTTCTTTTTTTGCAAATAAATCCCTCCTATCATCCCCAAGGCTAGTGGAGGTCTCTTGGGGATGCTGCAGAAGGAGGGGGGTATCTATCCTACCCTAGCTTCTATATCAGGTCTGCTCCCTGGGACAGCTGAATGCACTTGGAAGTCCCTTTCTTTTGTTTACCCTTCACCTTGTAAACAGCTCCAGGCCTCCTTTCCCACCCACAGAATTACCAGCTGGCCTGCCCTCAGTGTGCTTACTGTCCCGGATCCCTCCTTTCCTTTCCTGATCCCGAGTCCCTCCTCTTCACTGGGATTTCCCTGCTCTCCATGTAGGAAACTTTGCCCTCACTCAGGGCACATTTGTATTGTGGTCTCATGTGATCCTGGCATCAACCTTTGCAGGAAAATAGGATGAGTGATGTCACCCTCATTTTTGAGGGAAGGAAATTGAAAGACTGAAGAGAAGGGATTTACTGAGAGGCTCATTTGTGGACTTTGCAAGGTGCAATCGCTCTTTGACCTTGGGTCCCAACTTCTACGAGACCATTTTTCTCATGTAGAAAAGTAGAAATGATCATGTCTGCTCTGTGGGTGTTAAATGAAATTAACTTATTAAATGTAATAATTCTTGGGGCGCCTGGGTGGCTCAGTGGGTTAAGCCTCTACCTTCAGCCCAGGTCATGATCTCAGGGTCCTGGGATCGAGCCCCACATGGGGCTCTCTGCTCAGTGGGAAGCCTGCTTCCCCCCACCCCGCCTGCCTCTCTGCCTACTTGTGATCTCTCTCTGTCAAATAAATAAAATATTTTCAAAAATGTAATAATTCTTTTTTTTTTAATTTTTTATTTTTTATAAACATATATTTTTATCCCCAGGGGTACAGGTCTGTGAATCACCAGGTTTACATACTTCACAGCACTCACCAAAGCACATACCCTCCCCAATGTCCATAATCCCACCCCCTTCTCCCAACCCCCCTCCCCCCCAGCAACCCTCAGTTTGTTTTGTGAGATTAAGAGTCACTTGTGGTTTGTCTCCCTCCCAATTCCATCTTGTTTCATTGATTCTTCTTTTACCCACTTAAGCCCCCATGTTGCATCACCACTTCCTCATATCAGGGAGATCATATGATAGTTGTCTTTCTCCGCTTGACTTATTTCGCTAAGCATGATACGCTCTAGTTCCATCCATGTTGTCGCAAATGGCAAGATTTCATTTCTTTTGATGGCTGCATAGTATTCCATTGTGTATATATACCACATCTTCTTGATCCATTCATCTGTTGATGGACATCTAGGTTCTTTCCATAGTTTGGCTATTGTGGACATTGCTGCTATAAACATTCGGGTGCACGTGCCCCTTTGGATCACTACGTTTGTATCTTTAGGGTAAATACCCAGTAGTGCAATTGCTGGGTCATAGGGCAGTTCTATTTTCAACATTTTGAGGAACCTCCATGCTGTTTTCCAAAGTGGCTGCACCAGCTTGCATTCCCACCAACAGTGTAGGAGGGTTCCCCTTTCTCCGCATCCTCACCAGCATCTGTCATTTCCTGACTTCAAAAATGTAATAATTCTTTAACATTGTGTATTTAGAAAGTGACCATTAGGAGGGATGTTCACATACTATTTCACTGGATCCCTACAGTACTGCCTGAGTTCCTGAGTTTGTGAAGCAGATTCATCCCAGGTGCTAGATGAAAGACCCTGAGACGGGGGAGCTGTTGTTTGCAGAGTCACCCGGGTGGTCAGAAGCAGAACTAGTCCGGAATTCTGTCTCTGGACTTCTGGTTTTGTGTGGATTCTCTTATATTTTTATGTCCCAGAGTCCAAAGAACTTGCGTTCTATACAGTTTAAATAAGGGATTTTCAAATATCGTCAGAACAAACATCAAAATCCCTCTTGACTAAGAATGTCTCTTAGCGGGTATGGCAAGAGTGGGAAGCCCTGAGTTTCGTGCCCGTCTGACCGGGGAATCCGTACAGCACAGTGGTCCTCCCCTGGTGCTGACTTCTGCTTCTCAGACTGTTGGGTTCTAACAATCTGTGGTTCTTTTTCAGGGAGCATGACTTTCCCTGGGTAGCTTTTTAAAACACTCCCTGCCCTATCAAGCTAGAAACGTTTGGTCCACTTCCTTGGACCTGAACCAAGTGTTTTGCCAAAAGGCCAAACAGTGAAAGACACCAAGGGCTTCCTGGCTTCAGGCTTTTACCTCTGATTTTAAAGTCTTCCTGTTCAGGTGCTGCCTGTTCTTGTAAAGGGCTCTGATTTCCATCCCGCTGTTTGAGAGGAGGCTGCCCAGGGCTAATCTAATTAATATTTAGGGTTGGCATTGCATTTTGTAAGGAGGTAGAAGGGGTTTCCTTTTTCATTTTGAACTTACTTCCAATCATGGAGGAGAAGGCAGGCATTGTCCTGCAAAGCTGCCTCCAGCTCTTGCCAGTCTGGCCCTTTATTTTCAAAAAGTAGCGTTATTTTGGCCTCCGCTTCTTCCTGTGTGAGGGTCAGTGTCAACCCAGTGTTTTGCGGAGCCCTGCGGCCAGCTTCCCTCCCCTGCTGTCCCCGGGGCTGCAGCTGCTGTGTGGCACCGGAAGATGGAGGGGGAGTGGTGAAAAGCAGCTGAGTCCCTGTGTGGGCGCCCCAGGAGCCCGGGATCATGTGGGCTTCGCATGGGTAATGGAACAGAAAGGAACAGATGACGAGTGAGGTGTTTGCGTTGGAAAAGACTTGACGAGGCTTACCCGGGGGGATGGAACGATCCGTTTCTGCCTCGGGATGTAGACCACTCCTGACTACTTTGCTCAAGAATGCGGGGAGTTCTGGAAACCTTCTCACGTTATGCGCTGAGTGTGGGAGTTGCTGGCAGGTATTAGCTTGTGGAACACTGCCGGAGGGTGGATTCAGGTGGCGGATTTTTAATTATGCTTCTGTTCCTTTCCCTTCATCCGCCAGGATCAGGAGGGGGATGGGTGGAACGGAGCACTGGGAGGCTAGAGGAGTCCGATCCGCTGATGAGCTGTGTCACCTGCGGCAAAACAGCTTCCCCGTGCCTCAGTTTTCTCATCTGTAAAATGGGGAAAACACGGTCGCCGGCTGACTGCAAGGATCAAGAAGGGGAAGACGCAGTGCGGATCCTAGTACCGAGCACACGGTGTATTTACCGCTCACTAGATGGTGGTAGCTCTGGGAGTTTTACTATGCAGTTCATCCTTTTTTAAAAAAAGTTTTTAGATGCAGGGTTGAATGTAGAATGTGGAATTAGTACTGCAAGAAGGTTTTGGTGTGGGGGTGGGAGGAGACGGAAAGTTTGCGATAACCGCTGAGGACAGACAGCAGAGAGTGCCGTTACTACTGCACCAGCACCGAAGTAGCATTCGTTTCCTTTCTCTCGGCATGAAAGAGAATGCAGTGAGTGTCATAAGCCCAGGGACTCGTCTGGAAGTCGGCGTGATGGTGGTCAGTGTAGCCAGGAAGCTCACATCTCGCCTCCTGTGTGCCAGACCCGTGCGGGTGGCTGGGGCTCCTGCAGGGACCAAGACTCCGTCCCTGAGCTTTTTGCCACCGGGCGGGCGAGGTTCTGGCAGGGGCTGTGTGACGAGACAGGCCACACTCTGGGCATAGGGGAGGGAAGTGCTGCTGAGGTCCCAGAGCCAGCACCAGCTGGTCTACGCACTTAGCAGGAGGTGGTCGACTTCTTGCACGGATTTGCAGATTGCCAACATAAATTTTGGTTTTTTTTTTTTGTTTTTTTTTTTAAAAGATTTTATTTATTTATTTGACAGAGATCACAAGCAGGTAGAGAGGCAGGCAGAGAGAGAGAGAGAGGAGGAAGCAGGCTCCCCGCTGAGCAGAAAGCCCGATGTGGGACTCGATCCCAGGACCCTGAGATCATGACCTGAGCCGAAGGCAGAGGCTTAACCCTCTGAGCCACCCAGGCGCCCATAAATTTTGTTTTAATGAGCAGAAACTTAGAACACTCTGGAAGACATTCACCTGGGCATGCAGAGGCACATAAGAGAGCGAGGCGAAGTTGCTTTCGTTTGTCTCATAGCAGAGGGAGGGGACCCCCTGTGTCCTGAGTGCCTTACTAGGCAGCAGGAACCTGCTGTACTTCCTTCCACTGTGTCCTCATGGCAGCCTAGGGAGGCTGCTAGAATCCTGCTTTTATTTAAAGAAAAAAAAAAAAAATCGATAAGCCTCAGAGTCAAGTCCTGCATGTGCCCAGGGTCAGAAGCTATGACCCCAGAAAATCATCGTGACCCTAATTAAGGAGTAGACAGCATTGAACTGCCCCCTTGTCCCCATGCCTTGCCCCTGCCTGGCTCCCGGGAGCAGGTGGGAACCCATCCTTCATCTGTTGTATGGACCAAGAGGAAAGAAAAGGTGCCGTTGGGGGAAAGGAAGATCTGTCTTGCTGGCATGGGCTGGGCTGGAAACTAACAGGAGCCATGTCGGCCCCGTCAGGCTGTGTCCTCTCTGTCCATCTTCCTCTCTGCGAAAGCTCTTGACTTTCTCACTCTTGTGATACTCACTCTCCACTGGCCACTTAGGTGAAGATGTGAGCCTCACGGTCCTTTGAGGCACAGAGACTCTCATTTTAAACTTTCCTGCGAAAGCATCTGTATTTCTTGGCGAACGCCGATTTCCAGGGGCCCTTGCTTACAGCCTTCTCAGAATCCTCTGAATGAGGAGTCACGTTCTGTTTCGTTGCTGCAGCTGGGAGACGTGCGTCCCAGCCTCGCAGCGAGAAGGTGGAGGGTGTCTGACAACAGAACTTGTTTCAGTGCCAGTTGTGTTAAAGACCCTCCCATGAGCTGCTGAGGATGAGCAGGAAAGTCCCACCCCGCGTTGTGGAGAAATGACACCCGCCAGTGGAGACGTGGGGGTCCAAAGACCCAAGATACATAGAGGAGGACTTGGCCCTGCCGCCTCCTCCTCCCCGTTCTTAGCTGCTGGAGAGCACTGTTTACTGAAGACGTTGCAGGGACTTTCTGATTTGGGTGCATCAGGCAGAAGGGAGGTTCTCTGTCCTGGGCTGCCCCGTTGGGTCACGCTGTGACCGACCACCTTGTCCTCTGCTCTCTTCTCTGGAACCTGGCGGGGGTGGTGGGAGGACCCTGCTGTGGTTCCCTTTCCATATCTCTGCCTGGGGTTTTCTCTTCAGAATTGTCTCCCGAGGGGCGCCCGGGTGGCTAAGTGGGTTAAAGCCTCTGCCTTCGGCTCAGGTCATGATCTCAGGGTCCTGGGATCGAGCCCCACATCGGGCTCTCTGCTCAGCGGGGAGCCTGCTTCCTTCTCTCTCTCTGCCTGCCTCTCTGCCTACTTGTGATCTCTCTCTGTCAAATAAATAAATAAAATGTTTTTTAAAAACTATGTGTTTAATGGAAGGAAACTTGAGTAAGACCTACTTGTGGCCGCTTTTTTTTTTTTTTTTAAAGATTTTATTTTATTTATTTGTCATAGAGAAGCGAGAGCAAGCACAGGCAGACAGAGTGGCAGGCAGAGGCAGAGGGAGAAGCAGGCTCCCTGCCAAGCAAGGAGCCCGATGTGGGACTCGATCCCAGGACGCTGGGATCATGACCTGAGCCGAAGGCAGCTGCTCAACCAACTGGGCCACCCAGGCGTCCCTTTTTTTTTTTTTTTTTTGATGGGCAAGTTTATTGTGAAGGATAAGACCTTGAATGAATATGGAAACCTCCAAGGCAAAAAATTGAATTTCTAGAACCTGTTGTTCAGATATTTTTTAATTTCTCCCTGCTAAATTGTACTGGGGGAAAAAATCTATCAATTTCATTCTATATGATCCTTTTCTCCTTATACTACTTGCAAGTACACTCGCTAAAGTGTAAGACCATCTGAATTGTACAGCATGTCTTTGTGGTTGAAAAGATAATGAAGGATCCATTTCCTGGGCCTCATGGCTAAAATAAGAAGTATGTCTCATGTATGTGCTCTTATAGAATCAAAGTTATAGTCGTTCTTACTAAAAGCTTTTACTTTCTTCCCTTATTTTCCTCAAAAATTGTTATCAGGCCCCATGGAACTG
The DNA here is from genome assembly GCF_009829155.1 of Mustela erminea. Classification (NCBI taxonomy): domain Eukaryota; kingdom Metazoa; phylum Chordata; class Mammalia; order Carnivora; family Mustelidae; genus Mustela; species Mustela erminea. The sequence goes on from NC_045627.1 coordinate 76,145,836, forward strand.
AATCTTACCTGTACTATAAACATGATTGGGCAATAATAATTTTTAAAAACCCCATTTGTTTCTTCTTCAGCCATATTACTTTAAAAATATTTTAATTTTTTAATAAAATAATAGAAAATTTTTAATTTTTTTAAAAGATTTTATTTATTTATTTGACAGAGAGAGATTACAAGTAGGCAGAGAGAGAGAGGAGGAAGCAGGCTCCCTGCTGAGCAGAGAGCCTGATGTGGGACTCGATCCCAGGACCCTGAGATCATGACCTGAGCCGAAGGCAGCGGCTTAACCCACTGAGCCACCCACGCGCCCCCAAATTTTTTAATTTTTAAAGATTTGGTTTATTTATTTGATGCAGAGATAGCAAGAGCAGGAACACAAGCAAGGGGTAGGGCAGAGGGAGAGCGAGAAGCAGGCTTCCCCGCCGAGCAGGGAGCCCGAAGTGGGGCTTGATCCCAGGACCCTGAGATCATGACCTGAGCTAAAGGCAGAGGCTTCACCGGCTGAGCCACCCAGGTGCTGAGGTGCATTACTTTTTATAATTTAGAAAGTATAGGTTTTGAGAACTTGCTAGAAGGTTTCAGAAAATGAGGACATTGGAAATCAAATCTTCAATCTCTCGGATTCTAACTCCTCAAAAGAAACAGAGGCGTTGAGAGGGAGGGACTTTATTCAAGGACATGGGCTGCTCAGGGCCTGACCAGGCTAGGACCCAGGACTCAACCTTGGGTACAGCGTACCTTCCTGGAGTCTGTGAAGGAGCTTCGGTGGTGGGAGGCTAGTTGTCTGGGAAAGTTGTTAGATCATCCTTTGAAACAAAATCACTGGAGCAAAGTCTCCAATGGATCTTTTCCAGGCTAATACGGTTCTTGTGGCAAGGAGGAGCCTCTAGGGCCATCTGTGTGTCCTCGAAAAGGCTGAGTAGTTGTCTTCTCGTTTGGGGGTGACCTGGGGAATGCACAGAGCTAATTGCGGATGCTTTTTTTTTTTCCTGTCCTGCCCTGTAGGTAAATCAACATGCCCTCTTCCCTGTTGCTGGAAGTCCTCTTCATTTTCCTATTTTCTGGAGGTAAGTTTGGTCAGGAGTAAGGTGTTGAGGGGTTTGGTTTGCTTCACTTCCTGTCGATTTTAACGTCTAGAGGCCTCTCAAATACATCTGCAACTCTCTACTCCATGGCCACCTACCTAGTGTAAGCTCCATCATCTTGTGCTTGGACCACTGCAGTAGTCTCCCAGTTGGTCTACCTGGTTCCACCTGGTTCTGCTCCACACCACTGTGCACAGAACAGTCATTTCAAAATGTAAATCTGGGGTGCTGGGTGGCTAAATTGGTTAGGCGTCCAACACTTGATTTTGGCTCAGGTCATCTCAGGGTCATGAGATCGAGCCCCACATTGGGCTTTGCAATCAATGGGAGGTCCGCTGGAGATTCTCTCCCTCTCCCTCTGCCTTCCACACACCCCCACCATGCTTTCCCTAAAATAAAAAAATAAATCTTTAAAAAAAAAATAATGCGAATCTGATCATGCCTGGACCCCTCTCGACCCCTACACCCTGCCTAGATTTTTTTAAAAAGTTTATTAGAGAGAAAGCAAGAACGAGCAGTGGGGAGGCTCAGACGGAGAGGGAGAGCAGGCTCGATTGAATGTGGGGATTGATCCCAGGACCTGAGATCATGACTGGAGTTGAAGCCAGATGCCTGGGTACCCAGGTGCCCCTTGCCTCAAATTTCAAATGATACCTCATTGCTCTAAAGAGACCTTGCTTGATTGGACCCCAGGCCCCCAGGCATCGTCTGGCACCGTCTCCCTCCATGCCACAGCCCTTTTTCCTTCCAGTCCCGCCCAGCCCCCTTCCTCCCTTTCTGCCTGGAGGGTTCTCAGTTATGGTGACACCTCTGCCTAGATCACCCCTTCACCCAACACTGCCGGCCCAGTAAACTACGCATCCGTCAGCACCCAGCACAGTTCCTCCTGGTCCCCTAGGTCAGGCCATTTCCTCGAAGACCTGTAGCCCCGGGTACCTCTGCTATGTAGTCCTTCTATGTGAATTTTTAAAGACTCAGTGTCCATCTTCTGTACCAGATAGAAGCTCCATGAGAAAGAGATTCTACATGTTGTGTATTCACCACTGCATAATCTTGGCACTCGGCACCCAGCACTGGACCTGGCGCACAGAAGTGTTCCAGAAGTGCACGGATGAATGAATAATGGAGCAAAGCAACTTTGTTTTTACTCCCCTCCCGAGCTCTAGCCTTGTTAAAAGTAGAGAGGAATCAGAGTTCAGATTAGTCCTACAAGTAAGAACAAGTGGGCAGGGTACCCAGCCATCCCAGTCTAGCTCAGGGTCCTCTTGTGGTCTCTGAGACTCTGCTATGTTGAACCCTGTCACCACCGGCCTGGTCCCTGCGTGCTGCGAGATAAGAGAGGCTGGAAGAAGGTGGGTGGTTGCTCAGCCCGCCAGCCTCCCTCTAAGCCATGTGGGTAGACGGTGTAACATTGTAGCTTCATGGTGAGGGGCCTGGGGAGCAATGAGATATGTTTGGGGACAGGGCCTGAATGTGGTCCCCGGAGGCTCAGGCTCTGGTTCTGCTCTAGCTCATTGCAGAGTTCGCCTTTTACAGCCCCATCCAGTTTACAGAGCACTTGTCTTGTCCATCTCTGGGTTGGACAGATGAGGCCTGGGAGGCCCAGTGAGGCCTGTGACTTGCCCAGGGTCACAGAGCTGTTGGGAGCAGAGCTGGGACAAATATCTCTCTCCTGACTTCTGGGCTGGCCTCATCACTCAGGGATCCTCTAGGGGAAGAGAAGGTGCAGGAATCATTGGACTAGGCCTCTGCTCTCATTGGTAGAGTCCAACATTCATCAGCTCCCTATTTCAGAGGGAAGCCCTGCAGAATTCTGAGTAATGTCCTAGGGGAGCCATGGGGACATCATCCACGGCACCAGGAGGGGTCATCTGAAGCCTGGCACAGACCATAACTGCTGAGCACGTGGCAGAGAAGGACACATTGGCTGAGTGACATCTATAGTGAGTGGTCTCTGGTCACCAAACTCCTCTGCCTTCCTCTCAAGGGGAGGCTGCTGGCCTGTCTCCAGCTGGGGAATTTGCTGGTAAGACTTATAAAAAGGTCCAGCGCTTTTCTGTTCTTTGTAGGGCCTTGGAGATTCCTTGGCTGCTGGGCCCTTTGCAATACTTCATGGACTTATTCAGGAAACCTTAGTGCATGTCTGTGGTGCACAGAGAGCTGGGCTAGGCTTTGCAGAGGATGGATGGAAGCATTCCTGCCCTCGGGAGCTCCCAGGGCGGCTGGGCTGATGGGAGCAGCTCGGCCTGATAGGGAGGGGGCAGCCGGGCTGAGTGAGCCTGCAAGAAGCAGAGAGCCTCTGTGTTCTGGAAGACCAGTGTGCTGAATTATTGGGTGAATTTTCAGGTTTTGAAGCATTGCCCAGCCTCTGTCTTAACATGTGCCATTTTTTATGCAAGTGGAAGGGTGGTTTTTTTTCCCCCCTGTCTACAGTCTTTATTTGTAGTTTGTCTTGTTTCTGCCTCTGGTGGCAAAACCGCAGTGGCAGATTGTCCCAGACCCCACGAACGATATTTGATGGCTCTTGTCTGTAGGGTAACAGCTGGTTCAGCATTTTGGCCAAGAACCATCTTATGTGAGTGAGATTGGGAACAGGGCAGATCAGGTGAGCAGAAACCGACTGCTCGAAGGCTAGGTGGGGAGAACTGGGAAATACTTTTGTTTGCACTGGGGAGTAGGGAGTGGAAAGGAGCCAGAGAAGATGGGGCTGGGTCGAGCCCAGGGGGCGGCTGATTAAGGGGGGCAGGGGGTGTCTCAAGCAAGAGGCGTCCCCATCCTAGACCCTGACTTTTTCTTTTGGTTTCTCCCTCCTAATCACTTTCTTGGCAGTCACAGATCCCCTTGGGCCCAACATACCGGCCTGGTGGGAATCACCAGACCCTACTCCCCATTCCCATGTTCCCAGCAGTGCCCCCGTGCCCAACATTCTTCATCTGCCCCCCCGCCTGGCCTGCTCCCCTGCTCCCCTGCTCTGCCCACCTCATTTTATTTCCTCTGTGCTCACCCACCACACGTGGACATTGATAAAGCCCGGGGACTTCTGCCACTAGACATCAACTGTGTGCACGTGGCGTCTCGAAATAGCCCTCCAAGTGGCACCTCGTGGCCTTCAGGACATCCACCAGGATTGGCTCACGTTCAGCAGTGCTGGGGCTTCCTTGACATATTACCCCTGCTCTCAGAGTTATTTTGTAAATCAAACAACATTACCATTTTCCTGGACATCCTGTAAGAGAAGGAAAGATGTATTCACGGACTTCCTCCCCCAAAACTTCTTGGCCCTTGTTCGTATTAATAGTGCTGAACAAATTTACCAGTGTTGACTCATAGCCCCGTCTCGCCGGGATTTGTTATCCCCACGGTCCCTCCATCACAAGTCAACCCAAAAGGAGAGTCCCCCATGTGTCTTTTCCCCTCTCCCTGTTCTTCCTTCGAATCTCCCTTCCCAGGTCTGATACTGCGGGGGCAGAGGCTGTCAGCAGCTGTAGGACTCTTCATTCGTGTGGCCAAATTGTTTTCTAAAAGGGTTGTACCAGTGTTCACCGCCATCACGGGGAAGGTTTCTCCTGATTTGATCTTTCCCCATTTGCATTTAAGTGTAGAAGCTGGTCGATTCATTTCACAGTTAAAAGGGTATCTCATGGTTTGGGTCAAAAACATTTTGTCACCTGTTCAAACATTTTCCCTGTGCTTGGATGTTTATATCCAAGGTTAATTTTTATGGCAAGGTGCTGTACCCTGAGGGGGTGGGCATCCAGTTATCATGGGCAGGGGCAGAACTCATCAGAATCACACCTCGCCTTCTATATATATATTTTTAATTTTTTGCTTCAAAATACCCAAATTTAAATACCAGGTTACCTGACAGAAGTGAAGTAATTGCAGGGGTTTCTTTATGCTGTCCATCTGGTGACTTTTGAGATGCAACATCCTTAAATTCCTTCACATTCCAGTTTTCCCTTCTACTACCCGTTGGTTCTGGTCACATAATGTGGACTAAGATTCCTCCCCTTTCTGCTTTCCATTGACTGCTTCTGGTGTCTTCTCTCCTAGTACCCCTGTCTCATGCACTTCAGGAAGTCCACGTAAGCAGGGAGACCATTGGGAAGATTTCAGCCGCCAGCAAAAGTAAGCCCATGTGTTCTTCAACCTTCTAGACCCCCATGCTGGCCTCTGCATGACTCCAGAATGCTCCTGCCCCACTCCCATCTTCCTTTGACATTGTGGCCAGAGTCATTTTCTCCAAACAGGCCTGATCCGGGTCTCTATCCTGGGTGAAAACCTTGGGTAAATTCTTGTTGCTGAATTCCTTGGTCTTGCTTGGGAGTCCTCGGCTATGTGACCACCATCTCCCCAACCAGCCTCCTCCCACCATGTTCCTTCCTCTTCCTCCCTTTTCAACATCTCCTCCACCTGCTCAAGCCACACCAGCCTGTTCCCAGAGACCTTGCGTGTCCCTTGCCTCCCTCTCTGGTGAAATCCCCTTTAGTCAGTGCCTTCTGGGTGGTGCCTTTTCTCTGGTGCTTCTCTGATGTCCGTGCTCCTACATCCTGACGGGGAGGTGGTAGGGCATGGATTCCGGAGCTAGACAGCCTGAGTTTGCTTCCCAGCTCCACTGCTTACTTGTACTTGGGCCTTAGGGAAGTTACTGAATTGCCCTGTGCTCTTCTTTCCTCCTCTCTCCGCCGGCAATAAAAACCATACATTTATTTAGGAGTGGGGTGGGGATCTAGGGAGCTGATAGCTAAAGGGTATAGAGTTTCTTTCCTTTTTTTTTAATAAATAAATATTTATTTATTTATTTATTTGACAGAGAGAGAGAGATCACAAGTAGGCAGAGAGGCAGGCAGAGAGAGAGAGGGAAACAGACTCCCCACAGAGCAGAGAACCCGATCTCAGGCTCGATCCCAGGAACCTGAGATCATGACCTGAGCCGAAGGCAGAGGCTCAACCCACTGAGCCACCCAGGTGCCCCTAGAGTTTCTTTTTGAGGTGATGGAAAATGTTCTAAATTTGACTGTGGTGAGGATGGAATGTATCTGTGAATATACTAAAAGTCACCGAATCATATATTTTATTTTATTTTTGAGAGCGAGAATGCACGAGCTGGGGAGGGGCAGAGAGAGAGGGAGAGAGAGCTCCCCAAGCAGGGTCGATGCTCAGCACAGAGCCCACCTAGCACAGGGCTCAGCCTCACAGCCCTGAGATCATGACTGGAGCTGAAATCAAAATATGCTTAACCAGCTGAGCCACCCAGGTGCCCCCAGAAGTATATATTTTAAATGGATGAATTCCTTGGTATGTGAATTGTATCTCAATAAACCTGTTAAAAATTTTTTTAAAAAATAGCAGTCTATCTTAGGGTGCTTATAAGAAAGTGCTGGGGGCAGTGCATGGCAAAGAGGGAAGACCCAGTCAGTGCTGCCCTCACTTGAACTCTGGGATAATGCAGCTTCAGGTACCAGGGTTTCTGGCTGGATCCTGGACTAGATTGTGGCCCCCAAGGGCTGGGACCAAGGCTCTTCAGTATCCCTCACTGGTCCAGTAGCCCCTCCTCTCCTGGCGCTCAGTTCCCGTTGCTGAGTTAGACTCCTCCAATAGTACACAGACTTCTGCGCAAGGCCTGTTTGTCAACTTTGTGCCCGCTGTGGGGGCGGGGGAGTGTACTTGCTGCTGCAGAGGAGAGCTGCCTCTGGCTGGGACCTTCTCCTGCGTTATTTTCGTGCATGGGCTAAGAAGAGCAGCAGCCTGATGTACCCTGAAGTTGTCTCTGCCTCCACTCTGCTTCAGGAGGGCAGCCCTCTGGGGATTGGAGGGCAGGGAGGCCGGTTGTCAGCCACTGTGTTCCACTCTCCCTAGTGATGCAGTGCTCGGCGGCAGTGGACCTCCTGTTTCTGATCGACGGATCGCACAGTGTCGGGAAGGGGAGCTTTGAGAGGTCTAAGCACTTTGCCATCACGGTCTGTGACGCTCTGGACATCAACCCTGAGAGGGTGAGTGCAAGCCTTATCATCCTTGCATTCGGGCATCTTGGGTTGCAAGCGACAGAAATCCAGTTCTAAGCAGAAGAGGACATTCACGGGCGCCTGGGTGGCCCAGTGTGTTACGCATCCGACTCTTGATATGCACTTGGGTTGTGGTCTTCTGTGGTGTCGGGGTTAGGGAGCGAGCCCGCCTCGGGGGCTGGGGAGTCTCCCTCTCCCTCTCCCTCTGCCCCTTCCCCGGCTCATGTGTGCGCAAGCTATCTCTCTCTCTTTCCCAAATACATACATACATACATACATGCATACGTACGTACGTTTTTAAAGCAAATAGAAGAAGAAGAAGAGGACATTTTGCTGGCTTGTGGAACAGGAACACCAGGGGGTGGTCCTGGTTCTAGGCATGGTAGGGTCTGAAGCCTCATTCAGTCTCTTTTTCTCCTCAGTTTTGCGTTCCTTGTTTGGCTTCCTTCCCACGCAGCCTCTCCTTACACGGCACATTTGTACTGCCTGTACTGCCTTTTCAGCAACTGATCCCAGTAAAAGGAAAATGGATTTCTTTCCCTGCGCCGGCAGCAGACGGTCCCAGGGAGGGCTGCTGTTGGCCAAGGCATAGGTCACATGACAGTCCCTTGCCCAGTCCTAGTAGTCAGGGGGGAAAGATGCTCTGGCCACGTGAGTCACGGGCTGACGCACCTTCTTGATTCCCCAACTGGGAAGAGAAGCTTATGGAGGAGCGGGAAAGGGAAAGCCTACCGAGGCAGACAAAAACTCTCCCTCTGAAAGGCAGAGCCCCTGTATGAAGTGGGGCTCCTACCCCACACGTGCACTTGAGAGGAGCTACTCCTGCCGGAGTGAATCCAGTCAGTTTGTTCATCTCGTGCTCTCTCTGGCTCTGGGGAGCTGCTCTCAAGCAGCAGCAGACTGTGCTAACTGTGGCTCCTACTGCTGAAAGGGGCATCTTGGGACAACCCAATAGAAAAATGGACAATGAACACAGTTCCCAGAAATTGAAACAGAAGTAGTCCTTAGACGCAGGAAAAGATGCCCAACCTCACTCACTCTAACAGCACAACTTCCACCAAAATACCATTTTCACTTTCTGGATTAGCAAATTCCCAGTTTGGTGACCTGCCCCGTTGGCAGATCTGTAGAAGCGGGTTCGTGCCGGCGATGGGAGTATAACCTGGTGCGACCTCCAGGGAGGGAGTCTGGCAGCGTCCATTGGAATTACAAAGGCGTGGACCCTGTGGCTCAAGAATTCCACCCCATGGAATGTGTTCTACAGATACTCCCACAGATGCAAAGTGTTGGACAGTTCTTCCTTGCAGAGTTGTTTGTTTATGATCATAAAACATTTCAGGTCATGCAAACGCCCACTCACAGGTGACAGGTGAATTCATTAGGGTACATTCATAAGGGAAACATCGGGCAGCGGTAGAAAGTGAATGGGGAAGTTCTCTTAGATGGAGGGGCACCAACCCAGATGAGACTAAAAAGTAAGAGGCAAATGGCATATGTAATGTGTGACTTTTTATGAAAAAGGGAGGAAAAAGTCTGTGTTGGTACTTGGAGAGATCTGTGAAGAGGCTGAGAACAGTGGTTCGCTGTTGAGCAGAGGGGGTGCAGATCCAGTGGGGGGACTCAACCGTTTTACTTTTTTTTAAATACTTGATGGATTTTGAGCCGTGTGAACCTACTCCAAAGTCAAAATTTAAGAAGGGTGTTTTGATCTGAAAAGCCATTCTTAACTTGAATTAGAGACTACTTGCAAACAGGTTGCAGAAGGAAGTGGTTTTCCAAGATGACATTCCATGGTTAATCCCAGAAAAACCTCTAGGACTGAAGAGCAAAAGTGGCTTTTAATGAAAGCCGGATTTTCTCCAGAATGGCAGATAGTTTGGGGAGAGTGAGCCCATCACCCTGGTCTGCCCGCCATCTGGCATGGCCATCTGAAGACACCAGAGCAGATTCTATTCCATCTGGGCTTGGGCAGCCTGGAAGTTCCAACCGTGAAGCCATCGCAGGTCCTCAGAGGACCAGGGCCACAGACTGCTGAATCCCCATCTTCTTCTGCTTTCCAAAGGAGGCGATTCCCCCCATGGGGTTTCAGTAGTTATTTGTGGAGGAAGAGCCATAAAAACCAAATGCTTGATGTCGGCAGTGATGTAGTGTGTGTCCTGAAATGGGAGGCCTGGAGGCCCCAGAGGATGGTAGGTTGGGAGAGATGAGCTGTGTGGAATATAGGTGAACATTTTACTGATGAAGAAACAGGCTCAGAGAGGCTAAGTAACTGCTTGGGGTCACACAGTAATCAGAGGAAACAGCTAAGTGTGGAAGAACTGAGGCTCTTGACCCTGAGCTCAGGACTTGCTCTGTTAGGTCCTTTGTCCCTCCCAGTGGGTAGCCCCTGGGTCAAGATGAGGTGACACCAAGAAGTCATACCCTATTGCATGGCAAATGGATAGCTGGTATAGTGGCACTGTGTGTGTGTGTGTGTGTGTGTGTGTGTGTGTGTGTGTGTGATGTGTAAGGGGTGGGCCCTGATGGAATTCAGCATCCTCCAACAGGGTAAGAAAACCACCACAAAAGACTTCATGGCTGGTGTGCACCGGTGCAGCTGTGTCAACCACAGTTCTCCAGAACTCGGGGAATTAAAGCTTGGTGCTGCCAGACCACATTTAAAATGTGGCATTATTTCTGGAGGCTGATTTTTAGGCTAGAAATGGGCAAACCACTCAGTACCCATCACAAGGAGCCAGAACAGTGAGAGCCCTGGAAACTTCCATAGATGAAGGAAGCCGATGATGACGTTCAGGCGAAAGGGGGTGCAGAGTGGCTCTATTTCATTCACACAGAATCTGGGCATTCAGAGAGTTCTCTTGGGGCTGGACCTGAGAAAAACTTTCTCCAGCAAGATTCGTTGAGCAAAGGGTTTGGGGGGCGGGCGGCTCTGTTTGAGTGAGCTAGTGAGCCGCTGGACCTTGAGCTTGAGCCACTCTGACTTGCTGGAATGCTAGCAAAGGGTGTTTGCAGGAGAGCCTTTAAAGATAGTTTGATCTGATTCGTGCTTGAGGCTTTCTGTATTTGCTGCTGCATTTCTGTGCCTCCTTATACCTCCATGTACAAGGGATCTGCGCCTTTTTTTCCTTTCTAAAATTTAGGTTTCAAGGTGCTGTAAGGTAAGGCTTGTTATGGATGTTGTGTTGTGGAGATGGATGGAAGGTGTTTGAAGTCTTCCTCCCAGTGATTAAAAGCTGAGAAGTTTGCTTCCTGGCTCCAGTACAGTGACTGCAGCAGAGTGATTACAGAGCGCGAGAAATCCGGGCAGGCTTGCCCTTGAGCATACAGTCAACTGAAGATAAAAGGAAACTGCTTTGCTCCCAAACCACCAATTACATTAAATGTCTTAACCACTGACTCAAGTTATTTCTATCTTGTTTTGTTTTGAAGTTGTATCCTTCCTGTTTAATTCAAGTAAATACACCCAGCTGCTGGTCTCCAGGGAGTTTTTTTTTAACTAAATAATCCATTCACATGGTTCAATTAAAATGCAGTCAATGCCTAGTTTCCCTCCTGCTCATATATTTTGCATCTGCCCAGTTTTCCTACCTGCTTGCTTTTTTTTTTTTAAAAGAAGATTGATTGATTGATTTGAGAGAGAACATGCGTGCAGGCATAGTTGGGAGGGGCAGAGGGAGAGAGAGTCTCAAGCAGACTCCATGCTGAGTGTGCTGCCCCACGCTGGGCCCGATCCCACAACCCTGAGATCACGACCAGAGCTGAAACCAAGAGTCGGACATGTAACCGACTGTGCCCCCCAGGCGCCTGTCCCTATCAGCTTTCTTGAGCATCCTTCCAGAATCACTTCTCCAAACACAAGCAGTTGAAGTGTACCATGCTATATTCACTGTTCTATCCCTTGCCTTTTTCTCTTCACGGTGTATCTTGGAAGTCTTTCCATATCTAAGTATATAAGTAACATAGGCATTAATATAGATCTATATTATTTTTTACAGCTATTTAACATTCTGTCATAAGGATATCCTGAGGTTTAATTAACCAATCCCCTACTGATGGACATTTGATATTACAAATACATGGTGAGCCTGTAAATCCATTATTTCACACATAAGTATATTTGCAGGATGAATTCCAAGTAGCCCTATGTAATTGTAACTTTGTAACTTTTTTTAAAAGATTATTTATTTGAGAGAGAGGGAATGAGTGAGAGAGAGCCCGAGTGGGGCAAGGGGCAGAGGGAGAAGCAGACTTCCCACTGAACAGGGAGCCTGTTGCTGGGCTGTGTCCCAGGACCCTGGGATCATGACCTGAGCCAAAGTCATGATGACCTGACCTGAGCTTATCTGACTGAGCCACCCAGACTTCCCTGCAGTTGTAACTTCCAATAAATATTGACAAATTTCCCTCCATGGATGTAGTAACATTTATGTTCTTACCAGCAATGTTTGAGACTTGCTAGTTTCCTTTGCAAACATTGTATTTAGCTTTTTGCAACATCTCCATGTGGTACAGTTAAGCATCTTCTCTCATACTAAAGAGACATTCGTGTTTCCTGTGCAATCCCTATTCATATACTTTGCCCATTTCTACTAATGTGTTGTTGGTCTTTAACATGTCAATTCCTAGGCACTTTTTACATATTGGGAGAACTAACCCTGTGCCTCTGACTTGAGTTTCAAACTAATTTTCCATTTGTCTTCATTTTTTATTGCATGATGGCATGTTTTGCCCTGCAGAACTTTTCCTTATGCAGTCAGATTTATCAGCCTTTTCCTTTATGGCTTCTGGATTTCAAGGCATAGGAAGGTCATTTTCCACTTCGAAGTTATGAAGAAATTCTCTCTAGTTTCCTTCCAGAACTTTCACAGTTACATTTTTTCACATGTAGATCCTGACTCCGTTCGTGACTGATGCTCTGTTTTGTAGGTGGCTGTTCAGTTGTCCCAGTTTCTCTGGACCATCTCTTCCCCACTAGTTGGAGATGGCGCTTGAACCCAAGCTAATTTCCAGGGAGATTTCCAAAGGATTTTGTTCCTCAGAATCTCCTGAGCTTCTCTGCTGCTGTTTTCCAGCGTCTACCTCCCACACATGCCCACCCAAGACTTAAATTTCTTCCTCCCGTAGATGCTTATGAGTGCCTCCCTAGAACTCCCTGTTGAACCAAGATCCTTTGGGCTGTGCTCGCTGGGAGCAGGTGCAGCTGGCCTGCTGGGGCGGAGTGCTTTGATGGTCCCCAGAGCACCAGGCCTGCTCCGGGATTGGCAGTGCAGGAATTCAGGTAGTAGGTAAAAGGCAGTCTGGTTGCTTAAATATGAATCAGACGGCCTGTTTGCAATCTTGGCCAGAACTGGGGACAGGTGATAGAGTAGTAGCTGAGAACGAAGTTTCTTGAGGGGCTTTAGAGAGCCAGTGACTGGGTTCAGGGCGTGGGCCCTCGAGAGGAGGCCTAAACGCGTATAGCCTTTTTTGCTCAAGACTGACTGGCGTCCTCAGAGCCCAGAAATGACTTTATTCAGTTTCCCTTCTCTGGTTTTGGAAGGCGTTGGCGTTTCTCCAGCGGCCTCCGGAGCGAGGCTGCAGAGTCCGTCTGGCATCACCCATGGCTCTGGCTCCTTCGCCTGCAGGGTCACTTCAGCTTCAGTGTTGCTTGTCCTCCAGGGTGACTCCGTTCTGAGAGCTGGCCTTTCCCCAGTGTGGCGACTGCCCCCTGCCCATCCCCCCACCCCAAGGATGCATGTGTGGTGGCTGTGGCACCCCGGGTGCATTCTGCTGCAAGCCCGTGCTGGCTGAGAGGGCAAGCCTCGTGGCTGAGGCTTAGCGAGGGCTGGAGGCACATTAGGAGGGTCCAACTGCCCAGTGTCCCCCTCTCACTAGCCCTGGGCCAGACCTGTGTCCTCTCTGCAGCTCAGTTCCTCCAGCAGCCACCTGCGTATTGATGGCACCTGGGTGAGTTCAATGAAATAACGCGTGAGATTGCTAAAAACAGTGCCTGCTCCTGGGAGGCCTTTGGACATGTGACCAGAGACCCTGCCCTAGAGATGCTGACAGCCCAGGCCGGAGGGCTGCCGGAACGTGGGCTGAGAAGTTTGAACTGGTGGTTGTCCGCACGGCACGCGGGCCGACTCCCTGTTTCCTTCCAGATGCTCCTCCTGGTCTTCGGAACCTTTTTTAGGGACACTGGAGAAAGCCCTGGCACTGGTAGTTGTTGAGTGGGCGGGAGGCAGGGTCATTCACCTTTCTGGTCCCTTCTTTTCCCTTAGGAATGTTTGTGACTTGACCTTGTTCTCAGACCCCTGGGCCCTCTGTCTCCTACGGCAGGTCAGAGTGGGGGCGATGCAGTTCAGTTCCGCTCCGCGTCTGGAATTCCCCTTGGATGCCCTTTCGTCGCAACAGGAAGTGAAGGCAAAAATCAAGAGGATGGTCTTCAAGTATGTATGATGAGATGCCGCCGGGGTTAGGACGCAGCCAGCCGCCCTTAAAATCTCTCCCTCGAAGGGTGTGATTGGCCCGAGAGCGGGCTGTGGTTTGGCTTCCAGAACCAGCGATGCACAGTCCGTAATGAGAATCCCCTCTCAGGACTGCTCCTCATTATTACGTAACAGCGTCCTGGCTGGGAGCTTAAAAGTGCAAGGTAAAAAAGGAAGTCTTTTTGCTTCTGTTGTGTGGAGTAGTCAGTTAACCTGGGACTCAGTAGCTGGTGAAGGTCGAGGTGGGTCAAGAGCGTGAGGTGGTGGGAAGAACACTGGCTCTTTCTCCCCGTTCTTTCCCTGGGCACCCCTGTCAGCTGGGAAGGTTGCTGAGAGAAGCCTCGTTTTTTGTCTTCTAGAAAGAGCTGGTGTCGCTCTGTCATTAAGAATGCTTTAAAAATTTCTGAATAGCTATTTATGTTGCTTGTCCTCCAGTGTGACTCTGGTTTTGAGAGCTCCTACACACACACGCCCCATAAATTATGTATGTAGTGGGGTCGTAACATTATTCATGATACAAGTCAACTGATGTGTGTATATGCAAATATGCATATGTAAATACGCATCTATCTGGTGTATGTTTTATATACATGTATATTATATGCACACATCTAGCCCTATGTGTATGAAAGTGTGTTATATACTCATGCTACACACACGCATTCACAAACCCACACCAAAGAATGCCTTTCCTTCCTCTCTGGATCCTCTGTGGTATCTGCTGCCCCTTGGGACGTGTGCCCACTGGCGTGCCACTGACAGCTGAGGTCCCAGCCCTTTATAGCTCGCCACCAACGGCAATTGCAAAAGCCCTAGACTCCGTGGCCCTTTTCCCAGTCATGGGCCTCTGTACATCTGCCAGTGTCCCCAAGAATCCTGCACCCTCACACTGGGCATGGCAGGAGCAATGGGGGCCCTATAGGCCCCAGGAACCCCCCAGTGACTTCATCCCAGGTTATTTACCGCAGCCCAGGGGTGCCCTGAACGGAATGAGAGGCAAGTGAAATGCAAAGAAATACAAGGGAAAAGAAAAGAGCACATTGAAATGTTTGTTAAAAACAACATTAGTGTGCCCTGGTCTTTCCTAGTTCCCTTGGAGCCTTCTATCCTTGAGGCCTCCAAAAATGGTTTCTTATAGAGAAGCAGTCCTCAGCTCTGATACCTGGCACAGCCCTTGTTAAAGTGAGGTCTTTGGCCAGGGAGTGTGTCAAAATGCAGGTGCCTTGGTTTCCTCCCAGACCTACTGATTCCCTTTTTGGGCTTAGGATACTTGGATACTAGATACTTAGGATCTGTCCCTTTTAAAGATCTCTCCTACTACCCCCTGCCCTGTGATTATTATGCACATTAGCCTTTTAAAAACACCTTATTGACATTTAATTTAAATATCATAAAGTCCACACACTTAATACGGACAATTCAGTGATTTTGAGTGTATTTTCCAGAGTTACACAACCATTGCTATAATCTAATTTTGGACCATTTTCATCATCCCAACAAGAAACCTTATAAACAGACAGTTCTCCGGAGATGATATGTAAATGATTATTAAGCACTTGAGAAGATGCTCAGTGTCCTTAGCCATTAAGGAAATGCGATCTAAAACTGTAATGAACCACCACCTCACACCCATTAGCGAGGCTAAGATAAATGGCAGACGGTAGCAAGTGTTGGCAGGGACGTGGAGAAACTGGAACCCTCATGCACCGCTGGTAGGGTTGTAAAATGGTGCAGCAGCTTTGGAACGAGTCTGGCCGGTAAACACAGATTTACCATATGACCCAACGACTCTATTCCCAACAAACTGAAAATGTATGACCCTCGAAAAACTTGCCTACTCATGTTCAGAGTACCATTGTTTAGAATTGCCAAAAAATGGAAACAACACAAATGTCTAGTGAATGAACAGATAAACCAAATGTGGTCTACCAAACAATGGAATATATTATTCAGCCGTAAAAAGGAAGGAGGCCGTGATTCATGCTCCAGCATGATAGGGTTGAGAATAGGGTTGAGAACCTTGAGAATAGGGTTCTCATTTATATGAAATGTCTGGAACAGAAGCAGAGACAGAAGCAGATTAGTCACTACCACAGGTGGCGAGGAGTGGGGATAAGGAGTGATTACTAATGGGTGTAGGGCTGCTTTTGGGGGCGATGAAATGTTTTGGACTTAGTGGGGATGTTTGCCCAACTCTGTGAATAAACTAAAAAAACAGGGAATTATATACTTTTAAAAGGGTGAATTTTATGGTATTTGAAGTATATCATGACTGATATAACATTATTTTTTAATTTATTTATCTGACAGAAGTCACAAGTAGGCAGAGACTCAGGCAGAGACAGAGAGAGGGGGAAGCAGGCTCCCCACCAGCAGAGAGCCCGATGTGGGGCTCGATCCCAGGACCCTGGAATCATGACCTGAGCCGAAGGCAGAGGCTTTAACCCACTGAGCCACCCAGGCACCCCCTGATATAACATTTTATTACAAAAACATCTTTGTAGACCTTCTATGCATGCTAACATCGGCAGAAGAAGAAGTAACCTGTTGCTTTAAGTTTAGAACTGAAAGTCAAAACTTGGGTGACTCTGATTCCATCATCTGGCCCTGCTCTCTTCTGAAATCTAAGCAAATTGCAGCAAATTGGTTCAAAAAGGTACTTAAGAGATCATCCAGGATCTATTCCAGCCTGTTCTTTTACGGGAGACTGCTGAGGCTGAGGAGGAGCAGTGACTTGGCGAGGGCCACGGAGGTCTGTGGCGCGTCCAGTAGATGCCACCCAGCTGTCCTTTTCCACCTCTTTCCACCCTCCTCTCCCACCCTCTGAAGAGTTGGTTGACGTCTTCTCATCTGTGTTGAAAGTCATAATGAAGGGTTTGAGAGTATTATTCACAGCATAGGAAGTCCAGAGACTCAGTGAGAAGGTGCCACGTGAGGACCGGAGGGATGGAGAAAGAAGCTTCTCCATGTGTCTGCACAAGGTCAGCTCTTCTTGCACGGCTGTGTGTCGTTAGTGCTCGTGTGTCCTAGGATGACTATAAGAGGTAGCAAACAAGGCAAGGAGGCAGTAACTAATTTTTTGGCCACAGTTGCAGGGTCGCTGAGGACACTAAACATGAAGATGTTGTTATTAATCAGTACAGAGGAATGTTGGCCGAGTGGGAGTGATGACCTCCCTGCGACTCTACCCTTTTTCTGCAGTGAAATTTTAAAGGCTGGATTGATTGGGACGGCTCTACCCAACCCTCCCCCACCCAATACTTGCCTTTTTAGACCACAGCGATCCCCTGAAGTGTGTTTTGAGGTGGCTAAGGAACCGTCCTGATGATCCTTTATCGCTCCTTTGCAATAAGAAGTTTAAAAATACTGCAATCAAATCTTCCAGTTTTGCACCCTGTGATAACATAAAATCAGATAGAGCATGGCCAGCCAGATCCACTCCAAATGTCCAGAGCTCCTGGCCAGCTGGCTGTGTAACCTCCCTCAGTCATTTCCCTAATCTCCTAGGAATGCAGCTCTGATTTTCTGGGACTGCTTTTTTTTTTTTTTTTTTTTGGACCCCATCTGTAGCTTTATCAGTGTTTTACTGTATTTAGATAGCTCTACAAAAATAGCACCTCTTTACCTTAGCATGGAGCCTTTTGTAGCTGTCTGTGGCATCTTTCAAGCCACATTAACGGTCAAGCACAGCTTTTAGAGGAGTCGCAATTACAAGGCATTTTGTTCTTTTTCAACTTACTATTTGGTGTGTCTTTTTTGGATATAGTTGCATTATTTTTCATGTTGATCCTTTTTAATGGTTATATAATAACCCAATGAATTAAACTATCATAGTATATTAAGTCATTCCTCTAAAAGGATACATATACATTGCTTCTGAGCAATGTTGTTGTCTACTGATTAAAGAAAGAGAAAAAAAAAATACCTGTAATCAAACTCCTCTACCTACAGAGAGTTTTCTAATGAATTATTTCTCAGAATCTGTTCCATGGATTACTTGCATCCATGTGATCACTGGGGCAGAGGAAGCCGATTTAAAACACAGATTCCCAGCCTGGTCACACAGCCACCACCAGTCTGGAGTCTCTGAGATAGGATCTGAGAATCTCCATTATTCTGCCTCCCAAGGGATTTTTTTTTCTAGTTTTTTTGTTTGTTTATTTTGTCAAGGGATTTTTTTTTTTAAAGATTTTATTTATTTACAGGCAAAGAGGCAGGCAGAGAGAGGGCAGGGTTGGGGGTGGGGAAGTGAGCTCGGGGCTCCATCCCAGGACACCTGGCTGGGATCATGACCTGAGCCAAAGGCAGAGGCTTTAACCCACTGAGCCACCCAGGTGCCCCATCCCAAGGGATTTTTAAGCTCATTGGAATTTGAGACTAACTCAAAAGATAAACTTCTTGGAATAGGATTGCTAGTTAATTTATCATGGTAACTACCACTAATGGAACACTCACTAGGTACTAGGAGGTACTGGGTGTAGCATTTAATCCTCAATACTATTACTGTCCCTACTTTAACAGGGAAGGAAACTGAGTCTCAGGTTAAGTAACTTAAGTAACTTTCTAGTTTACTTGGCTAATAAATTTCAGATCGAATATTTGAGTCCCACCAGCTCTAGAGCCCGTGTTTTATTTTTAATTATTTTTATTAACGTATAATGTATTATTTGCCCCAGGGGTACAGGTCTGTGAATCATCAGGCTTACACATTTCACAGCACTCACCATAGCACATACCCTCCCCCATGTCCATAACCCAACCACCCTATCCCTACCCCCGCCACCCCCAGCAACCCTCAGTTTTTTGTTTTTTTTTTTTTAAGATTTTATTTATTTGACAGAGAGAAACCACAAGTAGACGGAGAGGCGGGCAGAGAGAGAGAGAGAGGGAAGCAGGCTCCCTGCTGAGCAGAGAGCCCGATGCGGGACTCGATCCCAGGACCCTGAGATCATGACCTGAGCCGAAGGCAGCGGCTTAACCCACTGAGCCACCCAGGCGCCCCAGCAACCCTCAGTTTAAGATCTCTTATGGTTTGTCTCCCTCCTGATCTCATCTTGTTTCATTTTTTCCTTGCCTACCCCCCAAAACCCCTCTTCCCTGCCGCTCAAATTCCTCATATCAGGGATAATTGTCTTTTTCTGGTTGACTTCTTTCACTCAGCATAATACCCTCTAGTTCCATCCACGTCATTGCAAATAGCCAGATTGTATTTCTTTGATGGCTGCATAGTATTCCATTATATGTATATACCACATCTTCTTTTTCCCTTCATCTGTTGATGGACATCTAGGTTCTTTCCATGGTTTGGCTATTGTAGACATTGCTGCTATAAACATTCAGATGCATGTGCTCCTTGGGATCAATACATTTGTATCTTTAGAGTAAATACCCAGTAGGCGATTGCTGGGTAGTGGGGTAGCTCTATTTTCAACTTTTTGAGGAGCCCTCATGCTGTTTTCCAGAGTGGCTGCACCAACTTGCATTCACACCAACAGTGTAGGAGGGTTCCCCTTTCTCTACATCCTCACCAGCATCTGTCATTTCCTGACTTGTTAATTTTAGCCATTCTCACTGGTGTGAGGTGGTATCTCACTGTGGTATTGATTTGTATTTCCCTAATGCCGAGTGATGTGGAACACTTTTCATGGGTCTGTTGTAGAGCCCATGTTCTTAACCCACATGAGTGGCAAAATGTTTAGAATCTGGAACCACACCCCACCCCTGTCAGGAAAGGTCCGTGCCCTTCAGTCACAACTTCCCGAGACAGTAGTCAGTCTGTGAGCCTTCGCTTCCGGTCTGGTTTAGTCTCACCGAGAGGAATTGGAAAAATTCTGGAGAGACTCTGGCCTGGGACCTCCGTTGTCTGGAGCCAGACCCTGAGCTCAGAACAGACTCTGAGTTAGAAATGCTGCACAGGAACGCAGAGGTGGGAGGACTTTTCCTCATTTCCCAGAGTTCAGATGTCTTTAGGAATCTCACCTGACCTGTGGAGAGTTCGGGGGTGGGGGGGAGGCAGGTTAGGGAGCAGAAGTGGAGGGGACGGGCTGCATGGCTATTCATATGCTGAGTGATACGAAGGGCAGACGCTCCCCCCAGGCCAGGGCAGTGGGAAGCCTGAGCTCCCACGTCTTTGACATTTGAGTTCTCTCTAACCACAGCTAGGAGGCTTGGGGGCACACTGCCAGGAGCGTGAAGGCCCAGGGAGCTCTGTGGCATGGGGGCACCTTGGCTTTTGGTAAACAGAGAGCATTGGGACCATTTAGGTAGAACAGCCTAGAGCAAGGGTCAGCAGACTTTTTCAGTGAAGAGCCATAGAGGAAATACTTCAGGCTTGGCCTGCCATCATTTATGTATTGCATAGACAATACATAAATGAAGGGGCATGTCTGTTTCCCAGTAAAATTTTATCTGTAAAACTTGGCAGACTAGATTTGGCCCACAGGTTGTAATTTGTCAACCCCTGGCGAGAGAAAGACCACTGACTTTGGAATCAGTCTGACTGTTTAACCTCCAGCTAGCTGGGTCAGAGGCAGATGACTTGAATGACTGTATAATGTTATGGCTAAGAACTCAGGTTCTGGAGGTGGAGGGTCCAGGGTTCAAGTCCTGCCTCCACGTTCATGAGCTGTGTGACTTTTAATAAGGCCTTTCCCTGAACTTCCGTATCTCAGGGAGCTATGGTGAGAATTATCGGAGCTTAGCATCTGCCCACACACACACACAGCCATGCCTGCCTCATGAGAAGTGCTCTGGAAATATTAGCAGTTAGCATTACTGTTCTTTGGGCTGGAGTTTCCTCGTCTGTTAAGTGAGGGTAATATTAGCACATTTTACCAGAGTTGGAGAATTACTTCAGTAAGAGGAGTAAGTGAGATACTTGGCCTGAAGGAGAAACTTGGTGCTCGTATTGTCTTTTAGAAACAGGAAACAGTTTGTCTGTCCAGGGACCTTAGAGGAAGGCTCTTCACAGACACACGGGCTTTGGTAAAGGTAGTAGTCTTCTCGAAAATCAAAGAATTACTCAGCTCAGCCCTGTTCTTTTCACTCTGGCTGCTAGGAAGCGAAGTGATCTTTTTCAATCTTTCTTTCATTAGCTTTCTCCACTTCTCAACTCTATCAGTCTGCTCTTAATTTTGTTTCATTAAAAACTCACTTCATCTCTCCAATCATCTCGCGTTGGTTGTCTTCAGTGTCTCGTAGGCAGACCAGCAGAGTGTGAGGAGGGTTGGGGGCACTTGGTGTGTTCTCTTCCCCTTGGATAAGCCCCTTGCTCAGGCCAGGCTCTGCTTACCAGCCTCAGGACATAGCCGGTGGTGTTCCCCAGTGTCTTTGCTTACACACTTTCTCCGGATTGGAGTGGACCTTCCCCCTCCTAATCCATAGACCCACCAAGACCCCATCAGACACTTTCCCTGCTGGAGCCTGTTCCCAACTCCTCCCCTCAGCGAAGCCCCCCTCAGAACTCTTGTTCATTGTCATCCTTTCACTGGTAATTTGTATTTGCTGGCCAGTCCTCTTTCTTCGGCTTAGACGGGCAGTTCGTTGCGGGCTGGGATCGTGTTATGCTTCCTGGTCTCCCTCTCACTATCTTGCTTTTAGAGAGTCCACGGTAAACACCTGTGGGCTGAAAACTGGCATTGTTACTGATGCAGATGCTGATCTCTGGTAGACAGAGTCTTCGTTCTAGGAGCTCTCCACTCTTGCTGACATTTGCTAACTTTATGGAGCCCTGCGGAGAGAATTGCCCTTTAAGGGCGCACTTTCGACAAAAAGCAGTAGAAGTGAAGAACATTCTGGGCCTGGGCCATAAATCCTTCCAAGCACACTCCTTGCTCTTCCCTCATCTCTGCTGAATGGAGAGGACTTTGAGGATGGTGAGGAAGGGGGAAACCACAAAATGCAAGGAGCCTGGATGGATCTCTAAGGAGCAACTTGGAGGAGAACAGAGCAGGACAGATGCCCAGGGAGGAGGACCACGTCAGGCTTACATGAGAACTGAGCATTTGCAGTGTTATGTTTAAAAAGTATACACACATTCACACACATAGGCATTCACACACCTCCTGTCAGTTAGATGTTTGCACATTAGAAGAATCACTGTAGGGCCCTCTGCGAGGCAGACATCGCCTTCACTGACACTCAGTGTAGCCTGAGAATAACCAAGTACGCCAGATCTTCGCTCTGCGATAGGCAGTTCAGAATGACGGTCTCATGGTTTTTTCTGTGTGTACAGTGATTCCATCAGCCTTGACCTTGTTTTCCATGTGGGATGTGTTTCCACCCACTGAAAGGTTTGGCCTAAAACCCACTGTAGGGAATCACCATGTTCTGCCCACTTGACTCCGAGAGCTGGCGGTTCTCCTCCTGAGGACGCCTGCGGGAGCCTCCTACTGTAAGATTTCATTCCAAGCTCAGTGGACTGTCCCTCAAACGGGGCTGGGACGAGGTGGGACCGCTGTGACGTCCTTGCCCTCCAGTTGTCCGTCAGTTCAGCCTCCCAGCACCCAACCCTGAGCTGGAATCGAGCCAGGAAGACCTGATCATAGACATGACCCCCGCCCCCCACCTCCGACCTTCAGATCAAAACCCTGCCCTTCGCCCTCACAGATGCACACGGTTTTCTTCAGCTCAGTGACCTGCTTACCCTCCCCCTGCACTGCCCCTAAGGAGACGCTGAGCCATAGCAAGAAGGGGATGACACAGATGGGGGGAGGCGGGAGGTGGGTGTTAGACACGCGCACGATGAGGGTTGTCAGCCCCCGAGCTGTCACTGGAGGCGGGACAGCGCGACGGTCACCAACAACCGAGAAGCCCCTTGTTGCAGGGGGTCGTCCGGCCTCCTGTCCGTGGGTGACTGACTCGTCTTTGCTTTCTCCCCCTGTGTGAGCTCAGAGGAGGGCGCACAGAGACAGGCCTGGCCCTGAAATACCTTCTGCGCCAAGGCTTCCCCGGCGGCCGGAACGCCTCTGTGCCCCAGATCCTTGTGGTCGTCACTGACGGGCGGTCCCAAGGGCACGTGGCGCTGCCTGCCAAGCAGCTGAAGGAAAGACGCATCACCATATTTGCCGTCGGGGTCCGGTTTCCGAGGTAAGAGCCCCCGGGACGCTGTGGAGACACTTCACAGCCACGGGACAGGAAGGGGTCCGGCCAGACTGCCCTGGTCCTTCCTGGGCTCTGTCTTTTCCTCGCTCTGTATGTTGTGCCTGTGCAGGGAACGCCAAGTCTGGGAGCGTGTGTGGCCTCTGATTTAGTCCGAGGACGGGGTTGTCAGCGCCGGAAACTTGAGTCTCAATTCTTTTTTTTTCTATAAACAACACGCAGCGCCTCTGTTTTCATGAACAACACAACAGAGGACCGTAAACTGAGTTTATATTCCACCATCAAGTGTGGCTGTCCCATTCGTTCACTTTGTGATGGGGCATTAAGAATATCTTCAAACCCAGTAGTCTCCTCATTATCCTCAAAATACCCAGTGAAAGGTTCGGAGCTTGGAAGCAATGGAAGACGCTGAGCCAGCTGCGCTGCCTTGAATTCCGTTTGTAATGTGAGTGGAGCAGACAGACCCTGGATGTTTCTGAGTGTAGAAAAATTCATTTTATCTTGGTTGAACTGAAAATTTTTTTCTGATACTTCAAGAGTTCTGATAATCCAAATGTTCATTTTTCACACAAGGAAAGCCTTTTGGAAGATGATCATGACTTTCAAAACGTCTGCTGGCGGGGCCCCGGGTGGCTCAGTGGGTAAAGCCTCTGCCTTTGGCTCAGGTCATGATCCTGTAGTCCTGGGATGGGGCCCCACATCGGGCTCTCTGCTCAGCAGGGAGCCTGCTTCCTCCTCTCTCTCTGCCTGCCTCTCTGCCTACCTGTGATCTCTTCTGTCAAATGAATAAGTAAAATCTTTAAAAAAGAAAGAAAGAAAGAGAAAGAAAGGTCCACTTGCTGAAAGCTCAGTACAGGAATGCTGTCCTGTAACCGAGACCCCAGCCCTCCGGCGTTCATCTTCACTTGCTCTGTGAACAGCCTCTCGGCCCCGTCCCCACCAGCTGGCCCCGCCGCTCCTTGACTCTCAATTCTTTGGGGCAGAAATGGAAGTCATGGGTTCCTCTCATTTTACTGGGTGGGTCGGGGGGGTCCCTTGGGGCGAGCAGGAGCCATGAAGATCCTTTTCTGTCCTCCACACGCATCTGCCGCTCCCTCAGCCTGGCCCCCCGAGGGACCGGGACCCGTGGCTGCCCGCTGCGCCCAGCTGCACCCCGGAGAGAGCAGAGTCATGCTTCCAGTTGAATGATCCAAGAAAGGCTTCTCATTAGCTTAAGTCACAGACCCCTTCCAGAGGCCGGGAGCGTGGGGGTCTGGGCCGGGCCGCTCCCCTTCCCAGATGCTGGCATGTGCTTCCCACGCGTCCTCACTGCTCTCAACCTTAAAATGGGAGGTGCCTTCGTGGGCCCTCGTTGTCAGGGGTATTACATGAAAGGACTCCCAGGACCCTGAGATCATGACCTGAGCTGAAGGCAGAGGCTTTAACCCACTGAGCCACCCAGATGACCCTCCCCATTAATTTTAGTACATTTTTGATTCTCAGTAAATACGCCAGACACTATTCTTGAGTGTTTAGGGATACAGAGACAGTACCAGGTGCCTGCCTTCACGGAGTTCCCATTCTAGGAAAGGAACTAGATGATAAACAAGTGAGTGAATAAACAATAATGTCATTTCAGGTGGAAATAAAAGGCAAAGGAGAAAGAGTAAGGGAGAAGGTTAACAGACCGATGAGAATCAGGGAGCCCAGCTAGTTTAGAGAGGGGAGTCTGTCAGGAGTTGACTTTGGAGGAGAAACTTGAGTCAAAGGAGTAGCAAGCCTCCTAGACAGCAGGAAAAAGAACAGGGTAGGCAGGCATGTGGCAAGCACAAAGGCCCTGAGGCAGTAGCTAGCTTAGTGTGTCCACCAGGGCATGTCTGGAAGCCGGCAAACGAGGGGTGGACTACAAGAAATGGGGCAGAAGAGGTAGGTGGGAGTCAGGTCCAGAGCCTCTGTGGGTCATAGTCAAGACTTGGGACTTGATCGTGAGTAGGTTGGGTAGCCCTGGGAAGGCTCTGAGCAGGGAAACGGCCGGTGTTGGCTAACTTTTGTAGAAGATGACACCTGAAGATGCTCTACCTGCCCGCCAGGTAGAGCATAGATGGGCGGGCTGAGGTGGAAGGAGAAAGGAGAAGCAGTACTGGGGGACAAGGGGCATTGAGGCAGGCAGCCTCTGGAAGCTCTTCACATGAGCGGTAACGGCCGTGTGTATTAAGGGGGCGCTGTGAGCCCCTGACGAATGGTTGGACTGAGGGTCTGTTCTGAAGGCAGAGATGAGTGGCCGCTGAAGGGAACATGGAAGGATTTTGGCCGGAGCCCCTCAGGGAGAGGGAGTGCTGTCTCCTGAGATGGGGAAGCCTGGGGAAGAACCAGGGAAGCGGAGTCCTGTTCCAGATCAAGTCTGAGGGGCGGACGGGATGTCTGAGTAGGGAAGCTGAGTCAGCAGCTGCGTGTAGGAGCCCAGGGCTCAGGAGAGGCTGCACAGAGACCCTGCCCTTGGGGACGGCATTTGTCACCTGGAGATCTCCCGGGGGAGTGCGGAGAGAGAAGACTCCCACGGCCCAGCCTGTGCAGTGCTAAGGGGACATGCTGGGCCACGTCCTGGTGGTGGTGCTGACAGTCCCCAGCACCGTCGTCATGCTGTCGTTACTGGCAGTGAGACGCCCTCATTGAGGACTCTTCGCGTGTCCTCACATAGGAGGAGATAAGCCCGGTGAGAGAGGAGATGAGGGTGTTGCTTCCCGGCTCACCTCCCACGCCTCCCACACGGTACTGGACGGACGACCTTGAACGTCACGGTTCTGCCCGTGAGGCTGGAGCCTCCCAGACGGTGGACATCTGTGGCCCGTTCCGGGCTTTCTTCTCCAGCTGCTCGCGGGAGCAGCGCTTCTCAGATGGCCTGTGGCGGAGTCCAGTTTGCCTTGTTTTGTGTTTTAATCCATCGTGGCCTGGGACTTCAGAGAAATACAATACAAATGAGCTACTGGGAAAGTAAAATAAAAAAACAGACAGGGAGCTCAAATGTTGATTATTTGATCCAAGCAGACCGAAAGGGACTCTGTCAAGTCACTGTACAACTAGGTTCTAAGGATTTTTATTCTGTGTCTGTGCTTGTCTGGTTCTGGGTGAGGGTGAAACAGGGCGGGGGGCCTGCACCGGCCCACGGACATGCTTTGAGTACCCCTCCCTTGGAGGAATCGAGAATCAGGAGAGGGGACATGGCTCAGACACAGCAACCGTCCCAGGAAGCCCGCTGGTTTTCCAGGCCCTCCGGGCTCCGCTCCCCCAACTGCTGGTCAAAGGCCGGGTCACAGCCGACCAGCGGTTCTCAAAAGTCTGTTTCCTGGACCAGCAGCACCAGCAAGTGAGAACATGTTAGGAACACACACAGTCGGGCCCTACCCCGCAGAATCTCCAAAACTCTGGGCCGAGGTGCCTCCTTCGGCGGTGTACCTGGCCCTCAGTGGTTCTGATGCCCCCTGAAGTTTGAGAGCCGCTGCTGTAGACAGGGTGAGGCTCTCTGCGGGCATGAAAACCTGACTCTCACCTCCTGGGAGTATTCATCGAGCCCCTTCCCTGATGGTTCTCAGCCCTGGCGTTGGTGAAAATGTGCTGCTGGGCTGCCCTCTGGATGCCCCCCTGTGCGGGCCAGGGGGTGCCCTCGTCCTGGGGAGAATGGGGAGTTTTACATCAGTACATTTTAGAGATAAATGAAGTTTCGGCCACACTGGCAAGCCTTTGTCTCTTTGGATGAATTTCTGGCGGGCAAGATGCTAAACCCATTACTGACGACCCTGTCTTCTCAGAAAGGCTTCTCGGCATCCTTTAACGTTCTCTTCACGTCCTGGGTTATCAAGCCACGTGTCACTTCTGTCCCGGGCCCTAACAGTGGTGCCCTCTGGCTCCTTCCTCCACACAACCTCACGTTGCTGGCCTTCGAGTGCTTCTCGTTCTTCGGGACTTTTCTCTGTCACGAGCCGGCCTCGGTTTTCTCGTCTCGCCACCACCCACAGCCACTTTCCCTCATTTCCTTTCTGGTCACGTTTTTTCCTCCTCGGCTCTGGGTGACACGGCCAGACCGCGACCTCCGTGAGGACCGGGTCTCTGAGAAGAGCTGCTGGTTCCGAGGGGGAGGCCTTCCTCTGAGGAAGCAGGCGGGCTCTGGAGCGCACACATTAGGACCCGTGCTTTGGGCGCCCTCGGGGTCTCGCTCGGGTTCGCTTCTGGACCTCACCGGCACCCCGGGCGGAGCGGCTCCTGGAGCGTGGGGTCGTGTTGATGCCCACGAGGAGCCCACGGTGTAGGGGATGGGTGGGCAGGAAGGTGGGGGCTGGGCGAGGAGAGGCCGTGACTTCTCTGCCGGGCCCGGGGACAGGTGGGAGGAGCTGCACACGCTGGCCAGCGAGCCGAGGGAGCGGCACGTGCTCACGGCCGAGCAGGTGGAGGACGCCACCAACGGTCTCCTGAGCGCCCTCAGCGCGTCTGCTCTCTGCACCGCCGCCTCTCCAGGTAAGGCCTTCCGGGCTGGGAAGCAGCGATCTTGCCCTTCGTGAAAGTGGGGTGGAGACAGTTCCTGAGGCCGGAGGCCAAGCAGCTCCCCAGGCAGGGGGAAGGCTCCCCAGGCAGGGGGCTAGAAGCGTTGGTGCTGGGGTGCTCTGCTCTCTCTCCCTGTGTCAGACCCGGTGGCCTCTCTTGGCCAGGAACCCTGAGCTTGTCTCCATGGGGTAGAGGAGGCCAGGGCTTGGGGCCCAGATCTAGGGGGTCCCTGTGCCTGTCCCCCCTCCTCAGGGGGGAAGAGCCGGTCAGCTCCCCGGCATGGTCAGATTGAGCTGGGGTGAGGTCTCTGCACGCCCGGTTGCTGTCGTCAGGGTCTACCCAGGAGCACGCCGTGTGAAAGGAGCACACGGGCACAAGGGTGTGAAAGCAGTGTGCGGAGAATGCTTAGAGACTGGCCCCTGCGAGAGGCAGAGGGTGGCCCGGGTTGAGGGTGATGGAACCACGGCGGGGGGAAGGAAGTGTAACCGTGTCTTCTCCATCCGTGTGCCCTGCGGACACAGACTGCGAGGTCCAGCCTCACCCCTGTGAACACAAGACGCTGGAGACGGTCAGGGAGCTGGTGGGCAGTGCCCGGTGCTGGAGAGGATCGCGCGGAAGCAAGGCCGTGCTGGCGGCAGTCTGTCCCTTCTCCAGGTTTGTCCACATGGTCTGGGGTCTGAGCCCGAAGACACGTCTGGGTGGAGAAGGAGGCCCCCAAAGCTGAGGGCTGAGTGCAAAGAGAACAGCTGTTTGGGGTCTTGGCCAAGGAGAGTGACAGGGATCAGAGAATGCCTGGTGGGGGGGAGATAGGGACAGAGTTGTGGGGTCCGGGGGGCATCATAGCGAGGGTCATAGCTACACAGTGGCAGGGTCTTATAGACACACTACCCAGGTGCCCAGAGTGAGTGAGGGTGACAGGGTCACAGCTCTTCTGGAAGGCTCATAACTCAAAGTTAGTCCACTAGGGCCATGGTCTGGATTTGGGATGGTGATCTGGTAATTTGGTTCCTCTGAATACCCGTTTCCATATTTATGGGACCAAGTGAGGCAGGAGGTTTAAGGTCTTGGATGAATTCTAGTTGTGGAGGCCATGGGAGATGCAATATTTGTCAGATCTGGAGCCTGGGCATTCTAGAGTCTCTGCTGCTCTGTGGTTAGCCATTTTCTCAAAAACTCCTGGACTGGCCCTTGGCCTTTTATCCAGACTTCCTACAGGACAGCAGGTCAGCACCTGGCAATCCCACATTTCTGCCTTTCCTGGAGATCCAGGGGTGACGTTTGAACCCACTGCGTCTTTGCCCCTTGGCCTGCCCTCAGGGATGAGCTCAGGAGACACAGCAATGAAATGGGTTGGCTGAAAACCCATGAGCTATCATGCTGGGCTGAGGGAGAGTCCAAGGACTGTCTTGGCAGGGAAGGGCCATGCCCTGTACATGGGTCCAAAGAAATGGGGCCATGTCAGAGGCCACTAGAGGCCCTCTTCAGAACCCAAGCTTTCAAGTGAAAGGAGACAGTTCTTTGTTTCTCCCTGAACATGTTCTGAGTGTCTGCTGTGAGTCAAGCAGCATGCAGGGAGCAGACCAGCACAGACACTGCCCCCAGGACGCTCATGGTCCAGAGGGGGCTTTGGACAAGAGGACTAGTGACTGCTGTCAGGTGTCTCAGGTGCTAGGATGGGGCCTGTCCTCCCCAGGACATCATGGAGAAGGGGTTGCTGGAACACTTTGGAAAGATATGGGAACCCAGTGGCGCGCTAGGCAGAGGCTTTCAGAGTTGGGAGCCCCGGGAGAGGCTGGTGGGTAGGACCCACTTTGTGGCTTTGTACTCAAGATTCTGGAGTCAGACTGCTGAACTTTTCATTCCAACCACTAATGAGCTGGGAACCTCCTACCCACCCCCTTCTACATTTGAAAGGGGGCTAATAACCGTACCACTGCAGGGGGTTGTGGGGAGCAGGTAGAGCGTTCATATGAGTTCACTAATCCTGCAAGTTTCTGGAATGATGCTTGCACAGAGGAGCTCATCATCAATCTCCTCACTCAAGAAACACTGAAGGCCTCCTGTGTGCCCGGCACCGTCCTACGTCCTGGGGAATTGGCATGAAATGTCTCAGAAAGAAATCTGCCATCATGAGCAGTAAATACAGCGAAAGCATAACACAAACTATCAGGTAGTGATGAGTGCCACAGAGAGAAAGAATGAAGGGGTGGGTCAGGGTGGGGTGGGGAGGTGGTGGTTGGGAGCAGGGCTGTAATTTTAAATAGAGCAAGGAAGGCCTTGTACAGAGTCCAGACCTGAGGGAGCCATGTGCACATCCAGGCAAAGTCCTGTGGCCAGTCCCTGCTCCAACAATACCGATTTCCCATGCAGATCGGAGAGGTGGCGTGGGGCGTCCACAGAGCTTTGTGGGCTAGGCCTTGTGGTTTTACAAAGTTACTAGGAGGAGATGTGGAGAGAGAGATTTCTCTTTAATGAGCTGGCAGCTTGGCAAACTTCTGATTTTAGCACCTTGAGTTTTGTAATTGACTTGGCTCTTATCCCAAGTAGATGTTCTGCTCCAGGAAAGACTCTGCCCTAGAGGTGAGCCTAATTAGCCTGCCCCAGTGGTGGGGAGCCTGGGGGTGTCGCACAGCCAGAATCCACTTGTCTAATTCCCACTGCTTCCCCCTCCACCCCCCCTTGGTGCTAGCCCTGGAAAGGAATTCATAATAGAAAGCTCTTCTCATAGTTCAGAGTTTTGAACACAGAGTATTTCCAAATTCTGACATGATAGCCAATTTACATTTTTAAAAAATTGATTCTGGGTAGTTTGAAACATTCCCCACTCTGTGTGCAACTTAAAGCTGGGGTAGAATCAAAGAAAGCAGGGTGGTCTTTCTTGACCCCTATCTGCATAGTAATCTATCAGCTTTTAGTGTTTCAAATAACTTTCCAGGTTTTGGCCTTCCTGTTAAACTTTTTTTTTTTTTTAATAAAGATTTTTATTTATTTATTTGACAGAGAGATATCACAAGTAGGCAGAGAGGCAGGCAGAGAGAGAGGGGGAAGCAGACTCCCTGCTGAGCAGAGAGCCTGATGCGGGGCTCGATCCCAGGATCCTGGGATCATGACCTGAGCCAAAGGCAGAAGCTTAACCCACTGAGCCACCCAGGTGCCCCCCTGTTAAACTTTTGATCTCCATCATTGTTCCCTCGGGTTATAGCTGGAAGAGAGTGTACCGAAGCCACCATTCCACCTGCTACAGGACCACGTGCCCAGGTACAGTCTGCCTCTTGGATTCTCTAGCTCTTTCTGGGCCCTGGGGACTTGGCTGGCTTCAGAAGGGGCGTTTGCACTTCTGGGGCAGAGGGCGGGGTGGGAACCAGCTCAGGGGTGGAGAGACAGGCATTTCAGAGGCAGAAGAGCACACTTGTGCCGCACTCAGTCTTCT
The DNA here is from genome assembly GCF_009829155.1 of Mustela erminea. NCBI lineage: Eukaryota > Metazoa > Chordata > Mammalia > Carnivora > Mustelidae > Mustela > Mustela erminea. Next base: position 76,176,433 of record NC_045627.1, read on the forward strand.
TTTGCACAGTAGTGGTTTTCACTAAGAACGGACTGAAGACTTTGGAATCGCCTTCCTCAGCCAGCGCCCCTTGCGTTGACAAGAGGCGGAGAAGGGCATGCGTTGAGCACCAGCTTTGCAGGTAGAAAGCCTCACATGCAGCACCAAACTCCAGACCGGACACATAAGCCTCAGTTTCCCCCTCTCTAAAACAGGGGTAATGGTCATCCCGTGTCTGGAAAACCCACTTCCCTGCTCTGTATGATAGCGGGCATCATAAGTGGGATCCTAGGGAAGATTGAGTAGGTAACGCCCACGGAAGTATTGGCATCATTCAACCTGTTCCCTGGGGGGGCCTCCCTGCTCCTCACCAGGGGCTCCAGTGCACCCCACTGACCCGAGAGCAGAGAAATTACACTCAAACATGTTGACATCAGTCCCTTATGGATTTGCTTCTCCCGAGGAGGCAGGGAGCATGTCTCCTGGGTCCTATCCCTGGGCTTGGTGATCTGCTCGGCATCCTGTTTTCAAGTTCTCACATTGCTGGCTTCTGAAAGGCAGGAGACACTGAAAGTTCGGTTGTTTTTGCTCAAAAATTAAGGTTTGAGCACCTAAGGCTTTGGAGCCACAGTGACCAGGGGCTGCATCCGAATCTTCGCCTTTCTAGCTGTCTGGTCCTCACGGGACTTCTAGTCCTTGAGCTCCAGCTCCCCTGTCTGAAGTGAGGGGGGCCTTTACAGGACTCATCGGGCAGTGAAACAAGATTGTGCACGTGTGGCACTGAGTGGGGTGCCTAGCGTAGAAGAGCGGCTCAGTTAAAGGCCCATGTCTGTGCTGCTGTCGAGGCCCCTGGTCATTTCCATGATACGCCCGGGGCAGAATGGCAGCCCGGGTGCTCTCCATGAGCCTCGATAATCCCTATCCTCAAAAAGCAGACACTTTGGTTTCAGTGACGTGATCTCCAAGTTATATATCAACATTTTCATGTAGAAAGGCCAGAAATCTCTACTTCCACTGGTAGCCATACAGCTAGTTAGGAAGCCCTTTGAATATAAGACACACGAATTCATGAAGCTCCTGCCTGTTCTCCAAAACTCTATGAGGGAGGGCGCGTGGTATTATCTGCATTTTATAGTAATGGATGCAAAGCTCAGATAGGATCACGGAGAGGACACTTCAGACGTGAACTGTGGCTCCCTGGGCAAAATACCCCATTTGAAAGAGTTGTGGCCTAGCATTTGGACCTCATATCCAAAAACAAATATTGTCTTTACCTGTTATGGAGTGTTGGCTACATGCCAGGCTTTGTGCTCAGACTTTCCGCAGATTAGTTCATGTAATCCTCACAGCAACACTGTGGAACAAGTTCTCATCTTTTTTAGTGGAAGATACTGGGGCTTTCCCTGGCTAATTAAGGTGCCCAGGGAAGCAGAGGCCACATTTGTTGGCTCCAGGAGCCAAAGGCTCCCTGTTTGGCTGTGCCAGCTTGCAGAAGCCGTTAAGAACCACCACGGAGAACTTGGGGAACAGCACCTTCCACACTGCAGTTTCCCCCCGCATCTCAGGACACCTGCGTGGGGCCGTGATGCTACTGAGATCTTCATCCTTAGGGAGCCTGGGTCCAGTACCAGTTCATTGTCATGGCCACCCAGAGCTTGTCTAGGCCTCCTTGGCAGGCAGGGGTGGTGAGTCCCATCATGCAGTTTTCTAGGCCTTCCAGAGCCAAGTACCACAGACTGGGGGCTTAAACAACAGAAATTTACTTTCTCACAGTTCTGGACAAGATCAAGGAGTCGGCAGGTTCTTTTTCTTCTGAGGCCTCTCTGCTTGGCTTACGATGGTTGTCTGCTCCTGGGATCCTCACGTGGCTTTCCTTCTGTGCACCTTGCTGGGGTCTCTCCCTCTTCTTCTAAGTCAGACTGGGTTAGAGCCCATCCTATGACCTCATTTAAACTTAAGGAGCCTTTAAAGACTCTTTAAAGTCCTTCTCTCCAAATGCAGTCACATTCCAAGGTCCTGAGGGTTAGGACTAATACATATGGATTTGGAGGGATGCAATTCAGGCTGTAACAGCCCAGGGGCCATTGGCACATCCCCTGCGAACCTGTGGTTCACGCAGGCCTGATGGAGCCCACCACGGCATGTCCTTTGTACCCACATCCAGCCTCTCCTTTGCGTACCTCACTCGCTTCCTGTCCTGTCTTTGCCCCAGGTGCTCTGGCTAGGTCCCTAGTGGTCCTGGGGGAAGGAGGGAGCTGGGCCCTGGTGGGGCAGGGGGGCCTGCTGGACTCACAGCACTGATCAGATCCCTTCACGAATCTGAGCCGATGTGCTAGGCTCTTAATGGGCATCTCTCCGATAGGCGCTTGTGACTCGCAGCCCTGCCAGAATGGAGGCACATGTCTTCCGGAAGGACTGGACAAGTACCACTGCCTCTGCCCGCCGGCCTTCAGAGGAGAGGCTAACTGCGGTACGTAGCACGGGACTGTTGGGGAGCAGCGGAGCCTGGGCTCCCCTTGTCCACTTCCCACTTCCTAGCTATTAGACAGAAATGGGCCCTTGGATTTCAGAGCCACCTACTTTGCAAGCACACCACTGACCTGATGTTCCATGTGAACTAGCCTCTGAGTGCTCTGTGAGTAGGTGACTGCTAGGGCTGCCCGGGGTAGGACAGCGGCTCCCGGGTAACTGGCCCCAGAGTGGGCCACTGCCCTACCCTCGTGTGTGGATGGGCCCCGTTGCTGACCCCAGTCGGGCTCTGAGGCCTGGTTCTGGACAGAGTCTCATCTCCCCTCTCACAGGAAAAGGAGCAAGGGGCCGAAACCCTTTTTGGTTTTAAAGGTATGAGATGAACGTTACAATAGACTCTACGCTATAGGGTTGTGGAGAGTTTTAAATAAGGTAGATGCAAAGTGCTTTGTAATGATGCTTGACACATAGCAAGAGCTTGTTAAACAATAAGTTTTTAATATATATACATTTATTACTATGAATTTTTAAGTAATTACCTAAAAAAATCCAGTGCTGGGTCAACTGAAGGTGTATATGGAAGAACCAAAACTGGACCCCCTACCTCACAAGCTACTCACAAACCAGTGCCAGCTGGGTCATAGATCTTAGTACAAAAGGCAAAGCAGGGAAGCTTCTGGAAGGAAACAGAGGAGCATATATTGATGACTTGAGGCAGACAAAGATTTCTCAAAGAGGATGCAAGAAGCAGGAACCATAAGGGAGGAAAGTTTTAGATTACATTTTAAATTTTTAAAAAATGGCCAGGGTGCCTGGGTGCTCAGTGGGTTAAGCCACTGCCTTCGGCTCAGGTCCTGGGATCGAGTCCCACATCGGGCTCTCTGCTCAGCAGGGAGCCTGCTTCCCTTCCTCTCTCTCTGCCTGCCTCTCTGCCTACTTGTGATCTCTCTCTGTCAAATAAATAAATAAAATCTTTAAAAAAAAATTAAAAAAAAAAAAAGGTCAGATGGGAGACCCAGGAGGGAGAGCTGTGTCTCGCCCTAACTTGTCGAGGTGCCCCCAGCCCCTGCCCCCTCAGTGTCTCTGCCCTGACTCACTCCTGCCTGGGAGGGGGACAGGGCGCCTTGAGTCGGGTGGGATGGTGACCCACACGCTCCCGGGGGCCGTAGTGTGACCGCGGGCTGCTGTGATCCTGGCAGCCCCGAAGCTGAGCCTGGAGTGCAGGATCGACATTCTCTTCCTGCTGGCCAGCTCAGCGGGCACCACCCCCGAGGGCTTCCTGCGGGCCAAGGCCTTCGTGAAGCGGTTTGTGCAGGTGTCGCTGAGCGAGGACTCCCGGACCCGTGTGGGTGTGGCCTGGTACAGCGGGGAGCTGGCGGTGGCCGTGCCCGTGGGCGAATACCGGGACGTGCCGGCCCTGCTCGAGAGCCTGGACAGCCTTCCCTTCCGCGGCGGCGCCACCCTGACGGGCAGTGCCTTGCGGCAGGCAGCGGAGCAGGGCTTTGGGAGTGCTGCCAGGACGGGCCAGGACCGTCCGCGCAGGGTGCTGGTCCTGCTCACCGAGTCACCGTCCCAGGACGAGGTGGCCAGCCCTGCACGGCACGCGAGGGCCCGAGAGCTGCTCCTGCTGGGAGTGGGCACGGAGGCCGTGCGGGCGGAGCTGGAGGAGATCACCGGCAGCCCAAAGCACGTCCTGGTCTACACCGGCCCCCGGGACCTGTTCCACCGAATCCCTGAGCTGCAGGGGAAGCTGTGCGGCCAGCCACGCCCAGGTGAGGTCCCCGCGCCCTGCGGTAGTGGGGCTCCTTTTGTAAGAGGTTAACGAGCTACGTTTGTCGGAATTAATGACCCCGTACGGATGCATCTTCATTTGCTAAGGACCCCAGCCCTAGTTCAGAGTTCCTTAGTTTTTACTTAGTGACCTTTTGTGCTTCCAAGAAGTCTGTCTCGGACCCTCCGTTACAGGTGGTTGTCGTGTCTTGTCAGGCTCCTTGGGGTGGCCGCTGTTCAGATGTGCTTGTGCCGGAGCGGTTTCTAAAAACCAGTGAATCTGACCCACTTACTCCGTGCCTAATCCTTCCCCCTGGCTCCCCTCTGCCTTGGAAGAAAAGCTGAGCGCCTTGCACTGGCTTCTGAGAGTCCCCTGTGGCTGGTCCTTCAGGCCTCTGTACAGCCCCCGTGCAGGGGGAAGGCGGAGGAGCAGCCCCTCAGGCCCTCTCCCTGCCCTCCACGAGCCGCCCAGCCCTCAATGGACCGGCCTCCTCACAGAGAGTCCACTTGCTGTGTGGCTCCTGCTGGTCCATCTCGCAGGACCCCGCTTTCTCCCCCATGCCCGCTCCTGGGATCTGTGATTCTGGGTTGGTTTCGTGGCTGTCTCCCCACAGACCGTCAGCCCGAGGAGGGAGGCATGGGCCCACTTTGTCCACTTGCTATAGTGGCGCCTGGAGTACAGTGTGTGGCACATGGGGAGTGCTCAGTAATGAGGGTGCGGGCAGGGAGCTGTCACAGAGGGTCCCCAGAGCTCAGGGCTGACAGATGGTAGGCGTCTGTTGCACAGTTCAGAGGTGGGTGGCCTCAGCCCACAGGGCGGCTTGGCTATCTTGGGGTTCCACCTCGAGGTCCAAGGTCACGGCTTCTCGGCCAGCAGTAAGTGGGGAGAAGGGAAGTGGAAGGCAAGTAGCCTCCTTTTGAGGACAGATTTTGGAAACTACGATTTCCAGCCACATCCAGTCAGAACCTCAGCCTGTGGCCACACCTCCCTGCCAGGGAGTCGGGGAATGTGGTCTAGCCCCGCATTCACGCGTCCTATTATCTTAGGAGAGGGTGGAGGGTGGCTACTGCAGGGGACAGACAGACTGGCTGACCCGACCCAGCACGGTCCCTCTTGCTGGCCTGGTCCCATGGAGGGGCTCTGCTGGGCACGGCCCAGCCCGGGGCTCACCGACGCGCTCCCACAGGCTGCCAGGCCCGGTCCCTGGATCTGCTCTTCCTGTTGGACGCCTCCATCTCTGTGGGGCCCGAGAACTTTGCCCAGATGCAGAGCTTCGTGAGAAGCCTCACGCTGCAGTTTGACGTGAACCCGGACGTGACCCAGGTCGGCCTGGTGGTGTACGGCGGCCGCGTCCGGACAGCCTTCGGGCTGGACACCCATCTCACCCGCGCTGCGGTGCTGCGGGCCATGAGCCAGGCCCCTTACCTGGGCGGCGTGGGCTCGGCGGGCACAGCCTTGCTGCACGTCTATGACAAAGTGATGACTGTCCAGAGGGGCGCCCGGCCTGGTGTCCCCAAGGCTGTGGTGCTGCTCACGGGTGGGATGGGGGCGGAGGACGCAGCGGTCCCTGTCCAGAAGCTGAGGAACAATGGCGTCTCCGTGTTGGTGGTGGGCGTAGGGCCTGTCCTAAGGGAGGCTCTGCGGAGGCTCGCGGGCCCCCGGGACTCCCTGATCCATGTGGCAAGCTACGCAGACCTGAGGTACCACCAGGATGAGCTCCTCGCGTGGATATGTGCAGGTGAGTGGGGCTGTGCGTGCCCTCAGTGCCCCTGGGGCGGGGAGGGGGTACTCAGCCTGAGCCCCCAGACACGTCATCGCCAGGATGGCCAAACTTGAGAATTTTTGCACCTCATTTGAACAGAAGACCTCGTTTGAATCCCTACAGATTCCCCCGGGAATCTAAGGATCCGGGTTGACTCCGCTTTATAGTGGACAACAGAGCTAGGAACATAGGCAGTTAGGCCAGCCCGGCCCCAGGCCATCCTTTTGCCAGTGACCTCCTTCCTGCCTTTTTAAAAGTGTATCCATCCCAGTAAACACTGCTGCGTGCCCAGCACACGTGAGAGGGAGAGAGTCCCTGCCTGCCGCAGGAGAGCTGGTGAAGTAGGGTCTCTGACCAGCCGTGCGATGTGGGCCCCCCACCCTGTGCTGACCTCCGCCCTGCTGCTTAAGGGCCCACAGAAACACGGAGATGTGTGGCCTCACCTCTGTCCCGGGCTTCCTGAGAGGAGGGGGTCCTTGGGGCTGACCCAGCCTGGGCCCTCTGGGCATGTTCTCCCTTGCAGAAGCCAGGCAGCCGGTCAGCCTGTGCAAGCCCAGCCCGTGCCTGCACGAGGGCACCTGCATCCTGCGGAACGGGAGCTACCGCTGCGAGTGCCGGGACGGCTGGCAAGGCCCTCACTGCGGGAACCGTAAGTGCGGTGCTCGCGCTGCCTGTGGGTGCTGGGTGGGGGTCACTTGAGCCCTGCTCGGCCCTTGGGGCTCAGCGGAATCAGAGGCGAGGGCTTTGGCTCAGCAGAGGGCCTCCTGCAATGGTTTGTTCCTTCTCGCACGAAACATGCGGTGGGGACCACCGGCGTCCCAGGCGCCGTTCCTGGTGCGGGGACATAGCGGTGAAGAGTGAGCAGCTCGGCCCTCCTGGAGCTCCCGTGCCGGTGGAGAGACGGGCAGTGAATAAGCACAGCTCAGGGCGAGTCGGCGTCAGGCTCAGTTGAGAAAACAGCAGCTGGGAGGAGGGTGTCCAGGGAGGCTTGGGTTTGGGAGCACGGTGGAGGCGGAGAGGCAGGAAGGCAGGACGTGGGCACAGAGTGGGGGAGGCCAGTGGGAGGTCATTCTCGAGCATTTCTCTCTGCTCGGGGAACTGGGAGGAATGGCCATCCACCGAGGGAGGACTGGGGAGGCACTGGTGGTTGGAGCAGAGCACAGTCCCGGTCTAGGAGAGAGGTCTGGACGGGACAGTCAGCCATACTGGGCAGCATTACAAGCCCGCTGGGGCTCCTGCACTTGAATTTCAAGTCAGAGGAGCCAAGCGACTAGCAGCAGATGCCCCTTGGAGCCTCGGGCTCAGGTAACCTGAGGCCGGGGAGCAGCCCTGAAGGGCCGTCAGCCTGGGCCTCTCTGGTCTGGCCCTGGTGCTTGGGCTGGGGAGCAAGAGAGACAAGTGTCGGGGCCCACAGGCTGCCCACTGGGGAGAAGAGGACTCAGACACTCCTGTCCTCAAGGTTCGCCTCTGTCCCAGGGTCCTTGCGAGGAGATGCCCCCAAGGCACGAGGCTCCCATCCAGAGCCTGCGGAAGGGCAGCAGCCCTACCCCTCCCAGCAGCCACCCAGAAGGCCCGGGCGCCCCGGGCACTGAGAGCACGCCTGCGGCTGCCTGTCTCCTGGGGTCCTCAGAGCATCTGCCTCCAGCTCCACGGGGAACCCTCCCGCCCATGTCCCTCAGCCCCAGGAAGAGCTGTCCCAACGGCGGACTGTGCTGCTCAGGGACACGGCAGCAGCCGGTTCAGCCACTACCGCAGCTATTGAAGCGTCTTGATGTGTAAGTAAATACTGACTTTCCGTCCCTGGATGTGCCCTGGTGTCCTCTGCCAGCTTCTCCCTGAGGAGAAACAGAGGAGCTTGGAGAAGGTCAGTGTCCTGTTTGAAGCTCCCTTTGCCCACAACAAACGCTAAATAATGTTGTTGGGATGGTATCGCTCAGGAGGAGGCCGGCACTGCAGGGTCCTTGGGACCATCGGAGCCATGGCATTTCGAGACTGAAAAACTGTGGACCTTTTCACACAGTCTTTTCCCAGAGATGTCCAAGTGCGTTTGCTTTTAGTTTGAGAAGGGGCTGGAGTGGCATTTGTGACCAGATCTGTGCGTGGCAAAGACCTAGAAAGACTCCAGACTGAAACGTGACGGTGAACCAGCTTGTTTGACTATGGGAAGGAGCTGAGCGTGCAGACCACCCTGGTCTCCAGGGGCCGGGTGACGTTGGCGCCGGGCCTGAGCTACATTCCCTTGGAGGGGCTTCCTTGGGAGGTTACTTAGTGGGGGCTAATTGTGCAGTGCCTATTGCTTGTCCTTTCTTGGTAGGACAAGGAAGAGTGGAATTCTTAACAAATATGACCTAAAGAAACATAGAGGGTACGGGCTTTTTGAAGCTTCAGACTTATGCTGTTTAGGTGGTTTTGCTTTCCGTATCCAGTTTTGAAAGGACTATTTTGAGAAATGATGTTGGTTATTTAATGGAACCCGTGTGGCAAGAGGGCTCCGCTGGCCTATGTTTCTGGCAAACTAGGTACTCAGCCCTGCAGTCTTCAGGAAACACTTCTTCCCCTTGGTTGTGTGGTTAGGATTTGGGTTTTCAGTAGAAAGCTTTGCAGAGCTGGCACCTAAGTCCAGACACTCTGTCCTGGCTTTTCTTTTTAATGTTAATAATGTAACTGTTTTACATGCAAATGTTCAAGGCTACTTTGATTTAAAGTGCAGGGAAAGGTCATCAGACGGTGTTGTTAGACATCACAAAGGAACGGTCATTTTCACTCCCATTATTACCTTTGCTGTGGTAGCAGCGACATCAAGGTAGGGTCACGTGTCCACCTGGCAGGTGCTGAGAGGCGATGTCAAAGAACTTACATGAACCAACCGTCTTCAAATTGACAGCAGGTTCATCATTTTGTAGTGTGAGCTCTTTGTCCAGGTCCGGGCTCGTGTTTGGCTATCCCATTTGAATTGCTTCAGCTTAAGAAAAAAAAAAAACAAACAGAGCCATGGGCTCTGGGCTTACACATTAAAGGCTATTTCTAGTTTTAGGTCCCAGCCCTCAAGCCTTTTTTTTTTTTTTTTTTTTAACCTTTTCTAGGGAAGGTGTCACTGAACAGTTCAACCCTCTCTGTGCCCCAGTAGTGGCAGAGGGAACTCCTTTCTTTTAAAAGAAACTGGCCTTTAAGTACATAGAAATAGGTTTTCCTTAGAAAAATTTACGCAGTGCAGATAGATCACCAATCTTGTTTTCTGCATGATCCCAATTCCAGCCAACTTGCTGGATGCTCTAATCCTAAGAGTTAATTCTCTTTTCTAGAAAGATATTTATAAATAATCAGACTCACCCCTTCCTTTTGATGTTTATACGAGTACTTCTGTCTAGGATCTCTGAAATAATGTTTTTAAAAGCTCATGTCTGTTTCTGGACCTGAAGGGATCTTCCATCATTCGATGTGGATGACTTTCTCAGGTTAGGAATACTTTTTCAGGAGTGTGGAGATGATCTTTTTTACATTTAATCTGATCATATCATAAATGGCCCATTAGTATATTTTCAGTTCTTGAATCACCTTTGCTTCCTTGGATAAACATGATGCGGCCGTGACGCACGATTCTTTAAACACTATCAAATTTCACTTGCCAATATTAAGGTATTTTTCATCTTTGTTCAAAAAATGAGATTGGGGTTTTCTTCTGTGATTTGTGTTGGATATTTGGTACCATGACTGTGCTAACTTTATAAAATGGAAAATGCATATTCTTCAAACTAAAGGTGGTTTTTAAAAATTCTATTTAATTTTGCCTCAGGTTGTCTCTTTATTTTTTCGGTCATTTCAATGAGCCAGATTTTGTCTTGTTTTAAGTAACATTCATGTATGGAACTTTCTTAATTCTTCCTTAGGCAACCCTCCAAGTATTGGTACATTTCTCTTCCCCAACAATTATGTAGGGATGTGTTTCACTTCTAGGAGGGCCGGGTTCCAGCCCCTTATCTGCAGAAACTGATCACAGGTGTTTCCTTTGTGTTATCCTGGGGAAATCCTCTTCCAAGCTTACCTCTGGGGCGTGAGTTAAGGAGGCTTAAAGTCTCCTGCTAAGATCGCACCTTGCAGTTCTACTAGTTTTTACTGCACATGTTTTGAACTTCAGCGTGTTTTCCCCTTAAGGTCAACGTCTACCAGGCACTGCCCCAAGCCATTCTATGAACTACAAGAAAACCCCAAAATACAGGTAACGTTTTATTAAAAAAAAAAAAAAAAAATTGAACTCACCACTTGGTAAAGGACACCAAGTGTATATGACAAAGGAAATAAATGCCCTGGGATTAGGAAGACAACAGAAATCTAGAGACCTTTAGTTCTCAGGAACCAGTGTTAGAGAATGCTGATTGACAACCCCCAGAAAGGCGGCAGGAATGGCGGATGAAATGTTTCAATCAGTGTTAAAAACAAACAAAACAAAACACTGCATCAGAAGAAAAGACACAATCAACAGCACTGCCAATTCTAGGAGGAGGACAGTGTCAACCTGAAACAGAATGTTTTTCTTGGAAGGCGCCCGGACATTAAGCAGAACTTAAAAGAACTTCTCCCCGAAAAATGGCCCGGCCACAGGACTGCATCTGTAAACACCGGGTGACCTTTCCTCCCTCCTACGGTAATGTAAAAAGTCAGACCTCAAAAAGATCCTTCTAAATCTGAAAAAGACACTTTTTGCTGTTCTAAATTACAGGATTATGAACTTTTTTCCCCCTATATAATACAGTATCATTTAAAATTTTATTTAAAAGCAATTGATTCAAGCCTGCTTTAGGCTGGAAAAAAGTCCTTTAGTGGGGACAGCACCTCATCTTGGTCCCAAATATTCTCGCTGTTACTGTTTCTCAAGATGCTTGTCATGGATGGCTTCACACGGGTGGTCGCGATGCTGTTTAAAACCACAGAAGACAGAGTTGGACCTGCTCATGTTGGAGAGAAGTCGAAGCTTGGACGAGAGATGGCAGGAGTTGAGGTCTCCTCGGTCACCCAAGCCACATAACCAGTGGAACAGGGTCCTGCTGCCTTGATTTCTTTTCCACCAAAGTCCCACCATCAGATGCTTTTCCCTACTTAAAAAACTTGATAAAGCAGTTGATGAAAATGTCAAAGAAAAAACACAGTAGACCCCTAAACACAGCAATGTCTTGTTTCCATCCAGTAGCAGTTAGGTCCCCAGAGAAGCCCTCTATTTTGTTGTTGTATTATTTCCTTTGGCTCTGAAAACGGACAGAGCCTCCTCTGAGCCATGCTCTCTGCCCAGAGGACCACAGTCCTTCCTTTTCCTTCAGAGCAGACTCGCCTCTTGAGAGTCGCTGCTTTCACGAAGACTTTAATGAAGTAGGATTGTCACCAAGGTCCGTGATGGCAGGAGAGTCTTTCGATGAAGCTTGTCTCCTAACTTGTTCCTTTCTTCTCCCATTCCTAGAGTGCCATTCAAATACCAGCAACCGCCACCCCCCACCAAAAAGAAGAAAGTTAGTTTTCCTCTCTAGCAACCTCCATCTACATAGAAACAGCGTGAAGGAGAAATATTTTTCTGAAGCGTAGAAGCATTTCAGAATAGAGAGGCCAGTTACGTTTCAACCCTTGTCTGTTTCCGATCTGGGGCACCTGCTAAGAGGATTCGGAGGCCGTGGCCCAGCAGAGCTTGCTGGGACTGCTCTGCCACACGGGCCACAGCAGGGAGGGAGCAGCAGCTCACAGGCTCGCCTGGGCTCAGCAGCCAGTCATTGGTGCTGGGGGGCTTCAGACTCTCTCCAGCAGGCAGGACAGAAACCAGGAACAGAGTTTCCCCCCAAACAAAGGCTGCCCTCGGTCTGTTCTTTACAGTGCAAAGAAGGAAAAGATTGACAACACTTTTCCATCTAGCCCCCAGGGGGAACCCAGGAAGGCCTTCTGTCTATTCACACCCTACCAAGCCTTCACCACCATTTGGCTGGGGGCCTTGAGGCAAATCCTATCACCTCTCTGAATCCGTTTCTTAACGGCAGAAGGCCTTTAGAATCACTGACTTTCTGATTTGAAAACTGGCCAGTCACAGCCTGTCTCTGAACTTAGGGAATCTCCCCGGCCTCTACAGATATTCAAGCGGGGGATGGTTGCAGGATCCGGTGTCCTCGGGCCCACTGGTAAGAACGCTGGAACCCGGGGCTCAGGCCTTCCTGGTTGGCCAGAGCCCTCTCAGAGCTGGTGCCGGAAGCAGGGGAGTGCTACCCGGGCCAGAAGAGGGGGCCCCACCTTAGCAACAGTTTGGCCTGGTGGCCCTGAAGGAGGCTGGGTGTGACCGCTTACCTTGGCTTTCTGGAGGACGGTGCCTTTGCCCGTGACCATGACCGAAAGAGGCCTGTTCTTGAGGGCTGTTGCCGAGTTGACGGGGGTACAGTCTGGGGCAGGGGTGGGGGTGGCGGCTTTGGGCTGTAGCGGGTAAGAGGAGAGCAAGGCCTGAGCGGAGGGCCGGTCATGGGAGCCCCTCCCCCGAGCCCCACTCCAGGCGGCGCTGCAGGCGGCACGGAGGCACCCCGACTCCCGCCACTTACCCGGGGGCTCACGTTCTCCAGGTGTGTGGTGTCCACGGTGGTGCCCAGCGTCACGGGCCCGGCCTCCGCCTTCTTCAGGTTGTTCTTCACCTCCACGATGTTGAGCTCGAGATCCACACGCCTTCTCTCCTCCACCCGGCACTCCTCGTCAATCTCCTTCAGCCTCTGCTCCAGGCTGGCCAGGGCGCCCTTGTCTGGGGGGGTGGAATTCAGCTGGCTGCAGGCAATGGCGCCCCAGCGGGGTGCGGACCACAGCTCTGGCTCCCCCACACTCAGAGCTGGGTCCTGCGTTAGCATTCTGCAAAGGCTGGTACACACTCTGGGGGAAGAGAGCTCTGCCCTCACCAGAGGGCATGGGTCTGAGGTATAAAACCTTCTGGAAGGTTCTTCAGGGCTCTCAGTGGTTTTGATATCTGCTGTTGTTGCAGCAACCCCCAAGGAGAGAGCGGCTTTAGTAATGACCCTTGGAGAATGGCTATGCTGTTTCCACCTGCCCCGCTGAGTCCCCACAGTCCTTCCGGCACTCCAGGCCCCCCCCCAAGCTGATCGGGAGTGGTGGTCCTCAGTCCTGGCATTTCCTCGGTCCTGTTTTATTCTCACCCTGCAGTCCTCAGGTTGGTACCAGAGCACCAGAACTGATGGCTCAGGAAACCAGAGCAGAGCCACATGGCACCGTGGTTTCCCCTAGCCGTGAGCTCCGGGCCAGCAGCCACTGCCATGACGAACGCTCTCTTTCCAAGCCTAGGGTGAGCCCTCACCTGTCAGCCCCTGTCTGAGGACAAGTAGGCACAGGGCCCGATGGTCAAGAAAACTTTGCAGAGAACAAGCTGAAAAGATGTCATTGATGGTTTTGGAACTGGGGTCCTATTTTCATGGTCAGTATCCATACTTTGAGAATTACTTTCTTTTGCTCTGGCGAGTTATTAGCTTAGGGTTTCAAGGCTGCTTTGCCAGGAGAATGAACTCGACTGGAAGTTTTCTCCTCTCCTGCCCAGAGAATCCATACGGAAGGGAAAGGGCCGGTGCTCCCTGGCCCTGCCTCACCACCCAGGTCCCGCTCCAGGTTTGCAAGGACCGTCGAGGATGAGCCTCTGGTCACGCTTGTGCGCACATGTCCCAGCTCTGCAGTCTCGGCTGGGCAGAAAGGAAACCCAGCTTCCATCAGAAAGCAGATTAGGGGTTGCCTAGGGAACGGGATGGGGGGAATGGGAGTGACCGCTAATGAGTATGGGCGCTGAGATGTTCTGAGGGTGTCTGGTGCTGGTGGCACAAAGCCGGGACGATTCTAGAAACCATGGCGTCGTACAACGTAGATGGGGCAGCCATCTGATCTGTGACTTGTATCTCAATAAAGCTGTTCTAGAACAAAGAAAGCAGGTGACTCTGGTGGAGGAAGGTGAGGGGGGCACAGTCATGTCCGCGGCTTCCCAAGAATCAGCGGGGTTTGTCCCCAAAACTGCCTCCCACACTTGCGCTTGTGGGTGTGACTCTGCAATGCGAGACGGACTCTGAAAATGCGGCAGGTGTTTCAGGGGTCCCCTAAGAGGCAAGTTTCTTCGAGGAGATGGCTGCCGAGTGACGGGAAAGGACTGGAAGAGGAGCTACAAGGACTCGGACTTCTTTGCACATGTCGGGAAAGGGGACCCGGGCTGGCCGGCAGATGGCCTGTGTCTCAGGCAAAGGCCTCGGAACCACATTTGAAGATGGAACATGTTTAGGTGAAAATAAAACAGTGATGTCTACATGTGTGATTTTGAGAGACCTCCTCCTCTGACCGGTTTTGTCTGCTATCTACCGTCCTGCTGACAGCAGGTCAGAGGGTCTCTCTACAGAACAGCCGCATTTCAGACAGGACGTGGGGGAGGACAGGGCAGGGGAGCCCCGCCCCCGACCCCCCGCACTGCAGGCGGATGGGGCCGAGGCTCGAGGGGCGCGCGCAGGGGCACAGATCCGGTTTCTTCCCGCGGAGAGCCCAAACCCTCTGCCTGACCTCCCCACCTGGGAGGCCCCTCACCTGTGCATTTTAACATGGTCTCTCTCAGCTCCCGTTTCTCTTTCCGGAGCTGAGCCAGGTGCCCCCGGATTTCTTCCTTCTTCTTCTCCAGCCTCTCCTTCTCCTCCGTGTACCGCTTCACCTCCGCTTCTGTCCTGTTCTTGCCAAGTTTGATCTCTACGGACCCAGAGAAGAGTAGCCCCAGGTCAGCCAGGCTGGGACACAAGGGCCATTCCACCCCCTCCCCCCCCGCCCTCGCAGGCTCCGACACAACCCGAGGCTCTGGCCGTGGCTCAGAGCTGAACACCAGGCCAGCCTGGCAGGGACGGATGAGGAAACCGGGCGCACACTTTCTTTGTAACCTTGAGCAAGTCCCTTCACCTCTCTCCACCTCTGCTTCTGCGTCTGGAAGGGCGGGAACTGGACTAACTTCTCCAAGCCATTTCCAGAACGTGCAACTCTTTTTTTTTTTTTTAATATTTGACAGAGAGAGAGAGAGAGATCACAAGTAGGCAGAGAGGCAGGCAGAGAGAGGCGGAAGCAGGCTCCCCGCCGAGCAGAGAGCCCGATGTAGGGCTCGATCCCAGGACCCTGTGATCATGACCTGAGCCGAAGGCAGAGGCTTAACCCACTGAGCCACCCAGGCGCTCCCAGAACATGCAACTCTTATCTAGCTCAGGCACCTGCACTGGCCACCCTCAACCTCTCCTTCACAGGTGGGCTGGCTCCGGCTGGGGTGACAACCGCCGTGTCGGGGCAGCTCGACGGGAAGGAGATTTTCTGCTGCTCAGTCTGGATTTTGACTGTCATGGTTCTCAGGGAAGGCTCCTCGGGCTCTGGACTCTCCTGCCGCAGAGTCTGCTTTGGGGGAAACAAACGTGGCTCAGCCAGTCCAGGCGTCGTGAAGGCGAGGCTGGCTTTCCTATGTGGGGATGGCCTTACCTGCAGCTCGGGGTTCTCTGGAGACTCTACCAGGGGCTCCTCGGGGGCAGGGCCCGGGTCTGCAGGGAGAGTCTCGGCAGGGGGGTCCGGCTGGGATGGCGGTGGGGACTGGGCCCGAGACTGTGCACCACTGGAACTGTGCAGAAAGGACTTGACAGGTGTGAGGTCCAGGTAGACTCGGTCGGGTGGGGACTCGCTCAGAGCATCTGTCCCAGGGGCAGCTTCCTCTGGCGTTTCCGCCTGCGGAGGAGAGTCGGGGGGCTGTCACTATCGCCTCTGCCCCCTGCGCTGTGGAGGGGGCGCCAGACCTCCCTCTGGTCCCTGCCCCATTGTTGGGGTTCACAGAGACCCGCCTCCTGGGGAAGCTTCTACTGAGCTGGACTTAAAAGGCCAGGGTTCGAGTCCTGGGTTTGCCATCCAGGAGGTGGGAGGCCCAGGACATCGTATTTATTGTTCCTGAATCTCATTTCTTCATCTGTAGAGAAGAGACTAGGGCACATCCTTATGGGGGCAGTTAGGATTAAATGGGACGATCCGCAGAAGCCCTCACTACAGCACAGGGTTCGGTGTCCAGTAAACGGAACCTGCCGTCGCTATGACCGCCCACCATCAGTGTGGGCCTCACAGGTTAATGGGGTCACTCTTCCCGATCCCGACACCCCTCCTCCCACCCTCCCACGGCCCAGGCCGGGTCCCCAGGCCAGGGGCACCGCACACAAGATGGCCTCGTTGCACTAGGTCCCTGCACCCTGCAGGGGACTTGGAATCCGCCCATCTTAGGGACAATCTGCTGGTCTCTGGCATCAAGGTTTGGCGGGAGGAGGACAGGACAGCCCAGGTCGCTGCCCAGCCTGGGTCCTTACCACAGCCGTCAGCTCTGACGTCTCCACGTCATCGTACAGCATCTCCTGACGGTCCTGTCTGGGCAGGCCGTCGATGTAAGTGTTCGGCTCTGAGAACTTTCTCTGCATCAGTCTGGAAGCCCCGGCGAGACACAGCGAGAGGGGGTTGATGAGAGGGGGGTGAAAGCCACCGGTCTCAAAGATTCATGACGACGCGAGGTGTGGCAGGAGCCGCAGGCCGTGCAGGGGACCTGGGCGCTGGCGTCGACCTCGATTTCAACTCCTGTATTTAGGGATAACTCCTCCCTGTCTTCCCAGGCCTTCTTACTGGAACTCCCCGTTCTGAATTTCTCTTCCAGGAAAACAAACTTCCTTGCCCCCATCCCTCTCCTTTCTAGATCCTACTGCCTTCCCGCCCGGACTCCTCCCTTTTAGGATC
The DNA here is from genome assembly GCF_009829155.1 of Mustela erminea. Taxonomy (NCBI): domain Eukaryota; kingdom Metazoa; phylum Chordata; class Mammalia; order Carnivora; family Mustelidae; genus Mustela; species Mustela erminea. The sequence goes on from NC_045627.1 coordinate 76,193,190, forward strand.
TTTTTCCAACCATGAAATCCTTTCTCATGTCTTCATCATCACGATGCCCTTGGGCAGCCCAGCCACATCCCCGTTTTTGGACACAGGAAAACCGATCCCACTGCGGCAGCTCGACCAGCTTCCCTGACAGCTCCCCAAACCACCCTGATCCAGGAGTGCTTCTCCCAGAGCCCCGTCTGCTTGCCTGGAGAGCAGAAGTACCGACCCTGCTTATTTCAGAGTGGGCCAGGACTTCGGGGGGAAGCCAAGAGAAAGCGCTCCATCGGCCGCAAAGAAAGGGGACGGTCAGGAGAGGCACCAAGCTGCCGTAAGGAGCTGGAGAGCGTCCACGCAGGCCAAAGGTGCTGTGCGTCCCCTTACCCCGCCCCACCCCAGGCCTGGCTCAGCTCCTCACTGTCCTCAGGCCCTGTTTCCCACTCCTGGATAGAACAGGGCTGACCCTGGGTTCTCAGCTGCCACCCTGCTCAACTGAACAGGCCACGGGGAGGCGGGTCAGTTGTCAGCCTGGGCCCATGTCGGGACGCATGGCTGGGAAGGGAGGGTGTGATGCCACAGAGCCCCTGAACACTCACAGCAGAGAGTTTTTGGCCGCACTCACGATACAGGACACCCTGTCGGCATCCACGTAGTCGTAGGTGAATTCTTCCGGGTCTGTCTTGGAGCCTGACTCAGAGAGCAGGAGGCCCAGCCAGTGGCCCATTTCCTCAGAAGACTTGGCCTGGAGGAGACCGAGAGGGACGACGTGAGCAGAGCCGGAGGGTGCCGTCGGGTGCCCAGCCCTCCCGGCCAGGCAAGCAGCGCCTCCGCCCAGGTGCCCAGGCCTCACTGTCACTAGCTTATCTCGTCCCTGTGCCACCAAACATTTCCTGCTACCGTGGATAGCTCGGCGCCCCCCTCAGTGACGCTGTGGACATCTGTCCAAGGACCCACCGTGATTCATAGACGGGTGGGTCTGGAAGGCCCACGAGCCCTGAGAGCAAGCACTGGAGGGTGACACCTCTATTTTATAAACTACCATGAGGCAGTCTAATCACCCAATCTGTAAATACAAGACCAGAACCCTAAGAAATAACAAAATCCAAATTCGTTTTTGTTGACAGTTTCAGTAAAGTCAGTGTCAGGATACAGGGCATGTCCAACACCCGACAGCAGCTCGGCAGCTCTTGTGAACAACGAGGTAAACCCCGGGGAAGCTGGAGCCCGACTTCCTCCAGCGGACTGTGCGGTCGAAGCGAACACATATGCTGGGGCGCTATTAAAACACCAACACTGCTTCTTGCCTTTTTAATGAGAAAACACTGGGAATCCTACAAAGACTTCGGGTTTACTTGCATAAGGACCAGGAGCCACCCCACTGGCCTGACACGACTCAGCTGAACAGCTGATGCCTCTGTGCTCCTCCCAGAGAGGCTGCTGGGAGCAGGGCTGGACATCGAGCTACTTGTTGTCCGCCCTTCCCTTCCCAGTGGGCATTTCCATCTGCTCTGCGTGGGCACCCTTAGCTCCAGCCACCACCCTCTCTGCTCTGGGCCACTGTGGCGGCTCCCTTACCGGTCTCCGTGTGCCCCTTCTGGTGGCCCTTCCATCCCTTTCCCTGCCCAGCAGCTGGAGGAAGCATCTTGCAATCCCAAGCTCAGCATGCCACCGTCCCCTGAAGCCCTCCCTTAACTAAGTCACCCACCGGGTGATTCGTTGAGTAGCATATCACACTCTCTCTAGAAGCCAAGTCCAGTGACTGCACAGCTGTCTCCTTTACCACATTATTATACTGGGTCGGTAGCTGTCAACAGGACAGCTGGATGGGTGGGGGGCTATCAAGCCGGACCCGGGGGGTTCTCCTCCAGGAAGCAACTGGCATGTGGAGCTTTTAGCCACCAGAGGGCAGTATCGGAGCACAATTTGGAGAAAGACCCGGGAGAAAGGAGCAGGTGAACAGGGGTGAGCCTGGAAGGGTGCTTCCCTGTGTGTCTAGAACTCTGGCTCAGGCCTGCCCCAGCTCGATGCAAGGCATTAGGTCACCTCTTACTTTCGCAATTGTAACATCACATCAAACAGAGGGTGGGGAGTGGGAGAAACCTCATCGTGTCACAAACCTCCTTCTTCCCCCAGATGAGCCCTAACAAACAACTGTCTCTACATACAGGGCCCCATCTGGTGATACACAAACCAAATCAAACCCACTGTGAATCCCCAGAAGGTTTTTCAAGCAGCTCAGGGAGTTATAAATAATCCTCCTGCCCCCAGTGCAGGAAGTAGCTCATTGTCCCTTTCCTATAACACAACTGCTCTGAGGTCATAAAGGGCATGGAAAATTTAAAAAAAAATGCAAAGAAGTAAAATGTGAGGGAGTAAAAACAAACAAACAAAAAAACCCAAAACCACGTAGGGCTATACAGCCTCTCAGATGGTAGGATGGCAGTCCGAGCAGCACAGCCAGCAGCCTGGATGCCCATGCCCTGCCTCGCCCCTGCCCCTGGCCCTGGCCTCCTCCCCACCCCCACCCCACCACCCCGTCCCCGGCCTGCCCCACAGGCCAGCAGTACCTCCAGCTTGGCCACCTCCTCGCCACGGTGGAGGATGCGGAAGGAGTAGAGGTGGTCAGGGCTCGGGTCCGGGACCACCTCACAGCCCACCAGGCTGAGGGGCTGCTGGGCCACCTTGCTCCGGTTCCGGTCCTGGTAGAAATGCAGGTGACTGTCCCTGACAGAGCACCAGCGTGACTTCCACTGGCTGTTCACCAGCACGTTCAGGTAACCTGTCAGAGAGGGGACAAGCACGTCCATGGCTGCCATGGGGCCTCCCAGGATCTCCCCCAGAATCTCTGTTCCCAGACCTGTCAGGCTTTGCCCAAGCAGCTCTCTCACCTCAAGGAGGCTGGGAATCCAGCCCAGTCTTTTCCCTGCCTGTGTGTACGTGGCCAGACCCCTGGAAAGCGGACTGCATAGCTCTGCTGTGTTGGGGACTATGTCTGGCCCGAGGGGAGGGAGGTGTGCGGTTGGCTAGAGTAGGCTGGCTGGCTATGCTGCAGGACCAGGCTCCCCGGCCTCACACCCTGCGGGCAGAAGCCCTCCCGGGCCCTGGTCACTTGGGCCACGTGCAGGAAGGTCCCCAGCCCAGGTTGCCCCACCACGGGTGCCGTCAGCTCGCTGGGCTCTACAGCCTTAGCCTCCTCAGTGCCCCCTGACAGACGGCCCTTTCCTCACCCAGTCACTCAGCCTCAGTCTGCAAATTCCTCTTCCCCTTACCCGGCTCCCTCTCCTCCTCCCAAACTCTGCTAGCCTTGCTTGACCCTCCCTTGGTCCTGCACGCCTGGCTCTGCCTCCCTCCGTAACTCCCAGATCCCAGAACAGTGAGGCCTGCTTCCATATCAGCTGCCCCCAGCAGACCCTGAGCTTCTCCAGGGCCCAGGGTTCAAAGTCACGCGATGGGTCACGGTGTGTGGCCACGTTCCCACCCACCCAGTGCTGGGCCTACAGTGGGGATCATGAGTTTCTCAGAGCCACACGAATAGCAGCACTGGAGGATTCAAGCCTAGAACCTAGGAATGCTGGCTCACCCAGGCAAGGGCCTCACTTGCCCATCACAGTTCTCTGGACTGAAAACTGTGTCAAGAAAGCAGGGAGCACAGAAGGAGGCTTTCCCTAAGATGCTTCCAGCAAGAGCTCCCACCTCTAGAGGCCCACACAGTCTGAGCCCGGACAGAGGCTCCCTCCGGATATTTTGTGGGACAGGCCTCTGTTTCCTCAAGACAGAATGAGGGGAGTAGAGATGACCTCAGGGAGCCTAGCAGCACCCAGACACACCCTCTGTACCAGCAATGTGGGCTTCTGTCGTCCTCTTAATGGGCCTCACTGTCCCCATGTCTGAGTCCTAGCTCCTGCCCGGGGGCACCATGTCAGCCCGTTCAGCTCCTGCCCAACTGTCGGGGCTCAGGTCCAGGAAGCCCCCTCCGACCTCAGAGCAGGAAAGGTTCTTTCTGTCCCCGAGTCCTTAGAGCTACTGCAATGACACAGCGTGTGGCTTCGGGGTATGAAGCCGCACTTGGCCTGTGGGCTCTCAGGACTGTGTTCCCCCTCTGCCCTGTCCCCGTTCCCGGGCGCTGCTTGCTGTGCTCCTTCAAGACCGATCAAACGAACAGAGCTGCCGGAGGAGCACCGGGAGGACCCGTCAGGTGCACCAAGGATCCAGCACTGCCGCGAGACCGAGGCTGGTACACATCACGAGCCACCTCCGGGGACGGCAGACAGAGGCAGGAGCTGCAGGGCAGCTTTCCCTAAGATGCTTCCAGCAAGAGCTCCCACCTCTAGAGGCCCGCACAGTCTGAGCCGCCTTCCCGGAGCCAGGATCCCACCCTGGTGGGGAGCCCGCGGGTGCCACAGGCGGCTGCGGGTCTTACTGGATGTCTCGAGGGACCTGTCCGGAGGCTCCAGTGAGGTAGATTTCTTCCTGCCCAGATTCATTAGGTTGCTCAGTTTGAGGCCAGGAGAAGACTTCTTCTTGACTGTCGAGAGGAGAGAAAAAGCTGTCAGCAGGGCCCACAACCCGCTGACGTGCCACGATGAGAAGCAGGAACAGTACGCCCATTCCTGCAGCCTTGGCCCCTCCCTCTCGTGCACACGCACACACATCGGCTCCCCAGACTAGGAGCCACAGACAGAGCCAGGAATCCCTGGGATCACACACTCAAAAGGAGGACACCAACTCATTTTTGTTGTTGATGTTGTTAAAGTTCTATTTTTTAAAAAAAGATTTGAGAAAGAGAGCGAGAGAAGGAGCGAGCAAAACAGCACAGGCAGGAAGGGCAGAGGGAGAGGGAGAATCCCAAGCAGATTTCCCACTGAGCAGGGAGCGCCACGCAGGGCTCGATCCCATGAGCCTGAGGTCATGACCTGAACCCAGACCATGAGCTGGAGGCTCCACCGACTGAGCCAGCCCGGCGCCCCACACACTGGAGCATCTCCACCGACTGTACTGGCTCTAAGTGACTGGGTCCGGGGTCAGCAAACAAGAAGACACGCAAGACTATTCTAACCACCCCCCCCCCCCCCGGCAATTCATAAAACTTGACCTCGATTTGCTCATCTCCCCCTTTCTCTTGGCTTGATCAGCTGTATTATTTCCAAGCAGTTTATAAGTTGGAGGCATGTTGCAAGCAGCTGTTAAAACCCATTAGGGCTGAGCCGGACAGCCACGTCTCACAGCCCGGGACGCCAACCCCCCGCCCCAGCCGAGGCTGCCGGCCGCAAACGCTGGTACCATCTTTGGCCTCTGGGACCTCGGCATGGCCTTCTATGGAGCTTCCATATTCCGGGGCTGACAGGTACTTCTCCGTTACATCTAGCTGCGGAAGAGAGGGAGACGAGTGGGTGACCTTGTCTGGGAACGGTTACCTCAGGGATCACAACGTACGGGAAACTCAGAGCATTCAGATGTAGGCTGGGGGTCACTGCAGAGTCCGGGTTCCTGATGGCCCATCAGCTAGGCTTCCCTCGGGCTCTCTGGGCGACCTGGCTTCGCCTTCCCTTTCCCAGCCCCATCCCGGAGACGACCCTCTTCTTTGGGCCACCACGCATCCGAGTACACAAGTTCTCAAGATGCCTGCTCAGCCTGCTGGGAGAGCAACCCTGTGGCCAGCCCGGGGGAGGCGGTGCTTAGAGTTCTCATCTGTATTGGAGCTGACCACCGGGCTGGGAACCACCCAGGCATGAGGGACGCTTTCAAGAACGGACGGCACGATGCACACATCAGGCTCCCGAGAAAGGCCTACTTGTCTACACAGGGTCAGACCGACGTTGGAGCCCTGGCTGGAACACTCTCCATCCAGACCAGGTGCCCCACTTATAAGCCCTTTTGGGCCCTGCTGTGCATGTATTTAAATAGGGATAATATACCCGTCTACACCCCCAGGGCTGTTAGGGTACTTAGGAGTTTCTAGAAGGGCGTGGTGGCTGCTGTTAGAAGGTGAAGCACTCAGAGCGTTCCAACTTAGCTTTTCTCAGAAAACAACTTCGCCCAGACCTCCGGGAAGCAGGCAGAGGGACTCCCAGTCAACAGGCCTGGGCTGAGGCAGGGCCTCAAGGACGGCTAGACCTGGCCAGGGAACACTCCGTGAGGGAGGACCTGTGCCTTCCGGACTCCCTGCTTGAGACATCTCGGGACCCTCTGCCTTCTTCCCTGCCAGGGCTGGGGGAACCAGGGTGAGGCCCAGGGACGCTCTGCTCTGTGCACTCCCAGGCTTCAGAGTACCCGTTTACAGATACCTGGGACCTGGAATGTGAAGCCGTAGGGGACAGCCCTCCCTTCCACGAGCACCCGGCCCCCCAGCTCCAGGCAAATGAGCAACAGAGCCCTTTAGTTGGAATCAACGTGGGGACAGTTCTCCCAGCCCTGAAGCTTGACCAGGAGTCAGTGCAAAAGAAAGGCCTCCTACCATGAATTTCTCTGTGTAAGAATGGGGGGGCATGCTGACCTCGGTTCAACAAAGCTTCCTGCAGCCAAGCAAGAGTATCAAAGTCAGCTTTTCTGCCTGAAGCTACTGGTTTTATCCAACCTTTGTACGTCTCTTACTCACGGGGCTGGTGCAATCTAATTTCTACAGAGAAGGCAGAGAATTGAACTCTCTTCCAGGCAGGATAGAGGCTTACTTTCTGACAGTTCAGACGCTGGACATCTGGGCTGTACTGGTTTCCGTCGGACGCTCCTTCTAAAGGCAGGCCACTCACCTCCTGGATGACCTGAAGGGAGACGGAAGCCATCCGCCGAGGTCTTTCAGCCTGAACCACAGCCAGACCTTGAGACAGCCCCTCGGGGTCAGGGCACACGGTGGAGGAGAGCGGACGCCTGCTTGCCGAGGAACAGCGACTCTCCCTCGCCCCCGCAGCACCTGGCTGGGGACTGGGCAGGCTGCTGGGGGGAGGCTTGTTCCCTTGGCCCCCTCTCCTGCAGACCCCCATGTGTTCTGGGGCTGGGCAGGGCGGGGCAGGGGGGATGCTTTACAGCAAAGCTGGAAGATGGCCGGAGCTGCCAGCCCTCAGCTCTGCGAGGCCCCTCCGTGCCCTCATCCTGGGGCGGGGAAGGCTGCTCAGCTGTGGGTATGATAAAGACAGCATTTGCCAAAGTCCCCCCCACCCCCCGCCCAAGTTTTTTGGGGTCCTGGAGTCTGCTGCGGAGATCCTCCTGCTGCTTGGGAGGCGGGACTCCCAATGGCCACCTGGGGCCTGTCGCAGTCCGCCCCACCCTACTCCAGGAAGAGCCTTTTCTCCGGCACCCAGGGGCCTGGGCTGGGGGCCCACGGGTAAGAGGATGCTCTGGCCACACTGGACAGAGGGTAACCACCTTGGGCAGCCACACACACACACATGCACGCACACACACACACACACACACACACACACACACACACACACCCGGAGCCCGCTGGATTCAACAAGAGCTCTTTCACAGACCCTCCTTCTTCAGTCTCTGCTTAGAGCACTTTGTGGAAACAAGTTCCAAAGTCGAAAGCCAAAGAAGCGAAGAAGAATGGCTACGGGCATGGGGAAACAGAGGGCAGGTCTCACTTCGTAGACAGACTCCAGGTCCGGACCCCGGGCCACGCAACGGGGTGCTGCGGGAAGACCACAGTCAGCCCACCAGCTGCGTGACCCCGGGGCCGCGGCTGCGGTCACCCCTTGGGGCCACACCTGCACCAGGGGCGGCTGTGGGGACTCGCATATGAAGGTACCATCCTCACGAGCCAGGGCCCGGAAATGCCAACACCCTCGGTGGGGGAAGCACGTGAAACCTGGAAACCTCAAAGGCTTGAGGGCTTCTCTGGGAGAGTCCTGCCTGTGCTTTCTTGTCCCGGAGCCCTTGTCCCATACTCCACGGTTCCCACCCACGGCCATCCACCTGTCCTGCCCTGTGCGCGCAGGCGTGATTACGCAGCGCTGGGTCCCGGAGGCCAGGGAAGGTAGGTGGGTTCAATAAAACAGACACGGGTAGTGGTTGAGAGCCGTCACACAGGCACATCAGCCCTGCCAAACCACTGGAGGGGGCAAGTCCCGGGAGTCAGGCCCTTCGCAGCCGGTCCTGCCTCTGCGCTCATCTGACCAGGGAGGAAGGTACGGCCAGCCCAGCAGCTGTACCTTCTGAAAGCGGCAGCAGAGGGTCTCAGGAAGAGGGCGTGTGAGTCGGGGAGGGAGAAGACTGGGGGGTCAGAGGAAGGAGAGGAAGGTCTGAGCGGCAGAGGAGCAGCCCTGGGAACTGGGAGCAGGAGCAGAGAGAGAGAGAGAGAGAGAGAGAGAGAGAGTGTGTGTGTACAGGTGCCTGCAGGTGTCTGTCCCTCTACAAGTGCATGTGCGTGTGAGTGCACACAAGTACTTGTGTGTGTGCACCCGCAGACAGGGCTAGAGAGCAGATCCAGAGCTGTGATGAGGAGGGGGCAGCAGGAACCAAGGAAGGAAGGGAACTCTCTGGCTCAGTCTGGCTTCACCAGGGGTCCTGCTGGCTTTGGACATCCCTCTGCAACCGGGGGCCCCTTCCTGGTGCCAACCTTATACTTTCCAGAATGGTCAAGCTTCTCTTTAACATGGGGCACGCCAGGCTTCATCATCGCTGGGGCCGTACTGTGTACCTGCGGGCTGACCTGACCGTCTGCACGGGGGATGGTAGGACACACAGGGCTGCAGTCTGACAGTCGTGGGTTTGAAACCCGAGGCTGCCACTCCCTTGCCAGGTGACCTTGATGGGTCAACTATGAGCTGTAATCAGCACCCCTGTGAAACGGTGCTGTTGACATGGGGAGGCTAGCCCCCGTGAGGTCAGATGAGTTGCGTTGGCGACAAGGGCATGGCCGGTGCTAAGTGCTTTACAAGTGACTCTGCCATCTAGTCACCTTTCCCAAGGAGGCTGGCGATGCCTCTCCAGCAGCCAAAGGGCGAAGGAGTCTCGGGGAGAGCCCAAGACCGGGCTTAGCAGCAGAGTGCTGTGCCCTTTCGTTGGGCCTGACTGCTACCACCGAGAACACAGGCGCCCTGAGAGTCTGAAGGCCCGGAGATCCTTTGCCCTTGCTGGGTCATCTCTTTTAGAAAAAGCCAGGGCGCCAGAACGAGGAGCGCCCGGGAGCCCCAAGGGGAGCAGGCATGTGTCCCCGCCAGCCTGGGGCCACCCTCACCCTAAGCCACTGCTCCGCTTGGTCCCTGCTCTGCAGGCCTAGCACAATCACGTCGGCGTTCATGGGCGTGATCTTCAGCTTGTGCTCCTTCTTCCGCACTTGCTTCTCCTTGTGGATGACGCTGCTGCCCAGCAAGTTCACGTCCAGCTGCGGGCTGTGGTCCTTGGAGGATTTGTAGCACTAAAAGGAAAGAGAGATGCTGTGCCACTCTCCGAGGGACACCAGGCCTGGGCGGGTCCTGCAGAGGGGGGCCTGTGGCACAGCGGGACCTCCCAAGCCCTGGGCTCTCCCCAGCCAAACCAAAGGTGCAGAAACATGGTCCCCAGTATCAGTAGCTCTTGTCCTTGGCGTCCAAGTGACCAGGCAGATCGTCCCCTGTCCCTCATGCCTCTTCCTTGCCAGCCTCGCCCAGGGATGCCTGCGCACCCTGCTTACCCAGGCTGCTCTCAGGTCCCTGCAGGCCTCGGCGAGCTGCAGGAAGTCATCCCCTGCAGCCCACTCTCATACCTGCAGGCTGAACTCACTCTTCCTACTTCCCCACCTGTCCGCCTTTCTCACTTACCACCCCAGGAAAGGGTGCGTCGGGAACAAACCCCAAGCTGCTTAGTTAGGAAAATGATTTGCAGCAAAAGAGAAAGGGACTCGCTTCCCCTCCCGGACAAAACACTTTGCCCCTGTCTGTCACAGGACTGCGGAACAGGATTCCCAGAAAGAACGTTCGCGCCGAGCACAGCGTGATGTGACCCAAGAAGAAAGTGTGATCGTAATGACTCCAAAAGGCACTTCAAATGAGGACATAAAACTGAATTGTAATTTAGAAAAACAGGAAACAGGGCTGTGGTCAGAGCGCTATCTTCCAATTCCTTTACGGGTTTTGAGTTATAATCAGTGTCTCAAAATACCATGACTTCTGAGACAATGCCTCTGATTCTAACATTGTGACAGGTGAATGCGGCGGCCAGAACCAGGGTAGGGAGAGCCCTGACCAGGCAGCAGGCTCTGCCCCAAACGGCCAGGGGTCAGCCTGTGAGAAAGAATGAGCCCTCAGACCAGGGGATGAGATTCCCAGAAACCGCATCTATGTGACAGAACTGGGGGCAGGGGATGGTGGTCCCAGCCCCCTGCAGAGACCTGTGAAAACCAGGACACTTTCTTAGTTAAGCAGCAGCACACTCATCCAGTCACAGGATGTTTGGCACAGCGTTTCAGGTTAGGGAGGGGAGAAAGCCTCGAGATAGAAACGGCTCCAGCCACCTGGTATCAGGGTCCATCTCCCCGACTCCCCCCAAAGAGAAAAGATGGGAACACGACAGGAGCCCAACTGACCAGGAGCCTGGTGTCCTTGATGACGCAGAGCTGCTTGGCCCACTGCCCCAGCCACTTCTTACGCCACAGGAAGGCACAGATGCGGGCGTCACGCATCAGCTCGATGCTGGCCTCCGGCGAGGGCCACTGGTGGGGGGCCGACTTGCCCTTGCTGTTTTCCTCTTCATCATAGGACTCATAGGAGCTGCTCACCGCCTCTCCATCCTCTGCAAGGAAGACCCACGCGGTCAGGACCCCACCGGGCAGGGGACCTTGGTCTAGGGAGAAGGGCAGGAGACAGGGGCAGCCAGGGGCCTCCAGGCCACATGGCCCCTGCCTCTCTGTGCCCTTGAACCAGACTGACAGCCACCAGCCACAGACCGGGGCAGGCCCGGCCGCCAAGCCTCCTCCGTGAACTTTCTTGAATGCCGCTTCTGGCCAGAGACACAAATCACCCAAACCAGGAGGGTTTCCCTTTTTCTCCTCAAATCTCATCCCAGGCTCCACAGAAATTTCAGACACGATGAGGTACACAGGCGACTGTCCACACTTGACAAGGCCAGTCCCGCCTGGGGCAGTGGGGGGCAGTGGGGGGAGCCTGGCTCCCGGGGGTGGGGGGTGCCCAGAGGAAGGGGCCACCATCTGAGCCCAAGATGGGCACATGGTAGGCCTCCCAGTGTGGCCAGCTCCATCCCCGGTTTTGTCCCGGGGAGAGGCTGCAGTTTCTTCAGGTGAGATAAACCACAGCAGGAAATGGCTCTGGGGTGAAAGTGGCCGTCCCTCTTGGTCACAGCCCTTTTCCCAACCCACTCCTCTCGCTCTCCCACCCCTGCACACCTCCCAGCACAGACAGCCCCTTCTGGTTTCTACCTCCGACCCCTCTTCCACCTCCAGCAACCCACCAACCCCAGGCGTTTGTTCTGTCCAAGAGGATCCCAGAGCCCATCAGGCGTGAACTGTGTTCTGTTGTCTGCATGCCCCCCGTGCCTCAGTTTCTCTTCCCTCCCACCCCTCCACGGCACCCTGCAAGAGTCGCTCTGTTCTCCAGGCCTCGTTCTGCTGTTTAGGGCCAACCAAAACAAGGCGAAGAAAAAAGTAAATCAGTAAAACCCCGAAAAGCAGGATATGGAGAAAAGAGAACCTAGGGATCCCTGGTCTACCCCCCTGGCTCAACACAGGAATCCTGGCTGTGGGAACCTTGCTGCTGCGCCAGCCTCTGTTTGAATTCCCTCTGGATGGAGAGCTCACTACCTGCTGATCACTGGCTACCTCCTTCTATGGCCGGGTAGCTCTAACAGAAAGTCCGGCCGCCATCTACTTCCCTGTGACCTCCACAGACTTGTTCCATCCCCTGAGTCAGGGTGAACGAGCCTTCTCTGTCCTTCCCTCCAACCCCCTTCAGAAAAAAGTCAGCCCCTGGGCCCTCACCCTTCCCTTCTGCAGAAGCCCCTCCTCCTCTCTGCACTGGGAAGACGACCACATTTAACTTAGAATATAGAATATACAGAATATAGAAAACCAGAAGGAGGCGGCTGCCATGGTCAGTCTAGCTCCAGGGCCAATGAAGGTGTTCCACTATTGGTAACAGTAACACTTCTCCTATTTTAGTATCAGCTTTGGCAGCAGTGTGGTGCCACTCCCCTTCACAGCTTCACAGAAAAGTTGCACAAGCTCCTGATCTCACGCCCATGAAACCAGCAAAGATGGGGAGGAGAGATGTACCCAACGGGGGACCCAAACTCTCCCGCTGCTCGGAGTATCGGAAATGCACATGAGCCTCTCAGAAAACACGGCGGCAGCGCGTTGCTGCGAGAGCTGTAAACACACCCCTACCCTTGACCCAGTAACCCCAGTCCTGGGAGTCCATCCTAGGAAACCGGGGTGGGGGCTGGGGGTGTACATGCATCCAGATGTGCATTCCAGGGCCATTCACAGTCATCCCGGATGGCGGGATGCATGCACTTCGGGGCAGGCCAAGCCACCAAGATTGCCGGGAGCTCTGACCGCTGGTGTGCAGCTCGGTGAGGGGGATGGGGAGGGACGAGGCACGATTAAAATTCCCTGTGCGGGGGCGCCTGGGTGGCTCAGTGGCTTAAAGCCTCTGCCTTCGGCTCAGGTCATGGTCTCAGGGTCCTGGGATCGAGCCCCACGTCGGGCTCTCTGCTCAGCAGGGAGCCTGCTTCCTCCTCTCCTCTCTCTGCCTGCCTCTCTGCCTACTTGTGATCTCTGTCAAATAAATAAATAAAATCTTAAAAAAAAAAAATTCCCTGTGCGGACAGATCGGTGCCGAGAGGCAGCAGGACAACCTCAAGTAGAGCTGATCTGATCCAGTGCTGGGAGCCGGGGGATTTTATTAAAAAACAAAGTCCTCCTTGTCCATATGGTATTATCTATTCACTAAGGGAAATCAGAAGAACAAGGCAATGTCATCGGGATGCTTCCCTTCATAACAAAAAATTAACAGAGGGAGGTCGCAGAGTTTAGCAGGAAGACGTTGACCAAACCCCACCACTGTTGGTGCTTCTGGGGATGGCCCAGGCATCCGTGGAAAATTCTAACACCAGCCCATCCACCTCTAGGGGGTTGTGGGGAAGCTGGGAAGAAACGGCCAATCCCAGTAACCTCAAACCACTTGGAGTACCTTCGGGGACACTTGGGCAAAGGTACTGTCAGTTTCTTATTTATCTCTAAGAGCGATCATAGCAGGGCCATGAAAGCAAGACGGATACGTGGCTTCCAGGGGTCCAGGATGAAGAGGAGTGAAAGGCAGGAGGCTCACGTAATTCCATCCCCTTTCTGCATCCCTGGGTGGGACCCCCCGCCCCATGTTCTGCTGGTGGTCTTTGGGAACAGAGGGCAGAACCACCATGCAGCCCTCTGGTCCTGCACCCGTGTGGGCATCACGCCTTCGGATGCCGCCAGCAGAGGTCTGTGGAAGGTGGAGCAACCTCTCCTTCTGGAAGGGCGAGACACGTGTGCACATGCAGGACCCATGCACAAGGCTGGGGAGAGGTCAGAGGCCACCCCCGGGCATGCATCCCATCTCCAAGAGCCAGGCAGCAGGCACAGAGTCACAGGCATTCCAGCTCTGGGGACAAACAGTACCCAAGGTGATCGTGGCGTAAATGACTCCCTCAGGCACCTGCACCCATCTGGGGACTCCAGTGGGGGAAAATCCGCCAGAGTGACCTGTGTGAGATCCAGAAGCACAGAGAAAGGCGAGATGGAGAGAGACAAGGTGAAGAGAGGGGCAGACCCAAGCGCAGAGAGAGACACAGAGGAACCCAGATGTGACCACATGGCTGCCTGTCCCCCAGAAGTGAGGACTTTCGCACCAGAGGTGTGGGCTTCTCGGGACCAGCCCCAGCCGGTTCGTTTCCCAGCCCCCACCCCTCCAGAGATGACCAGTAACGACTGCAGTCACCAGTGCAATGTGGGTAAAAGTCACTTCAGACTGGTACTTTTAAGAAGCACGCAAGGGTTCTCTGCTTGCTCTCTGAAGAGGATGCTGTGGCCTTCGAGGGTGGCCGAGCCCACACCATTAGGAGCGTAAGCTCCCCACTGACCAGTAATACCCATACTGAACTGCTCACGAGAAAGAGATTCGTGTCGTGTAACTATGCACTGGGAGGGGGGTTATTTGTTCCAGAAGCTGCCACGAGCGCAGCACGAGACATCACAGCCAAGCAGCTGACCTTTCACGCACGCGGGACTGGCCCTCCCCTCTGCACAGGCCGTCAGGGCGCGGACTCAACTTGCACTTGGAGAGAGGGGCCTGGCCCTTGAGACCAGTGTGGGGACAAGCAGCTGGGCAACTGGTCTCCTGTGGGAAGTCTACACATTGCTGGTGGCCGAAGGCCATTCCTCCTGCCGTGACCAGCTCCAGCAGCTGGCGGGGGACGGGGGCGGGGGCGGGCAGGGGACACACAGGAACTAAGGGCAGGCCGGCGGATAACATGGGTGAAGCCCTCCCTTGGTGGCCTGTGTGACCAAGTCTCTCCAAGTCATCCTCGGTCCTTGTCCTCGCAGAACAGGAAAGACAACTGATGGCTCGCTACCCACCTCCTCACAGGGACACCCCAGTCCCGGCTAAAAGCAACATGAATTCACGTCCGGGACAAATGCCGAGAAGCTTGAGTCCACTTGTTTACGATGGGATGAAGTGTCTGTGCCACAAACAGGCCCCCAGGAGTGTCTGGGGTGCAGGCCCGAGCTGGCTCCGGCCACACCCGGGAGAGCAGGGTTTAAGACGCATGGAGGTACCCGCCGTGCTGAGTCACAGCTTCCGCCTTCCAGAGGCATCCAGACAGCAGCGCCACACCCTCACCTTGGTCTGAAATCACGGCCCCGTCGGGGACTCGGCAACATCCCACACACTCAGTGGGTTCAAGCGAAGCGAGGTCTGGCCACAAAGCCGGCCTCCCAGAATAAAATAACCTCATTCCAAACAGGTCCTCACCTCCCACACAGTTCCTGGGACCGGAGCAGTAGGTAAAGTGTGAAGAAAGAAGGATCTGACGTGGCTGCAAGGGTCTGGTCCCCTGTGATCTCTGGTCCTGCTCTTTACGGAGCCAGCAGCGCCCCTGCCCGGCCAAGCTCGTTCCTACACCGCGGACCCTCGCCTCTCACATCGGCAAAGGGTGCTTTATGCTTTCAAAGACCTTTCACTCACCAAGGAAGGAAGCTGACTGAGGTGAGAAGGGCAGAGTGAGGGGACCAGAGTCCAGCTGCTTGCGTGCACAGGCCACAACACACTCTCCCAGAATTTGTGGGGCCTTTCTGTGCAATTGAATCCCTACCCCAGGAGCAGTTCTGATCTCACTTGCCCAGGCTGAGCACCACTGGCCGAAGACAGAGGGGTCCAGCGTGAGCCCTGTCCCTGTGGTACAGGGGTCAGTCACTAAGGAACCTCCCCGTGGCTTGCACTCTCGTCAGAAAGAAGCCAAAGTCCTTCCTGTGGCCTGCGGCTGACCCCTTGGTCCCCAACCTTCGTCTCTGCCCTCGCTCTGGCCCCACTGGCCTCCTTGCTGCTCCCGAAGCACGCCGAGAGCCCTCCTGCTTCAGGAGCTCTGCAAGTGCTGTGCAGTCTAGAAAGTTCTTCCAGCAGGTCTCTGGCCTCGCCCATGGCCCACTTCATTCAGGAATCAGCTCGAGGTCATGCTACCAGAGAGCCCCTCCCTACCTCAGAGAACACCCTCTCCCACCCTAACCAGGCCCTGTGTTTTCCATCCTAACACTGTATTACCCATCCCCTGACACAGCCTAGGTTTACCTGTTGTCTGTCTCTCCTCACAGAATCTAAATGCTGGGACTGTGGGCTCTCCTGAGCTCTCCTGAGTTCCTGACTCCTAGAAGCACGCATGGCAGACAGAGTGAGCATGGTTAACTATGAATCCAATGAAAGCCACCCTGGAACGGGCTCTGACTCAGCCTGACCACACTCCCTTTGCTTCTAAGCACCCCTGGGCCAACACGCCCCTCCTCCATCTCATTTGTGTGCTGAATCCAGCACTGTTCGAGTGTCCGGGCAGGAAGAGCGAAAGGATCAGACACAGTAAAGCAGCTCACTGTGGGCCATCCCAAGCCCCTTCTTACAGGCAGGCCTGGGTCTGCGGTGCCGCTCAGCTCTCCACAGAGCAGGGGGCCAAGGCTCTGCGGCCAGTTCTCAACTCCAGCCAGACTCTCTGGAAAGGGCAGCCCAGGCCTCCCTCTGTGTCCAGCACTGGCGTCTGTGCAAGAAGCGGTCGCCCCCTCCAAGCCCCAGCCCTGGCCCAGGGTGTACCATTGAGGGATGCGTCGTATGGCTCAGCCTCTTCATAGTAACCCTCTGGAGACTCGATCTTTGGGATGGAGAGCTGTTTCCGCTCTGGAATCTGTGGAATGAACAAATAAACATTTTCAGATATGATACACTGGGAACGACTTGCCATTAACCCTTTGGGTGGAAGGAGGGGAGTCTAGAAGCAAAAAAAAAAAAAAAAAAAAAAGATGCCCAGTCGGGAGGGAGACCATGGAATGCCACGGCTCCCATCAGTCACCACGTCCACGGGTTTGCTTCCAGTGAAGGGCCTTGCACGTGGTGCTTCACCTTGCCGAGTCTCAGCATTCTCCTCTGCAAAATGAGACTGAAATCCCCCCAACACGCACACAAAACAGCGTTGTGTCCATGATGCAGAATCCCCATAAGGGTCCAGATGGTGTTAGGCTGTTATGGCTTCTAAGTACCATATACTTCCTAAATGACAAGGGCTAATGAAATGCACATGGAGGGAGAGGACCAGGGCTCCAAACCCTAAATTTTTACAGTAAGTTCAATCATTCGGTCAGCAAACACCAGACGGCTCCTGCACCCCAGCTGTGAGGGACACATCCAGATGTTGAGGGGTCAGTCCTGGGGGACAGTCAACTAGGTAGTGGGTGTTCAAGGCCTCCAACCTAGTGCATTGTGAGTCGTGTTCTAGGAAATAAGGTCAAAGTTCTGCGGGAACCTGCAGGATGTGGGGGAACATTCACCATCTAGAGGACACGATCTTTGAGCGGAGTCTCGAAGATAACCCCGAGGTTCTTACGGGGTCTAGGGATGAATGAGCACAATTTGAGAAGAAAAAACAATATAGGCAGGCATGTAGAAGCAGAGAGCATGAAATCCTCCATCGGACCATGAAACTCATCTTAGGAGTCGCAGCAGGGGAGAAGAGAGGAAGTACACTGTTACATGAGTGTTACTATACGCCGGTCATAAAGGTACAAGGATCCATCCCCACCAGTCTCTGACGTCTCCCTGAATCACGTGAGCCCTCAGGAGGGCTAAGGGAATATTCATAATGAGAGAACAGAAATGGAAAAGTCTTCAGTGCATTCCTCCTTCTGGTTTTGGGGAGTCCTTATGCTGGGAAGGGGGGCTTCAAGCGAAAGTGGTAGGGGGCGCCGAGAAGACGGAAGGAAGGCAGCCAACGGGAAGACCCCACGGGGCCCTGGGCTCAGAGGGACCTCTGGGTCTTGAAGGATTCCCTGCCCTACTGGCAGGAGAAAGGGTGGATCCAGAAACCCCAGCCTCTGAAAAGGAGTTTCTTTGAGGGATCTATGACGGAGACAGCTGCCCTGGTCTCAGCCCGGGAGCTGCTGGGCGAGCAGTCAGCCCGGGCTGGGGTCCCCATGGGACAGTACTCAGCAGGGAATGCAAGAGTGCCCACTCCCAGCCTCCTCCAGGGCAGGGCAAGGCCCCTGCGGCTGCTTCAGCAAAACCAGAATCCCAGAGCCGAGTGTGGCCTGGTGGCTAGAGTCTGTTCATATGGACTCTGCAGCAAATAGAACTTGGTTTCGATCAGGGCTGTAAGACTCCAAATATTTAACTGTGAGGATATGACGCCCTCTCTCTCTCTCTCTCTCTTTCTCTCCCTGTACGACAAGAATAAAACCAGGGTTGTCTTGATGGGTTCCCTGAGACAAAACATGACAGGGTTTCACAGCCCCTAGCCCGGATCAAGCACAAGGAGGCTGTCGTCAACATCTGGGAGCCATCCAAGACCTGGGGCGGTGGAGGGGGGCCGCAGGAGCCAGGTCACTGGATCACCGTCCGGCAAGTGGGGACAGATTTACCTGCAGAGGGTCGGCAGGCCAGGCCACAATCTGGGCCCAACACAGGAGCCTCCTCAGTTCATCCGGCCTCACATCAAGACAGCGGACACAAGACCCCAAGGCAGGCTCCAAGCGGCTCTTGGCCCCCAGAGACGCAATGCCCCATAGGCAGGAAGGAGCAGAGTCCTGCGCTCTTTTCCTGAGCAGATGAGTTGCAGCCCGGGGCGGCGTCCTGGGCCAGGCCATGCACACTGCACACAGGGGGCGCCATCAGGAGCTGCCAGGGATGACCTTGCAGCTTTGCTCCCACAAGCCCGGTGAGCCGGGTCTGCTCATCTCAGCCACTCCCTTGACCACGTCTGAGAAAGGCCTGCCGAGACCCAGCTGTGGTCTGCCGAGAGCCGGCTTCCCGGGGTTCGAGGGGAAAACCTCCTCTCCCCGACCCTTCCCTGGGAAGCAGCAAGGTCCTTGAGGATGGGTCCTGGAGCTCACGTGTCCTAAGCTGGCCCGGCCTCCAGCTCCGGCCTCCAAGAAGCCCCAGCCCCATCAGGTGGTGCGGGGACCCTTGTCTTGGTGAGGAGGTGGATCCCCTCCAGAGAGAAGCACTGAGCACCCAAGCTCCAGGTCCAGCCCGGATTTCTGCTATCAAAACAGGACAATGGGGTTTAGCCTGGGTGGCTCAGGTGGCTAAGCAATGGCTCTCAGCTCAGGTCATGATCCTGGAGCCCCAGGATCGAGTCCCACATCGGGCTCCCTGACCAGCAGGGGGTCTGCTTCTCCCTCTGACCTTCTCCATCTCATGCTCTCTCTCTCCCTCTTATTCTCTCACATATATAAATAAAATCTTTAAAAAAAGAAAAAAAAGGACAATGGGGGAATGAACCTTTCCTCAGGAGTTCCTCACGGGTCCTTCCCAAGGGGTCCCCTTGTCCTATCTGGGGGTTAGAGCATGAGGGAGTGTTTTCTGAGAGTCTCCTAAGCTTGATGCTATAAAGACACCTATAAATGAAGAGGCAGAATAGGGCCATAGTCGGAATCCGATCTCCAGGGCTAGGGTTTGAATCCTGCCAAGCTGTGTGACCCCAGGCAACTTACTTGACTTCTCTGAGCCTCAGTTCCTCCACCGCATAATGGGGAGAGAAATACCTGCCCCATGGGGTCCTGTAAGGATTAAATTCTGCCCAGCACTATTATTCAATACATATGAATTTTTACTAACCTAAAAAATATGAAAGTATTAGTGAAGGGAGAAAGGTTGCCTACATACATGTTTAGTAAAGGAAGACCAGCTGTCACCTAAGGGGACAGAGAAGTTTGGTGTCGCCCAAGCTGAAGCCCAAGCTCAGCCTCATTGAAGAAGACAGGCCCCGTCCTCAAGGTCCCTGGGACAAAACCTAAGGGCTTGAGTCAAGTTAAAGGATCAAACAAAGAGGCGCCCGGGTGGCTCAGTGGGTTAAAGCCTCTGCCTTCGGCTTGGGTCATGATCCCAGGGTCCTGGGATCGAGCCCCACATCGGGCTCTCTGCTCAGCAGGGAGCCTGCTTCCCGGTCTTTCTGCCTGCCTCTCTGCCTACTTGTGATCTCTCTCTCTGTGTCAAATAAATACATAAATTCTTAAAAGTTTAAAAAAAAAGGATCAAATAATTCCCCCCAAATTCAGGAGAGAGTCACATAATTACACAGGTGTAATGGCCTGTTCTCTGAAGTCAAAGGAGTGAGAGACGCTAATTTCTCGGGGTTAAGACTAAAGGAGCAGTACTTTAATTATCATCATCATTGTGAGGATCCAGGTTGGAGACAGTAAATGAAGAGGTGGAAGAGATGTGACTTCACAACCGGAAAGAAGGCTCTGAGAACCCACGGGAAGGGGCTGGGAAGAAAGCTGCCCTGCTCAGCACGATTTGCCAGAGGTCTGCAAACTTTAACTGCAAAGGGCCAATAACACATACTTAAGGGATCTGCAGGCCATTTGGGGTCTCTGATCTCAGCTATTCAACTCTGCGAATGCAGAGCAAAAGCATCCATAGATAATACACAACCGAGAAGTATGGCTCTGTACCAATAAAACTTTATTTACAAAAGCAGTGACTGTGGATTTGGCCAGGGGGCTACAGTTTGCAGATTCTGATTGAGATTAGACACAAGAGCTCAAAGAGAGAGGTGACCCGGATGACCTGAGGGGTCTCTGCGGTTACGAGCGACCTGCCCCAGCCTGCCCTGTGGAATGTTCCAGGGACAGGGACAGCAGATCCAGCCAGCCCTAGCTCCCTAGACCGACCACAGCAACATCCTCTTGTGGAGTTGGCTACCTCCCTCCTAGAGCAGCTCACTAAAGCCCAGCGCCAATGCATGTTCAGGCCGCAAGGGAGCTGGGGAGGGGAGGGCTAGGCTAGCCAGGGGCAGAAACAGCGCCAGCAAACATCTGCTTCTCCTACAGTGACCGCAGCACCTGGCCGTGCACACAGCTGCCTGAGTCACTGCTCACGCCCACGAGGTCGCTCCAGACCCCTGGTCGCCTCTCCCATTGTCTGCTACCCCACTGACCCGGGAGGGGACGGAAGGGGACCCAAGCCACCAGAGAGGGAATCAGGGCCTCCTAAGCCTGCCCCAGAGGCCACACTCCTGGCCCAGGCACCGGCTTGGAGGACCCCAGGCAGACATCCGGCTTCTGTTTCAGCCATCAGCAAGCCTGGAGCCAGGCCTCAGGTGCACAAGCTTCACGGCACCCCGAGGCTCTGCGGTCAGGGTGGGAAGGGGCACGGGTTTTCTTGTCCCGGGAAGAGAGGTTACAAGGTCGCTCCAACCTCAAGCTACGCTTGCTCGCTCACTCCCTCCCTCCTGCTCTGATTCTCTCATTCTCCTCCCCTGGAGCCAGAAGACACAGCTGTTTCCCACTCCACCCTGACGCGCTCCTCAGAGGGCTGGGGCTGAAGAGCGAAGGTTGCCAGACTTGACCAGAGGAGGCCTGAGGGAGGGCGGGCGTGTGCGCGCGGGAGGCCAAGAACTCGCTTTCTCCGCACCTTGCTCACTTGGCCCGTGGGAGTCCCCTACTGTCGGGTGTGGGCACCCCAAACAGGACAAGGAGGGACCCAGGAAGGGCAGCAGTCAGGTCAGTAGCCCCTGTCCTTCTCGGCAGGGAAACCCCACAAGGACGAGGGTAACGTCAGCCTGCCTGGTGGAACCCTCCCTGGGGCCGGGACTGCGTCCACGGGAGCAACCGCCTCACGCCTGAAGGGCCCCCTGGGGCGGTGTTATTTTTGGGTGGTGACAGTTCTCCAACTCTAGGGTTTCTCTCAAGGGCTGATACGAGCCTCTCTGGGCCCCGAAAGGCCCCGCAGTCACGGCCAACACAAGAAGCCTCTGCTAGGGGAGGCTACCTGCCCTGGTCTTGTTCGGAGTTCCTGGGGCTCCTATCACAGGGCCCTTGGGACCTGCGTAGGAGCCAGCAACTCCGGAGTCAGGTTCCCAGCAGCCGCCGGGACCAGGGCGGCCTGATTCTCACTAGGACCTGGTCCCGGGCCTCCTCCCCTGCCACCACCACCCCCGCCACGCCCGCAAAGCAATTTCCAGAGCAAGCCAGTGCCCCCCAGGACTCGGTGCCCATGACCCTGGCCTGGTGGGTGCCTCCTGGCGCAGGTGTTGGCCCAGGAGCGGCTGCCCCAGGTGGGTTATGGTAGGCCCTATTGGCCCTTCCGCTACCCAGGAGCTAACAGCCCTGATCAGAATCCGATGCTGAGTTCCTGAAAGTTCCAGCTCAGAGCAGCTGCCTCCCCTCCCTGACCCACCTGGCAATGCCTGAAACACACCAGATAAACCAGAGCATCGCCCACTGGTTTGTGCAGGGGCTAAGTAAGGGTCTGGCCTGGAGGGGCCGCACCCCCTCTCCTCAGTCCTGGAGCTGAAAGTGAGGGGAGCCTGCGGCTGGGAGAACAGAACGGACGCCTTCACTCAGCTACAAGAAGGGCTTCCAGCAGCCGGGCCGCAGAAGGGCCTGGAAACCGAGAACCTGCACTCAGACCTGGGCCCTGCTACATCCCAGAGGCGGGCCCCTGGCTGGTTCTTTAAACTGGGCCTGTTTCTTCATATAGAAACAGTGACAGAAGTCTGCACCTCTAGACACATGGTGGGGAGGACCATGTTTGTGTGCATCGGGGTGGCTAGCTACTCTGGTGTGGCTGTCACCTGCTTTGTCAGCATCCTGGGGACACCAGGACCTCAGGCTCAGGCCATCAAGTCTCACCCAGCCTGAGATAAAGAGTCTCTGTGAGCTGTCTCCTAGAGGGGGGGCTTCGCGCAGTGGGATGCTGTCCCAGGCATTCCAGAACAGCCTGCAGCTGTGAGAGCAGCCTGAGGAGCCCGGCCACCTCCAGGGAGGCGTGGATGGAGGGGGCCAGGCTGGGGTCGGCCTCGGCAGGAACCCGAGCCCACAGATCTGTTCCTGGGTGGCATGGTAGGAGCTCAGTGCTCACAGATTTGCACAGCTTCCTGCTGGCGCTGAACCCAGGACCCTGCTGCCCATAGAAAGAAATCCTTCCCGGGGCGCCTGGGTGGCTCAGTGGGTTAAAGCCTCTGCCTTCTGCTCAGGTCATGATCCCAGGGTCCTGGGATCGAGCCCCGCATCAGGCTCTCTGCTCAGCGGGGAGCCTGCTTCCTCCTCTCTCTCTCTGCCTGCCTCTTCACCTACTTGTGATCTCTGCCTGTCAAATAAATAAATAAAATCTTAAAAAAAAAAAAAAAAAAGAAAAGAAATCCTTCCCACTTCCTGACCCAAGGACCTGCTACCTATAGAAATCCTTCCCACTTCTCACCTCGTACCTCTCAGGAAACCTCCCTGACCAGGTCCTAGACAGGAAAGAACTTGGGTGCAAATTCTGGTTCTGTCGTTATCTGTGTGTACAATATTCAGCCACTATAAACTTGCCGATTCTTGGTTTCCTCGCCTATTAAATATAAACACAGCTGCCCGCCTCCCTGAATGCTGACCTAGTATGCTATGCACAGCCTTAGCCTAAGCAAGACTTCTTAGGAGACAGAGATTCACATTCTTTCAAAGACCGGGAAACGAAGGGCCAGAGACCTTAAATGACTTGCTCAAGTTCAAAGAGCTCATACCTGGCAGCACTGAGATCTGAACCCAGGTCTGTAGTGTTCCATAATTCACTCCATCCACCCCTCCGTCCATGAACAAATACATGCACATGGCCTACTGTGTGCAGACACAGGCCAGGAAGCAGTAAACGAGAGACACTCTCCCCATCCTGGGCAGCTCACGTCTGGTCGGGGAGGCAAACAGTCTTGACGGTGGTGAGTGCCATGGAGGGGTCACTGGCCATGGGGCAGACAGTAGCGGGGGACAGAGGTGTGACGTCTCATGTATCAGGGCAAGGAAAGCCTGTCTGTGAAAGCCTGCGAGGTGAGGAGGTGGCCAGCCACTGAAGAGTCGGGGTCCACAAAGGACCAAGACCCTGAGGCAACACCGATATGTGGTCCCATCCAGGGACAGGAGCCCAGTGAGGAGCAGGTGCACTGAGGCTGGAGATGCAGCTGGGCGCCAGGCTGTGTAGACCGTGTAGGCTGTGGGGCTGGGTTAAGGAACACGGATTTTTTTCCCCCCTAAGTTTAATGAAAGCCTTTGGCAGGTCTGAAGCAGGAAGTGCAAAGCGATATGATTTACATTCCTAGAAGTTCGCTGCGGCCTGAACTGGGACCACGGGTCAACATGGCACCCCTCGCATGGTGCTGGAGGGAGCCTGGTAGAGCCTCAAACACATGGCGGCATTTGATGAAGCCAACGAGCTCTCTGCCTCTCCCACTCCCATAAGCCTTAGTGTCCTGAGTACTGCGGTCCTGGGCAATGACGTCACCTGCAGGCGGGCATTCTTCAGTTCCGTCTCTCCCAGCGCCTTGCCCCATGTTCTGCACACAGTATGTGTGCACACAGAAGGCGCACACAGTAGGTGCTCAGAAAATGCCAGCCACGTGGGGGACTGACGCCTGTGAAAACAACTGATATTTCACAGAGGCCCCAGTCAGGACATCAGGGGTCTCTGGTGAACACTTACGATCTTGGGTGGCGGGAGGTCTGGAAGACTCTTCTGTGGGGCCAGAGAGTGCTGGCCAGGCTCCCCGTTGGCCAGTGGGTTCTGCTCCTCGGGTGCTGTGGGCAGCGAAGAGAAGGCTTCAGTGAGGGGTGCCCAGTCTCCCAGCATTATCCCTCCCATGATCCGGGGATGTCTGGTCACGTGGACCATGAGATCTATTTGAGCAGGTGTTAATTACCCAGGTGGGCGGTCCCAGGGGCCAATGTGGTATTTTGGCCAAGAATAGTGCCTCAGCCGGGGCAGATTCCTCAGAAGGAACTGGTTTGGGGTTTCCGGCAGGCTCTGCACCATCTCTTCCACTTGCCCTATGCCAAAAATGGCCCAGCCACAGAGCTTTAGGCAGCAGGGAAGCTGTTCCCAGTCCCAACCCTGTGATTACGGCTCTTTCCATCCCAGAAGGGAAACGACCCTGGGCACAGTGGCAGCTGGCCTGTCAGTCATTTCTGCTGAGCCCCAGGCTTGGCTGTGGAACAGAAGGTGCCAAAGCCACATGGAAGGACTGGCCAACAGCCCTCGGCGCACCTGCCTGATGGTTTCAGCCAGCAGCCCAGTCAGCCCCAGGACAGACAGACTCAGACAGATTTGACCTCTGGGCTTGTGTGACTGGCAGCTGAAGCCAAGCCTTGGACAGGACCGAGGGCCCCACAGTGTTGCATTCCCACCTCTTGCTAAGCCTCTGCATTTCGGTCACAGACTGGGGAGTTGGGAGATGGGGCTTCTAATACCCTCTCCTCAGCAGCACGGCAGCTCTGCAGAAGCTGGGCCTCCCTGAGGTCCTGCCAGACCTCCTGAAGGTCTTCAGAGAAAAGGAGAACCAGACAGAGCAGAAGAGGGAGATGTCATGGAAGACACAGTATGTCCTTCCAATGTAAGATACAATGTTCTGCCGAGAGAGCACCTTGAGCAAAACTTTTAATTAAGGCAGGTGCAGGCAACAGCGTTTCGGTCCTGTTACCGCCCCACCCCCACACCCATACAATCCAGACTTCTATCAAAAGATATAAAGCTGGAGCATGGAATCAGCACCATACAACGGCTGCTTTCCTAGAACACCTGACCGTGACTTCCTACTCCTGGGATGATGCTGGGAAACGCTGAGACTTTAGGGCTTTATCCACGAAGGGGACATGAGACCTTTAAGAGGCAAGGAGGTGGCTTGATGGAATGTCCCAAAATACATCAACCCGAAATACCATCAGCCAAAATGTGAGTGCCAGAAATAACTCCACTGGGCTGTCTGGTGCTGGCTGGGAGGAAGCGGGGCGGGGAATGGGACCAAAGCTTATGCCTCGCCCTCCCGGAAGCCGGCCGAGATTAGCAGTGCTAGCCTCTACCTTTGCCTTGGGACTCCGCATTCTGCTGCTTGTTGACGGTCACTTTGTTCATATAAATGTACTCCTCATCAGAACCTGCAGAGGGAGGATGGAAGACAAAGGTTTCATGGGATTCCACAATGGGAAATGGCTCTAGAGAGAAACAGTGTCCCCCGAGAGACGGTCATTAGCCTGGGTTCCAGTAAAAGCATACAACATTTTGACTTGATTGAAAGAGTCCATTAAAGAGTTGACAAATTTCCAAAAACAGAAAGGCCAAGCTGCTGACTGTGAATTTTCTGGCTTGAGGGTGGGGGTGGCGGGGGAGGGAGAGGGCAAAGACAGGAGCAGAAGGGCAGCTTCAGGAAGGAGAGCGGAAGGGCGCCCGCACCTCAAAGGTCTACCCCATATTCCGCCCAGCAGATTTCTCTGGGTTTTCTAGCATTTCATTTAAATCGTAAAATATTTCTGGCGATTTTATTTATTCATTAGAGAGCGAGAGCACAAGCAGCGGGGAGGGAGAGGGAGCAGCAGACTCCCTGCTGAGCAGGCAGCACACGACTGGGCTTAATCCAAGGACCCTGGGATCCTGACCTGAGGCAAAGGCAGATGCTTAACAAGCTGAGCCACCCTAGTGCCTAAAATCATTTCTGTGTGGGCTACCTTTCCAGTGCCTGCCTGGGCAGAGATATGATGGTCTCCTAACACTGCTCAGTTTATGCCCCCAAAGACCCTTTCTTCAGAAGACAGCTCGTCCAAATGCTTCTCCTCTTAGAAATCCTCCTGCAGGGGCACCTGGGTGGCTCAGTGGGTTAAGCCTCTGCCTTCAGCCAAGGTCATGATCCCAGGGTCCTGGGATCGAGCCCCGCATTGGGCTCTCTGTTCAGCAGGGAGCCTGCTTCCCTTCCTCTCTCTCTACCTGCCTCTCTGCCTACTTGTGATCTCTGTCAAATAAATAAATAAAATCTTTAAAAAAATTAAAAAAAAAAAAGAAAGAAATCCTCCTGCATTTCCTTATTTGCCCCTTAATTTGCATTTCCTAGAAACTTGTGTCTCCACTGGAGACCATGTCCCCGAGTGAAAGGACCCGAGTCAATCCCCAGGTGAAGGAAGCAGCTCAGGGTCAGACTCACGCCACCAGAGCCTTGGAAACCGAGAAGAACATGGGGAGCACCCAGCCAGAGGTGTCTTCTGCCATCGGTCTGTAGGACCACCACCCCAGCACCAGGCCCTGCCAGGACCTGTCAGCAACACCACCCCAGCCAGCTGGAGTTCATGCGAGGGAACTATGAGGTCTCAATGTAGCTAGCCACAACTGGTAGCCTTCTAGTCAGTGAGAGCCAGAGTGGTCGGGTCAGGACCCTCCCCAGAGGAGAACACACAGAAAAGGGCTCTGCAGGAGTCGGGGGCAGCAAGCTCAGGCATTAATCATGTAATTCAGAACAGAAGAGCTAACTCACCGGCCCTGTCTGCCTAGCACGGAAAACAAGGGTGATGCACACTGCCTGTTTTTACTGAACTCTTAAGTTTCCAAGAGAACGAAACACAAATATTAAGGAACTTAAAAAAGTTAATCCTATAACTAAAAAAGATTAAAAATGACAGTCGAAACCATGGGGAATGGCTCAAAGGCCCGATAATGGGAAAAGTTGGGGAAAAAAAAAATCACACATCAGCATGAACAACAGCAGTCACCTTTAACAACAAATGGATTACTAGAGGGTGTGTCAGTTGGCACAGACATTTTGGAAGAGATTTGGGAGGATAATTTAAGTGTTCGTATTCTTTTTTTTTTTTCCAAGTGCTCATCACCTTTAACCCAGTATTTCCACTGCCAGAAATTTATCCTAAAGATAAACTCTAGCATGTAAACAAAGTTTTATTTGAGGATGTTTATTGTAATGTTGTAGGAGTTTTGCTTTTTTTAAGATTTTATTTATTTGAGAGAAGGAGGGAGAGAGAGCACAAGTGAGGGGGTAGGGTAGAGGGAGAGGGAGAAGCAGGCTTCCTGCTGAGCAGGCCCCTGGGATCATGACCTGAGCTGAAGGCAGATGCGCAATCAACTGAGCTATTCAGGTGTCCCTGTATGAGGTTTCTTTTAAATTACAAAACCTAAGGGCACCTGGGTGGCTCGGTGGGTTGGGCCTCTGCCTTCAGCTCAGGTCATAATCTCAGGGTCCTGGGATCGAGCCCCGCATTGGGCTTTCTGCTCCGCGGTGAGCCTGCCTCCCTCCCTTCTCTCTCTGCCTGCCTCTCCGCCTACTTGTGATCGCTGTCTGTTAAAAAAATAAATAGAATCTTTAATAAAAAAAATAATAAATTATAAAACCTAATGCCACTAACCAGAGACTAGCTGAATGTCACGGTTCATCCACCCGTGGACACTACCCAATTGCGAAAAATATCAAAGTAGCTCTAGGTCCACAATTAGAGATATCCAACACTTAAAGAATCAGGTTTCAGAATAGCCAAAAAAGAAAAATATGGGAACTGTCAGCACATGGAAATGTGCACAGGCAGCAATTCCAAATGTAAAAATAACGTAAAGCAGAATACAGAGGCAAACCACGGCTACATAAAAATATTCAGATGATACCGATAAAGCTCAAAATAGGAACGGAAGGAATGTAAATAGCGCAATGTTAATCTCATGTTCATTTTTTTTTCTTACTGTTGACTAAACCCACATTCTTGTAAAAAGAAAAAAAAAAGCAAGATACTATTGTCATTGTTTTAACTGATAGATTCCGGGCAGGTGTTTTCTCCCCAAGATGGCAGCTTGTAAATTACAGAGAAAACGCATAGCACCGGCCCCTTCTTGAGGCTGTCTCCTGCCCTTGGGTGCTCTGCTGCAGGCCACGTGGTTGATCAGGTTTTGATTCTCGGGGTAGCTAATTCAGGACCATCCAGGTTGGTAAGTAAGAGCCTCCCAGGACCATCTGCGATCCTGGGAAATGCCCAGTGAACTTGGCCCTATAACGGGGCATGGCTGAGCTGTCCTGTGTCTGGCAGGTGGTAGCCTCGGTTGGAGAATTTTCTATCATTCTCTCATTCATTTTCAGAAGTGCACTGAGCACCCGGCCCTATGCGAGATGCTGGGCAGACGGCACAGAATGAAATAGAAGACACTGTTTCTACCTTTGTGACCTAACATGGGTGGGGGAAACAGATCCTCTCCGGACAGTCAACACAAGCAGGTAGGGAATGACAACAGCACAGGTGGGGTTGGAAAGGAGAGCTCAGTGTGCCCTGAGTAAGCACATGACTCCTGGGGAATGACCCTTGTGTGAAGGGGGTGGTCTTTCCCAGAGAACGGGAGGGGCAGGAAGGAGGGACAGGGACCCTCTTTGCTACAGTTGGAGAGACAGGACATCAGCAGATTTCCCATCTGAAGGGCTCTCCCGACACTTTCCCAGACTCTCTGAGCAGGGCACTGGGAGATCCACAGCCCTCTCAGGTGAAAACAGGAACAAAGAGTAATCTCCTGTAAACAAAACTCAAACCCTGCCTTGACCTCACCATGCAGATGAAAGGCACAGAGAGCAGAAACTTCTTGTTACGCCCATACAATAAAAGATCAGAAAACCCAAATTTGGAAAGGGTAAACACATATAGTCTCTCTCTCTCTCTCTCTCTCTCTCTCTCTCTCGGTCTCATACTCTGCCCAAAATGTGTGGGAGTAAACAACAGCTCAGCCAGTGTAGACCACAGACTATCTCAAAATGATCAGCCTGCCTCCACCTACAAGTCCCATCAAGCTGAGCTAATGCTCTGGAACGTACACAGCAAGAAGGGCCTCGGAGGCTGGGGAGGAGGACAGATGCTTTGATTTCAGGGACTCGGGATTCTGTCCCGTGCAGCACGATTTCAGTGGTGCAGATGAGTCTGGAATATGGGACAAGGGTGGGGAAGACAGCGGTTAGGGCCGCCTGCCCGGCCCTGAGCCACTCGCAGCCATGTGCCTAGAAGAGGAGACTCTCCAGCAGAGAAGACGAAGACAACTCTCTCATAGACTTGGGGTAGGAAGGAGGTGGCACCACCCATGTCATTTCATACACTAAGCCCCATGCTGGGGCAGAGTAGGTGCACAAAAGCTGTTTGCTGCTGCTCTGACCACTCTACGAGCTAAGACAGAGCAAAGAGGACCGGAATGGACACCAGGAACAGGAGTGGCAGCCGCAGGTCTCGGTAAGGCTGTGCACGCACTTCCGGTGGTCTGAGTGGTGCACTGTGGGCCATTCACGTCTGGGCGCCTCCAGCAAGCTGCGGAGACGAGGGTGGGGGGCGGGTTGACTTTATCAGTGCAGAAGGTGCAAAGATCTGGGGTGAAACAAAGGTCATCCTACAGGAAGTTATATAGCACATGACCCCAAAGAGGGGGAGCCCACCCGGGGGGCCCTGAGATAGCGATCAGAACCAGGAACCCGGGCTCAGAGCCCAACCCGTGGGTCTTCCAATTCCCAGTGGAGTTGCTGTCTATCATTAAAACATCTCAAGTCAGAGCACATCCGACCTGACCTGTCGGTGGGACAGGAGTGTGCTTCTTACAGAGCTGCCTTGATAGATCCTGCCTCGGGATGACTCATCTCTAACTCACCCTCTTTGTAATGTGCATTTCTCACCTCACCTTCCCACTTTAGATGTGCTGCTGACCAGCACTGGCGCAGGCCAGCAAGGCTTGCCATGGAGCCGGGAGGAGCCTGGGAACCCCAGGATGGCCTAGGGAGCAGCAAAGGCTCCAAACTGGGCTCCAGGAAATCGCCTCTCACAGAAGGCTAAGGGAGCCAGCTTGTTCCGGCACAAGGGAAGGCCACCAGGCAGATGGCAATGCGCCTCAGTGTTAGGACTTCTCTCTCACTCAGAGTAAAAACTAGGTCCACAGGGAACAAAGGAAAAGGAAAAGCAACCCCAAAACGTAGCCTGGTGGATCTGGGTTGGACGTGCGGGGGAATCTGGATGCAGAGGGTCTGCTTCCCTCCTCAAGCGTGTGTCTCAGCGGCTCCTGCCACCGGGCACGTGGATCACATGCCCTCTTCTGGTCCCTCGCTGTCCCGAAATATCACTTCCCATTCTCAAACATCCGACGTAAAAATAGACTCAACTAAACTGTCAGGACTTCACAAGAAGGCTTTTTTAAAAAAAAAAAAAAAGAAAGAAAGAAAATCTGAGTGTGCTGGAAATGAAACAACACACCCGCAAGAAGACTTGCGCGAGAATGTTCAGAGCAGTCTTTTCAGTCGCAATAGCCCAAACCCCTGAACACAACACAGGTATGGTGGGAGAAATCAAAACAATGGTTCCCTTGGGGCGAGGGTGGGGGTGGGGAGGAATTTGCTGGGAAGGGGCAAGAAAGAACTTTCCGGAATGATAAAAATGTTCTGTCTTGTTTGGGACGGTAGGAACACAGGTGTACACAATTTTCAGAACACACTGAACTGGATACTTAAGATCTACGTACTTGGGTGTATATAAAATCCACCTCAATGAAAAAGATAAGAAAAAAAAAAACCAGGTACTTAGGGTTCTGTGATCTATAGCTTTAAAACTCTGTTTTCCTCTGGGCCACAGGACACTGGCAAGTGACTTCAACTCTGCAGACCTCATCTGTAACACCCTCGTCTGTAGCAACAGCACCAAGCTCAGAAGGGGGCCTTGAACATGAAACAAGTTGTTAATACGTGTGCATGTAGGAACGTGTGCATTAGGAAATGCTCAATTAAGCATTGGCTCTTACCTGGACAGTTCCCTAGCCCTTCTCTACTTTGAGCAAATGAAGAAAAGTGCTTTGGAAACATTTTGTTTAAAACCACACTCAGGGCTGCTGTGTTGAGTGTTCAGAGATTTCCTGGGCTCACATTCAGGTCACGTCACCCCTGGACCACCGCGAGGGGCTGAACTGCTTTCCCTACTCCCATTGCCCAAATTCATCTACGAAGTCCTCGCCCTGAATACTTCAGAATGTGATTCTGGTAGGGGAAGGGGTCCTTGATGTCAAACGGGGCCACCAGGGTGGGCCCCAGTCCAACAGGATCAGGGTTCTTGTATGAAGAAGAGGTTTGGACGCAGACCCAGGGGTAAGGTGGTCTGAAGACCCAGACAGAAGGCAGCCACTTACAGCCAAAGAGGGAGGCCTCTGAAGGAATCCACCCTGCCCAAAGCCTTGATCTCAGATTTCTGGCCTCCAGAACTCTGAGAAAACAAATTTCTATTGTTTAAGCCACCCAGTCGGTGGGGCTTTGTTGTGGCAGCCCGAGCATGACTATCTTTCTGTTTCCATGGGGACCTCTCGGAGGCACCCGGGTCACACTTACTGCTGCTCTTGGTGTAGACCCGGAGGAGCTCGGCCAGGCTGCTCTTCTTCACCACAGCTGTGCTGCTCAGGTTCTCCTGGTCGAGAATCTTGAGGAAGTCGTCCAGCTCTGTCAACAGCTGCTCCAGGGCTAGAGACAGAAAAGAGAACCCTTTATAGTTGCTGCCTGCTCTCCGAAGGGCCAGGTTAGACACACCCCCACATCCTGCACCATCTCGCCATGGGCCCTGTGGTCCTGCATGGGAGGGACTTGAGGGGAGCCCTGAAAGCACCTAGGAGGCCCAGCCAAAAGTGGTATTCCCAGAGCTGGGGTCTGGGGGAGGAAAAGCAGGCCCTTGGTTTTGAGATGGATGACGCCGGCTGAAGCCACAGGTCTCCCATTTGCTAGAGCGACGGCGGCCAAGACAGCCCAGCCAAGCCCGTCAAGCCATGACAGTCTGCAAACAGGATTGCTTCCTTGATAAAAAGCCAACCAGGACAGCTCAGGACCTAGGGAACTTGAACACAGATCAAACCTGGAACCATCAAAAAAAATTTTTTTTTTGCTGTGGTTGACCCAACTGTTCATCCTTTCCCCAAGGACAGACAAACAGAGTCACTCCAAGATGAAACAGTGATTATGTTGCCCCGTTGAAAGAGGGATGATTCATCAGAAGCCACGGCTGGGCAAACAGAAAAACAAAACCTTCCTGAGTTTCTTCAGTAAATAAGCCTCCTCCACCGAAACGGAGTCTAGCATCATTCCCAAGCTGGCAAAGGGCTCTGGTCCCACGGATTCAGGGTATCAAGTTGGCTCCACCATTGTAGAAGTGCTCGTCAGTCTCTCCCTGAAGCCACCCTGCAGAGATGCTAGCGCAGAGGACAACAGTGTGGGCACCGGGCACATTCACCACTGTTGTTGCTGTTGCTGTCTATAGGATGCTGCGTTTGCGGATGGGGTCGCCATCTTGGCTCTGCTGCCCAGTGGCCCTCCAGAACATGCTCTCAGTAATGGCAGCCGGCTCCTCGAGGTTCTGTGCTGTGCTTTCCAACCCTGGCTGCACTGGGTCACCCGGAGAGCTTTAGAAAATCCGGATACCTAAGCCACACCCTAGACTGATGATATCAGGATCTCTGGGAATAGAACCCAGGAGTCAGCAGTTCTTTCTCCTTCTTCTTTTATTTTTTAATTTATTTGAGAGAGAGAGAGAAGAATAGGAGCAGAGAGAGACAGAATCCCAAACAGACTCCACACAGAGTGTGGAGCTCAATGTGGGACTTGATCTCAAGACCCTGAGATCAGGACCTGAGCAGAAACTAAGAGTCAGAGGCTTCAACGACTGCGCCACCCAGATGCCCCAGGAATCGGTAGTTCTTAAACCTCCCGGGGTGATTCCAGCGTGCAGCCAACACTGAGAACCGGTGGTCTAGATGCAGGCCCAGAGCCCACACCTGAGGGCCCTGCTCCCGAAGGCAGCAGTCAGTGAAACCCTGACTCGTCCTGTATCGCCTGCTGTGGGAACGCTGAGCCGTCACACGCTCTCTCCAAACTCATTTCCTCACCTAGAAAGTGGCAAAGACCACATAGGCCCTGACTGTTTCACAAAGTTATAAACACAAATGACAAAATCTTAGCTCAATGAGGGGACCACATCTGTCCCACACCTTTGGCACCTACACTGCGTTGGATGAATGTGTATGGGATGAATGAATGAATGAATGAATGATATCAGGCACCTACTAGTTCAGAAGCTGAAGAGCTAAGCATGGTTATGCCCATTTTGAAGACATGGGTCTGATGGCCCAGAAGGTCCACAGGGCTCATGGCAGAGAGCACATCTCCCGTCCGACTCTTAAGAACAGAGGTACTAACAACACCCCATTGGACGCCTCCATCATTCTTCTAACATCCCCCAAAAGCCTAACTCCCCAGAATTGAACAAGAGCCCTAGATTACCCCTGCCACTCCCTATAGTAGAAAAAGAAGCCCTCGGGCACTCCTGGTTCTAAGGCACAAACCAGTGGCCTCTGTTCAAACACCTCCTTGGACCTCAGTGGGCTCGTAGCCTTCGAACCCCATCCCTACAAAACCAAACTCCCTGGAATGACTATTGCCACTGCTCGTGAGAGAGCCAGGGGAAGGGATGGGGGTGAGGATTTGCTTGTTTCAGAGGAGGGCAGTGCCAGCTCATGTGACCATCCGATCACATACAGAGGTCAGCCAGCTCGCCCACAGGGGTGTGTACTGCCTGGCGCCATCAGAGCGCTCTCTTCCTGGCAGGGGTCCCTCCCCACAAAGGAAACTCCAGTTTGCCAAAGCTGGAGAAGCAGCAGAGAAACCGCCACTCTCCCTCTCAGGGTCCTGGTTTGAAAGGATTAAGATGGAAGCAAGCTCCACCAAGGTCGATGTGTCCATTCCCCTGTGGCTTATCAAAAGCCACGTGAAGGTCAAGGTGGCCAGCAGCCCAGAGGCTGCCTGCGGTCAACAGTGGCGTGGCTTCCATGCCTGGAGGCGAGTTGGAAGGTGGCCTTTGTCTCTGCCCGGGAAGGATAGAGGGTAAGTGAGAGCCAAGATAAGGCAAGCAGAAGGCACGTTTGGGTGGCTCTGCCTGGGGAAGGGCCCTGGGCCCAATAGCCGAGTCTCTTGCCCTGTTCTTTGTGTTGGGAAGAGTGAGTTTCCAAGAGGCCAATGGCTTTTGCCTGGTCTGCTTAAAAGCAATTAGACTCTCGATGGAGTGGGATTTGAGAGGGCACCAGCGAGAGCTCCGAGAGCCCACCAGTCAAGACAGTGGGACCCAAGGATGTGCCCAGCACTCAGCTGGGCCCTTGGCCTCAACCAACCAAAACATTAAAATGGAGACCAGGACAGTGTGGGTCTTGCCTTACACAAGCTTAGAGGCAGAACAAGCCCAGCCCGAGGGAAGAGATTCACAAACTAAGGCACCCCACCAAAAACTCATACCAAAAAGTGTAGGAGGAGATCAGACAAGAGTCTTAGGCCTGGAAGGTTTCTGGGAAGAGGTGCCGAAGGATAAGGCCTCTCGGGTGGTTTTCATTTGGTTTTGAGGTTTTTTTGAACAGCTATTCAGGACTTTCCTGTTGGCTGCAGGAACTCGACAGGCTCAAAAGCAGGGAGTTTAAAGAAGTCGCAGCAGGGAAAACAAAGGCTAAATCTAAGGAAATGACATCGAGCCTTGAACTTGGCTACAGGGGATGTGGAAAAGCGAATGGGCTTTGCAAAGCAGTTAGGATCTCAAGCTGCGCTCTTCCTGACCTTCTCAACCTTTCCAGGCCGTTACTGCTGCTGCTTCCGCTCACCAAAAAGAAAAAAGCACGAAAACTCAGTGCCTCTTCAATTTCGCGTCCTCCGCTATTCCCCAAAGCATCCCAATTCCTGGAAAACAGCTTGCGTTTATCTTCAAGCAAGCAAGTATGCACTGGGCCAAAGGGTAAAGAGTGTCCTGTCTGTCTCTGGGGAGACACAGTTGACCCAGATGGGGTCCCCCAGCCTTTCCGGGAGCTCCATGTCTGGGGAGAGGGGCCTAGTGGACACTGGGGTGAGCAGAGAAGTGATTCAGGAATGTGTCCAAGGATCAGGAGGTGTCACAAGACAAACAGGGGCTATCGGCAAGAGGAATTTATAAGCTCACCACTGAGGATGAATAGGAGTTTGCTGGGAGGAGGTAGATGCCTTTCAGGAAAAGGGAAGGAGATGTTCTGACAGCTTAAGTGCTGGAGGCACACAGGATATTTGAGAAACCACAAGTCTCTCTGTGCGTTGGGGCACTAGGGGCGTGGGGGAAAGCGGGGGAAGGCAAGCTCCAAGGCCAGAACTGGGACGTTAGATCAGGCAGGCAGACCATAAGGGCTTGATCGGCTTTGCTAAGGAGTCCGTGCCTTATCCCGCAGGACCTCTAGACAATGCTGGAGGAGGGCCATGCACACAGTTCTTCCAACAGCCTAGAGATCAAATAACTCTTCAAACAGTAGGGAGGACAAGGAGGGCAGGCAAGGGTGGGCAGGGGACCATCACTAGCTCAAATGAGAATGACAAGAGTGTGAACTAATCATGGCATCCAGGGGCCACGAGGGATGCTGTATCCCACCCACCCCCAATTCTTCCAACCACCCTTGCAAGTGCATGGCATGGGAATGGGCCCTTGAGACCTGTATCTGCAGTTAGTAGTGGCCCTGGGGCTCAAGTCCAAGTACTTCCAAGTCCCAAGTACTTGCCGTCCGTCATCCCTTGGCTGGAGCCACCACCAAGAAGTCAGGGAGGTTTATCTGGACCATGACCTCTGCCTCCTGTTCCACCATGCTTGGCAAAGGCACAGCAGGGGACTCTAGATGGGTACAATACAGAGGCAAGGGGACTTGGGGATAATTCCATGAGATGCAGGGACTTAAGGTGTGCTGGGTGACAGAGAGCTGCAGAATGCCATCAGACACAGGCCTGTAGTTCTGGGGGAACCGGTGGGCCAGGCAGATGGGTGGGAGTGGGGGGGAGCACCAAGAAAGCAGAGACACCCCCACTTTTCCTCTTAAATGGATGTGCTGGGGAAGGCTAAGCCCCAGAGCTGAAGAAACACGGGACCAGGAACCAGAGCCACAAACCACGGGATGTCCTCTCTGTCCCTCTCTAGATCTGCACCCAGAGAGGCCCATGACCAGCAGCCATCAGCTTCTGCCTCCTGCCATCCCTCCCTGTCCACGCCAGCTGTTCATGGTGTCTCCCAGTGAGCCCGGTCTGTATTCCTGGCTGGGTGGGAGCGCTTCCGGGTTGAGGGGCAGCCTTTGCAGAAAGGTTGGGGGCTCCAACGAGGTGCTAAGCACAGCAGAGGCCAGGGATTCGCCTGTGGTCATACCCTTTCAGGCCAAGCTCCAGACTCTCGAAAATAACAATCAACAAAAGCAGGGCCCTCATTTGTGCCAACCCTGGTGACATTTTTCAGCCCTCAGAGCTCAGAGGAATGTGGCCATTTCATTGAGGCTCTGGAAGGCACCCATCTCATTCCCCTTCCCCCACTCCCTAACACCCCTCCACCCCCCCCTTCTCATTTTGGTCTCTCTCTCTCTCTCTCTCTCTCTCTCTCTCGTCCTCCAGCAGAGGGAGGGAAAAATAAGTGTGTTGTTCATTCTGGAAACTGTAGGCCCTTGTGCGGGCTTTCCATCCTGGCTCTGTTAAAGTTCAGAGTTGTCTGCTCACGGTCTGACGAATCATCAATAAGATTCTTGTTCGGGGCTTCCAAGGCCCACGCAGCGCTGGGCGGTTCAGCTGCTCGATTCATTGCCCTCGGCCATGGCCAAGCTCTGCCTCCTGGTGACCTCCTCCCCCGGTTTTTCTCATCTTGAGGCAGTCTTGCTTTTTGGTCACTAGGTTCCCAACCATAAGCGTCTTCCCAACATGCCGAAAAAGCTGCTCTTCATGGCTCCCCCGCTGTTTTATGCACACAGTTTTATTTATTCAGCTGCATTTGTTGAAGACCTGTGACTGACCATGATCTTCCCTCCAAATATGAAACAAAACAGACCTCTTCTTTAAGTATAAAGACATGCATCCCTCTCCCTGCCCCAACAGTTCCGACGATGGAGCCACTGGGCATATTATCTGTGCAAGCGCAACTGCTGGGGACCGACCACAGTGAAGAACGTGGGAGAAGTTTCTGTGACTAGCAACGGCACCCTGTAGCTGCAACCAAGGACAGAAAATCCCAAGTCCCTTCCTCCTGGTCACTGAGGAATCCTCAAGTTCTCAAAAAGAGCTTCTGGAAAACACACCCCTTCATTCCGCCTAAGAAGGAATACATGAGGCTGAAGTCCCCTGTCTTCAGAAAGGCCACGTGCCAAGCCAGCCTTCGCCAAGCACCTGCTGAGTCCCAGCATGCTAATGAGTGGCTTTTCTTCTTTGTTTTTTTTATGGTGGCAACAGACGCATAACATAAAAACCATTTTAATGACTTTGAAGTGTACAAATCAGTGGCAGTGAGTACAATAACACGGGTACCCTTCCACATTTGCCTATTCTAAACATTTCACATAGATGGAGTCAAGGAACATGTGGCCTTCTGTAGAACGGCTTCACAGTGTGTAACAATTTCAAGGCTCATTCGCCTGTAGTCTACCAATACTTCATTCCTTCTCCTCCTCTGGCAACCTGCCTAGCCTTTGGGGTCTGAGTCCTCTTCCTTTACATAAGGCACGTGAGATTTATCTACGTGGTTGCACAGATAAGAAATTTCTTCTTTTTGATTGTTGTGCGGTATTCCGTCCTGTGGAGGTGGGCAGCCCGAGTGTCTCCATGGGTGCACGTAGCTCCTGGCCAGGGGCTTCCGCAGACACAGCAGGGTTCCATGTCCTTAACCCGGGTCTGTCCTGCTCCTGAAAGCACCTTCCCACTGACTCAGGAGGGTACGCCTGCGTTCCTCACACTTAAGACTTAATGCCCACTCAGGGGCACGGCTACCAATGGAGAAGCAGCGATTCCTCGCAATGGCTGCGCAATGGAATCATCTGGGAAGTTTAAAAAAAAAATTTCTGATGTCTGTGTCCTGCTGGATGAGAGAGATCCTGCTGGAACTGCTCTGGGTGGGGTCTCTGGGCTCCAGGAGCTTCTCTCCCAGGAGACTCAAAGGTATAGCCAAGTTGACGAACCACCGAGATAAATAAAAGTATAATTATTGCTTTATAAAAAGTCTTTTTACTTTATACATTTTTTTAAAGATCTATTTATTTTTAGAAAGAGCGAGCGAGCACGTGAGCACATACATGCACGTGAGCATGAAGTAGGGCAGAGGGCGAGGGAGAGAATCTCAAGCAGACTCTGCACGGAGCACGGAGCCGGATGCTGGGCTCCATCCCGCGACCCTGAGATCATGACCTGAGCGGACACCAAGAGTTGGACGCATCACCGACTGAGCCACCCAGACACCCCAACGTTATACATCTATAAGATTCCTTAAAAAGCAAACCTCCACAGTCCTTCTTTACAAGACTCATTTCTGACTTTTACATGTAGAACTTTCTAGGGTGATGCCTGTTCTGCAGTCGGATATGCTTGAAAATCCCTTTTTGCCCCCAAAATCTTTTCCCTTCTGGACAGCAAGGACCAACGTGCCTACAGGCTTACACACTGTGGGGCTCAGTTCGCCATTCTGCTGAAACAGGTGGGAGTTCTTATGGAAAATCAGCACCCAAAACACTCAGAGGCTAACCCTCGGGCAGGCTGGCACAGCTCCTGCCTCCTTGGAGCCCGGAAAGTACATAACTTTCTCCAGTATAAGAAATACTCGAGGAGGGATGACTGGGTGGCTCAGTGGGTTAAGCCTCTGCCTAGGGCTCAGGTCATGATCTCAAGGTCCTAGGTCGAGCCCCAAATCAGGCTCTCTGTTCTGGCGGGGAGCCTACTTCCCGCCCCCTACCCCCGCCTGCCTCTCTAAATATTTGTGATCTCTCTGTCTCTAATAAATAAAAAAAATGTTAAAAAAAAAAAAGAAGAAGAAGAAGAAAGAAAAGAAATACTTGAGGAGTTGGTTTTTGTTTTTGTTTTGTTTTCTTTTTTTTTTTTTAATCTCCATCTTCAGGAAATGAGGAGAGGGTTTTGCTTCATTTACCAGCATTGTACACACCCACCCCACCCCTTGCAAGGTCGACCTTCAAGGCCAGCCTGTCATCATTTTTGCAAGATCTGCTTTTTCTCACCTATCTTGGAGTCTCATCACCTAAAACACTTTACCCACGGGGGGGGGGGGGGGGGGGGGGGGGGGGGTGGGGGGGGGGCACACGACGCCTGCATTCCCAGATGAGTGGCGCAGGCTGAAGAGATGGGACAGATGCTTTGCTGCAGTTTTTGCACGGCTGGAAAAACAACTCGGCTTGCTTGCTCACTGCTGACCTCTCCAGCGGAACCAACCTCCCCAAGAGCAGAATTCCAAACCCAGCCACGGAGCCAGCTGGAAGCAGCACTGCTTCCTTAGGGCCCTTCGGAAATTCACACAGTCACCACCGAAGACATCACACTGAGCAGAACAGGTCAGGGAGGCCAGGGGCCTGCCCAGGGCCACCTCCCCTCTGTCTCAGCCTGCCCAGAAGCACCGCCAGCCCGGCCAGCCCAGAAGCACATGGCCCTACTGGCCATTCTCCCGCCTTATCGTTTGCTGCCCGTCCCCTGAATGCGAGTCCTGCGTCTCCAATGACAATGAAAGACCTGTGTAGGGGCACTTGGGTGGCTCAGGGGGTTAAAGCCTCTGCCTTCGGCTCAGGTTGTGGTCCCAGAGACCTGGGATCGAGCCCCGCATCGGGCTCTCTGCTCCACAGGGAGCCTGCTTCTCTTCCTCTCTCTCTGCCTGCCTCTCTGGCTACTTGTGATCTCTGTCTGTCAAATAAATAAACAAAATCTTTAAAAAAAAAAAAAAAAAAAAAAAAAAAGGAAAGACCTGTGTAAGGAGGGGCTGCCTGATCTGGTTTCCCCGCTGTGCCTAAACAGGGCTTTGCTCAAAGTCAGGGCCTGGAGAACATCTGCTGAGCATGAGGCTTCCAAACCCACACATACGCCATCCTGTGAAAGCTCCCCCTGAGTTGTCTCCTATAAAAGGGTCTGGGCGGGGCCCCTGGGAGGCTCAGTCAGTTAGGCAACTGTTTAGTTGCCTAGTTCAGTTCATGATCTCAGTTATGAGATTAAGCCCCAAGAGATTCTCTCCCCTTCTGCTCTCTCTTCCCATGCTTGCGTGCATGCTCTCAAATAAATAAATATCTTTAAAAAAATAAAGTAAAATAAAATGAAAGGGCCTGGGCTCCTTTGTCCAGTAGGTCTGGGCCAGGAGCTCACCAGTCTCCAGCGGTAACTGCAGTCCCCCACCTGGGCTGGATGACAGCTCTGGAATGACCACCCAGAGGCAGCCCCCGGCAGGTGATGGGCAAGGAGCACGTAAGGCAGATCCCTCCCGGGTGGCCTGAGCTGGGAAAACTCTCTCGGGGGTGCAGGGAGGAGGGACAGGGAGGCAGCTGTTCCCCTGGAGGCCAGCAAGCCCAGGGGTCGGAGCTGATCCCCAGGGCATCCCTGCAGGTCAGGAGGCTCATGACAGCGGGGGCCAGACATGCCACGTTCTAGCAGCCCCCAGGGGCCAGGCCACACAAGGCAGCTTTGGGGCCTGGGAGGCCTTTGTTCCCCAGCCCAGTTAGGACATTCCTTAAATGCAAACTGCCTGAAGAGTGGCTTCATTCAGGCTCAGCGGCCGAGGTCAGTTGTGTGGGTGGGACGCAAAGATTGGGTTGGGGGTCTCTGTGCGGGGCACGTCCCCAGGCCGGCGGCAGCCTCTGCAATCTCTGAACAAGAGGCTGTCGGGGTTCACTCAAGGTCACGCTGGAAGGTTGGGAAGTACTGTGCGGCAGAAAGAGAAGCTGGAGGGGGAGCATGGTTATCTGTCAGTGGAGAGGTTATGGGAAGTTTTCCTTCTTTGAGAGCCTACCCTAGTCCACAAAGCAGAAGAGTGAGTTATTACACAGACAGAAGACACATCGGCGCGGCTGCTCGTCTTTCGGGGCACGTACTATTTGTAGCAGAGGAAAAGGATACAAACTAAACAAAATATAGGAAGGGAAAAAATAAAAATCACCCTCCATCCCAATTTCCTGTTTCTTTCCGGCACTTGGCAAAAGGAACCAAACACCCGCGGACTGATGTGTTGGAGGAGGCTATATCCTGCTCAGGCCTCTGCCTCCCAGGCGGTAAAGTCAGCCCCGGCCACCGAAAACCACCAGCAGCCTGACCCTGGACTCGGGCAGGAGGCTGTCCCCCAGCCTGATTCAGGACCCACCAGCCCCCTCAGGCAAGGAGCCCTGCCTTGAGCTCCAAGAGAGGTGGGCTGGGGAACGAGGGCCTCCTAGCTCCCCAGGCTTCTTTGTCTGGCCAGGACCTTGGGGGGGCTCCCAGAAAATGGGGTGTCTCAAGCCTGCTCTCACGCTCCTCTGGGTTCCTGGTTCAGAGGCAGTGGCGTCCTTCAGGCCCTTGCCACCTGTACCCAAGTCTTCGCTCCAAATATTGGTTCGCTCTTGGCTTCACTGTATACTGGCTGTGTGGCCTTGGAGAACTTAATTAACTTCTCTGGGTCTCAGTTGTCTCATTTGTAAAATGGGGTTAGTAACAGTACCTACTTAATAGGATTGGCATAAAGACCACAAATAATCTCATGAAGTGTGTACACGAAGTTAAATGTTAGCTGCTAAATAAAACCTAAACTCCTCCTACAAGATGGGTATCGAAAGTGTCAATAATCATATCCCCCCCAACCCTGCCAACAAATACATTATAATTTTAGTAGGGCAGCTTCAAAAAGGCCACTGGAAACATCCCTCCCTGATTTACAGGACTACTAAACCGCGCCCTCACAGGGATACCGAGGTGGAGTTTAGGTTAAGCCCTCCTGGGGAATAACCTTCCTAGAAACACACAATGCGGAGAATAAACAAGTGAAGGTTTCGAAGCTTCCTATAGCTCCTGAGCCCAGGGCTCAACAAGTTGAACGTGATCCCAGAAACATACAGGGAGAAGAGTCAGGGGCAGGCTGTGATGGGAGAGCTAGCTATGGGGTCCTGTTGCCTCTGTTCTGTCCCCTGCCTGCTCTCCAGCCCCTTCTCCCCTGCAGGCTGCCGGCTGCCTCCCTCCACAACCAGGCAATGTTCCTTTGGGCACAACACCGCAGCAGGGATAAGCCATAAGCGTGGGCAGAGCCTATCTGTCGCTTTCCTCCTGTTCCCCAGCATCCGCCTGCCCTTATTTGTACTCAACGCTCCTTTGGGGAACCCCTCTACCCAACCCTATTTGTGGTTGGGGTGAGACTAGAACCCCTGTCCCTTCTCCATGGGCAGCTGCATGACCTCAGACCCAGCCAAGCAGCAGGTCAC
Organism: Mustela erminea; assembly: GCF_009829155.1. Lineage (NCBI taxonomy): Eukaryota > Metazoa > Chordata > Mammalia > Carnivora > Mustelidae > Mustela > Mustela erminea. The sequence goes on from NC_045627.1 coordinate 76,235,828, forward strand.
TCCCCCAGCCTGTGGGAGGTCTCAGGACCAGAGCTGAGCCAATGGACATCAGCCTTAGGACTCTACACAGGCTGTGCCGGCAGCTCCTTCTTCAGGCACCCAGATCTGCTACAACGTCGGCCCCAGGTCCAGAGGCCCCTCTGGGAACAGTCTGCCTAAGAAGGAAAACAGGGCCTGGAGATTCTTCTGCCAGCACTGCTGCCCAGACTCAAACTCGCCCTCCCCTGCACCGCTCTGTTACGTGTGACCAAGATGCCCCGTTGTTTCATTAAGCCAGCTAGAGGAGGGGGGTCTTCCTTGCTGGCAAATGGACAGCAGACTACCCAGCACACGTTTATGACGCTGGAATCTGGGCCAGCCCGTCTGCAGAACCAGTTTCCCTTCCTCCTGCAAGGCAGGACCACCATTCCCGTTTCCCTGAGGGGAGATCAGGGGGTGCCAAAAGCAGTGTCACACTGTAAATGTCAGAGCTCAGAATCAACAGGTCCTTCTGGCCCCAAGCCTAGAGTTTATTCGATCAGTCTGAATCCACTTGACACTGGTGAAGATGTGCTTATTAAAATAAACTGGAAAGCGAAACACCAGAACATCCTCATGAAAGCAAAGCGTGATGAAAGACAAGGGAAAACACACACACACACACCTTGAGAAGCTGAGATCGAACATCACGGAGGCCTAGGGCGAGGGCAGAGGACCAGCAGGCCGAGGGCAGTGAACCCGAACCTGTGCGAGCCTTAGCAGTAAGACAGGAGTGGAAACCAAAGGGCGAACTCCCAAGGCCCCAGGGGGTGGGGGGTGGGGGGGGGGAGCAGAGCATGACCTCTGGCGACATGGAAAGGTCAGAGCAAAGACCATCACTTATTCCGGGCAGTGCTGATGGACTTCAGGCCACGGAGACCCCCAGGGCAACCCCATGGGAGCACAGAGGGTGGAAACTACGACTCCCGACTCCGGTTCCCAGCTCTGGCTCCACAAAGCTGGAGAGGATGCATTTGCCCACCTGCCATGCCTGACTCCCCGGTGCCAGGGGCCTCACCCAGAGGATCAAACAGCTGATAAAATGGGTGTGGTCTGATTAAGTTAGGAGAGGAGAGAGATTGTCTAAAATAGTCCTTAACATTAGGAAGAATGGAAAAGTAAAAGTTCCACACAAAGGAGCCATTTTACCAAAGCCTGCAGACCTGTAGGGCTGTCTAGCTGAAGTAAGCTGCCTCTGCCAAGCAGAACATCTCCAGCGGGCGAGATCGGATCATCACACAGAGCCGTACACAATCCCTTTATGTGAACCCCATCCACTCAGAATCAGTCGCGTGCAGGGAGGCATCAACAAGGGATGAAAATTAATGATTTTGGTCTACTTGGCGTTCTTTCTCCCTTCTTTTGGTAATGGGAGCACCTATTCCATATGGTTCAGATTTGGCTGACCCCCACCTTCACCGCCAGAGCCGGGGAGGTAGCTGAGGACTGGCCATCCTTCAGGCTACTGTGATGGATTGAAGCAAGGCCAGAATTTCCCTTAGGATTTGCTCTATGGGCTTCAGGAGCACAAGGTCTTTTTCTTCTTTGGATTACAAACCATGAGGATGTGTACTTGGAGCTGGAGTAGACCCATCCCCTTTCCAGTCTGAGGAGGAAGCCAGTGCCCAGACGGAAACAGAGCTGATAATTAGAGAAAGAGACAGAGCCCTACCCACATTGCTAGAGTCCCTAGATCTAGCCATGCCTGAAGCTAAATTTGTACTTGCCAACTACATGAACCAATAAATTCCCCTTTTCACATAGGCTAGTTTTTAGTCACTGCTGACCAAAAACTCCTTGTTAACATGGAAGTAAAGCGTGAACAAACAGTGGCTCCATGTAAACCATGCACACCTCAATTTTCCAAAGTCATAAAATGGCTCCCTTTGAAAGGTCCAAGCACAAAGCCTACAGGGCCAGGTAATTTTCTCGGATGACCCACATGGTGTCCAAACCACCAGAAAAACTGCTGACAATGGCCAACCAACACTGAGAGCATGGCTGGGATGGTCCAGGTTAAACCACAGTGCATAGCAGCAGGCGTGGGACAGACGGTGGGCTGGGGGTGGGGATGGGCTGCCTCCTGGCCAGGAGCCCATCCCGCCTCTCTTTTCAGACTGGTGCTTATGTCCTTGTGCTAGTCTCCACTGTCCAAAGTGCAGGGCCCACAGCACCCCCAAGTTGTGGGCGTGCCACATTTGTGGGCTTTGCTGTGAACTCAGCAAGTCAACACCTATAGCTAAAAACAAAACAAAACAAAAAAACACAATGTAGTAGAAAATACCAAAAGGCACCTTATTCAGTAAAGGAGGGAGATCTTCCATACAACCTTTGGTTTCGGTGTGCGTGTATGTGTATCCTGGGATACAATATAAGAGACATTTCCTACTAAGGCCCAATAAAAAAGTTTGAAAAACATTACTATAGGCCCATGATCTCTTATGTGAAACCTGCAAAGCCAGAGGTGTTTTGAAATTCAGTATGTGTCACATTCCAGAAAAGAAACATGGCACACGTGCCCCAGCAGGGTCTGGAGAAACACCCAGGAACAAAACACATTAATTAGCAGTTTTACGGCAAAATGCACAAATCCTCCTATGAAGTGGGGTTGGTAGATTTAGAAATAGTCTCCTGTCATTTTAGCAGCCTCCGAATCCATGTGTGCCGACCTCCCAGAGAAATTTCTGGTTTTCCAAGTCTGGGGACTTGGGAATCGAGGAGAGGTCTCTCAGTTTCCTGTGGACCTTTCTCAGGATTCCCAGGATCTTTCTCCTTCTGTGGCCGCAAAATTGACTTTTAATTGTCCAATTTTTTTTTAAAAGATTTTATTATTTATTTGACAGACAGAGATCTCAAGTAGGTGGAGAGGCAGGCAGAGGGGGTGGGGGAAGCAGGCTCCCTGCTGAGCAGAGAGTCCCATGCGGGGCTTGATCTCAGGACCCTGGGATCATGACCTGAGCCAAAGGCAGAGGTTTTAACCCACTGAGCCACCCAGGCACCCCTTAATTGTCCAGTTTTTAATTTTTTTTTTTAAGATTTTTTTTTTAAATTTATTTGACAGAGAGAGATCACAAGTAGGCAGAGAGGCAGGCAGAGAGAGAGAGAGAGAGAGAGGAGGAAGCAGGCTCCCTGCTGAGCAGAGAGCCCGATGCGGGACTCGATCCCAGGACCCTGGGATCATGACCTGAGCCAAAGGCAGAGGTTTTAACCCACTGAGCCACCCAGACGCCCCTTAATTGTCCAGTTTTTAAAAGAGAATTCCTGGATGGTGGCAAACCCACACCAGGCTTTTAATGAATTAGTGCAGGGCTGCAAGGTCTGGGAGCGAAGCTGCTGGGGACAGATGGTCTGTTGACCGAATTAACTGTGCTTTGGAGGGGGACTCACTGGCTTCCGGTCCAGAATGGTACCACTCAACTCTTCGGTCACTAGCCGCACGTGGCTACTGAGCATGTGGGGTGTGTTTCATCTGAACAAGATGTACTATCAGCAACCCAGTACCACTTACTTACTTAGTGCCACTCCCCCCCCCCCCACCAAAAAGAACGTGAAGTATCTCAAGAGTGTGTCTTCTTTAAACACCAATTATATGTTGGCAGGATGGTATTTTGGATGTATGGAGTTAAAAAAAAAAATTCTGAAAATTAATTTCACCTGGTTTTTGGTAAAATTGCTTTAAATTTTAAAATTGATAGCTTAAAACTACCTGTGTATTTTGCTTTCTATTAGACAGCATTGGTCTGAGATGTTGATTAGACTTGGAGGTTACCAAATCATGAAAACTCCTCCTCCCGATGCAAACAAAAAGTATTGAGAGAGAGAGAGAGAGAGAGAAAGGGACTTGGCCAAAGTCACACAATTCTTTTGTGGAAGTCTCCATTTCCTCTCCCTGCCCAAGGCTTTCCAAACCTTCTAGATCGAAGCTGTTCTGTATCCTGAAAAGCAGAGGAAGGAATAAAGGTCATTCTTTCAGGAGAGCTCCAGGGAGTGGCCGCAAAGGGCTTGGAACAGGTAGAGCCTTCTCCACATGCTGGCTGTTCTCCATCAAGGTGAAAGGGGTAGGAAGCGAGAAGTTCTCTCCTCAGGAAAACAGCCGTGACCAGGATGAAGCAGATCTGGTTACCTCGGGGTACACTGTCCTTTGCTGCCAGGAGCAAGGGCCAGTCCTTCATTGCAGAAATATTCTAAACGAAACCCTTGAAGTTCTGTTCTATAAACAATGCAAAGGTATCTCAGAGTTCTGAGTCAGACCATTGTTTTCACTTAACGTTTGAGCCAAAATTTGTCAAAAGAAACTGCTGATGTACGATTTCCGACGTGTCTCCACTGCATTTCGGTTTCCGAGAACGTCTGAAGTCTGCGTTTGGCTCTTTATACAAATCTCCCTTCCTCTCCCAAGCCCATGTCAAAGGGACCCGTCAGCCCCTTTCCTCCCTGTCCTACCTCCTCTCCTACACCAACGTCTCCAACACTGGGCCCCCAGCCCCGAACACTCTGGAACCATCCTTAGCCACTTTTCCTCTGGCACAACCAAGTTCTCTCCAGCAGCCACCATGCATACCACACTCTCTCCCCTCAACCCTCCAACCAGGCTCCCCGAGCCCCCAGTCCATCACTTCAGCCCACCAACGTGCCCTGCCCCTGCCCCACCACCACCTACTTGCTCCGTCTACCCATTACAACCGTTCAAAAGTATTTTCCAAGGGGCAGCTATCAGACCTCTTTTTAAAGATGTATCATCTGCCAGGGCACGCCAGGCAGCAATGCAGTGGGGTAAACCAAACAGACAAATCCCTTTTCTCATTTGAATGTATCCCTCGAAATAATATAAATAAAATAAGTTTGAATCTTGCAACTGTTTGCATGTAACACAGAAGCATTTCCTTTATTTCCTTACCTCAGCTGTGGTGTTACTGGATTGGGGATGCTTCTCAGAGCCCGTGACATCTCAGAATCTGCCTTTTCTCAATCAACTCCTCTCCTTCCAACTGTGATTTCTCCATTTCCTCATAGTGAGAGGGCTCTAGGCGCCATGTCATGTTTCTTTGGACAACAGATTACTTATTAATTTTTCCAAGTTCCTTAAACGCTAAAATTCCACCTGTCTCAAACCTCAAACCAGATTTCTCAAGCACAGGCATCTTGTCTTGGGGTTTGTTTTGGGCATGACTAATGAAGACAGTGTAGGGTTTGGGGGGGCTGGGGGGTGCTGGGGAAGTATCCCCTTCTTCCAGCCCGCGCTTCTGAAAATCTCTGCCCTTTCCATTCAAAACTGGTCATTGGGACCCCATTCAGAAACTCCAGAACAATCCCAGCTCTGAATCCCTAACTTGGTTCAGGAGTTGCTTACTTAGACACGAGGCTTAATTAGAAAAACCTGGAAATAAAGGCAGTTTGCCTTACCATTGTTCTGAATGTCATCTGGCACAAAGTGAAGCAAAAATACAATGAAATCTAAATTCAGCAACAAGGATTAATAGATGTTATGATGGGTCACTTTCTACTGAAACTTAAACTATGAAGATAGAATTACAGTTAAATAAAGAACACAAAATGCTATTAATAATAAACCAGTAAAAGAGAAAGAATACAAACTGAAACAGGGAGACTGCTTTTATTAAGAATAAAGTCAGCCAAATGACTGACCAAGTTTGTCACACTGAGCTCTTATAATAAGCCTATAGAGTAGATTTAATCATCTCCTACATGAAGAAACAGAGTCAGGGAGGTTAGATAACTTGCCCCAAGTCACTCAGCAAAGTATATTCAGATCTGAATTCAAGTCACTCTAATCCTTCCCCCCGTACCTTGTCTGGCCTCCTCTGCAGTTTCTTCTTTCACATCCAGAAGTTTTCAAGAAAAAACTTAAGTAATTTAAGAAGTTTTTAAGCAAAACTTAAAAACAGAAAAAAAAAATCCCCATTCAAAAAATAGACCCTAGCAGAGAAGGCATAGCTAGGGGAGTATTACTTGCTTAGATTTATATATGAATAGAGAAAACTCTGCTAGCCCATTTCTGCTCCGATTATTATCAACACAAGTTGTTAGTGACCAACTCATCTCCTGTGAGAACAGTAACACAGTAAAAGACTCAGGAGAGACATTTAACTTATAACAGGTGCCGAGACCACTATGTTCAGGTCTCTGGTGTGTGACACAGAGTTGTGCAAACACTTGACAAGTTTCCCAGTAAATCCCACATGGTAATTATTCTGTAAATGCAATTGAGAATTGGTGGCCACATGGCAAAACATGATCAGCTTTAGTACTGGGTTTTAGAAGACTTTTGGCTTGAAAAAGACTAAATGCCTTTGAAAAGGTTTAGCTAATAGAAAATAATCCAGCGCGCGAATGTATTTTGTGACCCCTCTGGATAAACATGTCTGACACAGCTCATCACAGTGAGGAAATGAAAGGGGGCAGGGAGGGGGCTTCATGAACACCTGTGGGCCAACACCATGGGCGGCAGTCATGAGTCCTCTAGGAAAGAATCCACTTTCCCGGTTCCCTGCACAGCAAGTCTACTTAGGGCTCATGGGGAGAGTTACACCAGTTACTGGAAAGGTAAAGGAAGGGGTTTGGCTGGCAAATGATGTTTTAATCAAAGCCTCCCTCTGGTTATTAGAAAATAGTTTTAGGGGCACCTGGGTGGTGCAGTTGGTTGAGTTTCCGCCTCTTGGTTTGGGCGCAGGTCTTGATCTCGTGGTTGTGGGATGGAACCCCAAGCCAGGCTCCGCATTCAGCACAGAATCTGCCTGAGATTCTCTCCCCCTCTCCCTCTGTGCCTCCTGCTTATGTGCACTCTCTCTAAAATAAATAAATAAATCTTTTTTAAAAAAAATAAAGGAAGAAAGAAGTTTCAAACATGTGATCTGTTGGCTTTGTATGGACTTGGTCAAAGAAACCCAAATAGCCCTCCCTGCGTTGTCATAAGGTATCTTACCCATCCTTCCTTTCATTCATGGGGCGGGGGGGGGGGGGGGGGGGGTACTAGCCTGCTCAGGGCAAGGGACAAAGTGGCCAACTGAAATTGAGAAACTAAGAAAACAACGCATTTCACCAGTCCCTTTTTGGATTTCTTCCTAAGCTCTTACACTCCCATTTCAACTGAGCATACCTTTGCCAAGGTATTCTATGGGTCATACCTATGACCCAAAGAGGGCTGTATATATGACACTGCCACCTTACTGAGCTAGGAATGAGCAAATGCCACAGAGTGTGATGGTTGCTTTTATGTGTCAACCTGATGGCCACAGGCCTCCATAATCACACGAGCCAATTCCTTACAATAAATCTCTTTCTATAGATAAGTGGATGGATGGACAGATGGAGACCTACACCCTCTTCATTTTGCTTCTCTGGGGAATGAGAACTAGCACACAGAACTTTTGCAAACCAAAGAGATGGCCTGCTCCATTTGAACGACATTTAGAAAAAGGCAAGAAAAACGTTACGTGCTTGGGAGCTAAACATTTATCACTATTATCCAGAAACCTAAAACTTCCTAGGTACTTTTTGAACCCAAATTTACCCCAACAAACATGGTTCAGAACCCCACAGATCTGGAGTCTCTTGAGTGTTCAGGCTCAAGAGTTCTCAGAACTCTTCAATGGGGAAGCATATGTGCCTTTTCTTCTCCAAGCAAAATTTCTACATCAGGACAATAATCTCTTCCACTGACATGTATTCTATTCCTGTGAAATCATGGGACCGAGTGTCAGAAACAAATCCAGGCAGAAGATGGTGAGCACATTTCTGTCTGGGAAGGAGTAGAATTCTGTAGCATTACTGTGAAGTCTCGCCTAATCCCAGTCTGGAAAGTTCAATAAAATGATTGAGATTATTCTCAATCTCCTGATCCCTGATGTTTAAAACAGATTCCTGCTGTTGAGAAATTCTGCCAAATATTCAACTGAAGGCCTAAGGACAGCACACTTGAGAAAAGCACTCCCCTCTGACATCTGAACAGAGACCAGGATAGTCTTGGTGCCAAGCATCTACAGAGTGATGGAACCACCTTGACCTCCATTGGGCAACCAAGAGGTCACAGCCTATGGTGAAGTGTTGCCTCAAGCAGACCCTGTCATCGTGCTTCTCACACCTCAATTTCTTCCGGCATTCATTTCTTCACCAAATATTTACAGAGCATCTTCTTTGTCTTGGATGCTTTGATTCAACCACTAAATAAAATGGGCCTCTTTGAGTAGACATCAACAGACCTCATTGTAAGTCCTCTCGCTAGAGTGATGCTAACTTCTCTGCACCTTTTGGACGAACACCAACATAAAATTCCTGGTATTCTTAATGTCCCAATATTCTGTGCCTCTCCATGTGCGAGTGGATGGGAAAAAAGAAACTTACATCTCTTTCATTACAACAGCTTTTATCCCCCTTATAATGAAGGGAAGGAGAGCAGACTAGGCTACTTTGAAATAGGCTACTTTGGCATTTCGATTATTTTGACTTACTTAATGCGAGAAGGGCACTCTGACCCTCCTGTTCCCCCCAAAAGCAGGAAGTAAACCTCCCATGCAAATATATCCTTATCGGGGCACCTGGGTGGCTCAGTGGGTTAAGCCTCTGCCTTCGGCTCAGGTCATGATCTCAGGGTCCTGGGATCAAGTCCGGCATCGGGCTCTCTGCTCAGCAGGGAGCCTGCTTCTCCTCTCTCTCTGCCTGCCTCTCTGCCTACTTGTGATCTTTGTCTGTCAAATAAATAAATAAAATCTTTGGGGGGGGGGGGAGTATCCTTATCAAAGAAAGGGAATTCGAGGCCCAGAAGGCTGGATGAAAAAATTATGTTACTTCTTCATTAATTTGCTACCCCAAGTCCAGCCCCTTTTGTTTTGTTAAATCTGCACAAGTAATTGTTTCTTCATCTAAAAGGTAGGAAAGCTGCCTGCTCTGGTTCATTCTTTGAGCCTCACGTTTCTGTGAGCTTCTGTACACATGAAATTAGATTTTTCTCCTATTAATCTGTCTTATGTCAAAAAATTGTCCTCCTCTGCCATCCCAGGGTGGTAGAGAGAGTCGGGTTAGCAGTCGGTGACTGTACGAACAAGGCAGGGGAACATCAGTGAGTCTGATAAGCTCTCTCTACAGAAGTGAGAAGAAATCGCTCCTCCTTTGCAGGGCTGGTGTGAAGATTCAACAAAAGAACCCATGAAAACCACCAGACACAAAGTGCTTTTCAGTGAATGTTATTATTACCCCCTATAGTAGGTTGCACAGTGGCCCCCAAGAGGATGTGTCCAAACCCTAAGCCCTGGTTCCTGTGACCTTATTTGGAACTGACTGGGTCTTTATAGATGTAATTAAAGATCTTGAGATGAGACTGTCTTCATCTCACGCAGGGTGGGCTCTACACCCAGTGACTAGTATCCTTCTAAGAGAAAGGAGAGGGAGCTCGGAGATCCCGAAACACAGGGAAGGAGGTCGTGTGGAGACAGCCAGAGACTGGACTGATGCTCTCACAGCCAAGGAACGCCAAGCACCACGGGAAGCCGGGAGAGGCAAGGACTGAGTCTCCCCTAGAGTCATCAGAGGAGCACAGCCCTGCCGACACCTTGATTTGGGGCTTCTGGCCTCCAGAAGAGGGAGGCAGTACGTTTCTATTGCTTTCAGCCATCTACTTGGTGGTAATTAGTCACAGCAGCCCTAGGGAAACTAAGACAACCCCGTTCGACTCACGAGACCAGAGCAGAACATTTACACACAGTGTCAGGAAGAAAACAAAGAGCCGGGAAGGAACAGACTTATGAAAGGCCAACCTGACTGGAAAAAGTCTGATTTCTCCCCCTGGCTTAGAAGAATCTGATCAGATTTAGAACCAGTCAGGACAAAAACTTCTGAATTCGAAAATATTTATTCTGGCAAAAGAGAGCCTTCCATTTTTGCCATAAATCATCATCAACAGGGGGCGCCTGGGTGGCTCAGTCAGTTAAGGGTCTGCCTGTGGCTCAGGTCATGATTCTGGGGTCCTGGGATCGAGTCCCACATCGGGCTCTCTGCTCAGTGAGGAGCCTGCTTCTTCCTCTTCCTCTGCCACTCCTCTCTGCTCATGCTTGCGCGCGCTCTCTCTCTCTCTCTCTAATAAAATCTTTTTAAAAAATAATCAACAATTTTCATGAAAAGCCCAGGGCTTCCAGGCAGGAACCAGACAGGTGCGGGTGTGACAGCTGCACAGAGGAATGCGCCCAGCTGCCCTCTGCCAGGCTCTGCCCGTCCCATGGTGACAGCGGCACGTGAGCCGCTCACACACTGGCAGCAGTCTTGCAGGAGCAGGTTCTAGACACAGGAGCTGCCAATGGGGAAAACGGGTTTCTGGGAGCCAGAGTAAGTCAACTCTCGGAATGTGTGCCAGACACTGAAATTCCAAGCTGCATCTCTTGGAAGGTCCCTTGAGCCCGCTGGCTTCCCAGCCCACATGCAGCGTGGACGCCACACATGCCTCTAGGGCCGGTCAGGCCAGCTGTCTACTGGGCCGTATTCTGTGAGGCAGGGCCCTGGGCCACCAGCAGCCCCAGGCCCTAGGCACGGGACTGAGCCCCTGCTCACCACGTGGGCCTCCAACCGGCATCACTGAGCTCGAGGCACAAGGGGTCTATTTGCCGAACTTCGTTTTGCTTCACTTATGTATGCCCCCACCATCTTAGAAAGAAGATTCTATAACCAATATGTCAAGATACTTCCCCTCATTAAGGTCACAGAAAGAACAGCGGCACAGCACAAAATCCAAGCCCCGATCTTTGGCCCGGCACCGGGAGCTCACCCCTCCACATCGGTGATGCCTCCCCTACTTCGTCCAGATGGCTTCTGGCCTCCAGCACTCAGCCTGCTCTCTTCAGACCACTGCCTCAACAGTGCTGTCCTGCGCCGGCCTGCGACAGCAAGGCCCTCCACCCCCACTACTTGACTTCATCCTGATGACAGCCCTCGGTGCCATGTAGCGTTAACCCTATTTTACAGATGGGAAAACTGAGGTCCCCAAAGAGAAAGCACCTTGCTCACAGCCACACAGCCACGTGATACAGAGGAGGATCTGAGACATGGCCCTAAATCCTGCCCTTTGTCCCCAAGCAGAAGCCAGGCCATGCCAGTGACTTGCTAAGGAAGGCCTGTCTGAGCAGCAGGTATGGGCCCAATTAAAGGTTAGGGAGTGAGAACCAAGCCGTCAACTTACATTCCCCTCTTCGAGCGGCTCTTCCCTTGCTGACATCTCTGGGGCCGCCTGCCGCTTCATGAAAAACTCAGCCTAGTCACAGCTGTGACAGCTGCTGTGGGTTTGCCTCTGGGCTCCTGCTGCTGCCCAAGTTGTGGGTGTTGGGCGAGGGGCTGTTCCTGGCTGTGCCGTTCATACGGGCAAGACCTTTGGGGCCTGTGTTCGAGTCCTAGGGAGAGGCCATAACAAAATACCACGGAGAGAGGGGCTGGAACAAACAAGGATGACTTCTTTCCTAGTCCTGGAGGCGAGAAGTCTGAAATCACGTGTTGACACACATGGGCCACACTCCCTCTCAGAAGTCTGGGGAAGAATCCTTCCTTGCCTCTTCCTGGTTTCCAGTGGCCGCAAGCAGTCCTGGGCCTTCCTGGGCCTCCATGACTTCCACCTCTGCCTCTGTCATCACAGACATTCTCCCCGGGGGGTCTCTGTACTCCAACAGCCCTCTTCTCGTGAGGACACCTTACTTTTATTGGATAAGAGCCCACCTCAATCTGGTAGGACCTCATCTTAACTGCGTTACAATCTGCAAAGATCACGTTTCCAAATAAGGTCCCATTCCAGGGATTAGGACTGGAACGTATTTTTTTAGGGACTCAATTCGAGCCCCAACATGGCAGCATGGGCGCATAGCGGCCCCCATGAATAAATCCCTCTTCTCTGAGCGCTCACACCTGTGGCCCCAACACCGAGCAAGCCCCCCAGCCCCACCAAGCTGCAAGGAGGGACTGAGCTGACTTACCCGGTGGGCTACAGTGTGGCATGATGGGGGAGGGGGTCTCTCTGGGTCCTCCTGCTCGCCCTTGGGCCTTGATCTATGCCCCTGACCATGTAAGTAGGACCATCTCTTGGGCGAGGCAGGAGGTTCCAATACATGAGGCTCCCCAGTTGATTCAAATGAGCTCCCAGGCTTCAGAGCTGGAGTCGGGGGTGCAAACTGACCAAAGCTTCCATGCAGGAGAGGTGGGAAGCCACGTGCCACCAATGGCTGACATTCTTCTGCAATGTGTTTCCTACGCTTCCCCGACTTCTCCCCACAGTCTCGATTCATCCAGACTTGTCTGAGGCCTGACTCTCCTTGCATTGCTTCCCCTCTCCCCACCTGCCAAGCCGGTGAGGAATATTCCTTCAAGTCGGTCCTGATGACCACTGACTCACGGGGCCGAGTTTGGTGGCCAGCACAGAGCAGGCGCTCAATACAAGTTTGTTAAATGAACGAGTGAGCGAATGAGTGGACGGAGGCACGGAGACGGGCATTGTGGAAGAAGACAGAGCTCCGTCAGGAGGGTAAGTGGAATCCCGCCATCGACCCAAGAGCTCACCATCCAGAAGGTGGGACCGACTCCCACCCAGCTCCCCACGGGACAACTCAAGGGACAAGGCTACATGAAGCATGGGGCAGAAAGGATGGTGACAAGTGACTAGAGAAATCAAAGAAGGCAAGACGATGTCTGGCCTGGGCTTTGGAGGGGCAAAGACGGTTGTTGAAGGCAGATGTGAGAGCTACGGGGGCCGCCAAGGGGGAGGAAAAGCCGGAGCACAAGCTTCAGCAGCGAACGGCCAGACGTGACACCCACAGGGGGAGCCCGGCAGGCCTGAGAGGGCCTTGCCAACCAGGTGAAGACGTGTCACCTTGCTCCCCAGGCGAAGCCACCGCGTTGGCACTGGGGAGTCCCTGCGGGTCCTCAGTACACATACTGATTAAACCGCTGTGGCTACCAACTTCTCCAAGCCCTGCTTGATGCTCACTAACATCCCAAGGCAGTGTTACCCAAGTAAAATGTACAGAAGCGTCTCGGCGTGTATATTGTTCTCTTCTGTTCCCAAGCTGACACACCATCCAGGAACCAACCCCCACCCCCCGCCGCCACTCCACCAACCCACCACACCCTGGTGGAGCCTCCAGGGCGTCCCGTTAGCACTGGTATTTTGGGGACCCCTTCGGCACCAACCTCATCGGGAATATATAAGAGGCAACAAATTCCAAGTCATAAAGGGCTCAGGACAGGCTAAAAATAATTTTAGAAAAATGCTAAAATGAAAATATAAAATGTAACAGAGAAACAAATAATCTCTAGGGCCCAGTTTGAGGAACATGATCTTTATGTGCGACATAGAAAAGCTCCTACAACAGGTTTCCAAGGAAATGGTCCCCACCCCCCACCAAGCTCCCCGCAGAGCTCACCACCCACACAAAGGTCTTCCAACCAGATCCATCGGAACCCAGAGACCACAATTAGTGGAAGGGGCAACCTATCTTTGAGCATCCTTGATTTTCTGGATGCCGATCTCTATCTTTAGAGCTGAAACTGAGGAGACAGGCATATTCTGAGAAGGAATGTTTAATGAGCGGATTCTCGAATTACAGTGAGGAGCAGAGGGTCTCAGCTCTCCAGTTAGGAGACGCAATCTGTTAGCCAAAAAGGAATAGTCTGGGATCCTTGTGAACGACACAACTGAGACAGGACTGGTGGGGCTTCTGTCAAGAAAGAGCACGTGGCCCTTCAGTAGAGAGGACCCTGCAGGGACCTCAGCACCAAAGGACAGAGTAGCAAGAGCAACATAAGGGCAGTGCAGCCTTTGGACAGGTCACCTCTCTGTGCCCTGCAGACGACCTAAAGGATTTCTGAAACTGTTAACCAAAAGCCAAAACCCAAGGTGAAGGAAGGGGCAAGAAAATACACCCCAAAGCCAGGCTCCCGTTGTAAAGAACATGAAGTGTGAGCTCCGCCTTTCAAGGCAGTCCAAAAAGCCAGTAAATGAGGGGAGGCAATTATTCTTATCTGATCAAAGATGCCACGCTTCGGGAGGGACAAGACTTTTCCTGATGCTAAGTTGTAAGAGGAATTCCTCACATTTGACAGATGAAGGCTCCCTCTGGGTTTTTTTTTTTTTTTTTTTTCCCTTTCCCATTAACGTTTACCAGCGGCCCACACAGGTCAGCTAAGATGGTCCGGCCACACCACACCCAGGAACGAGGCCCCAAACGTGGGGGAGGGGACAGCCCGCACATCACTTTCTGGCTGAGCCAAAAGGAAAACAGAGCTCTGGGTGACTTCTCATCTCCCCTGTGAACAGGGGTCTTCCTGACGAAAGGTGAGCAGGCAGGACCCCCCCGACTGTGCCAGGATGGAACATCCTGGGCTATTTGCAGATGGACATTCGGGGATGGAGGCACGTCTCCGGCCAACCTCATGTTCTCTACGAACATGCCCCAGAGTGCAAATTTCAGGGTGCATCCCATCTCCAAAATGTTGGGGGGTGGGGGGATGGGGAAATTACCCTCCATCCATCCGTCTCTGGGGGCTGTCTTCACTGCACATCGTCCCCTCCTTCAGCACGGGCCGCCTGATGTGCCACACAGCGCTCAGTGTGTGTGTGGGGGGGAGACAGGATGTGGCCATGGGCAAGAGCTAAATGTGAAAGGCGCGTTTGCAGAGCAGCAAGGAACTGACCAATAAGGAGCCCAGTCCCGGAGCAGATAACAGAAGGCCAGAGGCCACACTAGAATGTAACCTCCAGTAAATCACTATTAATTGCCAGGGAGAGCAGAATGAAGGCGCTGCTTGAACTTGCAAGTTTATTTCAGGTTATTCCAAAGCCTTGCCGGCTTCCTGGCCAAGAGGCAGAGAGGGCATAGGAGATGGAAGACCGTCTGCTCTCTGCCTTTCTCAAACCGTGGAGCAATGTTTTGCAACATCCACGGTGGCCACTGAGGGCTGTGAGAATGCACGCACACTCAGTACCAACAGCAAGTTAAGTCCATCTGCCCCGCTTGCAGGCCGGCCTGAGCACGGCACGTGGGATCATCAACGACAGGGACAGAGTAGTGCGCTCCGTGTGCAGACGGTGGTGATAAGGAGCGTGAGTCACCAGGAGCGAGATTCCGCACATGGCTGCTGAGAGCTGTGGTGTGGGAGATAAGAGGACCCGGAGGCTGCACCTGCTACCCGCCCCCCCCCCCCCAGGGGAGGACCCCTCAGCCGCAGACACCAGGCTTCCCCGACCGGCCCAGGGGGAATGGGGAAAAAAATCCTATCTTTCCAGAAACGGATTCTGGCTGGCATCCACAGGTATTTCTGGTGACAGAGGTTTCCTTGGCTGGGTGTGAGAAAAATCACTCTGATTTTTTAACAACGTCTTAGGAAACACTTTCCATGAAATTTATGAAGCATTTTCAAGGCAAATTTCAAACATACAGAAGTTGAGAACAATAACACGAAGCCCTCTGCCCCTGAACCCACCATGGAGCATCAACCATTTGGACCTGCTCTTTTATCTGCATTTCCCTCGTGCCGAAGGACTGAAAACAAGTTCATTTAAAACACAGGAAGCTGGGGCGCCTGGGTGGCTCAGTGGGTTAAAGCCTCTGCCTTCGGCTCAGGTCATGATTTCAGGGTCCTGGGATCGAGCCCCGCATCGGGCTCTCTGCTTAGCAGGAAGCCTGCTTCCCACCCCACCCCGCCACCGCCTGCCTCTCTGCCTACTTGTGATTATCTGTCTGTCAAATAAATAAATAAAATCTTTTAAAAAAACAACAACAACACAGGAAGCTTAAATACTGCAGTCGTCATCAGTACCTCGTGTGTCTACCAGACAGACCCTTTGTACACGAATTTAAAACCAATAACCTGCCCAACAGAATTAACATCCCAAACCATACTCTCTGGTTGTTTTGGGCTCCTCTTGCCCAGACGAGGGATGCAAGGGTAGTCACAGGTGGAGATGAAAGACGGTCGTCTTCTGCTGCCACCAAGCAGGGTGACCCTGGGCGAGCTGATCAACCTCCCTGACCCTAAGCCTCCTTGCGACTAATAGAAACTTGGGTGTGGGGGGCACCTGGGTGGCTCAGTGGGTTAAAGCCTCTGCCTTCGGCTCAGGTCATGATCCCAGGGTCCTGGGATCGAGCCCCGCATCAGGCTCTCTGCTCGGCAGGGAGACTGCTTCCCCCTTTCTGTCTTTGGCTGCCTCTCTGCCTACTTGTGATCTCTGTCAAATAAATAAGTAAAATCTAAAAAAAAAAAAAAGAAAAAGAAGAAGAAGAAGAAGAAGAAAGAAACCCAGAGGGGTCAGTCTCTTGAGTTTTATCTAAACTCAAAACACTTCTATCCATGGGCCTCTGAGAGTCCTGGCAGGTTAGCTCAGATAACGCCTAGAAGTCACTTTAATACCGTCCTTCAAATAGGGTCACATGGATTGGCGTGTGGGTCACTTGAAATCCACACCCCAGGGTGCGGAGCCCAGGTTTAAAGTAATCTGCTGGGACGTCGGAAGCCCCCACCCCAGAGGCCGCTGCCACCAGGCTTCGGACAGGTGTGCGGATGCGCCCGCAATCTCACTGCCGAGAGGAGCAGTGTGAGATGATTGGGGGGGGGGCAAGGATGTTCTGGAAATCTTCCCACAGCACCTGCACCGCGGCATGAGCGGGAGGCGAGAATCTAGGTCAGCCCAGCAGCCTCTGTCTCCCACCCAGAGCCACCCCCCGGGCCCGGGAGAAAATGCAGCTCGGTGTGCACCCCGTGACCAGAAGATTCTGTCGCCCCACCGGCTGTGGCAGCTGAATGCTGCCGCTGGCATTCCGTTGCGCCCACCTTCAGTGAGGGTCCCGCAGGGCAGACACCGGAACCCCAGAGAGCCGTGGCGTCACCGTCGGGCCCAGGGAACACGTGGTAAGACTGTTCTAGTATCTGCTTGCTCACTGACGTCGGGGATGCAGCTGAATTCAGTCAGAGACGCGCCTTCCCTTCGGTATATGAGGGGGAGGAGGTCGTGGGCAGGAGGCCGGCGGCCACTTCTAAATCTCTCCATTGGGAGCACCATGGTTGCAAGCGCGCCCGCGGCGTGGCCCTCTTCCCACTTCTAAGCGTCTCCTTGCGTTATTTCCCTTCATCTGGAATTCCCTTTCTGTCCCCCGCTTCTCTAGAAATCCTTTCCATCCGTGACAAGCCCGTTCAGGGCCTGCTTCCTCCAAACTGCCTTCTGCACCCATGGGGACTTAGGCGGCTGCGGAGGGACCCCCGGGCGAATAGTCGCATTTGCCAGGACCATGAAATAGATTTTGGAATATATTTGGAATATTCAGGAATCCTGGGAGTAGTCCTGTGACAGACTCGCGTCTGCGGGGCCTCCCCCAGGGCCCCAGGGAGAGGACGCGCTGAGTACTCGGCCACCAGCCACGGGCTGGCTGCGTTTCTCTCCGCTCTCCCCATGGGCTACTGGACAGAGTAGCTAACATCAGGCTGAGCACGCGTCTCGGTCTGCTTGTCAACACACTCCGTTCTCGAAGAAGCAAGCCAGGTGGGCTTGTGCTGAGGACAAGAAGGGCTGGAAAAGGGCAAGGATTTGGCCACCGTTTTGGAAAGAAGTGATTCAGCTGAGTGGGGAACA
Source organism: Mustela erminea (assembly GCF_009829155.1). Lineage (NCBI taxonomy): Eukaryota > Metazoa > Chordata > Mammalia > Carnivora > Mustelidae > Mustela > Mustela erminea. The sequence continues at coordinate 76,253,454 of NC_045627.1, forward strand.
GGCAGATCCTGGGATAAAAGGGCTTCTGGTGTGGGTAGTTGTAAATGCTGATTCTGAAGAAAGACCAGCAGGGCAAGACCCTTCATCAATCGCGAAAAACAAACAAACAGAAAAGATGATTTACCAAGGGCAGTGTTTGGACCACGGAAAATTCCCTGTGTTGACTTCATTTTATTTATTTATTTATTTTTTAACAGCACAAGAGCAGAAGGAAGATGATTTTTTTGTCACGGGGAGGAGAAAAAACAAACCTTTTAGAGCTCATAAACCTAGTGAATTAAATAGGATTCCAGCATGAGAGTAATACTGGTGAGTTCGACTGTATTTTATCAGGGGGAGAAAAGATAAAATGGAATACCTCCCCCCAACAAGAACCACTACATTAACTTCTCCCCAGCAAGTCACACCCTGTAGAGACAGTAACAATAAAGGTTTCTTGCCTTTAATTTGGATGAAAGAGCAAAAGTTTTGACTAATTTGCTCCAAATTGAAGTTTCTTCTTGGGCTTAAGGAGTGATGCTGTACGAATCTACGAGCTGTTTTGTGGAGAATTTCAGGGCAGCTGGAGGGTTTAACCCCCAGAAGGACCACTGGTCTTCGCCCTCGGTCCCTGGACAGTCACGTGAGCAGACTCCAGAGCCTGCTGGTGAGCTCCTCCTCCCAGCCCAGAAGCCTCGGGCACCATTTTTCATTCCAATGGGTTCCCAGATTTTCCCTCTGTAAACACCAAGCCCGGCCCTAGGCTGACTTGCCATTGTTCCTCCCAGAATTTATGGCTCAGATAAGGGAAACTGCACAGGGCTGGGTGGGGTGGGAGGGGGTGGGGCTGCCACAAGTGAAATAACCCAGTATTTTCCTTTGCTTTATTCTCCATATCTCAATGTCCAGAACAGGCCAAGGGTGACCAGCTCCGGAAGCTTTTGTGATGCCAAATACATTCTCAATGACTACTTTGGTGCATTTTCTTCTATTTTTTATTAATTTAAACTTTTACTGGGAAAATGGCATGCATGTCCATGGTAAAAATACACCTGTGGCGGGCATATGTACCAATCCATCGAACAGCGGTACAAACGGGCACTGAAAAGTTTCCCTCCCATCTCAGAACACCCAGCGTTAGCCTCCTCCTCCCTGGCCACTGCTGCCAATGGACTGTGCAGCCTTCCAGGAATTTCTTACACATAAAATTCTATATAAAAATGTAGAGAAAAATACAGATAAATCTCTTATATAAGTAACCTCACAGTACATACAGCATTCTGAGCCTTGTTACTTTCACTTGTCCCCTAGAGATACACTTTGGGCAACATACAGACATGTCACATTCTTTTTCACAGCTGCATAGTATTCTACTGACTGGAAGCAAGGTATGTTTATTTGACAGAGATCACAAGTAGGCAGAGAGGCAGGCAGAGAGAGAGATGGGGAAGCAGACTCCCTGCTGAGCAGAGAGCCCAATGTGGGGCTCGATCCCAGGACTCCAAGATCATGACCCGAGCCAAAAGCAGAGGCTTTAACCCACTGAGCCACCCAGGTGCCCCGCAAGGTATGTTTCAAAAAATAGATCCTGTTTATAAAACGTGACATAGTCGTCATTTTGCGAAACTGCATTACAGGAAAGGCAAAGTGCCTCTCATTAACTCCCTCCCCCACCTTTTAAACTTTCAATGCTACCACTTCAAAGTCTCCCTGCCCCACAGGCCGCCCAAAAATGATGACACCGAGATAGTCAAGAGACATCAGAAACTGGAAAGGTCAAGGCCAGGTCTCTGGCCTCAGAACTCTGCCTCCACTCCCTAGTCTCCCTCTTCGAAGTCTCCAGGCCTCAGTGACCACCATTATCTGCCAACAGGCCCCACAGTCCACTTATAAGATCATTTGGCCCCTTCTCTGCTGGGAAGATCAACAAGACCAGGGTCCACAGCAGAGACTCTGTCTGGGACCCAAGACCACACCTGCCTAGTGTTGAAGAAGATTCAAAAGTTCGGAACCCCTGCCCTTGTGGTGCTCACACGTCATGCCCAAGAGCAACACGACACAGTCCCCTTGGTGAAAACCATCGCATGAAAACGCCACATGCCCAATCCCCTCTCGCTGGCCTCTCCGTCGCCTCTGCATTCCAGGCTCGAGAGGACATTTTATTGGTTATTTCACAGACCTTAACGTGCCCTCCTCTAAATCTCCCAGGCAACTTGACCCTACACATCCCAGCTAAAGTCACAAATTCGAAACGGCTGCACATTATCACTGGATTTTTCTGAAATGTGGTCATTCAAACAGAGAGGGAAAAAGGGTTTCTGGAAACTTTCTCCATGAGACAACAGCACAGCTGGCTAACCCTCTGGCCCGAGCAGCATGCTGGCGGCAAAGAGGACCGTCCGTCAGGACAGTGGACTCATCTGAGGAGTGCAGATGTGCGAGCTTCCATAGAGGGTCTCCTTAGCTACCCAGCTGAGCGAGACAGAATCTGAGTGGGTCTCAGAAGACCCTGTTCCAGGCTCCCCTTCCCCAGCCGTGGCCTTGAAATAAAGGCAGATGCTGGAAGTCTTGGCTTGGGGGAGGCCATTCTCACTGGTTTGGGAGCAGCAGGGTTTGCTCCAGATTTATTCCCAGATTTGTCTTTAGTTGCTCAGCATTTACACAGGAGCTGCCAGAGTCCTGGACTCACCCCCTAACTGGATGATTCTAGAAGGAAAAAAAAAATCATGCAGCTGTTTCAGCTTCTCTATCCTTGGAAAGACCTTCCAAATAGGAGTTGGAAGGGGCCCAGGGCTGACGTTGCATCCTGAAGAAACTCTTTCCTAGACAGATTTTTAAAGAACTAGGTCTGTGGGATTGGGGGGTTGAGTAGGGGTGTGTCGTGGAGAGCAAGGCTTTGTGGGGGAGGCAGGTGTGTTGAAACCCCTCAGACCCAAGCTGTGGCAGGTGGGAATAGGAACACACCTCATGGCTGTGGTGGGAAGGAAGTTTCTCATGAGACCAGACATTACTTTGTCTAGTGTTTTTTCCGACTGACCAAGTTGTGTCAGGCATTACTGGGGGCTGCTGTCTCCTGCTCTAGGAAAGGAGTCGGCAAACTGAAACACTGGCCAAATTCAGCCCACCACCTGTATGGTTCTTGAGCTAAGAACAACGTTTACATTGTTCAGTGGTTGAAAGAAAACCCAAAGGATGACATTTCCTGACATGTGAAAATTATATGAAATTGGAATTTCAGTGGCCATAAAAAAAGTTTTACTGGAACACAGTCACCCCACTTGTTTACATACCATGTATGGCCGCTTACAGACTACAGTGGCAGAGTTGAGTCATTGCCATACAGACCATATGCCACAAACCCCAAAATATTTACTAAGTGCTCTTCACATTTTTCTGACCTCCATTCTAGAGCAGCCCAGGAGGCAAAAGTGAATTCTACAGCTACTAGAATAACAAGAGAAAACACATACATTCACCAATTTTCTATTGACAAAATCCAATATAATAATAATCCAGCGCAATATTTTGCAATAGAAATCAATGAGAATGAACATGTTTCTTTTTTAGAAGGGAATAACATTTTGCTTAACTGGGATTCGAAGTTAGTGTTCTCTGTCATCCAATGACTTGCAATGTTCATCAGCAAAAGCCATTCTTAGCTTGAAAGCCACTGGCCCGTACAGAGAGAGGGGACTTCAATGTTCTGATTTCATATTTCAGTCCCCTAAACGTTTAACAGAGACCAAACATAAACATTTTAAATCGGAACTGGGACAACAAACACGGCTCCTCCCACGCCCCTAAAAAAAAGTCATCCCCTGAAAGGAATTGCACACACTAAACCGTCTGAGAGATGGTGAGGTCTTCCAGAGGCAGGACCGCCTCTGTGCACTGCTGTGTAAGCACTCTGGCTTGTGAAATAAACCATCTTATGTAAAGCTTCAACTGTGAACCTGGCCTTGTGCTCAGGTCAGGTGGAGCGGGGGAGGGAGGGTGAGTGGGAGCCTAAACCGAGTGCAAGGGTATCTATACTTAAAAACTTCCAGCTTAAAGAAGAGAAGGAACAGCTAACAGAATCTAATCCTGCCGGCTGCTGCCAGGGTAGCACCTGGCTGGCATGTCAAGACCCTTGATGGGATCCCAGAGATGTGAATTTCTCTCAACGTAGGGTAGGGACTGTGCAGTTTCTCTTACTCAGAACCGAAGAGCGTCTGTGATCATTGCTCCTCTTGGAAGAGGATTAGGGCAACGTACCTAACTCAAAAACCACAAGCAGGAGCATTTTGAAACAATCACACAGGCTAAAACAACACCGCACATTCAGGCCCGATAACGCGATGGCTGAACTCCTTATATCCAGAACTGTCGACACTCAATTAAAAACACACACAACAACCTCAGTACTATCCAAGGGATAGAAACACCGAGGACTTAAGAATAGAGAAGCATGGGAAGAATAAAAGACCACCCAGAAGGAATGAGCCAGAGACTGAGAAACCAGTGGGTCTTCCAGGCCTCCCCAGAAGTCACCACCCACGGAGCCAGGAGCCAGGAGCAGTGGGAAGGAGATGGTGGAGAAACCCCAGGGGACTGGGCTTGGCACATCCTTCACCTGCTTTCCCAACACAGGGAAGGCAAAGGGCCGAGTCATACTTTGTTGTCTCAAATCCAGTGAAAAACCTGGTGTTTTCAAATATCACTATGGGGGCTTATACAAGTCAAGTCCTAGTACACAGAGAAAACATGTCCTTTGGCCTGCAGTTTACTAATTTGCACTTACCCCCTCTATCCTATCCCCAGACATTCCAAGTTAAAACACACCTTCGAACAACCAAACAGGAGATTCTGGGAACTTCACCTTAGCTAACACATGAGCTACGCAGATGGAGTATTTTTGTGGGTTATCTGAAAAATCTAGCAGAGATACTCCTTTCCCAAGACTCTTCAAAGAGGATCCTCTCAAGGCAAGGATCACACAGAGCACAAAGGACAATTTGTAAACTAGATGACCCTGGGTGAAGTCCAACCAAGAACAATGACATGCTTTTCAGAAAGAAACCATCGTCATGCCCATCCAGGTGTGGTGGACAGGAAAGACATTAGCACCTCCGGACTGTCTGCTCTATCAGATACTGTTAACACACGCCATAGATATCAATCAAGAGAACACAACTTCTGCATCGGTGGTCAATGCTGGCTCCAGAACTGAGTTGGGAAAATAACAGTTAATGGAGAGAACAGTGACTGGGTTTCCTCAGTGGGATAGTGGAATTATTCAGTAATTATTGAGCTCCCATACTCTTCTAGATACTTAAATGAATAAGATGCACTTCTGCCCTCAAATGCCTTAATTTCAATTCTGCAAGATAGCGATGAACCAAGGGCCAGGAAAACACAGTGAGGAGTACCAATCGGCCTTAGAGGCTTACAGGCATAGCTCGATGGAATACAGAAAAGACTGGGACACATATTAAAAAAATCGGAGCCCTTCCCAGAGGAAGCGGAGAAGCTTTCTATGAATAAATATTAAAACTGTTGTCACTATCTTCATTCCATCCCTAGAGACCAGGAGAGGTAGGATGTAAATGAATACCTTCTTACACGATTGACTACAATTTCCACACAGACAACAGTCTCTCTCCACAGAGCAATGTTGTCTTGCTTTTCCTTCAAATGTACCCTCTTCCAGATTGTTGGAGACCTCTGCTTCTAAGATGATGCCTGAAATTAAATTAGCCCCCAAAGACCAAAGCTAAGAACCTGGAAGAGGAGAAGTAATGGCTGCCTTTTCCAGCTTCCCTAGACCCTAACGTTCAAGAAGTCCCCCAAAAAGGACCCATGGAGGAAGAAGTTTGGTCTCCAAGCCTACAGGGATGTTCTGGCCACTATGGAAGACCAAGAATACATCACTGGTCTAAGGGGCCCCAGACCCACCAACCATGAAGATGCACCTGACCCTGGCATGTCCTGGGCCAAGACACATACCAGATGTTGGGCTACACCAGCCAGAGCAGCTCCTCTGCAATGGTGATGTCCGCCAAACCAGGATTTTCAAAACCTGGTCATCCTGACCCAGCCTAAATAAGCCTATTTTCCCACAATAAAAAGTAAGCAACTATCACCCACCTACCCAGTGGAATTGTTAAATTTTTACCAAGAGTTTCCCATATAACGAATGTCTTTGGGGGATGAAAGAAGGAGAAAAAGACATTTTCTCCTTTAATGAAAGTTTTAAAACACTGAGGCAACTTTGACTGCATTTTTATTGCCATGTCCAGGCAAAATCTTTTGAGACTTCTTGTTACTCATGGGTTCGCCCCACATTCCTACAAGCCCAAACTTGCAAGGGCAGTCACATCATGCTGTCTTAATCCCATAGCCCCCAAACCCCAAGTGTTTGATCAAGTCTAAGAAAGTGAAAGTTAAGTAGGTCTCTTCCTCGAGTAAATCGGTTCCCTTGCCTTACAGCTCCCTGGAGGGTGGAAATCAGCCAAAGTCAGGAGAGTGAGTCTGCCTGGGAAGAGATGATGATTTCATTGGTTCAGACTTTATGAGGCTTTGTATGTTTTATGTGGCAAATACTTCTGCTATCCTTTTGCAACGGAGGGGGACCAAACCAAACAGAACAAAACAGCTCCATCCCTGGCGGGGATCTTGAGTCCCACAATCTGGGAAGAGAATGTAGCCAAAGTCTAACCCCACCTCCTCACTGTCTGGGTTCTCAATGACAAGTCAGTGCTGGAGACTGACCAAAGTTATACTCAAGAGGCTTCCATTCCAAACTGTGGAGCTCTCCTCCGAGGGCTCAGTCATCTTGGTCATGCTACTGTGAGGGAGCAGACACTGGCTGCCAGAGAGACCATAGGTGGAATTTCCCACCACGTTGCTTTGGAGAGTCTGTCCATTGACAGACACCCAAAAGCACCTGACCCTGAACTTTTTGAAAGCCAATGCTGTCTGTCTTTTTTCTGTCTCAGGGTTGTCGGTCTCAAAGACTTGGTCTCGTCATATCTACGATGGGGACGAAAAACTCTACCTACCAAATAATTCATGTAATGTGTTTGTGAGAGGGTATGGCAATGAGAACGAACTCCTATTTACCACAAGATTCTGGGTGGCAGGAAGAAATGCTGGATTTGATCTATACAATCTAACTCTGTACTATATAGAGATAAGGATTTAATAAATACTCGCGATGTGTGGGTTTTCAAAAAATTAAGAGGTAACGTGCCACAAGACTACAAAAATTAAAGCACTGTGGCAATGCTATATGAATGGACAAACAGATCCATGGAAAAGGCTACAGTATGTGGAATAGTATATATAGTGATTTATGATTTAAAAAGAAAAAAAAAAACCCTGAGAAGAAAAGATTGGAAAACACTGTTGTTACAATGAAATAGCCACCTGGAGAAATACACATTTAACCCCTAGTCATACCTTCTGAAGGCCTTCAGGTTATTCAAAAACTTAAAACCTGAAAAATAAGATCATAAAAGCACTAGACGAAAACATAGCTGGTGGAAACGTAAAAGAAGGCAGTTGCTTTGGAAAACAGTCTGGCAGGTCTTCCAATGATTAAACATCAAGTTACCACATGACCCAGAAATTCTACTCCTAAGTATATGCCCAAGAGAAACAAAAACCCATGTCCACACAAAAGTGTGTGTGCAAATGTTTACGGTGGCATCATTCACAAGAGCCAGACAGTACCAACAACACAAATGTCCACCAATGGATGGACGGATGGATGAGGAAGGTGTGTTAGAGCTATACCTACACCCACAGTGATATATTATTTGGCCATTAAAAGGAATAAAGTACAGATATCATGTGACAACGCAGAACCTTGAGAACATTCGGCCAAGTAAAAGAAGCCAATCACGAGTCTACATATTACGTGATTCCATCCACAGGAAAATCCAGAAGACAGAAGTCTAGAGAGACAGAAAGTAGATTCGTGTTTGCTTGGGGCTGGGGGGAAAGGAAGTGCAGGCGGAGAATGAAGGGTAGCGGGGTACAGGGTTTCTTTCTGAGGTGATGAGAAGTTCTAAAATTAACTGCGGTCATAGTTGCACATATCTGTGAATATACTAAAAACCACTGAACTGTCCATTTTAAATGATGACTTTTAAGGTATGTGAATTGTATCTCAATAAAGCTCTTTTGCAGAAAAAGGAAAAAGATTTTTTAAAGTAGAGAGAGAGAGACTTTCTAAGTATTAAAAAAAAAAAAAAAAACATCCTAGAACCATACACGGAGATCAATTTGACCACACACATACAAAAATTCTACTTTGGGAAAGTAAACAGAAAAGCAATTCGAAAGACAAGAAACTGGTGGGGAGGGGATATGGGCGTGGGGATTTGAAACTCATATAAAAAGGGTTAATCTCCTTAACATCTAAAAAGACCAACAACCCAGCAGAAAAATAGATCATGCATATGAACAGAGTGTGTACACACACACAAACACACACACACACACACTCAAGGCTTTTAAACATGTGAAAAGACACTCAACTTCATGTATCGTAAAAAAGAGAAATCTTGCAGAAATACCTTGGTTCATTCTGATGGGCAAAGATGACAAAATGTAATAACACATTGTGTTGAAGGGAGTGGAGGGAAACAGATCCTGACACTCTGCTAATAAGAGTGAAAAGGACACAACTTCTAGAAGGACATTCTGGCAACATCGAACCAAACTAGAAATGCACATGCCCCTTCAACCCAGTGATTCTCCTTCCGGAGAGTTTACGCTGCAGAAATCCTTTGGGTGTCTGAAATGAGCTCCCCACCAGGAAATTCGTGGTGGCCTGGTGTGTTACAGCAAAGGCCTTCGAGAAAGGTGATGCTCCACGATTATGCCATCTCCACGGGCAGGAAATACTGAGCCACAGGACAGAAAATGCAGATCTATCAGGAATGAGCTCCAAGAAACAGCCTCAAGTTAAAGAAAAAGGTTCCTGGTGAGCATGTTCCGTCTGGGGAAAGCGGGAAATTGTATGCACACGGGTCTGCTTGTACATTGACTCATTTTGAAGGCTACTTGATAAACCGGGGCTTTTTTTTTTTTTTTTTTCCTTTTTCGCTTTTGGTTTTTAAAACTTTATACCCCTGGGGCTGGAAAGGAGGATGAGGAAAGGAACAGAAGGGAGACTAGAGGAAGAAGGAACGGAAGGACAGGACGGAAGGAAAAAAGGACAGAGTGATTGCAGAGGAAGAAAAATACTTGGATGAACAGATCCTTGACAGATAATCCTCGACGGTGGAATTCTAGGGATTTTCACATTCCAGGTTACAAATTTCTGCCACAGATGCATATTTTGTAATAAGCAGGTTGGCCTCTGCCATAAAAAATACATGAGAAATTGCGGCACTGAACTCCTCCCAGAGAGAAATAACGCGTGGCCGTGGTCTGCGTTATTCTCAATGATGCCAAGTGCCTTCCTGGAAAAGGAACAATAACAAGGAGAGAGAAAAACGGAGTTTGCCCAGTTGAGCCATGCCAGCTTGGAAGTCAGATCTTGAACCTTTGTCCTAGGAAGTCCACAGACGCACACCAGAGAGGGACAGCAGACACAGGACCCGGCGGGAGGGGGCCTTGCGAGTGCCCAGCCGGAGGCAGGCGGCACAGAGACACCCGCTCCCAGCAGCAGCCTCGTGCTCTGCCTGCCTTCCCAGCTCATCTTCTGTTTTTCTACACCTTTCCCCGCACCTGGTTACAGGGAGAGGGAGGCAAGTGGATTGAGGCCAGGGGTCAGGGTTCGGGTCTCCGCTGGGCCCCTGACCTCCCTTAGCCCAGCACTCTCACCGCTTCAACAGCAGCGGGCAGGACGACATGCTCTGCCGGAGAAGCACGAGGCCCTCCCAAACCTGGGATCCTAGAATGACCACGGAGGGCTTTGCAAATCTATCAAGAAGAAGGGCCATCGCGCCAACGGTCAACTTCTAGAAGAGGGTATTTGAAGAGTGGAATCAGTCACTCTGCTAATTCGAGGCCTGTCCCTGCAGCCATGAATCCGGCATCCTGCTCTCTGCTTCTTGCTGCCTGCCCCCCAACTCCACGGCTGTTAGAGGGCCTTCCTTGCTGAATCAATGGCATCTTGTCTACAGTCTTGACCTAGCTCCAAGTGATGAACCAACTTCACTGGGAGCGTCTGCTGAGAGCTCTCTGAGAAGGGCCATTGTTCCTCCTGCACTTGTCCAAAGCCTCCATTTAGGGACGGCTGTGACTGTGGACGGAGGACATTCATCACTGGGAACATTTGCCAGCAAACGAGAGACAGCTGTTGGGCACGAATGGCGTGTGGCTGACTGTTGCCTGCAGTGAGATTTACTTTCCAAGTGAGAACACCCTAACATACCTTTCCTTCCAAATGGTGAGAAGTGGGGAAAATGTTTATCCTTCCCCTGGCCATGTCAGAGTCCACACTCATTCCCCTAAGCACACGGTGTGCAAAGCGGCACAGGAGCACACAGCAAACAAGGCCTCCCGGGCAGGGGTTAGGCACCCACCTCCGGGCCCTCGGGGAGAAGTGCCCATAAGGCTAGGGACAGCACCTCGCCTCTCTCCACCCTCTGAGTGCCCACAGCAGCGCTGGGCAGAGACTCCACACTGACTTGTGAAAGCTCAAAGCCTGGTATAAAAGGCAGAGGGGAAACTGGACGGAAACTCCTGGGAATTGGCAGAAACAAAGTGAATGCCTCCCCGAGTGTCCGGCATCTCACTGTGCACCTCGGGGGCTCTCAACTCGCGGGCGGGACAAGACAGAAGCAGGAGAGACGGGGACCCACGTGTGTCGGCCCCGGGAAGTGCTGCCTGGGTCCCACATGAAGTAAGGACAGCTGGGGCCAGATGTGGTCGATGGAAGCTGGCTTCCAGGATGAGGGGGTGGTGGATGCAGGCGGGTGTGACGGGGAAGGGCAGAGGGAGAAAGAGGACACGTTCCCTGTCACAGCACGAGCCAAGGCCTGGCTGGGCTAGCAGGAAGCACACTAGGGAGGCAGAACACCTGGAGCTCCAGCTCCGGGAAAGAGGAAAGCTCCCTTTCAGGCAAGCTGAGGCTAGGGCTCTCCTAGAGAGAGCGGAGCACGGGCTGTGAGCAGTGCCGGGGAATCCTGCTCCCCACCCCCAAGGAGTACACCAAGAAGGCTGGACTGCAGCCTGTAGACTCACACCCCACTGAACATCAGATTAAACATGGCTTCGTGTCCAGGATGGAGATCATGTCTAGCTCGATCAGGCTAGACCAGGCAGCAGAATGTGATCAAGCCCATTGGAGCTGGGTTTGGTTCCCCACCACACTGGCTGTGAACTTGCGCTTGCGCTGCCTCCGGCCTCACTGTCTGGCTTCAATTTCCTCCATCCACAGAAGAAGGATAATAATATTTACTGCTGGATGCCTGCCTCCCCGCCCCCATGCCCAGTCCTGATTCTGCAGGCCTGTAAGAAGATGAAAGTGTCCGACAGAAAAGCTTTGGGAAGCCCTTTATGAACATTCTCCGCTCAATCTAGCTCAGGGGAACAAGTCTGCGTTCCAGGGGACTTCTCCCCCAGGAAGCAATGCCAAGAATGTCACTGAGAGATTCTAGGAGGCCTTTCCAATCAGAACACTCCCAGGCATTCCACCACCCCCGGGAGGCTACAGGTGCCTGGTGAAGGGTGAGAGCCGGTTCTGTGGGTTCTCACCACCATCCCTCCAGAGTCTCTAGGGATTGAGTGAGATGGGGAGAATAAATGCCCAAGGAGGGACGCCGCTGCCCAGCCTGGGCACACGGTCACAGTCAGAGGCCGGCAGCGAGGCTGGCCCCTGGCTCAGGGCCAAACCCACCTTCTGGGAGAAACAATTTCCTACTCAGTAGCTGTGGGACAGTGACATCCAAAGGCTCAAGCCCTCAGTCGCCCCATGAAGAAAAACGCTGTCACAACGCTTCTGACACAGCTCACTGGGATATTTGTACAGGTTAAAAACAGAACAGACACTAAAGAAAAAGTAAAAGGTGGTAGTATTTTTGATAAGCATTCTTGATTCTCAGTGATCCACTGGATATGAAGCAGACAGTGGTTACGGACCGGGGAAGGTAAAGAAAGTCAGGGCTGATGGGCTGGTGGGCAAGGGTCTCCCCCAAACAGAGGCAGTGCAGGAAGTCAGGAGAGGGAAGACAAGGACATCCCAAGCAGCCCAGCCCTCATCAGGCAGCAGCTGCCAGGAGACTGGGGCTTCCTGGGGCCCAGGGCCAGGCTCCTCCCCATAGCCAGGCTGGAGAGGAGCAGCGTGGGAGGAGTCACCGAGCAGCAACTAGTCTCTGAGCCGATGCTCTCGTGGGGCTGCCACGGGTATCCAGGCCATGTGGGCACTAGTCCTGGGACGCAGACGGCTTAGCCTCCGCCACATCTTAGGGTGAGCACCCTGGCAGGGAAGGACCCACTGCCCATAGGAGTGAGACGAACCTGACCAGCCCGCCCGAATCTCTTCTTGAGACTCACTTCAGTTGACTGTGATCCCGCATCTAATTGCTCATTTCATCAGCCAAACTCAAACATGATTCCACCCAGCGCTGGGTTTCCATGACCGATGGAGCCTGTCCTCCAGCCTGGAAGACCCCTAGGTTGAAAACTGGAGCAAACAGCAATGCCTCGGAAAGCACCACGGACTTCCCTTGGTCTGCAATGCAATTCCCAACCCGACACTGAAACAATCCCCTTGTACATGTGTTCAGTGCTTTCCAGCTTTCAAAACACTCATATGCACAGCTTTCCACGGCTCCTCCAACAAGCTGGGCACATGAGTAGAGCAGCAACTATTCTAGATGGGACGGCTGGGGAGACAGAGGACTTGTAAGGCACAGCGCTCTCACACTGATGGGTTCAGAAACAGGAAACAGCCCCTCACAAAACTGCTTCCCTGCCCCATGCAGCCTTAAAGGCGGTATTATGGGAAGCAAAAGTTTCAGGCATCAGAAAGGAACATGGCGGATCCGTGGCAAAGTCAGTGTCTTGTTTCACCACCACCTACCACCAGTCACCAGCACTTGCTCTGACTGTGTGTGCCACCGACCGCGAAGTCAAAGGTTTCACTCAATCCCTACAAACCTCCCAGGAAATGGGTCAAAGCCCCTTTCAGATAAAGGAACAGACACTCAGAAATAGCTAGTCATTGCCCAAGGTCCCAGAAATCCACACTGGCTGTGAACGAGTTCTGCACAAATGCTGCAATTTTCAACCTGATATTCCCTCCAGCGTGAACAGTGAGGGAGTGAGTGCCCCTTGGAGAAGCAATGCAGAGACATGGGTGGTTCAGAAGATCCTCCCTGGCTTTGCCTGGTGGGAAAGATGATGGTCCCACATCATTCCGGGATCTCAGGCCATTGTCCTACATCCGCCACCCAGGAGTTGTGGCTCTGTGGGCGCACTCCACGCCCGATCCCACCCTCCGGACCCCCTTCAGTGAAGTGTGGGAAACTGCAACAGGTCTGTCCCACCTCCACCTCTTCAGAAAAGATGAAGGAGAATATTCTTTTACGATGCGTTTGGACTTTGCCTGTGGACAAAAGACTGTTTAGAATCCAAAGTAGTCCGCATGCTAACAACCTAGGCATTTGGAAGAGGCCACGGTCACTGGCTGGGTACTTGGGAAGCAAAATGTCCCTGCGTGGAAGGTGGTCTGAAAATAAGACCCGAGCTCCAGGCACAGCTCTCCTATCACATCTCTCTCCACCTGCCCCACAGCTGACCAAGCTCTGCCCCTGCCCCTTCCCAGCTACTCCCACCCCCATTCTAGCACACGGTGGCTTTACCTTTGCTCTTGCTGGTCCCTGGACCTGGAACTCCCAACCCTGGTTCTCCACCCAGCAGGCTCCTCCTCTTCATTAAGGTCTCAACTCCAATGTCATCTCCTCAGATACACTCTTCCTGAGCACCTGGCTAATATGGGGAGCTCCCCTGGAATTCTTCTCATGATATGCTGTGTTTTTCGTGTTAGTTACAACCATCCGAAATTGTCCTTTTTTAAAACTGTATTTGCTGGGATGCTTGGGTGGCTTAGTTGGTTAAGCATTTGCCTTCAGCTCAGGTCATGATCTGAGAGTCCTGGGATCGAGTCCCGCACCAGGCTCCTAGCTCAGTGGAGAGCCTGCTTCTCCCTCTGCTTACCCAACCCCAACTCTTCCATCTCTGGCTTGTGCGCACTCTCTCTGGCAAATAAAGAAATAAAATCTTAAAAACAAAACAAAAAAAACAACTGTCTTTGCTTACTTGTGGTGTGCCTTCCTCTTCTGGAATAGAAACTCCATGAGGACAGAAGCCACATTAATAGCGCACCCAGCTTGATCTCAACACCAAGACAAGACCTGATACATACTGAAGCTCAAGAAGATACCGATTTCATGAACACCTGCAAATTCCCCCATGCCAAGGGGCTATGTAAGGATGTGAGCAAGTTCACGGCAAAACTGCAGTCATTTCATCTGGAAAGGACCCTGGCGGGGTCACTAACTTCACAGAAGTGGAGATCTTTATTGTTCCATCACTCAGGTGTCAACATTCCAGTGGACCCAGGAATTGGGAATGCAGATCCAGAGATGTGGGGCCGAAAATGAACATCATCAGCCAACGGACAGGTGGGAGAAAGAACAGCGAGAAGAAATAGGTCCCTAAGTGACTTCAGCGCATGAGAAAGAACAGTGGGGAAACTGTCAAACCAGCAGAGCCAACCTCAGGGGTTTTTCCGTTTCTGAAAGCATTTAGTTCCTGGTTTTACCAATGGTTGGATGTGCTGCCCACCTGCTGAGCCACATGGGGGAAAGATTTCGCTCTTCCATCCACGCGGAGAAGACCCGGGCAGATCCAAGTCCTATCCTGGCCCGGAAGCTTCCCAGAGCACACCACTGGGCAAAGCAAAAGCAGGGGATGCTCTCCTTGGTCCAAATGGCTCTTTACTACCTAAAGCCCTGAATCTTAAAAAGACAAAAACAAAACAAAACAAAACACACACACACACATATACACACACACACACACACACACACACCCCTCCAAGAAAACTATTATTTTAAGTAGAAATAGAGATGGAGCAAGCAATGTCAGGGGCCGTCTCTGTCCAGATCACACAGACCCGGGGTCAGGAGAGGCATTTCATCTTCTTCGGATGCCCCTATTTGGAGAGAATATTGGTCTCCTGGATGGAGGGGAGCAAAAATGAACTGCTGTATGGACTCTAATGACTTCACTTCCAGTCAGGTCCTGGCAAAATCCAAGTCCAAAGCAATCTACTCAATCTGATAACTGTTGGCCATAAGCTCCTGGCCATGACCTGCCCTCAGCAGTGAGGGCCTAAAAAGGACTCAGGCACTCAGAGTAGCTGGAGACAACTGAAAAATACTCAACTCTTAGAAGCCAACTCTACCAGCCCATGCTTATCCAAGGGGGCGTTAGAAGAATCCCCTTCCCTCATGACAATGGCATCACCACTACAACTCTGACAAAGGGTAAGCCTTGGAATCCGATGGAAGGGTGGTCTGTTATAACCACCTCAGGGGCAAAGGGTCTTGAACAGTCTAGCAATGAATAAGGAACGTGACCTCCCTGTTGACTCCTCCCCATGGGGCGGGTATGGGGGCGGCAGTGAGAAGCTCCCGTTCCCTCTTTCCACAGAAACTTCTTGAGCTTCTGGTGTTGCCCTTATTATGCCACATTCTGCTTCAAGTCAGATTTGTGACTGGCTTCCAGTATCCACAACACACCATAAGCAAACTCTTACAAATTCCCTTTCCTCCCTATATCCCTTTTCTCGCTCCCCAAGATGAACTTTCTAATAGGTACCTTTTTGTGTGTATGTGTTCCTGCTTCATGGGTCCACTATAGGAATTGTTAATGGCTATAAATGCTATTGTCAGATGTCCTACCCTGCTTCTTACCTTTCACTTGGCACTAGGTCTTCAAGGACTGTCTATGGGGCTGGATAGATAGCCAACCCACTGCTTCTGCGGTGGGTGATTCACTCAGATGGGCGCCCACCATCATCGTTCACCTGTCCACCTCTCCCCAGAGATGCCAAGGCGGCTTCCCATTCTCGACCACCACAAAGAATGCTACAAAGATCATCTCTAAATCCATTCTGTGCAGACCCAGGCAGAAATTTCCACATGTTCTGAGAATACTAGGAAGCCTTCAGCCTCTCTCTCTCCAGTCAGTCTTCTGGGTGGTCATTTTGATTCGTTTGTCTCTGCTGACTAAAGGAGCCCCATACTTCTTCAGATGCTCATTAGCTTTGTGAAGCCTCCTTCACTTATAATCTCCCATTCATATCTTTTACTCGTTTTTATTTCTTTTGCAATTTCTGCCTTGTTCTGGTTGATTTGCAGGAATCCCTTGTCTGTTCTAAATGTTAATCCTTGGAGGGTTTTGGATACCGTAAAGTTCTCTCTCCTTTTTGTCAGCTGCATTAACTCTGTCCAGGATGTCCATTAGTGAGCAGAAGCCCTAACTTCCATACAATCAAACTCAGAAAACTTGAGGATGACAACCACTTCTCAATCCCACAATGCCAGTTTCTTGAACACCCATAACACCCATGGGTTTAGGTGCTATGGACATAAGGAGGAATAATGACTTTGACCCTCCCAGAGTTTACAGCCTCCTAGGAATATAGAAGTTCCATCAACTACGATGTGGACACAATGACCATGGCCATGGAGGATTGTATCAGGTGCAGTGAGGAGTTTTAAAGGCTTCAGGGGGTCCAGGCTGAGTCAGCCTTGACAGATAAGCTTAGCAGGCAGCTCCAAGGAGAGGACATCCAGACCAATAGAACAGCACATGCATAGGCCCAGTCTGCAAAACCACATGTAATCCAGTGTGGCCGGGACATACAGCAAAGTGCGAATGACTACAGAGGCTAGAACAAACAGGAAACAGCCATGCAGAGAAGCAGCTCAGATTTTCTCCAGGGCAACAGAGGGGATAGCACCACTCTCTCTCTCTTGCTCTCTCTCTCTCTCCCCACAGGCACTGGCAAGGTGCCTTAGACACCACCTGCACTCAAAGAAGAGGGCCTGGTTCAGGGGCCTTAAGAAATCTTGTCTCATTTTAGCTACAGTGGCAATGTACTGAAATCTCAGAGAAACCCAAAGACAGAACATTCTAGAAAGACAAGGGTTTGTGAGCATCCAAATTAAAGGACCAAGGCAGATACAAGACATCCCCTGGACAGGTCTGGGTTGTCCGGAATGAAATGAGGCCTTCCCTTCCTGGCCTCATCTGGGAGCTGTTCCTGCCACTGCTCTTGCCTTGATGAAAGTTCTCAGCCACAAAATTCCCCAACTGCCAAGTGTGCTTGTGCCGGAAATGTACCGAATAAAGTCATTAGTGACACAGCGGAATCTTACCCAAGACCCCACCAGGATCTCTGCCAGCCAGCTGTTTCCTCTTGAATCTAAACCATTTTCACACTCAATGATGGTAAATTTTTTAAGGGGAAAGAAAGCCATTTGTAGAGAATATTTTATTACAAGCCAAGTGACTGCCCTTATTTTTTTCCAGCCAGGGAAGGAATCCATATGAACGAACACACGGCCGCCAAGTACGAAAGCACAGAAAAGGGCTGTGCGCGATGCAGTGAGGGGTTAAAGGCTCCCAGGGGTCAAGCTGTCAAGGCTGAGTGAGCCTTGACAAACAAGCCTGGAGTCTGGAAGTCACTCCACCCCAACAGAACAGTCTCTTGGCACTCTTACTTGCTCTCTCCCGGCTGCCTCAGCCTCCCCAGGGCAGAAAAATAAATCTTGTTGTTAGACAGCAATCTTACCCTTGGAGGGCATTAATAGCTTTAGGAAATTTCAAGAAAATGGGGTTGATTGTCACCTGACACCTCTCTCCTCTGACACGAGTGTACACACACACACACACACACACACACACACACACATCCCACTCATGCCTGATGGGGGTGAAGAGAAGACTCTTAGCAGCCCCTTCCCCTGTCACCACAGCCCCACCAGCTACGTAGGTTTAGGGCTGCAAGAATGCCAGCAGGGGAGGAAGCCAGACCCCCAGATCAGGGTCCCCTACGGCCCTCCCACCCACTGAAGGCGTTTTCCAATACAATCTCTGTGACCACTGTTGCTCGGAGAGGACTCCCCACTCTGTTGCTGTGGAGAGGGAGAAAGTCAAGTGTCCAAAACCATCTCCACACTCTGGTGCACCCCATCCCCCGCTGAGGATGAGAGCCCCCCCCCACCTGTCAGCTGCCCCGCGGGCCTCAGGAGCCGGGCCGAGCTGGAGAACCGAGGCTGAGTGTGACCTGAGCGCACACTCCGGTCCTGATTCTCACACGCACAGAGCGTGGGCCGCTGGTCTGTGCTTCTGTCAACATCCGTGTGCCTCCCTGCAAACCTGGGCACACTGAGGACCACCCCCCTTGGGGTCAGAGAAACCACCAAGAGATTCACCAGGGAACTCGAGTCCCAAAGCCTCCTTCAGTCCGAGGGGCCAGCTGGAGGGTGGGGTCTGGGGAGGGAGTGGTGCTTCAGAAGGATCCCGAAAGCAGCAGACTAAATTCTCCCTCTGAGAACAGAACGGCTTCCCCCCTCCCCTTTGAGGGAACCGGGAGCGACACCTGGATCCCATAACCCTCCGCGGCTTGCTCTCAGCCCGAGGGTTTACAATGACACACACCAAACCACCCGCAGACGGGCGGGGGATGGACGCCTGCCCACCGAGGAGCCAGGAGGTCAATGGGAAAAAATGATTTTCATCAGTGTTGAGCCTTCATGTTTGGACCTTTTATCCAAACCACGGCAGTGTTCTCATGCTCCCTCGGTGCGGGCGCTGGGCCCCTCTCTGATGCTCACCGCCAGGGAGCCTGGGGTGGCGCGGGGACGAGCCCCCACCCCTAGGAGGTTAGCAGGTCCCAGGGCTGTTTAAGGACCCGCGCATCGAGGCTAACAATGCTCTTTCCTGGGAATCGAGTCACTGTGGTATGACCCGCACGGGGCCAGCCGGGATGGCCGGCAAGGTCCCAGGGGGAGCCAATGGCGTGGGTCAGGAGGCTTGGAGAAGGCGGCCTTCTTTGCGTCAGGCCATACGGAACGACACTTTCTAGGGCCTGAGGAAACACCAGGGGCTATGCTGAACAGAGCCTCACTCTGGCCGCTCTGCCAGGAGAGAATGAGATGCTCCTTTGGCTGAAAACAGGGCCCGCTTTCCCCACCCTGACTCTGAGGTCATCGGCTCCTCCTGGGGAAGCCTAGGATTCTAGCCATGGCTACTAGAAATGCAAGTCTGACAGTACTAGGGATCCGGGGTCAAGGGGGGTGGCGGGAAAGCGCTCGCTCTTTCTGGGTCTTTCTGGCCTTGGGTTCTCAGGGGGAATCCCTTTTCTAAACTCGAGACTCAGGAGACCTGACTATCCGATGTGGCAGGAAAAAAAAAAGAAAATGGGAGAAAGTCAAGAGGGGAGAATGAGGGAATGAAAGGCAAGCAGGGAGGGCGGGGGAGAGCGAGAGAGGGAGGGCTCTGCACACACAGGAGCCGAAGCGAGTGGGGGGGTGGCGGGGGAGAGCGAGAGAGGGAGGGCTCTGCACACACAGGAGCCGAAGTGAGTGGGGGGGGGCCGAGGGGGCTGGGAGCACCTCAGGCTGGCATTTGCCTGGGATGGTTATCAGGAACCCAACTCATCTGCCACAGGCTCACGTCAAGGGCATCTGTGATGCTGCGAACTTGAACCGGAGATGGGCTCCCCCAGTCCCCAGTGGGCCACGAGCCCCGGCCAGCTCAAGTACTTGCAGCAGCCGCTCTGTCAGGAGATCCCAGAGAGCTCCAGACACCCGGCGCCATCACGGGGCGGCCATGTTGCCGCCGTACAGACAACTGGACGAGACCATCCTACACCCGCATGCTTGGCCACCATTTCCGTAGTACGACTGCGGGGACCCCGTCTCTAAAGCACGCGAGAAAAGGCACACAATCCAACTCTCCCAGGACCATCATGGACCAGCCACACTGCACTGGGCATCTGAGTGGTGGGTGTGTGAGGCTGTCTGACGCTTGCCACTTTAGCCCAAGATCTGCCACATGCCCCGCCGCCTTCCCTACCCTCCACTTGTGCTAGAGAGGAGGCTGCAAAAGGCCAGCCAGTGCAAAGGGCGGTAGGCTGGTGACCATCTCAAGCTCGTGAGGAGCCTGGGATTGTAACCCAGAATGTATCCACCCCTTGGGGGCCCAAGACCATAAAGATGAAGAGAAGATGTCCCAAGCAAAGTCACCACCCAACAGGTCCCAGCCCTGATAGCAGGGGTGCCCAGCACCCTCGCAGAGTTCCTTCCCAAAGGACCATATTTGAATTTTAGTAAATCAGCTCAATATGTTCCAGGGCCGTGGGTATTAAATAAAAGAAGTCAGTGAAATCTCCAAACAATAAGCTCATTCAACACAATCTCTTTTTCTCCCCCCAGCTGGGGACTTGAATACAGTCAACATGAATAAATCCTGTTGTGTAAAAACTGGGGGAGAAAAAAAAGAAGAGGGTGGAGGATAGAAGGAAATGGCAGGGCTCCCACTCGCAGGAGGCTAAGATCATCCTCACGGGCGCAGAAGGATGCTTGCGTGCTGGCGCAGCCCTGGGGAGGGGGAGGCAACCTCTGCAGCCCAGGTAAGGAATTATCTGGAATTGCCCCCACCCAGCCTTCCTAGCCTCTCCTCTGCAGCCTTCCCATTCTCATACTCAGACTAGCCAGTGGGCTCTTGGGCTGCCCCTGTCCTGGCCTTTCCTAGTTGAACCCACGATAAGCGAGGCCTGACCATGCATCAGGGACATTTCGCTACGAAGACGTACAAAACGCTTTTCCTGCATCTTTCCCTCTCGCTTCAGCGTCCCCCCCCAACAAAGCCGAGACAATTAGAACCAAGGACCGCCTCAGCAATTCTTCCTGAGTGCCTTAAGGACAGGTGAAACAGACTGGCCTTTTTGAGCCACTACTGACTTAGATATATGTGTAAGAAGAGTCGCGCGTGGGAAACTCTCCTACGTAACCCATGGATGAATGTGATCTAGGCCCAGATTGTTCTCATGGATGGAAGTTCCACAGCCTTTCAACACGCTGTATTTAAGAAAGATGGGAAGACACGGGTTCAGCTCCCCAGGGCATAGACCCAGACGCAGTGTATCTAAAGAACAAGCCAATTCAACATGGGTTTTGGTTAAACAAACAAACAAAAAATGGAAACCACCAAGGTCTTTAGACTCCATTAGGACCACTAGAGTGATACTCTTCCATTCCCGTAGAATGCCACACCCCATCTCCTGGACCGGTGCCACAAGGGCTGGTGACGCTGCCCTCGACTGGGAGACTTTCCCTGTCTGGAACCAAGAGGACGGATCCCTTACATCATATGGAACTAGGTGCATTATTTTGCTAAATCATGGGTTCTCCCTGCCTCAAAATCGTTAACTAGCATAGACAAGCAGGACTTCCAGAAAACAAAAAGTCAGCCAGGAAGTAATTATGGCACAGACTTGGGTACTCAATTCCAATTCAACGACTTTATTGGTGAGGGGAGGGGAAAAAAAAAAAAAAAAAAAAAAAAGACTTGCAGGAAGGCTGCCAGATTCAATACATTAGATCCATGTGTGTAGCGGCGGAGTTCCCAGGGTGGGAGCCCGGAGCGAATGCTTCACAATTCCATGACCCTCTTGGGTTCATCTGCTGCCTGGGTTTTAGGACAATGATTTTTCCTTCTCTCTAAACAGAGGGAGAGCTTCCACCCTCGCATGTCTGGGCCTCATGGCCAAGTCTCCTGCATTCAGGATGCTGTCAAGCAGTCAGTCTTTTTGTTTCCTACCAAAATTCTACACTCCCTTCTGCTGTTCCCCCCAAGATCACTGCCAACAGGAAAACACAGAGCCCTCAGATTCTAGTCACGACCTGAGATGGCCAACGGGACACTCAACAGATCTTTCATTTTAAGCCACGGCACTCCAAACTGCTAGGGTTTGTCTTATTTATGTTTAAGATTTTGTTTATTTTAGAGAGAGAGAGAGAGAAAAAATGTGTGCCTATGCGACTAGGGAGGAGAAACAGAGGGAGAGGGACAAGCAGACTCCTCAATGAGGAGCGGCGTGGGGAATCGATCTCACCACTCTGAGATTGTGACCTGAGCTGAAATCAAGAGTCAGACACTTAACCACCTGAGCCGCCCAGGAGCCCCACAAGGGTTTGTTTTAAAGTCAGTTTCCTGGAGGTATAATTTACACACGGCGGGAAGGTGAGGGGAGAATGCCCAGCACGTTACACACAAGTTTTCACAAACACCTGAACTGTGGAGCCACTTCCACCACCGAGAGCTGAGCCATAAAGATTTCAGTCATTCCCAAAACATCCCACATACCTTCTTGTGGTTCAACCCCTTCCTTCAGCCCTGGCAGTGACAGACTGGTTTTCTTTCCCTCTAATCTTGCCTTCTCCAGAAGGTCACATAAATGGAATCCCACAGTGCGGAAGATTTTCAAGCTTGGCTTTCTCACTCAGCACATGCGGATGGACCTTAGGTACGAGCTGTTGGTTTTCAAGCTTGGGACTTTTACTTTCTTGCCAAGGACTTGAAACGACTGGCTGCAGCTCATCTTTTCTATGGGGGAACCAAATTCTTGATTTCGGGCCTTTTAATAAAAAGCAGAGGCCTGGGAACAGGGTGACCTCCCGGCTTCGTCTGCCCAGAACTATGGGATTTCCTGGGGTTTGGGGCTTTCAGAGGCAAAACCAGGGAAGTCCCAGACAAACCAGGATAGTTGGCCACTCTCCTTGGGACAGCCACCTCCGAGGGCAGGGCTGCACAGGTGCCCTGCTCAGATGAGAGGCAGGATGTTCGCTCTGAGCTAACAGCCGACTGTCCTCCCTCGGTCTCCTCGCCGGCAGAAGGCCAAAGTGCGATCTGCAGGGGCCGGGCGCCGGCACAGAGCTCACGCTCCGACAGGCCTGCAGCTGTCTTTGAAGGCCCCGGGAGGGGCTGGAGGAAGTGAGAGGGGCACGCAGGGGTGTGCTGAGAAAACAGCAGAGCAGGGCTCCCGTTGGTGCCGGTGCCCACCCCAGGCCTCCCTGGTATGGGACGCGCACAGACACGGGGCATGAAGGTGCTCTGGGCTCATTCTGGGTTTGCTCCTGTCCAGTTTAATAAGCCCAGGGTAAGGCCAGCTCCTCCTTTTCTATACCTTCTCCTTGCTCCTCCTGCCCAGTGGGGTTTTCATGTGGAGACTAACTAGGGAGAAGGTGAGAGCCAAGAAATAGAAAATGAATATAAGCAGCTTGAAGTTCTTGTTAGAATGAAAGGGTTTCTCCTATATAAACTTACCAAGACATCAAAGGAAAGTCAGGCAAGGCCACAATACAGGCTTGAAAATGAGCAGTTCTGTGCCCACACCCTTTCCAGCTGACTCGGGAGAGATACACAGAGGCTAGTTTACCTGAGAACAGGCAGAGCTTCCCCAACTCTGAGCTCCCAATAGCTTGGAAAAGCATGTGATGGACATGGCTGGTGCCCAAATTAACAGAGGATCGCCCCTGAGTACACACACAAGAAGGTGGGAATTGGTGGGGTCACAATCCTGTCCTAGAGGCCTCGGCTGGCCACTCCCTGGATTAGTGTAACGCTGCCCCTGCTCCAGTAGCTCTTACCATTTATTCCACCAAGCAGCCTGGAAGGCAGGTTAGTAATCATTATCCTCACTTGTACAGTTGAGGAAACAAGGCCCAGAGAGATTAAGTGACTTGCCCAAGGTCGCACAGCGAGTTAGTGGCAAAGGCCAGTTAGAAGCCCGAGCCCCAGAGTGCCCAGGCCAGCGCCCAGCTCCACAAGATCCCTTAGCCCTCGGTCCAGAGCTTGGGCAGGGCCAGGTCTGCACCCTCGGGAGCGCTGGAGGCCAGGGGAGCTGCTGCAGAGAGCACAGGCAGGCTCATACTCACAAGCAGAAACCTGCAGGATCCTTCTCTGTACCAGCAGACAGCAACACCCCTGTGCTGGAACAGACAGAAATAAGGCTCAAGTCGGGAAAGCCAAGGGCCACCGCTGTGGGCTTGTCTCCACTCATGAGATGGGGCTTTGAGAGTCTGCTTCATTTCCCTCTGGGAACCAGGTCTGCTCTTGAGAGCCAAGCATCAGAGAATATGAGCTCCCGTTGCCTGGGATCATACACTCACTCATGCCCCAGTTATGCCTCGGGGGACCCAAGTGCTGGGGGGGCACCAGGGGCTGAAGGGGAGCGACACTGGGAGGAGAGAGACAAGATTTCGGTCTTGAAGGGATTTGACGTAAGGGAGGAAACAGTAAGACGTGACATTAATTCAACAGATATTTTTGCTGAGTACCTATGATGTACCAGGCGTGGATGATTGTACCTCAAGTAGCACAGGAACACAGAGGGAATCAGGGGAGGCTTCATGGAAGAGGAGGCATGTGGACTAGGTCCTGAAGATTGAGCAGAGTTTCACTGGACAGCTGGTCCCTTTGCGGCTCGAGGGACACAGAGAAGGAAGTGGTCTGGAATTGCTTTGAGTACTTCTTTCTAAATAAACCCTTGCTCTTAGTAGAACAGGAATCCAGCCCTTCAGAAACTCAGTTCTCAGGGATGTGGCATCCTGTTTGACTTTAAGCTGTTGTTTCATCTCTTCAGACCTCAGCTGACCTGTCTGTCAAATGGGACTGAACAATCCTGTGTTTCGGAGGGTGGCTCTGGCCTTCACTAGCGATCTCTGGAGACGTGTTCACACAGAAGTCCTTGAGAAACAAATTCCTCACATGGCCAATGGCCGTCTCTTTCCCACTGTCTGCTGCTCTTGGCTCTCGCCAGGAAACCAGTTTTATTTATAAGAATCACAACCCTAAACTGACCTTTGTTGGGCTATCCACATTCCCTCCCTCGTTTCCTTCTCCTCCAGGAACATTCTCCGCCAAAGATTCCGCAGTGACCACAGAGCACCCGGCATTGAAGAGCGCTTGGAAAGTCAGGATAGACCAACTCTGGAGGCTGTTTGCTAGATGGGGAAACTGAGGCCCAGAGAGCTCAGTGCTTCGTACCTGGAAACCGAAGGCGTGGGTTTCCCCATTCCCAACCCACAGCCTTCCTCATCATGCCACAACTGCTCTGCCTTTTGCTTCTGCCTGGGCCTGGGCAGATGTGCCATCCTCCCTCAGCCTGGGGAAAGTCTCCCTTCCCCAAAAATGACAGAAGTCTTTAGAGAAATATTTCCCATCATTAAAAGGATTTGCAAGAAAACTGGCACAGCTTCCTCAGCTTTGAAGCTTCTTGGCCCCTCCTGGCCCATTAATTGCGCTTGGCTCCAGCCCAGTTCCCAGAGCTCCTACCCCTTCAGAAGAGGGAAAGGGTCCACAGCAGAATTCCCGCCGTCACCCAGCCTGGCCCTTCAGCACCAGAGGGGACCCCTCAGTGTTTGTTTCAGACCATTCCACTGCCAATGCATCAAGGACTCCCACACAAGGAGCTTCAAAGTCAGAAGGGTTCAGGGTCAAGTCCAAGCATGAGTAAACCCTGAATTTAGGATTGTGCAGCAACCTTTTGAGATGGTTCTGAAGTAGTATTCTCACGGCCTTTAAAGCCTAGGATGGCTTCAGGGGAATCTCAGTAGATTTCTGCAGGTACCAGAGATTTGGTTACGGCACATTCACAGGAGTACGGAGGGATTATCAGTCTTACTCCCCCCTTGCTTTTACTTTTCCAGGTGAAGAAGGTGGATAAATGACTATGTATCTTTTCTCAGGGATTCTCAATTTGGGCTGCACATCAGAGCACCTGAAGACCTAAGCAGCACCCCTATACCAACTGAATCAGAAGGTCTTGAGTGGGCACTACAGATCCCTGTTTGTTTTCTTTTAAGTCCCCTGATGGTTCCCATATGTGGCTAAGGTTATGGAGCACAGCCTGAGGTACAGTTTCAGTAGGGAAAAACCTGAACTCCTAAGCACGGAAAACACGAAATCTGATGATTCCTCTGAAATGAATGATCAATCTGCCCATCTCTCTTGGTTGTTTTTGTTTTGTTTTTGTTTTTTTGTTTTTGTTATTGTTTTGTTTTTTTCCCAGACCTTTCCTGACCACAGATCACAGCCTTCCCAGGTGAGGCTTTCAGGAATTTTTACTGGCTCATCTCTACTTTGCAGTACCTTAGAACAAAGTGCCCTCTCCTGGGAATGGGGTGATCTGACTTGGAAGCAAACAAACGAAAACAGAAAAAGAATGAGGACACCTTCGACCAATTACTGTGATCCAAATTAAAGTGAATAGCTCAACCATGACTGCTCAGATCCAAGTGTG
Source organism: Mustela erminea (assembly GCF_009829155.1). Taxonomy (NCBI): domain Eukaryota; kingdom Metazoa; phylum Chordata; class Mammalia; order Carnivora; family Mustelidae; genus Mustela; species Mustela erminea. The sequence continues at coordinate 76,279,756 of NC_045627.1, forward strand.
ATGCAAATTCAGGAAGCTTCCGTGGGGTTGGTCCAAGTGCAATCCACAGATAGTAGGTCAGTCACATTTGGCCCCGGACACACTCACCAGCTGGAAGAGCAGCAGGAACCAGAATCCTTGACCACATGGTGTGAGTTCAGCCAATGGACACAGCAGTCCAAGGGCGCTCTTATGAGAGTCATAAATATGTAAACACCCAAGGATGGGAGGCTTTTCAAGGGACCCTGGAGATGCTGGCACTGCTTATACCACACCAAAGAGATGCACCCACAAGAAACAGCAACCCCACCAACACTTTTTATGCGAACTCTTATAAAAGCTCCATCTCTCTGGGAAGACACCCCTATGTAGTCTCTCACCACCCTACTCCTTGCTTTTGCTTGAGAGAGCCATGGCTATCTAACACAATGCCTTTGGTGGGATGGGGGAAAAGTCTGGAAATGTTTCTATGTTAGACAGAGGGTGATATCCCAACCACTCTAGCTCCAGACCTCCCTTTACAACCCACGTAACAATGGAAAAATCAGCTCTGCATCCAAAAAGGATCAGTAGTATCGGAAGATAGACAGTATGTAACACCAGCTAGGGAACATGGAAGACAATTTCTCCTACATCAACTGCTATATGAGACTTACAAATTTAAAAAAAAAAAATTTTTTTTTTGAGAATTTGAACACAACAATGAGGCATTCTACCTATCTGGGAGAGCTCAAAATCGGGAATTTAGAAACATAGCACGGGGCATTTCGGTAACGAAATTTTAAAGTGGCACAAATGAGAATTCTTCATTATAATTTTTGTATGTTCTAAAAGCCCAGGTAAATCTTGCTTTTCTGTTTTATTTTGTTGTTAAAAAGATACCTAGTCATTCCATAATTATTTAATCTTACCTTAAAAACAAAGACAGTTTCTATTAAAAAAAAAAAAAAAGGTCGAGCTGTGCAGTTTCAGTGGGTAAATAAACATCTGACTATAAAAAACAAAACAAAAAAAACAAAACAAAACAAAACAGAGACAGCTTCAATCTCTGATGAGCAAGAGAAAACTGACAGATGCCAGTTACAGCTGCCTTGATTAATCAGAGACTGGGCCCAGGGGCTTCACTATGCACAGATCAACTTTTCAATTCAATGAGAGTTCAAAGCACAAGTCATTAGCTTCTCAAAAGAATGGGGACTTCTAAATTCCTGGGATGGGGGGGTCCCCTAAATTCCACAGCTGAACCCTGTAGTTAGTAAACACCAGCATTCACTGGTGAGTCTTTGAAGACTCCCTCTCCAATCAAACAGGAAAAGATGCGTTGGATTAGCTTCTGCAATCCAGATAATTCTCAAATGTATCCACTTATCACTCTCTGATTTACTGCAAAATGATGAGGCAGATACATGTGTTACCAAAAACATAAACACTCTGAAATGGAAACTAAGTTTCCTTCAGTTGGCAAAAATCCCCTAACTGATATTCCAGGGAGGGAGGATTTTAAACTCCCAAGAGAAAAAGATAACTAAGAAGACTTTCTTAGGTCAAGGGCCAAAAGCTATTAATACAAACAGCTTCTGATAATAATGGGCATTTAGAAAGAACATCCCCTCCATGTTATAATTTGCCCTCCCTTGGATTAAATATGCTTCTTTGAGAAAGCAGCTTTTAGCCTGGCCCTTCAAACTGGAGCCAGAACTCCCTCACTTCCCAATTCAGAAAGGGCACCCCCTGAGTTCAGAGGGACCTCAGAGGCCACCACTTCCCGCGCAAGTCCTGAATTCCCCCTGAGGGTCCTTCCCAAAGGGTGGAGGTGCAGACAGAGTGGGAGAGGGAGTAGCAAACTGCCATTTTAGGAGGCGAGGGGCTGTGGCTTCCTCAAGTGTCTGAGACCACATAAGGGTGCATTCAATCATCCCAGCACAAAACTGACATGATCTCAGCAGAATCTGGGATGAAAAAAGAACACACCCCCTTAGAAACGAGAGAGGCGCTCCAGGGAGGGTTTAAAGAAAGAAACCAAAGGTTGCCAAGCAATTTAACCCCGTCCCCCAAGTCGGCTTCCCGTGCTCTTGACAAAGACCCTTTCCCTCTGCATGAAGTGCTGCCTAGAATGTAAACCTTTCGCCCTCACCTGCAACCAGGTGACCCTGATGAGAAAAAGCAGTGGGAAAAATCAACAGACACGACTCGTTTAGGGAACTCAAGCCGGTCCCAGAAGATTCCTTTAAGCCAGTCTCAGAAATGAGAAACCACCGGGAATGAGATTCCTTGGGAATCTGAGCATTCTCCTTTATTACCCTCTCCCAGGGGAAAATAAATATAGAAACAGTATTTCCTCTCGCAGGTTTGGCAGGGACGAGTCCAGGGCAAGGAAGTGCAAAAGACTTTCCCAAATGAGAAGGGGGCAGGGGGCGTCCGCAACACCCCGCTTAAGGGACCGCTCTTTAATCCCTCTTTCCGAAAGATCTTTAATCCTTTAGACCCCGGCCCCGGGGTTCCCAGCACCGGCGCGAGCCGAGGAGGGGGCACGACCCGGGCCGGTCCGCCCACCACGGTTTGGCCAGGATCCCAGCCCTCGGCCAAATCTAAAACTTGCTCCAGCTGCGCACGGAGCTGAGCCCTCGGGCCGGTACGCCTCAGCGCGCTCCACCTGCCGGGCATCCCCGTTCGGCCCCCAGCCCTCCACTTGGCCCGACCTATGCCCGGAGATGCAAGAGCGAAGGACCCGCACAGAAACGGCTACCGGAGCGGCCGCAGGACTGGGGCAGCCGGACCCAGCGGGAGAGGAGCTCCGCGCCCACCCCACCGCCCAAGGGCACCCTCCGCTCAGCCTGGTCGCCGGCGCCCGCGGGCAGCCCTCCCCTCCGACAGGCGCCCGGGCCCGACGACCCAGCGACTTGCTCCTTTGCCCCCAAGCGGCGCGGCGCGGTTCTGAACTCACTCGGGGCCTCCTTGGCTTCGGCATCTTTCCGGGGCGGCCCGGGCGTTAGAGATAGGTCGCCGGGCGCACCCTCCCTCCTCTAACAGGTGGGAAGCCTTCCACGCCGACCCCCGCCCTCTGCGCCCGGGAGGGTCCGAGAGCCCGGGCCGTAGCCGCCACCTAGCCCACTCGCCCGGCCCGCCGCGCCGTCGTCGTCCCGGTCTGTGGCCCAGCTCCGGGCCGGGCGGGCGCCGCCGGCTCTGCTCACCTGAGTCCCGACGGGACGCAAAGCGCCAGCAGTGCCGCCCCCGCTAGCCCCAGCCCTCCTCGCCCGCGCGGTGCGGCCGGAGCCGCCGGTGCGTGCGCGCCGCACCGGGACCCGCGCCCTCACCTTTGTACCGCTCCATCGGGGCCGCGGCGTGCGCTCCCGGCCGCTCGGCTCCCGCGCTGCGCTCTCGGCGCTCGGCTCCGCGCCCCGGCCGCCGCGCTGGCCCCTCCCCGTGAGGTCACGCTCGCCGCCGGACCTCCAGGCGCGCCGGCCGCGCCCGGGGCTCTCGGACCCCGTCCCCGCCCGGCGCACCGCCCCCGCGGGGGAACTCCGCCGCCGAGCCCCGCGGCGCTCAGCTCCGTGCGCGTCCCGGGCCCTGCCGTCCGCCCGCGGCCGCCTGGCGGCTCCTTCTCGTCCGGGACCCGGGGGCGGCAGGAGGGCGGGAGGCTCGACTGTGCCCGAACCCGGGGCGGGGGAGGTTCTGGCGAGGGGCGGGCTCGGGCGGGCCTACGAGAGCCGCTCTTCCAACCGCCGGGCTGCAAACCCACTGCCCGGAGGAGGAGACTGAGGTCGAACCCGGGAGGCAGAGGCGGGCCTAGAGCGCCTGGCTCCCGTCTCCCGGCGCCCTAATGCCTTGGCTTCCCCGAGAGGCGACAGGGCGATGAAGGTGGGGGCTCCCGAGCCCTTTCCCCGCGCCTGCCCGCGTTCCTTGGGGATCGCTCCAACCCTGCAGCAACCGCTCTGGGCGGTCGTCGCGCCGCCGGTCGCAACACACACATCAGGGAGTCTGAAAATGTCTGCTTGCTGCCATCTCCGGGGACCCACGGTCCCGGGGAGCGGTTGTTCTAGGCTCTCGTGAGCAGTCGAATTCCTAGAGCCGTCTGGACAAGTCCGGGAGCACCTGACCGCCCCAGGGGTGGCATCTGCTTCGTAGGAGCTCGCTCACTGGTTTCTAACTCCACCCCGCGCCGGGACACTGAGCGCCACACTTCTGTCCTTTACCTTTTGCCGTCTGTGCCTCCTGTCTCGCAACCTCATCCGCCCCCAAAGGAGATCCAGGTTTTCCTTTAAACTTCTTGATTTTCACTTCATAATCTCAATCATGGTTCCTGCAGGATGCCTGGGTTTTTCAGCACGTCCCCCTCTCCCCCTTTCTTGAAGGAACATTAAGGAAGATTTGTTGTTGGAATTTTCTAAGAGATTTCTTCATTCTTCTAGGAACAGCAGAGTTAGCTCTGATTTTTGGAGACCTTCTGCCCGGGCAGTCTTAGAAATATTCTTAGTCGTACTAGCGGCTAACCTCCCTGCAGTCCTCCCCACACGCTGGCCTGGCACTTAGGGCTGCTGCAGGCAGGGCCTCTCTTTTTCCCAGTCATCTTGTGAGGCGGGGATTATTATTATTATTTCTGTCATGTAGTTGAAGAAACCAACGTTTACAGAGATTAGACAACTTGCCCAAAGTCACACAGTGAAAAAGCAACAGCAACAAAGCAAAACCAGAAACAGAGCAGGCTTCAAACCCAGGTCTGCTGCTTCCAGACATTCGCTCACAAAGCTTTGCCGACACTCATGGCCAGGCTGTCTGTTACCAGCTTGTGCAGCACAGGGACAGGGGAACAAGGTAAACGCAGTCAGGCGGGTGCTCTGATAAAAGCACAAGGGACTCTGGGACCCCCAGGGGAGGGGGCTCAACCAGCCCAGGAAGCCTTGTCAGTCCTCGGAGGAGGAGATGCCTGAGCGAGTCTTACAAGATGAGATGGAGCTAGTGGGGCGACAGGAGAGGTAGCATGAGGGCAGCCTTCCAGGCAGACAGGACAGCGGGGACAGAGGCAGGGAAGTGAGCTACTTGAGGATCACAATTCTCTGTCACCAATGCCACAAGGGTGAAGCAGGGAATGGAAAACAGTGAGGCTGGGAAGGTGGGTACAAAGCCCCCTTTGAGGCCCCCAAAGACTGAGTCATCTGAAAACCAAAGGACTGGGCAGCCCTGAAAAGGGACAGTGCCCCGGTCCCCTGGGGGCGTGAGTGGGAGGCGGAGTGTGGGAGGCAGTTGCTCCGGTGTGGGGAGAAGTCCCTGGGGCCATAGAAAGCTGACTGAGGTGGAGAAGACCACGGGCAGAAATACGCAGTGAGTGTGATGCCAGGGCTGTGCGCCCGAGCACAGAGTGTGAGGGGGAAGGAAGAGCCGAGATGGGCAGGGTTTCCTGGTGGGTGGAGAGTGTCACCTCCGGCACTCGTCAGCCCTCAGATACTACCTGAGGCCGTGTTAGGGGCCAGGGGCTGCCAGGCACTGCACAGAGCCTGCAGGGTGCGCCAGGGACTCTCAAGGGACAGCTGTTGGGACTGGGGGTGGGAGGACACCAGCAGGACGAAAGATGAGCGTCTAAGTTGGATGCAGAAATGGCGGGCTGAGGTACTGGGGTAGAAGGCAGCCAAGGGCCCCTGGTGCCTCCAGGTGAGTTCGAGTCCTGGGTGTGTGTCCTCAGCTTCATCCATTATTTTACTTAATTCTCTCGGCCGCTCTTCCAGGTGGGCTGGGCTCTTGGGGATTCAAGAAATAGGAAAAGTGGAGGTTGAGTCAGGAACACAGACATTCCAGGGAATCATAAGATGGGTGGTACGCTCAGCGGCCCTCCTGCAAGCTGGATGGGGAACCGGGTCAGGATGGAGGATGCTTTTGCCCTTTTGTGTTCTTTTTCCCTCCCTCCCCTTTCTTTCCTTTCCTCCTCTTGCAAATGTCCCTCCGTGGTGCCTAGCCTCCAATCTCCAGTATCTCCAGACTGGTGTCAGTGGGTCCCTGGTTTCCTTTCTAATGCTCAGGAAGAATCTGATTGTGTGGCTCTCGCTTCTAAAACCAGCCTCAAGTCCAAGTCTAGCAGCCGACCTCTCTTGACCAGATTCCAGCTGTAACAGTCAGCAGAGGCCAGCAAAGGAGCTTTCAGGTCCAGCCCCACTCAGCAGGGGTTTTGTTGGAAGTGACCTTCTCAAAGGGGCCGAGGGCCAGGCTGGCTCTGACTGAGGTCACTAAGAACAAAAGACAGGGATTAAACTATCCTCATCCTACTGAGGAAGACACAAGTTAGGGGCCTGGCCCCAGTGACAAAGTCAAGTCATCTCCCTTCCAGAACTAAGACTCAAAAATCAGGTTTCCCCATTCTAAACCCTGTGCTTTGTCACACCCCTCAGTCTTTGCCAGGGCTCTAATCGGACCAGGCTCTACCCTGGCAGGTCTTCTGGTGGCCATGTGCAGGCATTTCCCATCACTGGGCCAGCTCTCTGCAGGCTGTGGGGCAGCTTGGTACCTCCATCAGGTACGTTCACTCTCCCCTTTCCCCTCCTGGCTCCAGCCCTGTAATTACCTCTTCCGAAGTCCATTCTAGTTTATCGATGGAGCCTTGGCAAATCCCAGAGCCTCTAGACAAATACAAATCGATCAGAGACGTATGCAGAGTGAATTTAAAATGAGAATTCACTGCCATTTCCAAGAATGAAACCAAAATACTACTAAAAACCATCAATAGAAATCTCAGGCACTGCTTTCCCCTCTCTCCAAAACCCGGGGGCAGCCTTGGTCGCCTTGCAGCCTCCACGCCTGAGCGCTCACATTCATACCCTCATTCACTGAGTGTCTTGCTCCACGATCAGAAGATCTGGTGTCCAACTCGTTCTCAACCCTCTAGGTGCTCTAACTGACCCCAGCCTAGACCCACAGCGTCTGAGATGGACAGATGCAGACAGTCCTGAAACCAAATCGAGTGCCCCCACCCTGGAGTCTAGGTGGTGGGCGTTCCCACCGAGCTCAGCTAGGTGGGGGTACACAGGGCCCTCTGAGCGTGTGGTTGAAGGACACACAACTGAACAGCACAAGGTTTCCTCAAGATTCTTGGCCGCAGAGACATTTCTTCAGCCACAAGGGGGCTTCTCCAGCTGATGCAGTGAGGAGGGGTGACGACTTGCCTTACAGAATTCATCTTGTTTAATTCTCGTTATGATCCAGGCAGATACTTTTGTCCCCGCTTTCACACATGGAGAACTTAAGTAATTGCCCAAGGTCACCACCGGGCAAAGCCCAAGCCAGTCAGACTGGAGAGACGTCTCTGACCTGACTTCCCCACCCAAGCTTTCTGTGGTAGTCAGGTCTGATCACAAGTCATCCGAGCCGCTATCCTTTACCTCATCCCTAGCCTCTCTGCAATTTTTTTTAAAGATTTTATTTATTTATTTGACAGAGACACAGCAAGAGAGGGAGCACAAGCACAGGGAGTGGGAGAGGGAGAAGCAGGCTCCCCAATGAGCAGGGAGCCCATTGCTAGGGCTCGATCCCAGGACCCTGGGATCAAGACCTGAGCCAAAAGCAGACGCTTAACGACTGAGCCACCCAGGCGCCCCAACCTAGCCACTCTTCAAAAGTCAGCTCAGAAGACACCCGCTTTGAGGACAGCTCTGCCCCCCATCAGCCTCCACATCCCACCGCCACCCCCACCCCAGTCCTGCTCTGCCTGTCCCTACGCATACTGTAGACCTTGGTGTTGTATTGTGTCGATCCTCTGTTCCCGAGCTTGACACAGCAACTCCCACACAGGAGGTGCTCCATCATGCCTGTTGAATGAATTAATGAATGACTTTTCTCTTTTTTCCCTCTTGGGGTTTCTGTGAAGAGGAAACCACACACACACACACACACACACACACACACACACACCCAATGTCTTCTCTGGTTCACACTGATGAGACAAATAATTACCAAAGAACGTATCAGATGTGGTTTGACATGGGGTGGGATAAAGCAGGAGGAAGGTACCATTTGAACCAAGCATTGAAGGGATGGATTAATTCTTTTTGGTTGCTGTTGCAACAGAATACCCATAAAATTGACCATTTTAACCATTTTTTTTTTTAAAGATTTTATTTATTTATTTGACAGAGAACACAAGTAGGCAGAGAGGCAGGCAGAGAGAGAGGAGGAAGCAGGCTCCCTGCTGAGCAGAGAGCCCGATGCGGGACTCGATCCCAGGACCCTGAGATCATGACCTGAGCCGAAGGCAGCGGCTTAACCCACTGAGCCACCCAGGCGCCCCATTTTAACCATTTTTAAGAGTACAGCACAGTGACCTTAGGTACATTCAGGTTATACAGACATCACCGCCATCCATCTCCAGAACATTTCCATCATTCTGATCTGCAGCACTTTCCATTAAGTAATAAATCCCTGGGGCACCTGGGTGGCTCAGTCGATTAAACATCTGCCTTTGTCTAAGGTTAACATTGCAGGGTCCTGGGATCGAGTCCCACATGGGGCTCCCTGTTCTGCAGGGAGCCTGCTTCTACCTCTCCCTCTGCTTGCAACTACCCCCTGCTTGTGCTCTCTCTATTTGTGCATGCTCTCTCTCGCTCTCTCTCTTTAGAAAAATAAATGGGGTGCCTTTGTGGCTCAGTGGGTTAAAGCCTCTGCCTTCAGCTCAGGTCATGATCTCAGGGTCCTGGGATCGAGCCGGGCATCAGGCTCTCTGCTCAGTGGGGAGCCTGCTTTCACCTCTCTCTCTCTCTGCCTACTTGTGATCTCTGTCTGTCAAAAAAATAAATAAAATCTTCTAAAAAAATAAAGTAAAATAACAAATCCTTATCCCTACCTCCCCCTGGTAACCACTATTCTCCTTTCTGTCCCTATGGGTTTGACTATTCCATGTACCTCCTATAAACGGAATTACATACAGTATTTGTCCTTTGGTGTATTTCACATAGTGTAATGTCCAAGATTCATTTATGTTGTAGCATGTATCAGAGTTCCATTCCTTAAGGCTGAATGATATTTCACCGTTTGTATATATCAAATTTTGTTTATCCATTCATCTATTGATGGACGTTTGGGTTGTTTCTATCTTTCGGCTGCTGGGAATAATGCTGTTATGAACGTTGATGTAGAAATAGCTGTTCAGGTCCCTGCTTTCAATTCCACCATCCAGTTTTCTGGATCGGCCACACCAGTTTACTTTCCCACCAGCAATGCATGAGGGCTCGTTTCTCCGCATTTTCTCCCAACAATTATTATTTCCTATTTTTTATTTCCATCTCAGTGGGGATCTTTCCTTTTTTAAGATTCTGAAGTCAATATGGCATAAAGTGAACGTTTTCTTACATCTGAATGGCCGCTCCAGGTGCGGGTTTGATATTACAGGGTGAGGGCCGCTGGTGGGGGTCCGATCCTCTCCGTGTTGACACTTGAGGAAACAGGGGTCTGGGCTCTTGAAGACGGGGGTGTTCATCGAATACCCAGTGACGGAACCTTCTGGCCAGCGTGTTTGAAATACTCCAGAAAAAAACAACAACAGTAACAATAAATATTTGGCTTCAAGAAAGAAAGCAAGGCTGACAGGAAGAGGAGGAAGGGGGGAGGGGCTCCTGGGTGACCCTCTGAGCTGGGTTCTGCTCCAGAACCTACAGCAGGTGACAACAGGGAAGAGAAACACGGGCACCATTGTCACGCCTCCTGGCCCAGCTGGCACAGCCAACGGTTATGGGTCTACACACAGGGGTGAGGACGATCACTTTTAGCTGCACTTCTAGAAAAATTGCAGCCTCGAGAAAAACGTCCCCCCCCCATCTATTCTGGTCAGTATTCCCTAATGATTTAGCTCATGTAAAGAGGCTCTTTATTCTTAAACATTTCTTTACAATACTCCTATGAGGTAGAGTAAATGAAAGGTGACTCTCTAAAGACCTACATAATTGAAGATCAAAGAGTCCAAGAAGGTCAGTTTGGGGGGTAGAGGATGTAAGACGCCTCCTTTCATGCAGGGAGGCAGTGATTCCAGGAATGAGGATGTTGTCCAGGCTGCACTGTGGGTCAAGAGCTCACAGCCCAGAGTCCAAGGCTCCTTCAGGTTCCCCTCCTGTGGCCTGAGTGTCCTGTCCCCTCTTTGGACCCCAGGACCATGGGTGGGCAGGGCTGCTGGGTTTCCTAACTCGGTATGAAGGTTGTGCTCTCTTCTCAAAGCTCTGCAGTGCTAGCTAGGTTCCCTCTTTGCTCTCTCACAGTAGGACGCCCCGCAGGCTGCCGCCGCTGCCCCCACCACCTCCACATGTGGGTGCACCACCCCCACGCCCCACTCTCCAGGAGGGACCAAGGATTGGCTCCCTCATCCCCTTTCTCACTTTTGTCCCTGAAATCCGTAGATTTCCAGTAGATAACCAGTAGGGGTTTCCAGTTCTCTGTAGGGGCTTCTCTCCTGTCAGTTGGGGGTGGGGAGCTGGAAAGGATAAGTTCCCAGTCATCTTCCCACCCAGAATTTCTGCAACTCAGGAGACACATGTATCCTTGTTCTGTCTTTTTCTTTCCCACTTCCCTTTTGTCTCTGCCTAACGTGTTGCCCAGCCCACTTCCAGGCCCTTTGGCTCCCCTTTCCTGCCATGATTCTGAATCCATCAATGTAGACTCTTTCCAGGCTGTTTGGAAACTTGGAATCAACAGTGAACCCAACTGTGTGACCTGATGTTAGGAATGCGGTAGCCGGGAGCGGTGCCAGCGCCTGCCCAGGGAGACCAGCGGTGGGTGGTTGGCATCGGTGCTCAAGCACAGTGTCCATCTGCTTCTCCTCAGGGCTCAGCTGCCTGTTCTTCCTGGGGAGTCCAACCCCGGGTCGTCCCTCACAAGTCACACAGCGCCACTGCAGTTTGCCAGAATTCTGGTATCTGGGCAGTTGCCAGGGTCTTGATCTTGGATTCCCTTCCTTGATTGTCTTTGCTGACTTTTCTTGTGATTGCGAAGATCACTACTTCCCACAAGAGACTCAGGCAAAAATGCAGATGGACCAGAACCGGCAGCCCCACAGGTTCCTCCAAGTCCCCAGACAAGACCTTGGAAGGAATCATTCATTCATGCCTGGAAACAGAGAGCACTTCCTGCCTTTCCCCTAGCACAATGCCCTTTCCCCCACCTCCCTGCAACTCCCCCGCCCCCAGCAGAGTCCTGGCTGCTCCTGCCCCTTCCAGACCCAGCTCAGCAAGCTTCCTCCTCCAGCGGGGCTTCCCAACATGTCCTGAAAGTATGGAAGGATTGAGAGGATTCTCAAAATCCTGGAACACTTCCCCTGAGATTCACTTCTCTTTCCATAACAGAAAAGAATGACCATCTTTTCAGGTCTTACTTCTCTAAACCGGCTCCAGGATCCTGTGAGCAGGAACTCAGGAAAGGTCCCTTGGTGTCCAGGTAGGACTGGCAACTCTCAGGTGTCTGGGTTTAGGGGTTTGTAGTGGTTCTGGGGACCCCGCTGCAGGCTGACAGCCACTTGCACTGAGTCACCAGCTTCTTGCGGTAACTGCTTCCCTGGAGACTGGTACTGAGCTGCAGGGGGGAGGGGGGGTGTTCCCTGAGAGGCTCCCTGAGGCCTCTCATGGCTGCCTAGGTACCCCACCAGCCAGAGCAGCTGGACCTCAGTCTTCCTCCATTCAGCACGGCCAGGCTCCTGCCAGCTCTCGAGCTGGGTTTCAGACCACCACGGCCTCCCGGCTGCCACGCCTCGCTGCGACTTCTTCCAGCTCCCTCGTGCACTCTTCTTGGGTCCCTTTCAAGTGGTTGGATGGATGGAGTGGGATTTTATGTCCTTTCCCCCAGAGTCATTGGTTGGGGGGAAAGGGTGGAAGTGGGAAGAAATTATTTAGGGATTGGCCCAAACTTGCAGAAACAAGATTTTTAAAAATTGAAATATGGTTGACATACAAGGTCGTATGAGTTTCCGGTATACAATACAGTGATTGGACGAATCTACGCATTACTCCCTGCTCCCCATGGATAGCCACATACAATATTATTACAACATTATGAACTCTCTTCGAAATAAGGTTTTCTTAGTATCAAAGGAAAAATGAGGCTCCTGCCCAAACAATTCCTGTCGCAGGTGGGAGCGAAGGGCAGGGCCTTTTGGAAGACACTGGGGGCACTTTTGTAACCCTGATCTGAGATGCTTCCCTGATAGGTCCTGTGTGCTATTTCTAGCTCACCAATCTGCCTCCCCTTGGAGGCACAGCAGGGTTTTTTGTTTTTATCCCTTAAAAGGGCCTATTTAGTTCAAACCCCTCAGTTTCAAGGCTGGAAATGGAAATGCTGAGAAATGGAATGACCCAGAGCCAGGCACGTGAGCAGGTAGGGGCAGGACTGGGGCGGGGCTCTGGGTCTCCTGACTCATGGTCCACGGCTCTTCCTGCAGCAGCCACTGTGCTAAGAAGAAACCCAAGGCCTCAACTGTTTCCTGCATGACGGGAGAGGTTACTGAATCTGGCCAAGACCCCAACCCCGTTTTTCTGTTCCAAACCAGTCTTCCCAGAGCCTCAGACACCAGGCTCCTCACTGTAAAGACAGCGAAGCCCACAGTAAGTGTCCGCGTGTCATTCATGGAAAATGGAGGCCTTCTCCATAAGAGTGATTGTATCCCCAAGAGCACAAAAGCTGGTTCTACAGAGAGAGTGGGGAAAAAAAAACCACAAAAACAAAAACAAACAAACAAAAAACTTACATAAACACACGCAGAGAGAATATAAACAGATATAAAGTATATCTGTGGCATTAAAATCTCATGGAGGAGTAAGATCCTGGCCACAATTACAATGTGTATGGGGTGAGGGAGAGTGGCCCACACCAGCAAGGAGTCCTCAGACACCAGCTGGACATCCTACAGTTCATCTTAATTCTAACAATATCAATCTGGAGATAGCATCCGATCCCACAGGTTAAGGGTTCAGTCCTACAAGCTTAGCCCAGCCCCGTTCCCTCTTCAGATGCCAATCCCAAGTTCAGGCTGTTGGTCACCGGTGCTTCTGACTGATCAGCTCTAGGTTGGTGGGTCCAAAGACCTCCTCAGGTTTGATTAATTTGCTAGAGCAGCTCACAGCATTTAGAGATACATTTTACTTACTAGATTACCGGGTTATCATAAGAAGATCTAACTCCCGAACAGCTATACAGGAGAGATGCCCAGGGCAAGGTTTCGGAGAGGGGCATGGAAGCTCTAGGCACGCCACTCTCCCCCAGTCTCCACGTCTTCACCGACCTGGAAGCTCGTCAGAGAGATCACTTCTTTTAGGTTTTTCTGGATGCCTCCTGACGTAGGCAAGGTTGATTAAATCATTAGTCACCGGTGATCCATTCAAATTCCAATCTCTTTGCACACCACCCCCCACCTCAGAGTTCGGGAGAGTGGGACTGCAAACTCCAGGCTGCCAATCCCAGGTTGGTTCCCCAGGCAACCAGCCCTCACCCTCGGGTGCTTTTCAAAAGTCAGGACAGAAACAGGAAGTCAGGTGTGGTTCAGAGGAGTATGTACAGATCCGGACACCTTGATCATTCTTTTTTTTTTTTTTCTTAAGATTTTATTTATTTATTTGACAGACAGAGATCACAAGTAGGCAGAGAGGCAGGCAGAGAGAGAGGAGGAAGCAGGCTCCCTGCTGAGCAGAGAGCCCTATGCGGGGCTTGATCCCAGGACCCTGAGATCATGACCTGAGCCGAAGGCAGAGGTTTTAACCCACTGATCCACCCAGATGCCCCCACCTTGATCATTCTTAACACTTAAGAAATTCCAAGGGTTTTCATCAGGAGAGTAGAGCCAGAAACAGGACTCAGACCAAAGATCTATTTCTTATTATGAATCATAATATCACTGGGAGCAATTAGGACAAAATGCCTAAAAAGGCTACTAGAAGGCGGTGATAATAAAAATCAAAACACTGGGGTGCCTGGGTGGCTCAGTGGGTTAAGCCTCTGCCTTTGGCTCAGGTCATGATCTCAGGGTTCTGGGATCAAGCCCCACATCAGGCTTTCTGCTTAGGAGGGAGCCTGCTTCCCCCGACCCCTGCCTGCCTACTTGTGATTTCTCTCTCTCAAATAAATGAAATCTTTAAGAAAATTTTTTTTTTAAATCGAAACACTGGCATATAGGTTCTGGCTAGACTTTCTCTTGTACCCTTGTCCAGCTGGGTGACTTTGGGTTGTGTACTGAACCTTTCTGGATCCCAGTTTTCCTCTCAGTCAAATGGGAATAAAAATTATATTCCCCTCAAACAGAGCTACCAGCTGTTTCTGTCATCATTCAACACGCAGAAGGGGTGCTAGTCAGTGCCAAGGACTGGAACCGCGTGAGGATTTCAACCTGTCACCCCCTCCTCCCGCCCCCACGCAGGGCTCCACCCCCCACTGAGCACGGCACCAGGTGCTTTGTCAGATAAGAGAGCGCACAAGGCCCTTCAGGGTCCTTGAAGGGGAAACCAGAAGAGAGCGCACAAGGGCCTTCAGGGTCCTTGAAGGGGAAACCAGAAACTCCATCGTTACTGGCAAAAGAGCCTAATCGTCTGTTAAACAAAAAATTCAGCTGAATAATTTAAAAGATTAAATTGGTTTTATCGAACAATTCACGAACTGGGCAGCATCCCATCTAGCAAACAGAAAGGAGATCTGTTGAGCTGTAGAAAAGTAAAGGTTTTAAAGCAGAGAGGGAGAGAGAAAAGGAAATTATTAGCAAAGAATGTATTGTTTTAGGCAGGATTGCCCTCCTAAGGGGAAAAGATGGGGTCTATCAGAAAATTTCCTGGTGCTGACCAGGAAATTCCATGCTGATGGGTTAAAGGTTACATTCCTGGGGACAGGGGTGGTGGTGTTGAGACTGCTGTTAGGTTAGGTATAAAGTCTTGGTTTGCTGATGTGGGACCTTAGCGTCAGTGACTCCATTTTGGGTCTGTGGTTTCCTTTCAGACTACTGAGCCAGGGCCAGTCAAACATTAACATGTACGGGCATGTTACAGGGGTCTTGGTAACATTCATGTTCTGATTCACTAAGTCTAGGGTGAGACCAAAGAGTCTGTATTTCTCTCTCTTTTTTCTCTTTAAAATGTAAACATTTATTTGTTTGTTTGTTTTCCAGCCTTCTGCATTTCTCCGCTTGCTCCCAGGTGATGCCGACCGAGGGGCCCAGGACCACAAACCCACAAAGGGAGGAGGCAAGAATTAAAGAAGCTGTTCTCTCCTTTCCCAAAGTCAGCCAGCCTAGGGAAGTGGTATTTCCCTTTCTCGGCTGATGGCTGCACGTTACTTGGCTGTCTTATGGGGCCCACAATAATGTGTGTAGAAGATTCCATGCTGGTAAATTCTGGAACAAAATCGTCAAGGCGAGTTCATCCTGCAACTGGGGTCATGGTCGGTCTCCCAGTATTTTGAACACCGTGTGACAATGGGTTCGCTTCAGTGCCCAGGCTGGATCACGCAGTTGTGTTTGTTTTTCTTTCATGATCAAAATACTTAAGGGGGAGGGAAGGGAAAGACAAAGGAGGGAAAGAGAGAGAAGAGAATGATCAATGCCGCCTCTCAGCGTCCCTTTGCAAACAGCCTCGGGTCGCCGAGATTTCTTCTGGCAGAGACAACCGAGAGAATGGAAATGGGAATCCTTTACGGAGAAGCCTCTAGCAGAGCAGAACATCTGAAACCCGGCCACTGCAATCATACAGTGTCTGGGGATCTCGCCCTGTCACTCGATCAGAATTTTAAGTGTAATTCAAGTATGGTTTATGGAAAGTCCCAGAACAAAAGGGATCGTGGTGTGGGGTTTGGAGCCAAGCACAGGCAGGTCCTAGACGGCAAGGAACAACAATCTTTTATTACTAATTATTAGTGTTATTATTAATGCATTTGAGGAGCAATTTCCTCAGAAAAAGAATAATCTGTTAACATATAAGGGTGTGGCAACTTGGACCTTCCAGAGAACAAAGTTGCAAGTGTGTTTGACTTGCAGATTGGGGGCTGCTGGCAGCATTCAAATTCTACCACCCACTATTAGTGCTTAATTCACACAATAACTTGGAACACCAACGTGGGGAGGTCCTAGAGTCCCTGGTCTCGCCCACAGCTGGGCCTCCTGTAGGGTTGCTAGAAAGGTGGTACAGCTTGGGAAGCTCTTTGGTGGCCTTGCCCACCAAAGTGGGCAGGGCCATGTCTTGCTGCCAACACATCCAAGGGGCGCCTGGCTAGCTCAGTCAGTAGAGCCATGTGATTCTTAATCTCAGGGTCATGGGTTCAAGCACCATGTTGGGCATGGAACCTGCTTCAAAACAAATCAAAACAAAACACCATGTGCTGCCGGCTGAAGATTGGAGTGTCCAGATTGGGTCCCAGCACCATCATTTAGGGTGGGCACCACTGGGCATAGTTCTTCATGTGCAGGATGGGAATAATAATACTTACTTCATAAACACATCGTAAGGATGCTGGGCTGAAGCACGCAAAAACTGAGCATAATACCTGGCATTGAGGGAGTGCACAAAATGGTAGTGGGTGCGTCCAGAAGTTCTCAGTTTTGGGGGGCAGTGGTGAGGGAACAGAAGGAAGAAAGAGCTAAGAACTTAGAAATCTCTCTCTCTTTTTTTTAAAGGTTTTATTTATTTATTTGACAGAGATTGCAAGTAGGCAGAGAGGCGGGGCGGGGGAGAGGGGAAGCAGGCTCCCTGCGGAGCAGAGAGCCCGATGTGGGGCTCGATCCCAGGACGCTGGGATCATGACCTGGGCCAAAGGCAGAGGCTTTAACCCACTGAGCCACCCAGGTGCCCCTTAGAAATCTCTTTTTCTACCAATGCCTTCCTCCGTACACATAGAACCAAATTCAACACACCTCACCCTGAGCCATAAATGTACATCCAACCTGCCTAAGCTTCTTGTCCATTCCCTACCAGGGAAAAAGCCAACGCAACCGCTTCTGACACAGCCTTTTGGGTCAGAACTCTGAACATGCATTGTCCTTGCTCCCGCCTGCCATCTCGGCCAGGCTCCCACGCTCCTGTCTCTCCAGCTGACACTCCGCTGGACCTCGTTCTTCTCTGCTCTTCTTCAAATCCATTGCATCTTTCTCCACTGCATAAAATAAACTTTACTTACAGCTCTCGAGTTAATTGCCCTTCCTTGTCATTGGATGGGTTTTTAATTGTTTTGTAAATTCTAGCTTATTGATAGGTCAAAATTTTTATAACCATCTTTCCACGAAGGGCTGTTTGGGTGATTTCTGGATTTCAATATTCTAAATAGAACATCTAAAACATCTTCATATGGATTATTTTTCTTCCTTTTTAAAAAGCAGTTTCATTGAGGTAGAACCGACATATCATCTAAGTCACCCATTCAAAGTGTTCCGTGTAGTGGTTTTTAAAATAGTAACAGAGTTGTGCAACCATCATCACAATTAATCTTAGGACATCTTCACTGGGGATGCTTGCGGGGCTCAGTCGGTTGAGCATCTGCCTTCGGCTCAGGTCACGATCCCAGGCTCCTGGGATCAAGTCTGCATCAGGCTCCTTGCTCAGCACGGAGCCTGCTTCTCCCTCTGCCTGTCACTCCCCCTGCTTGTGCTCGCTCGCGCTCTCTCTCTCTCTCTCTCTGACAAATAAAACCTTTAAAAAAAAGAAAAAAGAAAAAATCTTCATCACTTTATGAAAAGAACCCTCATACCCCTTAGCTGTCTACCTATTCCCCCCCATTCCCCAGCCTTGGGCAGCCACCAAACTATCTTCTAACTCAATAGATTTGCCTGTTCTGGAAATGTCACATAATAACAATATCCTTTTTTTTTTTTTTTAAAGATTTTATTTATTTAGTCAGAGAGAGAGAGAGAGAGAGTGAGCACAGGCAGACAGAGTGGCAGGCAGAGTCAGAGGGAGAAGCAGGCTCCCCGCGGAGCAAGGAGCCCGATGTGGGACTCGATCCCAGGACGCCGGGATCATGACCTGAACCGAAGGCAGCTGCTTAACCAACTGAGCCACCCAGGAGTCCCCATAATAACAATATTCTTGAAGACCATTCCATTCCATTTGTGCCTGGCTTCTTTCACTTAACATAATGTTTCCGAGTTCACCCACGTGGTAGCAAATCAGTACTTCATTTCTTTATGTTGCTAAATAATATTCCACTGTGTGGATACATTACATTTTATTTATCCACTCAATAGTTGATAGATACTTGAGTTGTTTCCATTTCTGGTCTATTATGAATAATGCCACTATAAACACTTATGTCCAAGGTTTCATGCGGATACATGGTTTCATTTCTACTGGGCCCACTGCATAGTTTTGCCCTTAATCAGGTGTTGTTTCCTGTAGCTTAACTCTCGTTCCTAAGGTGAATTCATGGTCTTCCTCCCTGCCCCAAATCTGCTCCTACTCCACAGTACCTGACTGGTGCACCACCTACGGAGTTGCGCAATCCAGAAACTTACCAGTCATCCTTTGCTCCGCCCTCCACTGCCCCATCCTGCACCCCACTGCAGCTCGTGCCCAGTGCAAGCAACTCAAAGAGAAGCCTTCCCCAGAGGAGGCTTTGCTGACATTCTAGAATGAATTGGGAATTAATCAGAAGTAATTCTTCACACACTTGTACCCTCCATTACATTTGTGGGGTTATTAGATCAATGTCTGTTTGCTCACAATTTTATCCCAAGGGCTTAGCATGGTGCCGACGTCCTAGCAAGGCTATCAGCCTCTCATGATTGGATAGGGATCACATTTCTTTTACAACATCTCCAAGGTCCCAATACGAAAGTATTGTCATTGAAAATGTGTGGACTTGAACTGCTTTTCCGTCTTTTGGGGGAAATTTTTAAAAATTAAGGTATAATTTACATATAACAAAATTCACCTTTTTGGGGGTACAGTTCGGTAAGGATTGATTGATGGATGGATTGACTTAAAGTAGGTTCCACGCCCAGCATGGGGCTTGAGCTCACAACACTAAGACTCGGAATTAAGAAGCAGAACGTTTCACCATCCCCCAAATTTCCATATGCCCCTTTGTAGTCAACCCGTCCCCTCCTCTGTCTCCTAGAAGCCTCTGATTTGTGGTGTTTTGTCCCTTATAGTTTCACCTTTCCTAGAATATCATACAGACCTAATCAGGCATTATGTAACTTTTTGATTCTGATTCCTCTTTCGATTCCCACAAAGCATTTGTGCCTCCCCAGTGCTGTTGCCCTACGTTATTCCTTCTTATTGCTCAGTACTGTCCCACCGTGGGGATGAATCCTAGCTGCTTATCCACTCCCCAGTTAAAGAACATTTGGGATGTTTGGCAATTTGTATAAAGTCAGTATAAATACGTATGTACAAGTTTTTATGTGAACCAAGTTTTTTTTTTTTTTAAGATTTTATTTATTTATTTGACAGACAGAGATCACTGGTAGGCAGGCAGAGAGAGAGGAGGAAGCAGGCTCCCTGCTGGGGAGAGAGTCCCATGTGGGGCTCGATCCCAGGATGCTGGGATCATGACCGCAGAGGCTTTAACCCACTGAGCCACCCAGGCGCCCCTGAACCAAGTTTTTTTTTTTTTTTACTTTACTTGAACAAACACCTAGCAGTGGGACTTGGGGGTCATAGGACAGCTGTATGTTTAATTTTATAAGAAACTGTCAAACTCTTTTCCAAAGTGGTTGCTGCATTTTGCATCCCAGCCAGCAGCGGGTGGGAATCCCGGTTGCCCTGCGTCCTCACCAGCGCTCGGTATATTTGAATTCTCGCGGAGTCCGGATTCCAGTCCTTCATCAGATCTGTGATTTGCAAGTATTTCTTCCCAGCTGAGGCTTGTGATTTCGCTCTCTTTAGGATTGCTTTCGAAAAGCATAAGTTCTTCATTTATTACTTTTAACATTTTATGGATGATGCTTTTGGTGCCGTATCTAAGAAATTTTTGCCTAACTTGGGGTCATGAAAATTGTCTCCTAGAAATGTTATAGGTTTAAGGTCTACATTTAGGTTTTTGGTCTGTTTTGATCTCTTTTTTAGCTTGTGAACATTCCATCTGCTTGGGGCCCCAGGTCTAATCTACAGGTTACTCCTCTGCGCTGCTCTCCAGTCTCTCAGCTTGTTGAGCGCTGGGACTGCGTCTTCTGGGAGCTGGCAGGTGCATGATGCTGAGGGGGAAGCTTTCCTGCAGCTGCGAGCCCAGCCCCTCACGTGACCCACCCCAGCCCTGCCCCTGATTAGATTCACGTTCCTATTTCCCGCAACACCAAGCATCTCCTTTCTCCCTTTAGATACTGAATAGGTGTTACTGAAATTTTAAGAACAGATCTTAGGATGGCTTAGGGATGCGTATGCCATTGAGAATAAAGGGAAGTTAGCACAGCTAGTAAAAACATTTTGAGTCATTCAACAAGCCCTGTACACTGTACGCCTCCTCCGCACCAGCCACTTGACCAGCTTCCGGTGGCCGAGACCTCCAGGAGGTTATTTCATCCTATGAGACCTTGTTATAACAGTGTTTATCACTTTACCCGGAAACCAGGAATACAGGGGTTGTACGACCAACCAAAGTGCTCTGACAGATTTTTAAAAGCTGAAATACATTCAGGTAGAAAGTAGCAATGGGAAATAATGTATGAACCCAAAAGTACAAAGATAAAGGCCAAGCTCCCAGGGCCACTTCTCACTCGTTCCCCTCTTTGGTTCCACTCATTGCACTTTCCCCCCCATATGTGAGTGTTCACGTAACATCTGCTTTTGGGCTACACAGGGAGGAGGGAAGGAAACTTATCCATTCAAGGATCCCAGATTGAAATTTATTCTCTCAGAGTTCTAGAGTCCAAAAGTCCCAAACCAAGGTGTGGGTAGGGCTGTGCACCCACTAAAGGCTCTAGAAGATTCCTTCCTCTTCCAGCTTCAGGTGGCTCCCAGTGTTCCGGGGCTTGTGTCTATGTAGGATCTCTGCCTCTGTCCTTACATGGGCTTCTTTGCATGTATCTTTGTGTCTTCATCTTCTTTTTAAAATTTATCCACTTGAGAGAGACAGGGAGAGAGAGCACAAGCAGAGGGAGGGGCAGAAGGAGAGGCAGAAGCAGGCACCCCGCTGAGCAGGGAGCCCAACTTGGGGCTCCATCCCAGGACCTTAGGATCATGACCTGAGCTGAAGGCAGATGCTTAACCAACTGAGCTACCCGGGCAACCCTCTGTGTCTTCTTTTTGGTCTCTTGTAAGGACCCACCCGAATCTAGAATGATCTTGTCTCCAGATCCTTGCCTTCATTACATCTGCAGAGACCCTTATTCCAAATAAAGGCATATTCTGAGGTTCTGGGTGGACATATCTATCGGGGGTTTACTATTTCAACCCACTATTGATGCTTTCATGTATTGAGTTTAAAAACAAAAACAACTAGGGGGCGCATGCTGGCTCAGCTAGTAGAGCAGGCAACTCTTGATCTCCGGGTTGGGAGTTCAAGACCCAGGTTGCGGGTAGAGATTACTTAAAATAAATAAATAAAAACGACTGCTTTCAAGTAAAAGAAGACTCTGTCACCACCAGTCCTGGCTTCCTGATTCTCACTCCCGCTCCAGCCAGGCCCTGGAAGTAGTTACCAACTTTCCTTGGAGGGCCTGTCTCAGTAGAAAACTTAACCCTGAAATTCTTTCCACTTCCCCTGCTGGCACATAATAGGCTGAAGAAACAGTGAGCCCATTGGGGGAAAAAAACAAGTCATCTGATAAAAAAGCAAGATTTCTAGGCCATTTTTCAGCATTCAGAGTTTTCTCACAGTTGTGGGCAGAGAAAGGGAGAACAAAGGCCCACAGATTGTTTTCCCTTTCCGCGCCGGGGAGGCTGACTGGCTGGCTCTCTTCTCAGCCTTCTCTCTTTCAATGGAGACAATCTTCTTAATCTTCTTGCAAATGAGGTGACATTTGAGCTGATTCTGAAGTCATCTGCTCCGAGGGCTGGGCTCCGGGGGTGCTGAAGGGCGATGCTGGTGACTCTGTAGGAGGCCACTGGGGACCCTGGGCCTTGTCTGACTGCTGATTCCATGAATTAGGGGGGACAAGGAGTGATCGAGCCTGGTGACAGATGCTCGGGTTAGTCCCAGACCAGCTCTGCTCTTGACTTGAGACTATGTCATGAGGAGTAGGTGCGGGGCAGAGGTTCCCAAACCTGGCGGATCCATCAAGAATCCCATGGAAGCTTTCCAATTTCGTTTAAAGATACGGCTTCTCAGCTCCCACCCGAGATCTACCCAATCAGAATCTCCTTGTGCACAGAAACATGAGCTTCGTAGTTAGACCTGGGCCCAGCCTTCTTGGCTGCTCCCACAGGGGGCCAAGGGAACCTGGACAAATCAGGCAACCTCTGTGCTGCTGATTTGCATCGCGAGGGTTACCCCTCGCCCGTGCTGCTGGTGGGATCATTGCTAATGCACCCAGAGGTGAACACTTGGCAGAAGCCATTTGATTAATGATCAATAAATATTAGCAATTTACTGTGAATGGTCTGAAACACCCTGTTTTTATGTGGAGGACATTAGAAATGGTTCTATTCAAACCAAAACGAAAACAAAAAGCTCCCAGGAGAATCCAGCAGATTTTTGCTCCTATCTGATGGGAAGTAACGGCCATGAACATTTTCTAGCTTTCATTACGAGAGGTATGTTCCAACACAAAAGCAGGAACGAAAGGACCTACTCTTTCTGTGCCAACATGTGTCCAGTTTAGAACAAAGTGTTGTTATTCATGGCCAGGCTCCACCTTGCCGAGGGAGGCTGGTGTTTGTCTTTGCAAAGATGGTCCTTCTGGCAAATCCTTAGAAAACCATGTGCTAGCCTGGTTTTCAGAGACCCCCAGAGAGCGGTGACAGCCTTCGGAGGAACGTGGCTTTTGGACCTGATGGGAGGGGTTAGAAGCCTACCCACTTGCCAGGGGGCCTCTCCCCATCCTGGACTTACCCTCTGCAGATTAAATGAACTAATCTTCGCCAAGTACTTCGGCCAGTACCTGGCGTTCCAGAGGCCCTCACCGAACGTCTGCTGCTGCCGCCCTCCACGCTCTCCCTACCATCCGGACTTGTACACCTGAGTCAGATTCCCAAACTCTGTGTCTGGAAGCCGCCCAAGACTCTACCCGGCCTCCAGGCCCTCAGGGATGTTCTGGGAGGTCCCGCCACTAAAACATGCTTAGGGCAAAGCAGAAACTGCCTCTGCTTTGGAGGAGAAATTTTCCCAAGACTACTTGTCTTTTTATCTGAGGGGAAGGGCTGAGTTAAGACACAGCCGCAGGGGGACAAGCACAAATAAATATGGAAAAAACCTCTCTAGGGGCGGCCATTGTACTTGGCACAATGGCAATGGCGGGGGCCCAGAGAGCATTTTTATCCAGTTGAGATTAGAAAGTAAACTCCATGTGGACATATTACCCCTCCTCCAGGGCCCTGACCCACTACTGCCCACCCCTGAGGGCTGTAGGAGCGGAAGGGGTGAAGATTCTGACTTTTTGTCAAGAGTCCTGACCTACCAAGGGATGGGGTTGTGGGGGCGGGTAGGAAATTCAGGGCGTGGAGGCAGGTTCTCAAGCACAGGGTTGGGATTCCCAGAAGTTTTGGGCACTAGTCCTTTGACCACCCTGGGCTTTCTCAAAAGCTGCCAGAGCCAAGACCCCACCCTTCCCAGCACTTTCCGGCCAACAATGAGCGCGTCCAAAAGGGCAGGGCTGGGGACACACCCAGGCAGGGCTGGCCCTGCAGAGAGCAGGAACCCCGTTCCCGTGATGGGCAGGAGGGACTGAGTAGGCCTGGTGGCTTTCTGGAACCGAGGAAATATGCCTCAATACTGTAAGGACTGGCAGCTCAGCCTTTGCTGCCTTGGTTGTTTTGAAATAATACAGTCAGAAAGATCTTTCTGGAAGCAAAGGCATCTTTGATGAAAAGCAGTCTCAGCACTTCCACGGATGGTATTTCTAAAGGATTCCTCAGGCAGCTTAGGCAGATCCTCCTGACCCCGGAAGCACTGGGGCCCCACAGCTTCAAAACCCCTTGGGAAGGGGTGCCTCGGTGGCTCAGTGGATTAAGGCCTCTGTCTTCAGCTCAGGTCATGATCTCAGGGTCCTGGGATCGAGCCCCGCTTCGGGCTCTCTGCCTGGCGGGGAGCCTGCTTCCCCCTCTCTCTCTCTGCTTGCCTCTGCCTACTTGTGATTTCTGTCTGTCAAATAAATAAATAAAAATCTTAAAAAACCAAACCAAACCAAACCCTTGGGAAGAGCTGAGCCCCGAGCTGACAGCTTGGCATGCTACAGTTTTTTTTTTTTAAAGATTTTTATTTATTTATTTGACAGAGAGAGATCACAAGTAGGCAGAGGCAGGCAGAGAGAGAGGAGGAAGCAGGCTCCCCGCTGAGCAGAGAGCCCGATGTGGGGCTCGATCCCAGGACCCTGGGAGCATGACCTGAGCCGAAGGCAAAGGCTTTAACCCATGGAGCCACCCAGGCGCCCGGCATGCTAGTTTTGAGCAGCCTGCCACCCTGGCTGGCCACAGCGCCCGTGGAGGGGACATGAGCCATTCCCTGCATGACTCTTGCCTACATGCTGATCTCGAAACTGGGGAGCTGTTGGGGAGGGGGTTTGCTAGTGGAGGGCTGATGTAAAGAGCTGTGTGGGATAAACCACAAGATATGCCCAGCTCAGGGCTGGGCACATACAGCTCCTCATTACATGACAGCAACTTTTTTTGAATAAAAGCTTGTCACTGTGCATCTTGTACTACCGGAGGCTCGCAATAACCCTTTGAGGTCGCTATTATTACTCCTCTCCTATAGAAAGCAAAATTGAGGCTTCGAGAAGTTAAGCAAATTGTCAGTAGTTCCACAGCTGATTATTGGTGGAGGTGGAACCCCAGCCCCAGCGAGTCTGACCCCACAGCCGGACTCAGCTACTGCATGATAATTTGTTATTACTCCTCACTGGCACATCTTCAGATGATCTCAAGCCTCGCCCGAGTGTTACTAGACAAAGGGCGGGCTGTTATTAAAGCAGATAAAAGAAGTTGTGGGCTTGCTTTCACGCTGCGATATTTATGAAAACTGGGGGAGAAGCAGCCCAGAACAAAAAACTAAAATTCTTGAATGATGAAACTACTTAGTAGTCGTAGTGATACTAAGTAGTACCAAGAAACCCTCATTCCCCCAAACTACCTATCAGTGTAATTAACGCTTTTCTGTGTCTGAGCCCTCCACCTTGCTTCATTCAGCCTAACAACCCCCAGGATGTATCCAGAATGCCGGTATTCACTCCTCATTTGCTGATGAGGAGACTGAGGCTCAGAGTAGGAGGGGTTCTTGGGGCCAGTTACTCTTCATAAAGATCACTGATGTTTCTTGAGCAATTACTATGTCCTGGATACTGTGTGGTGCTCAACATGAGTTAAAATGAAGCAATAGTCTTCTGATGGGGATTAGTATTCTGGCCATTTTGCAGATGAACAAGTTGAGGCCTAGGGAGGCGAAAGAACTGGTCCTAAGACACGGAACTAGCGAGTTCCCCCAAGCTTGCTCGTACAGTAACTTGGCAGCCGTGATGGGGCTCGCAGCCTAGTGAAGGTAAATGGCCAGTCTCACGGGGAGAACCTCCGCTCTGCAGCGGACCCCGGGAGATCTGGAATGTGGGAGAGGCAGTCCTCGCCTTTGGAAGGTCATGGAGACGCAGAAGAGAACAGCATGGGATTTGAAGATAGGGCTCCGCAGTCCCAGTTTTGCGGCTTGATCAGGCACATTGCATGAGCTGCTGAACGTTGGGGTCACCTGTAGAGCCGAGCAGCAGTGACCTGTCTCGTAGGGTTGTCATGAGAAGCATGGTTCACACAAAGCCTGGCACTCGCCAGAGACCTTACCGCAGTTCAATGGAGGAGCAGAAACACACGCCAAGCTAGCAGCACTGGGCAAAGTTTGAGGAGTGTCACACGTGATGTTCAGCCACAGGCGTGCAAAGAATTTCCTGGAGCAGGTTGGGCTGGGCTCATCAAGGCAGGCTCTTCGAAAGGGTGTGAACTCAGGCTTGTCTTTGATTCAGGGCAAACGGTGCCCATGGGAAATTCACACGGGTAACTCCAAAGAGCTCTGGATGACTGATTTCAAACAGTCAGTGTTGCCATTACCTCCTGTCCCTGGGGCCAGATCCTCCCGCTCTTCACCTCCTCGAAGAACTGGACATTGTACGAGAGAAATGCGCTCCAGCGGCAGGAGAGAGCATGGTGTGCTCAGGAAAGTCGCAGGGCTTTGGAAGAGCTGGAGGGCCGAATTCGAAGGTGCGGCATGGTGGGAGGGACAGCAGAGGGCGCCGTGAAGGGCCTGGGGCTGTGAACCTGGCTGTGTGTGAGGGCTGACGACTTAAGTGACACAGGGGGTCAGCGTTCAATGAAATGGTGATCATTGTGGCAAAAGCCACGGAGAGCTCAAGGTAAAGGCTGAAGGTCAACACGGACTGCAGTCGTCAGAGCCCAGAGTGGTGACGCCAGCGCAGGTGGGGACAGAAGTTAATGGAACACAGGCCTCTAGCTGGGCCTCCTGACCCGTTTCCTACAGTAGTAAACCCAACGTGCCAACTGTCTGCAAAATAGATAGAACACGGATCCCCACAGTCTCAGCTCCCAGCTTTGTGATGAGGGTCCACATGAACGCTAGTGCGACTGGTCCCCAGGATGGGTGTTAGGGAGTGCATGTTTGTGTCTCCCTCACCTCCCTACCCCCCCCCCCCCCCATGTATATGATGAAATCCTAATCGCCACTGGGATGGCATTAGGAGGCATGGCCTTTGGTTATTAGGAGGGTAGAGCTCTCATGATGGGATTAGCACCCTTATAAGAGACAGGAGAGCTTGCTTCCTCTCTCTGCCCTGTGAGGACACGAGAAGTCTGCTATCTACAAACCTAAGCACATTCTCACCAGACACCAGATCTGCCAGCACCTTGATCTTGGACTGCCCAGACTCCAGAACTGTAAGAAACGAATGTTTGCTGTTCCAGCCGTCCAGGCTATGGAAGTCTGCTAATAGCAGCCTGAACTGACTAAGCCAACAGGCTTGACAGACACGCCGTAGAAAAGCTATGGTCAGAATAGGCCATCTCGAGTCTAAATACATCGTGTTTTCCAGTAGGCGCAAATGTGTGGCAGTGAGAATAACATGCAAATCAAAATCTAGGAGATTGCTTCACCTAAAGTCTGATAACGCAGGGGAGGTCAAAGCTCTGAAAGACCTATTTCTACCATCGCGTTGCAGTTTCCTGGTAAGTAGCCCCCACTCGCCGTGGTTCACAAGCTCTTGTCCTCCGACTTCAATTCCCCCTTCTTGTCCAGATGATGAGACTGGCACTGCTGTGTCACAAAACCAAGCACCAGAGAGACCAGCACAGCCCAACGGCTCTTTTAAAATATTTTGCCTGTAGGGCCGCCTCGGTAGCTCAGTGGGTTGGGCGTCCAACTACAGATTCTGTCTCATGGCCATAATGGCTCATGGCTCAGGGTTGTGAGATCGAGCCCCTGGACAGGCTCTGCGCCCAGCAGGGAGTCTGCTGGAGATTCTCTCCCTCCCCGACACCACCCACGCTCACGCACTCTCCCTCTAAAAAATACGTATTTTCCCTTCGGCCAACTTGGTCAATTTGGTCTGATTACTGGACAGTCCTGGAATGTACCATTGCTATTTGTTGCATTTCCCCCTCTCCACAGCCCTCCTGTGTGCTAAAATTGCATTCCTAAGCCTTTGGTTTGATTCTGGTTTTGTGCTGGTCATCAAAAGTCATCAAAAGTATTTCTTCGAACAGGACAGACTGTTAAAGGGTGCAGAGAAGCAAGGAAACACGGCGTGGAGGCGTCTGTGGATAGAATAAAGCACACACTTTATTCACTGAGTGGTGAGTGTACAGCAGTGACGCGGAGGGCAGGGCGGGGAGCGAGTGTGGCTTGCAACAGGAGCGCGAAGCAGGTCGGGGCCGTTAAGCACAGCAACGTGGGGCCGCGGGGCCACCCCTGCCTCTGCACATGTCTGTGGTCTGCCGGGCGCAGACCGACACCCACTCACTTTCACGGGGACACGACACATCTTGTACACAGCGGTTCTTCCCAATACTCACTTTCATGTTTCTGAAAGGGGAGGGAAGGAAGAACTGGACGTCTTCCGATGCTTGCAAGAAAATTCCATTCAACTGAACTTAAAATGAAAGGACTCCAAGAGAACCGGATGCAGGATTGTCAGCAACTCACAGACACCACACATTTATTACTGGACGGGTCCGTACCCAGAACCCAGAAGGAACATCAATATCGGGGACACTTGTTTTCTCTTCCACGGGATAAGGAAACACAGGCACGTACAGTCATTAAGGGGCTCCCCACCTTTCTGAATGGCAGTGGATCTAGTGGTGTCTCCCGCTACCTTTGGTGAGTGAGGTCCGAAAAGTGACTCGCGGGGTCTTCATTCTTGAGAGAAGACACTTTGGGGAAGAATTTTATTTCATGGTAACAACTGCCAGTCCATTACCCCAACCATCATTGCATTTGTTTGATTTTGCTGTGTTTACATATACTGCTTAGAAATTTCTTCCAGCTGAAACAGACCGCCTCCCCCTTTCCACTTTGCCATAAATGAAACTCACCCACTTAAAAACACAAAAATCCATATGCAAAGCAGATCAATCACCATCTCCTCATGGCTTCCTGGCAGCAAATGGAAAGAGTGATTTTTTTTTTTTTAAGCCAAAGTAAAAATTTCTCTTTCTTTCATCACAGCATAGTTGCCTAGTTTCCTTAATGTACATTATCAATTTAAGGTGATATCACAGCAAATCTCACGCCTGAAATGATCTTTTTTCTGAATAGAACATCCTTCAAAAGGGAGTACTAATGAGTGAGTTGTAGGGTTTACTCACAAACACTTGGTTTGTCCAAAGAAAATTATTTTAAAGATCGAGTCGGGTCAAGGCTGGCCTAGGAAGAGTGGATAAAACAGTGACCAGTCATACGGAAGAGGTGATTTGTAAAAACAGCTGGTCTCGGAGGACACCGACGGGGGGATTACATGAAGTTCATGGAGTTTACTGCCTTCCCCACTCTTTCCTGACAGCCAAAGAGAGGGCTCGCCTACCCCTTCAACGCACAGAACGCGAACGCTTTTTGAAAGAATCTTTAGAAAGACCTACCTACTCAAAAGTGGTTAATTCCATTTTTTTTTAAGTTGCAAAAGCATGTATATTTTATAGAATCATCTGAGAAGCAATTCTTTAGAAAAAGGTGTTTGCTTTAAAGTGTAAAGAAATTAAGTGAAAGTTTTATAAACATTTCCAGCAAGACTTCTCTCGAAGTCGAGTTGACGGCGGTCACCACACTGAGGATGAGTGGCAGAGGGAGTGTGCACCGTAGGACCCACCAACCCTGGCTTTTCTGTGGGAGGTTTCAGTGAACAGGCAGTTTGTCCTTAGCTGCTGAAGAAGTCCCATTAAGGACATTTCATTACTAACATGAACCAAAATACAGACGCTTAGCTAGCTATCCAAGTTCCCAAATTCTCTTTAGGTCTCATCTTGAACCACACGGGAAGAGTAAATGGTATCCTGGCTCTTCCGGACTCTTCTTTAAAGCGCTGACTTTCAGGCTGTCAGAGGCCTCTTTTGCTTCGTGCAGGCGCTGGGTACTTAAAGAATCAAAAATGAGCCCAGCGCTCAAAAATATAGCCCTTGGGGTATGAACCAGGAAAGCCTGCCTCGTGTCGAAGTCTTCCCCTAGAGTAAGCAAGCGTGTTCCTCGGGCTGCATTCACAACTAGAATTTTTGTGTGCCATGCAGAGTGGGGTTCAAGCAGAGGACACTGATCTCCTATACAGTGGCCTGGACGTTTTGAGGACAAACGTGCTGAGCCCAGTTTAAAAGGAAAAAAAAATGGCGAGGCCATTGTAGCCCATATATTAGATTTGGCAGTTAAGAGAACCCGGTTGCCCCATGACCCATCCCTCCACTGGAGCCTTCTGCAGAGAGTGGAGTTGGGCAACCCAGTCCATGTTATGGTTTCCCACAACCCCTCCCCAGAGCGTAGCACTGCGTTCTTCGTAGACAGGAGGCTATGGACATTTTCCAGTAATGCGTTTTGCACAGTATAGTTTAAATTAGCTAATATACTTGGAAAGAAGCTTCCCACCCCCTGTACCCCCACACTGGGTACAGAACGGAATTCAAGAGATATGAAAAGTAGAGTTTCATTGTGGGAGCAGGTTTTGGGTTCAGATCTTTAACTATCATTGCAACTTTTCTCACCCTGACATTTGCTTGCATGTGCATGGGTCATAACTTGTTAACCAATGACAACATTGAGGGTCTTTTATAATCCCCGTTAATGGAAAAATTCTCTCCACCAGCCCAGCACTGGGACCCATCTGGCCATCCTCATTGTGGATTACTGGGAAGGCACCATGGTCCCCACTGCTCCCACTTTGCCAGTGTGAAGCCAGGACTAGGATTCACAGGCATTGTACTGAGGCTGCTGTCGTCAGAGAAAGCAAAGACCGGGCAACAGAAATAGAGAATGAAAGCAAGAGGCCACTCAAGGCACCGAACTGCAAGCTGCAAACTAGGGGCTTCAGCCCAACAAGGAGCTGGTTGTCTCAGGTCTGCTCCATCAGAATCATTTGCGAAGTATTTTAGTAGGTCCAACACACACACACACGTGCACACAGGCACGTATGCACACATGCACGCTTGTATATGTGAAAACAGGCCTCAAACATGCAGCGTGTAACATTCAAAGGACAGGTGGCTCTAGAGCTTTCGGAAACAGCACACGGGAAAAGCCAGCCCAGATCCCCACAGCACCCAGGTGATGGAGCAGGTGCCACATCACAGGTCTGCAGCATTTTCCAGAACTATTTTTGTTTGCTTTTTACCGTGGAGATTGGCTACTAACTAATTTGGATACTTGGTGGCCACAGGAAGAATTTCTTAGCTTTTTAAAAGTAGTGGCGTACGAAGAGAATTCGAACAATTTCTCCTTTGGCTTTAAAACAGAATTTAAATTCCTAGCCAGAGCCCCCAGAGCACGAGACCAAATGTGAAAACCACCCACGTGTGGAGCTGGAAGGAGATACCCTCCCTTGTCTGCCTCACCACTCGTTAGAGTCATGGCTGGAGGCGTGTGGGAATCACGATGTGGTCTCACACGCACGCTTTGGTGAAACCCTGGGCTCCCCTACGAATCTGGTGTTGCTGAATTTGCAGACTCTGGTGGGATGCTCCGAGGTCCATGTCCAGCCTGATCTGAGGTCTGGGGTCCTCACTGTGCTGCAGATCTGAGCTATATGCATCGCGGGGGATGCTGGTTTCCGACCCCGACACCCTTCCACGGATGCCCCGTCGGGTGAGGTCTGACCTCAGTGCTGACCTCTGAGTCACACGCCAAGTGTGCAAATGTCCCTCGGAAGCTGCAGCACCCGAGCAGAGACGAAATGCAAAATAACATGCAGATGCCTCAGACTACTCTGGGGCGTCCAATGACACACACACACACACACACACACGAACACGCACACTGTGAAGTCAACAGAGCTAGGCAAGAAGGAAAGCTGAAAAGGTCAAATGAAATCAGTCTGAGGCAATATACCCTGGAGCTGCAGAGATTTCCAAGAGCAAAGCGTGCCTTTCCTTAGCCTACTACTGAAGAGACCTCAAAAAAATTCCAAATCCAAGTGGGCCTGATCAGATTCAGGGGCCCTGGGGTGAGGAGCAGGGGATGTAAAGTAGAAGAACTTGCACTGGCGGGACCCGGGATTTTCCTTCTTCTTTTTTTTTTTTTTTTTTTTGCCAAGAGCGTTGCGGCCCTGGGGCAAAAATCATCCAACAGCACACAACTGGAGATCATCTCTCCCTTTCCTTTCTTTGCAGTGGGGGCCTGCGATAGCACCTGTCCTTGGTGGGGAGGCAGAGGGAAGTGTACAATCTGAAGCAGAAAAAGAATTAAGGGCTAACCATTCCTTTTCCCTCTCTCTTATTTATTTATTAATTTTTTTTAGTAATAGCTAAGTAATTTGCCAACCAGGTCCTAGCAAAAAGTAGAGAAAAAGGAGCTTATTAAAAATGACCTTGGCTGCTATTCAGCCCACTCGCTCAGAGCTGCCCAGCTCCCCACCTCTGATTTCCATCCCGCTGGGGCCCAGGCCGGGCTTCATGAGGCCAGTGAGGACAGGGGTGTGCAAAGTGGTGCGACCACATGGGTACATCCCTCAGGCTCTTCCTCCTTAGCCGTGGTGCTACACAATACATTCCTGCTTCGGAATGATTACGACTGCTTTTTCCCATGCAGCATCCTAAGGGCACTTGCTGGCTCTTACCCAAACAGTCAGCACTCTGGTTAGACAACAGATAAAGGAAATGGAAGAAGTAGCTCCTGTTGTGTACATAAGGTGATGTTGGAAGGTCACGTGTGAACACTACTGTCGAGTGTGTGGGGAACACAGAAATTCTGACCCCATTACTTCTTGGCAAGTGTTGCCAGTGGCTGGCCCAGTATTTGGTTCATGGGTGTTTTAGTCAGGTTTCCTGTTCTGTTGTTGCTGAGGGACAGAATTCTGTCTTAAGTTTGCGAATGCTCCAATCACATTTGGGCCTTAACACAACATCCTATGTGTCGCCGCCATGTCAGTCCTTTTCTTAACTGCTGTCTACATGGTTGGGGGGGGGGTGGCGCGGGCTTAGAAGAGTTTCGCTTTCTTCTTCATGTCGTTGCGTCTCCAAAGAGGTAACTTGTCAAATTCCTGTATGGACATTCCAAAGATTTCCCAAAATACTTCTGGGGCTAAGTGGCGCTGTGGGTGGGAGAAAGAACAGTGGTCAGTCCCGATGGCCATGTGGATGGCCTTGACACTTGATTTTGAGTCCATTTTAAGTAATGGTTTTGAAAAGCAAGGCAGAATGATGGCAGAGGAGTTTACCTCTGAGGCTGGCTGGCAGGCCCGGGACCAACTGGCTCCTTACCTGGTTGGCCCAGGTGAGGCACCCACCCCAGTGGACAGAGCTGGCGGAGTAACGATTATTTCAATTACAATTATTACAATACGCTACCCGGTGATGGGACATTCGTTAAGCTAGAGGCAACTCCACTTCAGGTCCTTGGGATGCTGAGAAGATGCAGGGAAAATGGACCACAGCACTAAGAAAACCAGAATCTTCCAGAGTGGGGTCTGGGTAGCCCTGGGGCTTCCTCCTGGCTCAGCAGCAGCAGCAGCAGCAGCAGGAGCTCTGCAGGACGCCTGGTCTACCAGGAGAATGGATTACATCTGTCATCCCTCCTAAACCATTCCCTTGGGATAGTAGAGCCTTTTTTCTCTGCGCCAACTGACTTCACATACAAAGGTACTGCCTTTCGTCAGGAAAAAGTAATGATTCTTTATGAGACTGGCAGCTGGAGTTTTTCTTAATTAAAATCACTCAGACAGAACAGTATGAGCAGCCTTGCGTGTCTAAGGGGATCTTGGGTATGTGCACCCAGATAACCCTTCAGCTAGCAGTGTGGAAACAGCCAAGAGGGAAACTTGTCCAGGGCAAACCTCTTCACTGAGTACTTCCTTCCCTCTCTTGACAAAGTTCAACCCAGGCGCTGGGATGTCTGAAGAGAGATGGGATCCCATTGTACAACACCAGGCATAATTACGGCAACATCGGGCTTCCTCAGAAGGTGACTAACATCATACTGTGTCTCCTGGCTCATCTTCTGGGCTTTACCACATATTTAGGCTGATCTAACCCCAAGTTACCTTAGTTCTATCGGCCATATGAGGTGGATTCTTCCCCCCCCCCCCCCTCATGGAAACATTGCTTAGGGGGAAGTTGGGGGGAAATACGGTCCCTGCGACTGGGACTGGTTAGTTAGTTTTTACCTCCAGCCTGGTTCTGTCCACGTCTCTTAGGATTTTGTTGCGCCCTCTGTTGGTCACCATCAGCATTTCATATGGAAAGATCTGAAAAGCAAAGAGAAACACCTCTTTCAGAACACTGCTGTCCATTTGATTAACAAGCAGAATCTCGCTAAAACCTAGTACTCCCAGGATATAGCTTCTAAGACACTATAATTAAGGTGTCTGAGTGATGGGTTCCTCCCATATCCCGTGGACTGGGGCCAGTTCTTTTACCCTTTTCTCAGCTCACCATGTCTCATGGAGCCCTGTGTCTTTGGAGGGCTTTGTTGAGTGAAAGAATACAAACTTATTATGTCTTGGGGGTAAGGGTAAAAATTAGAAGTGAAATGACAGGACATGGTTGATAGGGCCAGGGTACCGCTGCAGGGCTCAACAATCTTGTTCCATGACTGCCTCACGATTTCATGAAACCAAGCTGGCCCAGAAGCAGTGTTCTGGCGGAGGACATTGAAATAAGCCCCAGTTGTGGTCACTGGGGAGCCCAGTCTTAGACCTCTGGAGTTTCAGAATGGTCTAGAGCTTGGGTAACCAACCATCCCAGTTTGCCTGGGACTGAGGAAGTTCCCGAATGCTAGACTTCCAGTGCTAAGAGTGGCAATATCCTAGGCAAATGCAATGCTTGGTCACCCTATCTGGCATGGTCGGCCCCACTCGGCAGTGGGCATGCCTTGCGGTGCTGGCAGCAGGGGCCAAGCGAGTACTAAGCTCATGAGAGGCAGGCTAGTGCTTTACTGTGAACCCATAGTACCACGCCCTGTGAAGACTTAAACCTGTTGACTCAGTGTGACAAAACCAGTGAGTGTCCAGGTACTTTCTGACCTGCCTTGTTTGACCTATCAGCTTGGAAGCACGTGGGCCTCAACACTGAGAATGGTAGAAAGCAAGCCCCATCTTTTCAGGATGACGCCTGGTTTGCTGACCCCATGCGAGAACAGGGAGACTGGCTGTACTTGCCTTTGGTTCCAACATGTTGGGCATGGACACCCCTCGATCCATTCTCGTCCCGGACATGTGGCCATCTGGGAGAGTCTGCAACAGAAAAGCTGGTTGAAAGGAGGAACACGCGACACCACACGGAGCTGTGGGGGGACCTCTGTGACCTCCCCCAATTCCCCGTCTGGGTCCCAAATCCTGTAGATGTGTCATCTTCATCATCACACATTTTTCAAACAGAGATCCCTGCTCCACAGAAGCAGGATGACTGGGAACACTGTTCCACTTCCACGGGCCATGTCCGTGATCGTGTTCTGGTTTGACTCTTCGTTTTCCTTGCATTTTTTCCCCTTTTCTCGTTCTCCACCGTCATTTTGTAAGGTTTAGGGTCCAGCAAAAAAGGAATGGTACCAGAACAGCTCTTTCCTTTTGACCAAGACAGCTGGACCACAGGAGGGAGGGGAGGACGGAAAGTACTGAGTGGTTATGATTAAAAGGCAAATCTGTATTTGAGCAGACCCTGATGCTGGTCCACTTCCACCCCAGAGAGGACTCTCCGAGGCCAGAGCAAGGTCCCCCCCGACACCTGCCTGGTTCATGCCACACCCCAAGGCCTACCGAGCCAGCCCGACACCGGCACCAGGATGCCTGATCCTCATCACTCCTCACATCTATGTACTAATGAACCAGAAAGATCAACCCCAATAAGGATCTTCTCAACAGAAACCCTTCCGGGGAGAAGCCACCCATGTCTGCATTGGGCAGTGGTTGTTTCGCTGGTGTGGCCAACTCGAGAAGAGGCACTGTTCCATACCTGGTAGTCTAGAAAGGAAAGAAAAATAAAATATCAGAAGGATAAGATCACAGAAGAACACGGAAATATCAAAATACCATTCATCCTACTGCAACAGTTTCCAATGCACCATATTCCTCTCTCTGCGGGGGTCTCTGTACATACCACGTCCCTGCCCCCCAAAACCCAGGAAATGCCTCCTCCAGTTGCAGTGGTCAGTTAAAATACCCTTTCCTCATGGAAGCTTCCCCCGACACCCTGAAGGTATTTCTACCTTCTCCGATTCTGGCACGCATCACGGGAATCTTCTCTCCCCCGAACCCAACCTGTCCCTGTCTCTCCGTCACGCGCATTTCTGACAGGCAGACCACAGCTTTCTTAGAGAGCATGGCAACACCACGTGTCTATCTCACTGAGTACTCAGCACGTGGCAGGAGTAATGAATTCATTCTTACACACCCTGCTTCTCACGGTCTCATTTCCATAGAGATGCTTTGAGATTTTTTGCAGCTAATTAATTAATTAATTAATTAAAAGTCAATTAATTAACTATAACCTATTGTTAGTTTCAGAAGCAGAGGTCAGTGATTCATCAGTCTCACATAACACCCAGTGCTCGCTACCTCATGTGCCCTCCTTAATGTCCACCACCCAGTCAGCCCATTTTCCCACTGTCCTCCCCTCCAGTGACCCTGTTTGTTTCCTATGTCTCTTATGGTTTCTCTCGGATTTCATCTTTAGTTTTTTCCTCCC
The DNA here is from genome assembly GCF_009829155.1 of Mustela erminea. Lineage (NCBI taxonomy): Eukaryota > Metazoa > Chordata > Mammalia > Carnivora > Mustelidae > Mustela > Mustela erminea. The sequence goes on from NC_045627.1 coordinate 76,316,115, forward strand.
TTCCCCGTGATCCTATTTTGTTTCTTAAATTCCACATATCAGTGAGATCACATGATAACTATCTCTGACTTATCTTGCTTAGCGTAATACCCTCTAGTTCCATCCATACTGTTGCAAATGGCAAGATTTCATTTTTTTTTGAAGGTTGAGTACTACTTCATTGTATATATTACACATCTTTAGCCATTCATCTGTTGATGGACATCTGGGCTCTTTCCATAGTCTGGCTATTGTGGACATTGCTGCTATAAACACTGGGGTGCAGATGCCCTTTCGGATCACTACATTCGCATCTTTGGGGTAAATACCCAGCAGTGCAATTGCTGGGTCACAGGGTAGCTCTATTTTCAACTTTTTGAGGAACCTCCATGCTGTTTCCCAGAGTGGCTGCACCAGCTTGCATTCCCACCAGCAGTGTAGGAGGGTTCCCCTTTCTCCGCATCCTTGCCAGCATCTGTCATTTCCTGACTTGTTAATTTTAGCCATTCTGACTGGGCTGAGGTGGTATCTCATTGTGGTTTTGATTTGTATGTCCCTGATGACAAGTGATGTTGAACATTTTATTGTGTGTCTGTTGACCATTTGTGTCTTCTTTGGAGAAATGTCTATGTCCTCTCCCCACTTCTTGATTGGATTATTTGTTCTCTGGGTGTTGAGTTTGTTAAGTTCTTTATAGATTTGCATAATAGCCCTGAATCTGATAAAACATTTGCAAATATCTTCTCCCATTCTGTCGGTTATCTTTTGGTTTTGTCGACTGTTTCCTTTGCTGTGCAAGAGCTTCTGATCTTGATCAAATCCCAGTAGTTCATTTTTGCATTTGTTTCCTTGCCTCATAAGATGTATCTAGCAGGAAGCTGCTATGGCTGAGGTCACAGAGGTTGCTGTGTTCTCCTCTAGGATTTTGATGGATTCCAGTCTCACATTTAGGTCTTTCATCCATTTTAATTCTATTTTTGTGTGTGGTGTAAGAAAATGGTCCAGTTTCATTCTTCTGCATGTGGCTAATTTTCCCAACCCTATTTGTTGAAGAGACTGTCTTTTTCCATTGGATATTCTTTCCCGCTTTGTCAAAGTTTAGTTGACATAGTTCTTAAGAGTTAAGGATCCATTTCTGGGTTGTCTTTTTTGTTCCATTGATCTATGTGTCTGTTTTTGGGCCCATACCATACTGTGTGGTTGAGTGATTACAGTTTGTAACAGAGCCTGAGGTCTGGAATTGTAATGCCACCAGCTCTGCTTCTCTTTTTTTAACTTTCCTTTGGCTATTCAGGGTTTCTTCTGGTTCCACAGAAATGTTAGGATTGTTTCAGCTCTGTGAAAAATGTTGATGATATTGTGATAGGGACTGCACTGAATGTACAGATTGCTCTAGGTAGCACAAACATCTTAACAATATTTGTTCTTCTAATCCATGAATTTGGAATTTTTTCTATTTCTTTGTGTCTTCCTCAATATCTTTCATGAGTGTTTTATAGTTCTCTGACTCTTTTATTTCTAGGTCTAATCTTATAGTTTTTGGTGCAACTGTAAATGGGATCGACTCCCTTAATTTCTCTTTCTTCTGTCTCCTTGTTAGTGTATAGAAATGCAACTGATTTTTGTGCATTGATTTATATCCTGAGACTTTGGTGAATTCCTGTATGAGTTCTAGCAATTTTGGGGTGGAGTCTTTGGGGTTTCCACATACAATATGTTATCTGCAAAGAGTGAGAATTTGGCTTCTCTGCTGATTCAGATGCCATTTATTTATTTATTTATTTTATTTATTTCTGTTGTTATTGTCTGATTGCTGAGGTGAGGCCTTCTAGCACTATGTTGAACATAATGTAGTGTATCACACTGATTAATTTGTGGATGTTGAACCACTGTTGCAGCTCAGGAATAAATCCCACTTGGTCATGGTGAATAACCCTTTTAATGTACTGTTGGATCCAACTGTCAAGTATCTTGGTGAGAATATTTGCATCCGTGTTCATTAGGGTTATTGGTCTAATTCTTTTTGGCAGCGTTTTTGTCTAGTTTGGGGATCAAGGTAATACTGGCCTCACAGAGTTTAGCAGCTTTCCTTCTCTTTCTATTTTTTTAAACAGCTTCAGAAGAAGAGGTATTTAATTCTTCTTTAAATGTTTGGTAGACTTCCTCTGGGAAGCCATCTGGTCCTGGGTTCTGGTTTGTCAGGTTTTTAATTACTGCTTCAATTTCCTTGCTGGTTATAGGTCTGTTCAGGTTTTCTATTTCTTCTTGCTTCAGTTTTGGTAGTTTACACATCTCTAAGAATGCATCAATTTCTTCCAAACTGTTGAACTTGTTGGCATATAGTTGCTAATATGCTCTTATAACTGTTTATATTTCTTCAGTGTTGGTTGTGATCTCTTCTCTTCCATTCATGATATTATTTTGGGGGGTCCTTTCTCTTTTCGAGAAGTCTGGCCAGGGGTTTATCAATCTTATTAATTCTTTCAAAGAACCACCTTCTAGTTTCATTGATCTGTTCTTTTTTTTTGGTTTTTATTTTATTGATTTCTGCTATAATCTTTGTTAATTCTCTTCTCCTGCAGGACATAGGCTTTATTTACTGTTCTTTCTCCAGCTCCTTTAGGTGTAAAGTTGGGTTGTATATTTGAGCCCCTGAGAAAGGCTTGTATGGCTATATACTTCCCTCTAGGACTGGCTTTGCTGCCCAAAGGTTGTGTTTTCATTACATTTGATTCCATGAATTTTTAAAAATTCTTAATTTCCTAGTTGACCCATTCATTCTTTAGTAGGATGCTCTTTAACCTCCATGTATTTGAGTTCTTTCCAAATTTCATCTTGTGACTGAGTTCAAGTTTCAAAGCATTGTGGTCTGAAAATATGCAAGGAATGGTCCCAATCTTTTGATACCAGTTAAGACTTGACTTATGACCCAGTATGTGATCTCTTCTGGAAAATGTTTCATGAGCACTCGAAAACAATGTGTATTCTGTTGCTTTAGGATAGAATGCTCTGAATATATCTATGAGGTCCATCTGGTCCAGTGTGTCATTCAAAGTGTGTCATTCATGTTTCCTTGTTGATCTTCTGCTTAGATGATCTATCCGTTGCAGTGAGGGGGGTGTTAAAGTCCCCTACTATTATTGTATTACTATCTATGTGTTTCTTTAATTGTGTTATTAGTTGGTTTATGTAACCGGCTGCTGCCATGTTAGGGGCATACATATTTGTAATTGTTAAATCTTCTTATTGGACAGACCCTTTAATTATGATATAGTGTCATCCCTCATCTTTTATTATAGTCTTTGGTTTAAAATCTTATTTGTTTGATATAACGATTCCTACCTCAGTTTTCTTTTGATGTCCAAGGGGATGATAAGTGGTTTTCCACCCCCTTACTTTCGATCTGGAGGTGTCTGGGTTTAAAGTGAGTCTTCGGCAGATAGCATATTGACAGGTCTTGCTTTTTTTCCAGTCTGATATCCTGTGTCTTTTGATTGGGGCATTTTAGCCCTTTATATTCAGAGTAACTATTTGAAAGTTACAAATTTAGTGCCACTGTACTACCTATAAAGTCACTGACTGGTTCTGTATATTCTATAGTTCTTTCCTGGTCTATGCTACTTTGGGGCTTTCTCTTCACTTAAAGGATCCCCTTTAATATTTCTCACAGGGCTAGTTTAGTGATCACAGATTCTTTTAGTTTCTATGTGTTCTGGAAGCTTTATCTCTCTATTATTTTGAATGATAGCTTTACCAGATGAAGTATTCTTGGCTGCATATGTTTCTCATTTAGCACCCTGAATAGATCATGCCAGCCCTTTCTGGCCTGCCAGGTCTCTGTGAATAGGTCATCTGCCAGTCTAATGCTTCTACCCTTGTAGGTTAGGGACCTACTGTCCCTCACTGCTTCTAGGATTTTCTGTCTCTGAGATTTGCAAGTTTCACTGTTATATGTCAAGGTGTTGACCTATTTTTATTGATTTTGAGGGGGTTCTCTGTGCTCCCTGGACTTGAATACCTGCTTCCTTCAGATTAGGGAAGTTCTCGGCTATAATTTGCTCCAATATAAAAGAGCTCTCTTTTTCCTCTTCCACTCTCTCTTTCCTCTTCCTCTGAGATCCCAATTAACTTTTATATTGCTTTGCTTTATGGTATCACCTATCTCTTGAATTCTTCCCTCATGATCTAGCAGTTACCTTTTTCTCAGCTTCTTTATTCTCCATCATTTTGTCTTCTAGATCACTAATTCTCTCCTCTGCCTCATTTATCCTAACAGAGCCTCCATTTTTTATTGCAGCTCACTGATAGCCTTTTTGGTTTTGACTTGATTAGATTTTAGTTCTTTTATTTCTCCAGAAAGGGATTCTCTAGTGTCTTCCATGCTTTTTTCAAGCCCACCCAATATCTTTATAATCACTATTCTGAACTCTAGTTTGGATAGCTTACTTATATCCATACTGATTAGGTTCCTGGCAGTCAGTACTGCCTCTTGTTCTCTGATGCAAGTTTTTCCATCCTGTCATTCTTGCAGAAAGTGGTCACTTTTCTATTTGTAGAGTTCCAGGTATTATTTTTTTTAAATATCAGGTTGAGTTCTCAGGTGTTCAGAATGTTTTGACAACTGTCAGCTGAATTCCTGGGACCTGATGAAACTAAGGTCCCTTACTCATCCATAATCTTGAACTATCTCCTGCTTTGCAATCTTAATATATGCTCCACTAGCTCCCAGAGGCTTGCTGTGATCTGGCTTTCCGATGACAGCACGAGCCCAGCCAATGTACACTTGACTACACAACCTTGTCTCAATGACTTGGCCAGTCATTCAGCAGCCCATGCACACGGGTCTTACCTCGCACTCCCCCACTGACGTCCCCATAGCTGTTGTACTGAGCAAAGTCTGTGGAAACAGGCTGAAATGATAAAACAAAACAAAACAAAACAAAACACACCATTAGACAATCTGCTCCAGAGCCATGGTTTTGGAGTCAGGTGAAAGGGAAGAAAGGATTTACAAAATCCTCAGAATTCTTCCCAAGCTGAATTCCTGAACGTGCGTTATTTGTCTTCTACTATTACAAAATCTCTTTGTCTTTTGCAGGGCATCCAATGCCAGCAGGTGCTGGGTAAGCAAGTTATCTTTTGCCAATAAATGAAAATACATTTCTCCACACAGACTGCACAACTGCACAACTCTACATAAATGAAAATACATTTCTCCACACAGACTGCACAACTGCACAACTCTACACAACTGCATTTGTTCTATGCTTTTTGGGGAGGGCAAGAGCAACAAACTTTCCCATATCCTTTTATAACAGAGATAAAGGCTCAAGTCATTACTTGTAGCTTGACTGTGGAAATATTTGCCACACAATTAATTAATGTAGTCTTCCCACCAGTTTATACAGGCTATTCTCTCATCTAAAGTCGATTTTTCTTTCTCTCAATAGAAATATGTTATTTTGCCTGTTAACTTTAAGGGATTTGCGAGGAGATCAGGGGAATTACATTTTTTATTATATTGTAACACTGAGATCATATTATCAGACACAGACAGTCTATTAGCACTTCAACCAGGACTGAAGAGGGAACCAACTCAGGAACAATTAATTGAGAAATCTTACCCGGTGAAGACCATTTTTTCCATAGCCTGGGAGAGATGAGGTTTTAGATGATAGAACATGTGAAGCTGAATGAGAAAAGGTAAAAAAGGAAATCAGAAGTCCAACTCTTAAATTTATTTATTTATTTATTTATTTGAAGTAAACGCTACCACCAATGTGGGGCTCAAACTCATGACCCCAAGATCAAGAGCTGCATGCTCTACCAACTGAGCCAACCAGGTGTCCCCAGAAGCCCAATTCTCTTATGAAAGTGGCAATGCATCTTCTACCTTACTGAGTAAATGATACACAGAAAAAGAGAGCAAAAAATAACTCAAATAATATTGGGCTCTAATGCTCATGGAAGGCCACCACATTTGGGTGATGCAGAGAGGGGGGGATGGAGAAGGAAGAGGTGCTTGGTACTGCTTTACCTCCAAATCCTCAATACAACCCTAATAGCACTACCGTATTACTTCCATTATAGGAGAAGAAATAGGGGCTAACCTTGACCTTGTCCAGGGTTGCTTGCTCACCTTATGAACAGCTAAGCAATGATTGGCACCCAGGGCCATCTGGATGCATAAGCTCATGCCCCAGTTGGTATGGTGACGGTAACTGACCTGAAAGCCACCATGTATGTTGTCATGCTCTCCTGGCTCACCACAGCTGAGTTCCCGAGAGGCATAGGATAGGATATCCCGTTAATAATAGCATGACATTACATCAACTGTGGAGCTTTGCCGGGAGCGGACCTGAGCTTGGATTCTGGCTCTGCAACTTAACACCTCAGTGTGGTATTTCATCTGTGGAAGTCTTTTGTTTCTTGACTCATGTAGATACTGTGCTATGTATTCTTACAGAACCGTACTACAGGATCAGAAGGAACTCTGAAGATTAGTAAACCACCAAACTGAGATCGATGCCAGTGAGGCACCAAGGAGAGGTAGTAGGGCATTCCAGTTCAGAATGTGGGCTCTGCTCAGACTACAGAGTCCTAGTTTTGCTAGTTATTAATAATGGGACAGTGGGTAAGTTCCTTAAACATCCTTTACCTGTCACCTGATCTACAAAATGGGAAGAATAATATCATCTACTTCATTGACATGTTGTGAAAATAAATGGAACAATGTCTAACAAAAGTGCTTGTATGTAGGAAACACTAAACACATTTTTAAAGAAGCTTCAAGTTTCAAGGGGTGGCTCAGTTGGTTAAATGTCTACCTTTGGCTCAGATCATGATCCCAGGATCCTGAGATTGAGCCCCAGATAGGGGCTCCCTCCTCAGCAGGGAGCCTGCCTTTCCCTCTTCCTCTGTCCCTTTCCGCTCATTCTGTCTCTCTTATGAACGAACCCTCTCAAATAAATAAATAAAATCTTTAAAAAAAAAGAACCTTCAAGAGGGAAAATTATGCACTAGTTCAGAACATGAGAGAAGAAATCTTGTGGGTGAAGAGAGACTTGGCTTCTGACAAATATAAGCAGGACAAAATATACTGATGGAATGTTTCAGACCAATGTATAATCTTCCAAAGTGTCAAAAAGAACACTGTTGGTCTTCAGCTCTTTTACTGAAATCTGAATGCAAAAACAGTATTTTGAAAATGTTCACGATCAAAAGGCACTCTATTCCCTCCTCCCCCCCTTTCTAAGAGAAGAGTCAAAATGAAATGACCTATAAGGTTCTTGATTCACAATGCCATATTATGCTCTAGATTAAAAGGATGAATCAATTTCATCAATTGTTTTGAAGTCTCTTCTGCAAAACTGAGTTCCCTGAGCCAAAAATCATAGTTCTTCTCTAACAGAAATAAGGCAATAGGAATTGAAGGGGCATGGATTTAGAAAGCCTGAGACCCTTTCCAGGGTAAGATACTACCACCGGTTCCTTCGGCATGTGTGGATGTCTTCTTTTCCCAGCAGAGAGTGTAAACACCATAAAGACAGAAAATCCTGATCATGTACCTTCCTTCCTTGCCAAATCTAGACCTCTCAATGACTGAGCATTTTTTTAATGTTTACTTTTAATTATATATATATGTGTAACTGTGTTCCATATATTACAGATATAGAGATATACCCATATCTCCAAATGCCCCAAAGCATTCTGTTCTCTGTAAGAATTTCCTTCTGCTGATTCCCTCTAAGATGAATATCCTGAATTGACCACCTTCACAAAATCCTCCAAGGATGGGGCACCTGGGTGGCTCAGTCGGTTAAGCATCTGCCGTCAGCTCTGGTCCTGATTTCAAGGTGCTGGGATCAAGCCCCATAGAGTACTTGCTGCTCAGTGGGGACTATGCTTTTCCCTCTCTCTTTGTGCTCTTTCTCTCTCTCTAATAAGTAAATAAAATCTTAAAAAAAAGAAAAAAGAAAAAGAAAAGTCCTCCAAGGGTTCCCCCATCTCCAACATGAAGGAAATCACATTTAAGGAAGAACAACAGCCTGCTTTTTTAAAAAAAGCTTCTTATTTATTTGAGAGAGAGAGCACAAGTCAGGGGGAGGGGCAGAGGAAGAAGCAGACTCCCTGCTGAGCAGAAAGTCCTACACGGGGCTTGATCCCAGGACCCCAGGATCATGACCAGAGCCAAAGGCAGACGCTTAACTGAGTAAGCCACCCAGGCACTCCTGAACTATGGCAACCTCATAAGCTAAACTGACATGCAGTGCATTTCCCACACTTCCCAGAGTGTTCATGTAGAACACTCTGCAGGTTCCACCAGGAATGGCTCCCCCTCTCCTGGAACAGTCCAGATGGGCTCCCTGCAGGCAGGTGGCTGGCTCTTGGCTGGGAGAAGGCGGTGGCCCCGCTGCTCACCTGAATTGAGGGGAGAATCATAGCGACTGGCGGTCAGGGACGACCTCTCCCGGCTCTCCTTTTCCATCTCCTCTTTCAGTATCAACTGCCCTAGGCCCGAGTTGAGCTACCGCAAAAAAAGGAAAGTGAGAGTGAAGCCCACAATTATCGTCAGAACGGCAGTTTCTGTTCTAGAAGGTCCTGCAAGAAATTCCTGACCGTGGAGTAGCCTGAACACACACAGTGCCAGAGCCTGGTGGTTCCTCAAGGGACAGGCCGGGTTTTGGACCCTGAACCCCTCTCAGACGAGCACGGGACGAGCTCCATGCCTGAAGACTGTTCTCCGCCCTTTGCCCTCCCCAGTGAGCCAGCAGGAGACCTCAGGAGGCAGGTGTGGCTGTGTGGCGATTTTTGATGTGCAAAGGGGAGTTTGGGGACAGTATCCTTTAAAAACAAATTTCATTGAATTGTTTAAAAACAAGAAAACAAGAGTAACACAAGCTTACTGCACAGATTTTAGGAAATCTAGAAGGAAAGAAGGGTAACCCATAATCCCATAATCCACCTCTCAGAGATAATCACCATTTACATTTCATTTATATCCCTCCAGCACTTTTCTATGCACAGATCACACAGAACTGGGATCATGCTATAAATGCAATTTTGTATCCTCTCCCTCCATATAACTGGTATCATGTGCATTTCCCATATGATTAAGTATCTTTGGAAAATGTCAAGGGACATGAAAAGACTCATCAGTCCCTGACTGCTGGGACAGTATACAATGTCTTGGCTCCCTCTACCCCAGGCTGTAATGGATTATCCTTCTTTTGGTCTTCCGGGATGCTGTGGGGGTGTATAACGAGGACGTCTTGGTGGCAGTCCATTTTATCCCCTCCCTCCTAGCCCAGAAAGACATACAAGGACCTTCAAGTCCTGGGACAAGCGCTGGAGAAACACTCAACCCCAAGGGAATTCCTTCAGCAGAGCCTACACTGAGGAATGCAGGTGTCGCACCACGTGGCTGAACAGCATGGCTTCACCTAGCCCTTCCGACACATGCCCTGCATACCCCCACCCCCCACGTGGTCTGGCTCTCCTTGCAGAAGCTCGAAAGTTTCTGGAACCCACTCAATACTAAGCACCCTGCCTTCGGGTCACTAGAATCCTGTCTCCTCTTGCCTACTGGATTTCCAGACCTGTGAGGGCTAGGATGGCCTCTCCTTCCCTTGGTGGCTCATCCACAGTGTCCATTTGAAAAATTCCCAATCTAGGGAACTGAACTGAAGACCACAGCAAAGGAGTTGAAGGACAAACCTTCATTAGCTGCTCCTCCTGCAGCTGCCGGCGCCTCAGCAGCTCCTCCTCGTCATCTTCTCTGCCGCCAGATCTGCGTCTCGCGTCGGCTCCTAATTCCACAGCACAGACAACTTCTCACATCAGTCCCACGGCCAGAGGACCTTAAGGGGCTAGTCCTCCTGCGCTCAACTTATCCGAGGGCAACATCAGCAGGGGTCTTTAACGTTCATGAACCCATGATGCAAGAAGGGCCCACCGCCAATGGAGCCCTGCTGGTGGGTTTTGGGTTTCAGGCAAGTTTGATGTGGGATCCAGTAAGTTGTGAATTTTGGCCTCCTAACAACTGACCTGCTCAGTTAGGATACTGGGTGCCATTATGATTGGGTCTAAGTCATCCCACTGGCCGCTGGCCAAAGCCATCTATGGTAGTGGGGAGGGGCATCCAGACTTATTCTTTGGATGACACTGAGGTCAGCTTTCAAACAGGAAGGAACCCAAATTCATGTCCATGACCATTAAACAGGTAAGACAGTCACTCTCTCGTGACATGTTTTGTAATCTTCTAGTTTTCTCCTTTTCTGAATATTTAGACTTGTCCTTATAACGATCACCCCATCTTCTGCCCTTAGTAAATTTGTTAAGAACCATGCTTTTATTTTTCTTTTAAGAGGTGAGTCTCAAATGTTTCGTTCCCTCAATCCTTTGAAAAAAATGGTCACAAAAAAGTTTTATACTAATGGGTCAATGAATCGTGTTAAGACAGCTAAAAAAGTGAGCTATTTTAGTCCAATCTAGCAGATCATTTACAATTTTTAAGCTTCTTGGAAAAGGGGAGTGAGGGAGTAAGAGGCAGGAATCCATCTGAATGGTTGTAAAATTAAGATAATTATTGTTTTTCCTAAATTGCTCGGATTAATCTGGCTGTGGGAGGAAACAGGAAAGCTTGCTAATCTAATCAAAATAAACTTGAACTAATGGTCTCAGTTTTTATCATTTTAATTAATGGGCCAGAATTTTTCTTCATTTTGTTCCAAATTGGGTTCCATTGGGTTCCCCAAAAAGCTTTTAACTAGTTAGTGATGATGATTTTAAGAACAAAATATTAATTCTTCCTTTCCCCTAAATTTAGCTGTTTACGTCCCCATGAAGTAGCAAGACTGAACTAGGAACCCCAAAGGCCCCAGGAACTGCCTGTGGGACAGAGTCTGACTGAGAAAAGCTGATGACTGATTCTTAGTTCTTAAAATCATAAATGTCACTGTGAAAGCTCACTCTCCGATCTCTACTAATAAAAACTAGAAGACATAAGTTTGTAAGAATCAGATAGTCTCAAGTCAACATGATATACAGAGTACTTGCAAATCATAAACCCAGGGAGGTAAATTATTCCTTCAAGTATTTCTACATAGATTGCTTTATTATCCACCTACATGTCTGTAAAAGTTGTTCCAGAAAATAACTTGTCGAGAAAAAGCATGATGAAGAAAATTTGGAAATTTGGAAAATTGAAGGCCTTTTTTCAAAGGTTGTCGACAAAAATCTGATGACAGTTGTATCTTTGTAAAGCTGACTCACTCAATTTTCAGTATTAGCTTCTTGGTTTGCTAATAGCACTTTTTAGGCCAAACAATTTCACAACTGACAAAACAGTAAAAACACTGACACAGTTCTAAAGCATAGATCTGTGGTTCAACGCAATGAATGAAGCAGCTCCAATGTGACGTTTTAGCACAGACTTCATGGAAATGATAGATGGAAGATCACATAACTACACGAGTAGGATTTTAGAACATCCACGACTCTGCGTCAGCCCTTCTTAGTGACAGAGAACGTGATCTTGCAAGAAAGGTGCGAGGGCTTCTGTGTTAAGACTGGTTGTTAAGAGAACTGAAATTATAACCCAGAAATAGTCTAAAACAAGTTTAACTGAAAGAAGTCACGCCTCTGTGGACACTCAGTAAATCCGCCCACCAGACTAATTAGACAGGACAGTGTTCTTGGCAGGAGGCTTTGGTTCCACTGTTTCAAGAGTTACTGATTTTGCAGTAATAACTCTTGAGGTCCATGCCAATCATCTGTTTTAGACCAGTTCTGTCTGCCTCTCAGTGGCTTGGTTAGTGCAAGGCTCTGGTGATTGGGTTTTTGTAATTTTGAAGTGTTGTGCACACACGCGAACACTACCTCAGTGCTTTTCTCTACCTCTCGTCATATTTTCTTAAAAGTCTTTACAATAGGACATTATTTTCTCGTGTATTTTGAAGCATTTCATTTGCAATCTCCTACCAATTTGTCCATGGGGCTTAGCTGTCGCAGTTGCATACCTACGGCGGCAAGTGAGGGGGGACCGGGCCAGTGGTCCGTCTCAATCTTTGGTATCTCGCTGGGGTCTGGAGCCTGGGCTGCTGGGAACTTGGAAAACTTGATGATATCTTCTGAAGACTTGCTCTGGGCTGCTAACGCAGCTGCATCTAGGTGGGAATCAGGGGGAGCTTAGCTATTGGTCTGCAAGGCCATGGTGGTACAACCCACTTACACAATTTTCTTGTTTTCTGGCAAAAGTTTCAATTCTAGAAAGCTGTTTATGACCAGTATCAATTGCCTAGCCACTCGGGAGGGCCTAGTGCCAACTCATTTTCCTTATGTTCTACTGGAAGCAAAACTTCATTCAACATCTAAAACACCTTGTTCCAGAGCTGGGCTGTCCAATACCAGCTCTAGCAACACGTGGCTACTTAAATTTCAATTAATAAAATTAAAAGAAACCAACAAATGAATAAAATTAAAATTCCCTTCCTCGGCTGCAGTAACTGCATTTTAAGTGCTCAGTAGCCACCTGTGACTTCGTGGCTACCATACTGGAAGCACAATGGTAGACCATTTCCATCATCACAGAAAGTTCCATCAGGTAATACTCTTCGAGAGTAATTAGAAATCTGAATTAGCAATCTGAAATTAAAGAACTAAGTTAAAAACATGACACTGTCGTTTGACTGACAGGGCTGGCTTTGTCTCTTAGGGTATTTGTGTCTGTTCATTTTAACTAACATCCGTCCAGTTCATTCTAATCCTCACGTATTATACATGTGTCTTGAGTCCTAGGAGAAATGGCAATGGGAAAATCTGCTCTCAGCTTGTAGGAATTCAACATGGCGCCTTACGTATGCAGAACACTCCTTGTTTTTCTCAAGGGTCTGCACATACAAGTGAGTCATCACACTTGAAAACAACAAAAGCCAGACTAGCAAGGGCCTTAGTTCAGAGGGTTCTTAATGACTCTGCTTAAAGGAGGAGTCAGTCCCTGGTTTAGAGCTCCAAATCTAATCACCGAGCTGGAACAAAACAAACAAGGTTAATGGTCAGACCCTGATTCTGGCTAATCTGGCAGACTGGCCTGAGATGTTGCTAAACCTTTCAAGTAGAGTTAGAACACTTTAAATAAAATTCCCGCCCCCCTCTCTGGGCTAACAAATTTTAAAATCTGGAAATAATTTTTCTGAATCCTCAGCTTGAACTGCCCACTTTTGTAGGAACCTTCTGTGTCTCGTTTTCCTGAAGCAACTTGACCAAGGTCACCCTATAGACTTGTCAGGGACGAAGTCTTGGCCAAGCATGAGGTAGTGTTTTTCTGACTCTTTAACCTCATGAAAAGAAGAATTAAAAATTCAGCCCGGAAAACACTGTAGAGGACATCTTCTTAAAGAGGGACAACATGGGTTAGCACATTAAAGATGGAGCTGTTCTGCATTACCAAAAAAAAAAAAAAAAAAAAAAAAAAAAAAGAAGTGTGACTTTATTTAAATCTAGCATTTTCCAAATGCAGTTTTTACCGTGCCCTCTAGTTCTATCCCTTGGAACTGCTCTTTTGAACACTGTCCTTTGGGAAGGCACTCTGACTGAGCTACTCTCAATGATAACAAAGAGTGAAGTCAGAGTACATTTCAGGGGGAAAAAACCCAGTCTTTTTCAAATAAATAAGCTAACACTATCCACTTTCTTTAAATCTTAATTATTTGATTATGTTTGTTGAGAGAGGCAGGGCCTTAGAGATTTTAGTAATAAAAACAGTTTCTACATTAATATATCAAACTCTTGGAGTCTCATTCCTAAATTTAGAAAGAAAAGAAAAGCATGACTTCAAACAGTACTTACGCATTAGAATTGGTGAAGTCAGTAAACATTCACATGTTAATGAGTGGGTGAGAAGACATTAAACCATAAAAAAACAAACAAAAACAATGTTAACAAACTTAAAAAAGCAAGCACATGGTGTAAAATCTTAAAAAAAAAAGATGAGAAAAAAAAATATCACAGTTCTAGAGTCATTACTGTATGTACATTGTCCTTTTTTCCCCCTAGAATGTTGGCCTAATTTTTTTCCTTGTGCATTTTCAACTTTCTTTGCTTTTCATGTCATCCTAATCCTTAAGGACTCATTAACGTCTACTAGATTTTTTAAAGGCAGCCTTCAAATTTCCAGGCACATTTTGTGTATAATTTTCTGAAATCACCTGAAGACCAGTGTCGGCTTTCTCTTCCCTTCACAAAGATTTACGGCACCTCCTCTACAGAGACCTAATAATGCTGGGGGGAAACGTGATTTACTTATGGTAATGTGAATTCCTGGGTTTAAAAATTCTGTATTTCCAGAAAAGGAGAGCACAATTATAAATCCACGTTAGGGATTTCAGTTTGCAGGAATTTCAGAGACAAGCTGGCCTAACTCACTAGTTGCTGCCTATAAGAAATTACTGAGGGACAGAGAAATTGTGTCTGTGATATCACAGAACCATTGAGGGTAAGGGCTGGGACCAGGGCTGGGACCAATTAGGTCCCTGTTCTTGGACTGTGTCCTGTTCATTCTACCCCAAGGTGCAGACATCTGCATGCCTGTTAAGAAATTGGGGAACTAGAGAGTCAAGCTGATGTAGGCTTAGTCCAGTTAATTTTTCTAGGTAGCTGGCCTTCACTATTTTAATTAAATTAATTAGAAGCTTATCCAAATTATTATAGAGCCTGGATTATATTATCTGATGGCAAAAAAAAAAAAAAAGTGTGAATTACTGGGATCTTCCTAACCAAGCTAAGTGTTCTCTTTCTAAGAAAACCAACCTCACAGTAATTGCATTTTAGGAACCCATGAAAGCATAATATGCTGGGCGCCCCAGTTTGATTCTCAAAAGCAGCAGCAGAGAAGCCCTTCAAAGGACAGCAGAGCTCAGTGGGCGCCCCTACTTAAAAGCTATGCAGAGGAAAGTGGGTTTTACCATGCTGTTTGTAGATGGGTGGTTTTCGGTAAATGTTGATCCCTTGATCTGTGGAAATGAAAAGCAAAGGTGTGTAATTATGGGAACCCGTTCAGCAATGGGAAAAACAGATCAACCAAGAGGGAGGCAAACCAAACCCAAGACTCTTGAACAAAAACAACCCCGAAGGTTAACTTTTGTATTACAAAGACCGAAGTTCCTGGAAGAAGCTCCAGGGATGAGTGAATTACTACAGACAAGTGATATGGAATCCTTTGTAATACATCTTAGGATATATAGAGACGTAACTAATTCATGAGCCATTTATTGCAAATATGCACTTCACTAAAAGTGGGATTAAAACAGGAAGAAATGGAAGCAGTGGAGGGACTCCAGTGGTGAGGAAGACATAACCAGTTTGGGGAAGGTCCCCAAATAGCTACTGTCTAGAAATTGAGCTCCAAGTGGATACCAGGGGCTCAATTTACTTTTCAACTAATGAGTGGAACAGTGGAAAGCAATGCAATACAAGTAAGAGTAGTTTTTTAAAACACAGAGACAGTTTTTATGTGCAAGGCTAGTCTGATGTGCTGACAGAATGTTTGAGAGAATCCTAACTAGTATAGGTCAAATTTTTCAAAAAGAGAAAGGAAAAGAGATGCCAAATACTATTCATTTATTTATATAGGACCCCATCTGATAGTGCTCCAGTTTCGCTTTGACTGCAAATACTCAGGAAATTTCAAAGGTCTGTTTCCCCCCAATCTTGGGCACTGTATCTTGGTGGGGGCATTCTTCATGCACAAAAGTTGCAAACGTACCAACAACTTTGATTTTCAAGGTTCAGTGAAGCTTTATTTTAAAAGGCAGTTCTATCTTAGCGGTATGAATCTCACTGAACTTTCCTCTGTTTTATGAGGTTAAGTTTGGAATGCAAAAGAAAAAAAACTTACAGATTCCAAATATGTGTCCTAATATTAACATAATGGGTAATTTATTAAACCAGTTTCAGTAGCTTAGAAGAAAACAATGTACTTCCAATGGGGGGAAAAATATCATGACTTCTGATGGCCAACCTTGCCCCTAAAAATTGAGTTGACCCTAAACATTAAGATACTGTTGGGTTCTGAGTTTTCCAGATCTTGGTGGCAAATTACCATTTGTACCATGACAGCAAATGTTTAGGACTTCAGCAAAGCTTACAGCACCAAGCCTAAATTGCAAGATATCTTTGTGGGCTAAGAAGGTTGTCAGTTGGTTATGAACTATGAAGGACCAACCAAATGATCCAATTTTATACCTCTCTGAAAAGTTCACAGAAACAATCTCCCCACGGGAGACAGACAGGAAGAAATAAAATCACTCTTGAGTGAGGCTGTGGTTCATTCTTGAGGATGAGACGGTCACTAGAGTGCCATTGTGACAAGTAGGCAATGACACCACACCACAGAGCGGTATCTTCCAAGGGCACTCATTAAAATCTCTGTACATTTAAATTAAAATCTCAGTAAAAGCAAAACAAGGCAACTCAACTCCTTCCCTCACTCTCTGCTTCCCCTGCTCCCTTCAAAAATTTTTGAGTAAACTTAAACCTTCCATACAATCCTTGGCATTTTTCACATCCCCAAACTTCTGAGAGGCCTTCTGGGTCAGATCGTGCAATTTAGGGTTTGTCAACCATGTGCACCCCGATGAAGACAGCGTGAGGATGAGACGAGACAGCTAACAGCGCTACATTCTACACCGTGACAGGACACCCAGACAAAGACCGTGTCAGCTCCTACCTGGAACATGGAAATGTTTAGGGGCCTGAGCATAGGTTGGAGTGAGAGGACGGCTGTCTGGCCGGTAGGGGAGAGGGGAGTTCCGGCCGCTGGACGGCTCATTGCCTCCAATGAGAAGAATGGAGAAAACAAAATAAGAGAAGGGACAGCAATAAAGAAAACAAAGCAAGCATAATAAAAATTCGAAACAAACCGGAAGGAGGTACATCCAAAAGGAGAAACAGAGGAAACAAACTCAATTTATCCATTTGGCTCACGGGGTGATAGAAGGTTTAGTTTTCCACAAGAGAGACTTGAGTTCGCGTGGAACTGGGTTAGAAGCAGCTAGCAGTAGGATGCGTCATTCCAATGGCATGCGGTTGAAGGCCGTGAGCTAGCAGCAAACTGATTAGATGGAAAGTACATTAAGAGTCATGGAAGGTCACTTGGTAATGATTCAGGTTCAGTTGTCAGACCATTAAGTCCCAAGCATGTGAAGGGGCGGGATACGCAAGCTCAATTACAGTCACTTCCAGGCACGACGGCAGAGGCTGGCGATTGGAATGGATTTCTCTGAATGGAAGGCTACGTGTATCTGGGACCCTGAGTGGTCACCCAGTCCCTCCCTTAGCAGTGCAAAGTGCCTGCACTCGCAGCAAATGCTTCTGTTGCCTCACTGTGCAATACACGCCGCAGAGTCAGAGCCCTTCCTCCCAGGGACTCTGCGACCTCTTACTACTCTCTCCACCTGCCTCTTCCAAGGCTTCTCTGAGGCTCCACCCCGTCCAACAATTTCATCTGTGAAACAGGTCTGTACACCTACCATGGCTGGGCACTGAGCTATGACTGAGGACATGGAGATGAATGACAAGTCATCCCTGCCTGTGGTGGGGGGGGGGCGGCGAGTCTCAGAAGCTACCTAAGGAGACAGACTGTGACACAGACATGCCTGCTCAGGAGAGGGTGCCATCAATTCGTGCGCAGAGCTAAGACGTTAGACTGAGCGGGGTGTCAAGGAGTAAGTACACCAGGTGGGAGGGTGGGCCGAGGGGTAAGCAGGCCTAGAAGGGCCATGGTGTGTAGGAACAACACTCCGAGCCACTGTGGCTGGACAGCAGGGTCTTCTTGGAGGAGAGAATAGGGAAGGGGCTAGAAAGGCTAGCTGGCACTGGCTGCAAAGCCTTGAGTTCCACCAAGGCCAATTATCACCCCTTCCGGCCAGGATGAACTAAGGCTTGCCTTGGGCTACCAGAGGTCAGCTACTGCCCCAAACTGTCCTCCTACCCCATGTCTGAGAAAACATCTGCCCCAAGAATACACAGAAGGTGCAGGGGACTATCAGAAGTTAATGACCTATAATGCGATTACTTCTGTTCCTGAGTTAGAAGACTTCTTTATATATTCTGAAGGCAAGTCCCTTTTCGGATAGATAGACGACTTACAAATGTTTCCTCTCATTCTGTGGGTTGTCTTTCGCTATCTTGATAGTGCCTTCTGAAGCACAGAAGTTGTAAGTTTTCACAGTGTAATTTATCAACTAATGCTAATGATATGAAACAAACTGCGGATCTTCAGAAAACAGAGCACAAGCTGATTTCTTCAAGTAAGCCAAGCTGCTCTAAACATGGCCTACAAAGTAGAAAAGATATCCATTGCTGGAGCTTTAAAATAATGCGCTTTCTGGAGTTTTAATTTCTCAGTGTGTATTTTTGGGTAACCAGAGCACGCATCTGTACTGAAGGGGCAGCAAGACTTCCAAATGAGATTTGAATTTGTTTCTGGCTTCAGTTTAGATTCCCGGTTTTCAGTTATCATGTTCTGAAGCTTTTCTCTTTTTCCCCACAAGAGTCAGTTTCACGTCTAGCTCCCAGTACATTATAATGTAGACCTTACTATTAAAATCAGGTATTAGCTTCTAAAAATGCTGATGCTTCATCCCAAACTGCCAATCTATTCAAAGGTTAATTTTTTAAAAAGTCATTTCATTTATTATCACTCTTCTAATGAGAAATAACTAGCTCACATCCGAAAAAAATGAAAAGACACAGGTAGAGGCACGCAGGGGAAGGAAGAATGTGGCTTACATGCAGAAGTCAGTCCTGTTTTAAATCTTCAACTGAATTAGAACTAGGTCCCATTCATCTCTCTGTGCTCAGCACAGTGCCCGGCCTTATAAATGCCTGGCCATGAATGACTGAAGCAGTCTACTTACGAATTCTTGAGCTATTAACAGCTGAATTTAATAAACACCACTGCAGGACTAACCTTCACCTTGCTCTCGGGTAAAGGCACCAGATGCCTGTATTGAGTAACAGGGTCACAAGAACATCTCCTTTTTATAACTTTCCCACTAGATCTTTGATAACCCCTAAACTATTTCACTCCAGAGGAATTATTTACTCCTGTAAACATCAGAACTTACGAGAGCAATTAATAATTGAAAAACAGAATACTTCTGGGGGGCTGTTCTCAAAAGAAGGTAGCTTTCTGCATATCCTGAACACTGGCTGCTCCTGCTTCGGAGCCACACTGTTCTCTGGCCTTCCACTCTACCCTTCCTTCACGGGAAGAAGACATCAGACATCTCAGGGAAATGTTCTCACGCGTTTTGGTGATAATATCCAATCAGATGAAACTCCATTAAATTTGGTCTGATGATGACTAGCCTGTGGCACACACACGCAAAAGTATCTGCATAGATGGGACGCAAAGATTTAAGGTTATTAGAATGAGCCTTTGCCCATGTATTAAAAATCTATCATGGAGATGGTCTGCTGGCAAGGGGCAGGAGGAGCCCATCACTTCCTAGGGCAGATGATTCCCAAAGGCTGGGGAGTAAACTGTCTGGACTCCCGATGGGTGAATTTCAGCTGAATGTTGTCTCTTGTTGGGCATAGTTCTTTATTCGGCTGTGTATTTTAGCAACCACTGGCCTTTCTAGTTGCTTAAAAAAAAAACGCACACACAACCTCACTAATATGTTCAAGTCTTATAAATAGATTTAATGCTAGAATCAATTAAAACCCCCCACAAAACATTTTAAAGCACTAGGCAAAGAGAGACTCAACAATGCACCCATCTAATGGACTCTGAACAATATGACTTCTACTTGTCTCACTGGGAACAAGCCTCAGAATACTGTTGCTAGGTACCAAATGCTTTAGCCCCTGAAACACCAAAGGCATTAAATATCTCTGGCATTTTTTTTTTTTTTAAAGTAGGCTCCACAACCAGTGTGGAGCCCAACGCAGGGCTTGAACTCATGACCCTGAGATCAAGAACCTGAGCTGCAATCAATAGTTGGGACACTTAACCAACTGAGCCACCCAGATCCCATTTTTTGGCATTCTCAAAGAAAAAGAAAAATTCTCAAGGTAAGTCCTCTTTCTTCTTTCTAACTTAAAAACCCCTATCTATTCTAGAAGGAAGTAACTGAGGAGGGCCCGGAAATAATATTTTTATGCCTAGTGCATTACTTAGGCAAAGTAATACATATGGTGTCACAGGAAAGACCATACACGGAAGATATTGCCATCATCATCATCAGCCTGGAGATGCAGACACTGTTTAAAAATAACGTAATAGTGTGTATGTCATAGAATATTGTACCTATCACATTCAAAGCCATTTTGTTCCTTAAGTAAGTCCTTCCTTGTACTGGCTAACTCTCAGTTGTCAGTGATCTTAGCTACTGTGATGAGAAGCTACTGCGTACAAATATTTCTTAGCCTTCACTGTGAGCTCCTTCCACATTAGCTTTATAAGCTGATTTTTCTATCTGGGAGATAAAATCACTTGCTTAACAAATCTGAATGCTCTGTTCTTGTTTTCAATCTTCTTTTTGGTACTCTGAGAGCCCAAGTGACAAATCCTGAGACAAGTAAATCAAAATGGCTGTGCATGTGTCTGCTGGGAGCACCTGCTGGAGTGTTGCCTGGTTTTCTGGATGCTAAGTGCTCATGTTTCAAAATATAAATGAGTAGTTTGAGGGGATCGTAAAGTTGGCAGCCTCTAGAATTTCATGACAGAGTTTCAGGATTGTTGGTTTTTGTCTCAAGTTTCAACAAGCATTATGGTTTTCTTCAGCAAGTGTCAAATATTTGGATCAGAGAAAATCATTTCTATGGCAGAACAGTAAAGATTCCTTTCAAAGAGACTTAATATAGGTAGCCCTCTGGGTCCCAAATCTGTTTTCTACCTCGTGGACACAGAACATAATGTCTAACAGTATTTCCAAGGGGAGGGAAGAGTAACTCAGCAAACATGACACAGACAAAGCTCAGAACAGAGTGAAAAGCTTTCCAATCTAAGCATGTACTTGTTCACGTGGCCCAGCAACGACAGAGCAACATTGAATGAAGCTGCAGGAGAGTCCAGGGGACAGAAATAAAAACACAGCGGGAAAGAAGATGGACATTCTAGAACGCGGCTGGAGAAGCCAGTGGGATAGAGAGACAGCCTGTGATGGGCATTTTAGCTTTACACGCACGCAGCAACCTCAGCTCCATGAACCCTGGGGGGTTCCGGACCCATGTGTCACAAGAAGGACGAGGTGGTGGACTTGGGAAATGGCGGGGTGCGGGTGGGGCTGCACTTCCGGTTGCCACAGTAGCAAGGGGGCCCCCAGTTTCTAGCTACACCTTCCTGAGAAGGACATACATCCTGCCCTGGCATCCTCGTTGGTCTTAAAAATAACCGCCTCAAGACTGTTAAGACGAACTGTAAGATAAAACGTGAATGTTTAAATGAAGGGCCGTGGTGGACTTGCCTCCACTCTGAAGACACCTTCGAGGTGTTTCTCCAAAGGCCAAAATGCCCTCCATGTTGAAACTTCCAAGTGCTGGAGAGGTCTTCCATGGAAATGGACACGGGTTTTTTTTGGAATAACTAAGAAGTAATTCCTTGAAGAATGAGCTTTTACTGATCCAACTATATTAGGCTTTTAAAGCAGTATCTTTACTATACAAATTCTTCATGATTTATTTTGTAGTTTAGCAAAAAGTGCATCTGATTTTAAAACTAGGCATATACCCTAATGTGCATTACATTTTGTATCTGATGTATTTAAACTATTTTATAGGAATGAACTATAGCCATATGAGAGAGAAATCATTAGGTATTTCTTAAGTGTGAGCTCAAGGTCAAGCTAATCCCTCCTGGCCTAGTGGTCTCTACAATTTAAAATCACAGTATTTGTGTCAAAAAGTTCAAATTCAGTCCAAAGACAGAAAACGATGTACCTCTGACCCTTGAATGACATGGGTTTGAACAATATGGGTCCATTTATATATGGGTATTTTTTGGTAAATGGAATAGTACTATTTTCCTCTTGATTTTCTTAGTAATATTTTCCTCTTGATTTTCTTAATAACTTTTTCTTTTTTCTAGCTTACTTTATTGTAAGAATATAGTCTATAATACATATAACATACAAAATATGTGTTAATTGACTGTATTATCAGTAAGGGTTAACAGGAGGTTATTAGTAAAGTTTTTAGAGAGTCAAAATTCATACAAAGACTTTTCCACCACACAGAGAGTTGGCGCCCCTATCTCCACATTGTTCAAAGGTCAACTGTATAATTACCTTTTTAGTAAGGCACCATTTGGGCACACAAAGGTACGTAATTTTTATTGCTATTTGGTCTTCCGATTGAAAAGGACAAATTTAAATGACTGATAGAAGCTGTTTGTCTTAGCCTCAACAAGAATGCAATTTTTGAGTTAAACAGAGATGGAAAAGAAGTTTGCTTTTAAAATTATCCTTCATGTATATTTACACTGAAACACCCGGGGGTGGGGGCTGGGGTCTGGTCCCATGTAGCACTCCCCAGGTGTGAGCCCTTGGCCAGGGGCCCCTTAACCAGAGAATGGAATAGAATGATGTAATCAAAACTCCTTTAGGGGCACCATGCTCAGGGGGAAATTGTCACAGACAAGGTGAGCTGAGTGCTTACTACACGGCTCTTGACTTCACATACCCACAACAACCTAGGAGAGGTTCTATAGACCAGGTAGGCAAGTAACACTCAGGAGGTGAAGTCAACAATCCAAGGTCCCACAGTGAGCACAGGACAGAGATAATATTTAAACCTAGGCGTCCAGTGTCCATCTGGGCATCCCAAGTTTCCATAAAGCCATGCAAAGACACGAGGCTCTATGTCTTGATACTTCATGACGTGTCATTTGTACAAAGGGCATGTGCATTTTTCTTCCTCCAAAAAGCAGCTCTTTGGAAAGATGAAACATCTAGTAACTGAACAAGGGAGCTTACATTTTTTAATTAAAAACCCATTTTTCTCTTGTATATTAGAAGCAAACAAACTAACCTTAGTTGGGCCATGAGCTTCTATATTAAAGTCTCTTTAAAATACATCTCTGAAATTTTTAAAAATAACTTCTCACCGCTTTAGAAACATTCTCTAAAGCACCCCCCCCATACTAATTAGCAATAATAACTGTAAGTACTCTGTCAAGAATTTTAGAAAGTGCTGCTCCAACTGAAAAAGGCTGATCCCTTTGCCAATGACAAATAATGTGTATCTTCAATAAGCATGTCAGCAACATTATTTTTATGGCATAGAAAATGCTAAAGTAGCACCCATAAAAATAACAGCACACTGATTAAGTGAAGTATTTATATTTTTGGACTCCGCTGCTCAAAAATCCAAGTAAGCAGTAAGAAAATAACTTGGGTAGACGACAAAGGAAAGCTCAGTCAACTGGAACAACATTTTGGCTACTCAGTAGCAGGGCTCAGGACGTGAGCACTTGGATCACAGGGTTAGAATCTGTTAGGTCTCTCTCAAGTCCCCTAACAGCATCTGTGCTCATCTGCCACTTCCCTCCTTTAGCTGCCGTCATGGGTTAATTTGGTTCAAATCAAGACTATGGAACAAGTTAGCATGCTTCTGGGAGCTCATACGTATTTTAAATTATGGCTCCTCTGACACCCCTTCAGGGCTCTTGGATCCCCCAACACATGGAGGGGAACGGGAGCCCCAGTCGAGGACTGCTACAGAAGCATGATGGACAAGGAGGAAAACAATGGGAATGGCATAAAGGGAATGGGCAGGGATGGAGGGCAGAAACAGAAAACAGAAGGCAAAGCTCTTCTTCTGCATCGAGCAGAGATCACGACCAGTCAAAAGAGGACTGATGACTCAAAGGGTTGGCTTGAGGAGAGGAATTCAAGTTACATTGCCACAGATCTTTGTATACTATCCAAATGTTTTAATGTCATTAAGTGGTTAAGTGGCTTATCACCAGTAAGACAAGTTTTGCATTTTTGCTGCTAAATGCGGGTATAATTCGCCGAGCCACATCACATATCAAAACCAGGAAAAACCCCAACTATATATTATATTTTGCTTTTGACACACAGAAAAACAAAATGATAATATATGGGTTTTTTTCCTACGTGGTGGATAATAAATCTTATGGTCTTAAATACTTCCTGTTTCTTCATCTAGAGCCCTCAGAAATGACATAGTTCTCCCGTGGAGAGAGGCCATGTCAGTTCTAAGACGCCGGGCGTAGTCATGACACACGCAGGCATGCGGAGAGGTCCAAAGCTGGGAGCTAACTCTTGGAGATGCGCCTTATTAGCCTTCCCTGGGTGCTAATAAATCTCCACTCTGCGTGGGGGCTCCCTGGAGAAGCCTGCCTCCTTACCTTTGATATGGGGAATGAAGTGGTGTCGGAAGGGGGAGTTGGGGCGGGAGTCGCTGTGGGCGGAGCTGAGGCTGCTGGTGCGCAGGTGGGACAACCTTTGCACACCAGGAGACAGCAGCTCTGTGCAGCAAGGAGTCAGGGGCAGGGCCAGGTGGAAACAGAAAAGAAGAACAGAAATTAACACAGGAGCAGGGACAACATCATCATTCCAAGGGCGGGGTGGGGGGGATGGGGAGGAATTAAGAACGTTAATCAGGAATCTGCAAAAGGAAGAAGGCAAAAGGGTTAAGAACGCACCTGCTGAGGGAGAGGCAAAGTGGGGAGAATTTGCAAATAGGTTCAGGTTGGTACAGAGTCACTCTCTGGAATAAATGGCTTTATGAGAAGGAATGGCCACCACGACATTCTCTGTCAGGATGACACGGGCTACTCTGGAGCCAGTACCTGGCACAACATTTAGACTCAGATAGTTGTTTTTAAAAAGCACCTGACAAAACAGAACCCTTGAAACACACGTTAAAAAAACAAAAACAAAAACAAAAAAACCCCGATAATCATTTTAAGAACCTTGAAAAGAAGTAGTTATATGTAAAGGTCAGATTTTTTTTTTTTTTTTTTAAGGCTGGCAACTTCTCCCGGTAGCAGTTTAACTTTATTTGCTTTTGTAGAAGGAAAACCTGTTTGTGCTCCCTGGGTAGTGAAGATCTACTTAGGATCCTGAGAACTGCATGATGGTAGCACACAGGGACTGGAAGCTTCATTATCTTGGAAGGAAAACTTGCCACTGTCACTAAACCCAGACCTGGGGAATATGTACCATCATCTGGGATCCTGAACCCGCAGGGAGGATAATCTGAGGTTTTCTATCAGAACCCCATCGGCTTCACTTGACAAGGGTAGAAAAAATAATTCGAAAAAATAATTTGGATATAATTTTTGAAAAAATTGTTTTTGTATTTTTTGAAAAAATAATAATCATGCCACATGAGACACCCACTAATAGTCACCGGGACTACACTGTGCACAGATGAAGGTCACCTCAAGTCCACTACCGTTCGATACTGTCTATCCTAATTATTTTATCCAAATTATTTTTTGAATATTTAACTTGAAAAAATAATTATAAACCCTAATAATTGGCATCATGCATGCCCATAATATATATCATGAAAAGGAGGAGGAGAGCTTAGAATTGGGAATGTTCTAGAGGCTGCTGGCTTCGGAACCATGACGGGAACAATGAAAACTTTCAGTGCTCAACAGTGACATGATCTTTTAGGGAAATAATGTCCCTGGCTGGACACCCCTTCATTATTCAGGGGCCCATGGAACAACAATTTCCCTGTGGCCCCACATCATTGTGACAAGGTCATGGCTGTGGCTTCAGTGACCTCAGCACATGCCTATATGGAGGGGTGGCTGCGAACAGAATTTGTCTTCCACACAGATGAGGGCTGAAGTCCAGACCCAGGTCTAAAACATGAATTAAATGAATATAGTTGTATATGGGGGGAAAAAAAAAAAAGGAATCCATTTCTTGAAAACCTCAATGTAACTCAACAAAATATTATTTATGACCTAGAGTAGACTATACATTATTGAAGAATCATATAGTAAAACAATCAATTTTCTATGTGCATTAAGTCTATGGCTTTAAGGGAAAGATTGCAGCCTTTTTATATGCTGTTCATTTCCTTTGGTTCTATTTTATCAAATAAGTTAGCATACGAATGAGTTTGTTCTCATCAACCTGCACAGAAGCAAGAAACTTAAAAAAGGAAGTCTTCCTAGATGTTCGCTGCCACCAAGGTGCTTTAGAAGGCCAGGGTCTCCCTCTGGGAATCTAGTTCTCAGGGAACCCTGGATCCATGCTGGGATCTCCATTTTTCCATGCCACATGAGACACCCACTAATAGTCATCAGGACTACACTGTGCACAGAGGAAGTTCACCTCAAGTCCACTAACGTTCGATATTGTCTATCCTAATATGTCTCTAATGTTTTTGTTTTCCAAGTGTGGTTCAAAATCTAAGGGCTAGAATAGATCTGAAAAGTTATCAAATACAACCCCAAGGTGCCATGTAATACTTCCTTTCTAGAAGGTGCTTAACAAAGCACACTTAGTAACACCCTGTGCCTGGTTTGGGGAAACACAGCAAACCCACCAACAAATGACCAATGCTAGATTTTAGATGTGTCTAAAAGGCACATCAAAATATTTTCTTTGGAGAGCTTCATGTTAAGTCTCAAAGTGATGAAATTTTCTTTAAGTCTAAAAAAATCTCCCTGGCTTCCCGTTGTTCACTGTCAAAATGTAATTATTTAATAAATCGTAATGAATATAATCACAAAATTACACAAATTATAGTTAGATAGGAGTTTTCTTTCTTTTTTTTTTTCCTGGGAAAACAGGAGATCTACTTGGCAGCAGATTTTAAATACACTATCAGTGGTGGGAAAAAAGAAAATCACACAGCAACATGAAGTCAATCTCCAGGACAGGCACCCTTACCAGGTCTGTGAAAATGCTGGGGAGAGCGAGATGTGGTTGGAGTGTAACTGTGGCGGCTGTAGACGGGGGAGTTGATGGAGCCCTGGCTGGTGGACCGGTGCATCACCCGGTCCCTCGAGTCCTGGTAGCCCTGAAAAGAAAGAGCGAGAATGTGGGCGCATCAGACACACCTTCAGGCTATCACTGAGTCCCAGTGACATCCAGCTCTACAAGGACTGCCTGATGTCAACCTGTTCATACATTTTAGGGTCATATCTCTCAATATGTACACAAAGGAGCATTCTGCGGTTAACGCATTTTGTTTGAAACCCATAGCTCTTGCATTTCCCCAAATTGTAAGATGTAAAATGGTAAACTCCCATGTTGCTAGACCTCTGGGAAAAAGGGAATACCCTGATGTCCACACTGCTATGGTACCCTTCAGTTTTACAAAGCATGTTCAGCATTTCATCTGATTTTCATAGCAACAAAAGTAGAACACAAGGTATGACTTCCCTTCTCCACAAATGTAAGATGTTTCCGAGCAGGTTAAGAGACCCTTGTGCAGGTGTGTAGCTCGCATAGGGCAGAGCCTACTTCAGAACCAGCCTCCCGGCTCTAATCTTACCCTTTGCTCTGGCTGCCAACCCACTGTCTATAACACTGATCTGGTGACATTTTAAAGTGATTTTCCTGAAGAACAAGCTGGTGGTGGCCTCAAACCCAAGAAATCCTACTTCTCACTTTGAGAAACATACCCCAAGGAGAAAATAAAAATTGATCTCCAAATGGGAAAATCTGCTCAAAGATATTTGTAATACCACCATTTATAAAGATTAAAATTTCTCAACAAATCGGGAAATAATGAAGTCAATTAGGTGTATCCACTCAATGGATACACTATATGCCCACTATCCCCAAAGCCAGAAAAGAGCAGATTAGATGTGAAGTACAAAAAAATCATACACACACAAACACAACACAAAATGGTTCAAACAATGAAAAGGGTAGGAAGGAATGTTCTACATTTTAGGAACTGGTTGTCTTATGAAGTTTCTGCTACCACAACAGAAACACAAGTTTGGAAGACAGAATGGAAAAATGCCTAAAATTAAAAACTCAATAACCGGGGCTGTGTGAAATGTGGGAGTAAATGGCCAGGAAACTACGGTTTGATTCCAGTTGCCTAGAACAATAAGTTATGTAAAAACAAAATAAAAAGAAATCCCTAAACAATGTGCTTCAACTTTGCAACTGGTTGATAACAGAAGTCAATGCTTCATAACTTCTGTCATTAGAAACTAACAGAAATTAATTTTTCATAGCCCTCAGTCACAAACATTGGAATGCTACAGAGTTTTTACCAGGTTAAATTATAATGGTTATCTAAGATCAATCCAGTTTTACGTAGAGTATCCAGAAGACTCACTGATTTTTATTTTTTATTCATTTTAATTTTTTTAAGGTTTTATCTGATTTCTCAGAAAGAGAGGGAGAGAGACTCTGAAGCAGACTCTCTGCGGAACACAGAGCCCAACGCGGGGCTCGATCTCACAACTGTGAGATCATGACCCCGGCCAAAGTCAGGATGCTTCACTGGCGGAGCCACCCAGATTTATTATTTTTATTATTATTCTTTTTTTAGATGGGAGTAGACCCAACACCTGAGGCGTTGGCTCCCTGGATACCTAAGGAAATGCAGAACAGTAAGAAGCACGCTAAACACGCGATCCCTTGGTGACTGTTCTCTGAAGAAGCGAAAAGGAAGAAAGTGCCGGGTCAGACCCTGGCGCTGGACCACGTTCAGATGCGAGTCAGGCTGAGCTCAGGTCGCTAGCCCGGAAGCCCCCCGCACCCTGCCCCAAAAGGGGAAACAATGAGGAGAGACCAAGGAACGTCCTTCCACGGGCTCCGGTCACCAGGCAGGCAGTCGGCGTGGCACTGGGGCAAAACCGAGGAACCCTGGACCGGGACGGAGAGGGTGAAGCTGCTGCAGAACCGCTAAGATGGTTGTGAGAAGAACTAATCCGGTTTGGATTAGTCTGGTTTGGACACCAGACAGCGCGGAAGGCGTGTGTACCGACTGAGAGGGGACCCGGGGCTCACCGTGGAAGGACCACGACGGCGCCACGCGAGCCACGCCGGGCTACTCCCCAGGGGACGGCGGGCCCGGGGGGCCGGATACAAGCCACGGTGAGATTTCTTTACCCTGAAGAGCGGGACAAGACAATGGATTTGGACAAACGGGAGTGTCCTCCCCTGAACGCTCTGTGACCAGGGCAGGCCATTTCAGATAGTGCAGCAAGCTGGGCCTCGGATCAAGTCCATACACGTGCGGGGAGAGAGCGCCCCCAGCAGGACGGGCGGTCTCACTCCTCGCAAACCCTTCCTGGGCACTTAGGGGCAGGCAGAGGCTCAGATTACTCTAGGGCTGTTTTTACCCCCAGTCTCACTGGAGAAAACACGGACTACCCTACCGTGTCTTAGAGTCATCTCATACGTAAGGGATTCGACATGCGTCACAATTTTACACCCAGTTTTTGTTGTTGTTGTTGTTTTGTTCAACGTCCTTCCTTAAAAACTCCGGTCTAGGAAAGTCCAGGTAACTCCCAACTCCCATCCGTCATAATGTTCAACAATGGTACTTACTTCTGCTGAGGGAGTAGGAGACAAAGTCCTTGGAGACTAGAAGAATAAAAGAGAATCGAAAGTTACAGTGGATACTGATTTGTTATCAGTTTAATTAGTTTATCAGAATCGCCTGGAAACAGCACACCGCATCCACACGCCTGCTCCCCCTGCCCATCCCCATCTTCTGATTAGGTTAAATTGAGAGTGGGGCTCAGACAGGAGCATGACAACCAAGTTCCCAGGAGCCTGGCTCATGTCCCGGCCTAAGAACTATTGGTTTTGAGAAAGACGCAGTCATACTTTGATGCTTAAGTTAGACAAACTGGAACTATTTTTCCCTCTATGCTCAAACTATGCTCGGTTTACTACTATGAGTCATGGTGTCTACTGGAACACAAAATTTTATAAACATGGTTGTTGACTCAATTATAATCAGAGCAATCACGTAAAATCATTTGCTGCACGACAACAGACCAGGGATGACCAGGTCTGTGGCATCCTGCCCTGGTGGGCTTGCCAACATGACCACATTCACCTGGCTTCCAACCTTCCGGGCACAAAGGCTTCCTTGGGGGCAGTGAACAGATCAAACCCTCTCTCACCTCAGGGCCTTTGCATCTGCTGTGCCCTCTGCCAGCAGTGCCTTTCACTTAGACACCTGCCGGGCTTACTCCTCTTCTTCAGTGAGGTCTCATGTGGTACACACAGTGCCTTCTGTGACCGTCCTATCTGAAGAGGCAACCCAGTCCTAAACGCTTTCTCCTTACTCTGCTTCACTTTTCTGCTAGCACTACACCCTGGAGAAGAGTGTTATGTATCTGCTGATGGTCTGTCTCCCATATCCCACTGCAAGTTCCACGAGGGCAGGAGCTCTGTTTCTTTATAGCTACTTGTATTCCCAGGGACTAGAGCAGCTCCTGGCACCTATGAGGTATCCAACAAATATTTCTTAAATGAATGAATGAAATGTTTATAATTAAAATGCAAAAAACATTTAAACGGAAATGAAATGCAAACAAAGCATCCTGAAGAACAGGGCTAGATTTCTCAGCATCCCAGTTTTCCCCTCACCCCAAGGTCACAAGATGCCACCGGGCTCTCCTGGCACAGCAGCTTCCTCAAGCCCCAAGGTCTCCAGACAGCTACAGCCTGTGTTGGCGTTGGTGGTGGTGGGGGTGTCTAAGCTGGGGGAAGACAGGCTCCTTGAAGTACAGAGCCAGGCCTGACCTGCTGACAGCAGGCCTCCTGATCCTACTCCCTTCTCATGTTTCCTGGAAGCACAAACGGCTACACAGAAGGTCAAGTTTACTCCTCCAGTGTTTCTACATTGGCAATCTATGGATTCTTTGGAGAAAGTGTTAATAAGTACAGGAATAAATAATCAAACGGCGTGTGTCAAGTTTTCTTCATTGCAAGATTCATGTGTTGGGGAAGAGACGGAGAACATGTGTTCTGATCTGGGGGCAAACTCCCATCAAGCTTCCGTGCTCCGAAAAACCCACAGGTCATCATTCTGGGTCCTTGACAGTAATGATGCTGATTACGAGAGTGGCCAGCAATTTAGTTGAGCATTCACGGGCCAGGTACCGTTCTAATCTAAATATTTCACTAACTCACAGAAGACCTCTGAGGCAGGTGTTACTTGAGTTTACAGATAAAGAGATTGAAATACGTATCTTCCCCAAAGTTGTATGGTTAGTAAACAGAAGTCTGACTCCAAACCCTGAAACGTTCACTTCAAAGCCCAAACTCTCAAGTGCTTGATGTTTTACTGCTCAAAATGGAGCCACCGGGAAATAGATATGTACCCCCAAACCTAAAACGCCAAAAAACAACTCACCTCCCCCTTGCTTGGACAACCTGAATACGAGCAAATTCTCATCTACTTGCTCCAGGCCCAGGCCCTGTGCACCCTATTCAGGAACTGTCCTTTCCCTTGATTTTCTACACAGCTCTCCAGGCGGGGCCCCTTGGCAGCTCAACAACACAGCGCCCCCCCCACCTCCCCCCGACCGGTGTGGCTGCAGATGCAGTTACAAGCATATGACCACTAGGGGGCACTACATGAAAATAGATATCACATCCTGTCCAATGGGCCATTTCAACACCAAATTGAAAAATAAGTGAATGAACAACATATATTACAATTACGAATACATATACATATAATTATGAGACAGATGTCATATATACATGTATATATATATACATGTATATATACATGAGAACAAATGAAACTGAATCACCATGTTTGCATGGCTTTTCTTCATCTAAAATCTCAAAGCACTGTGTGGACATGTTAGGTAGTTTACAGTCTGTTTTAACCTTGGGTTGAACAGCTAATTTCAGTCCAATATTTGGGTAACATGTCTCCGACTGGACTCAAATCAGTGTATAGAGGATTCCAATTTTAAAAATAAAAGAGAAAAAGGTTTAAAGTGAGTTGAACAGGCCAGGATAAACAGACCAGAGCCCGTGCAACCCAGGTAGGGAACCCCCAAACCTGGGAAGGGATGGGGAGGACCCCAAGGGGCTGAGAGGCTGTGCTCCAGCCTCTGGACCATTAATGCTGGGAAAGCATCGCTAAGCCCCAAGAGGACAGGGAATGCCCCCAGCAGCAGCTGTCATTTCCTGAACATTCACCATGAGTCTCTCAAGTAATTGCTTTAACAAGAGTAGTTTATACAGATTAGTTTTAATAGACAATAAATGATCTAGATAGTCTATAGATACTAACCTTTAAGAGATCATTTATTTAATCTTTACTAACATCCTGTGAGGTAGATTCTGTCATCCTGTGTTACCGATGAACAAACCAGGGTCAGAATGGTTGCCACGTGGCCAAAGTCATCCAAGCGGCACGTGGGGTCCCCAGGTTGAGCCCAGGTAATTTGATTCCAGAACCCTGGCTCACATCACTGTGTCACACCGTGGTCTCCGTCTCTCTGCTGTTTCTGTTCTCTCACAGTCTAACTATCTTAAGATGCTGCACACAGCGGCTGTCCTGAGGATGTATGTTCTCTTCCTCATGATCCCCATGACTGTACCTCAGATGGTCCCCCCAGGAAACCCCCAGAAGACTCTCCCTCACTCCCTCCACCCAGCTCACAGAATCTCCCCTGCGAATTCTGACTTACTCCCCAGTATGTCCGCTCTGCCATCCCACAACCTGGTACCAGCACTCATTCATGCTTCCCTGCTGTTTTCTTTGGCTGCTCTCTCAACCCTCTGTAAACTCCTGGGGCCAGGGATGGTGTGAGAGATTTCTGAGCCCCTCAAAGCACCTGGTACAGAAGCCTTCAAACAGTAGGCAATCAAAAGAACCCTCTGACTTATTGTGATTCCAATCAGTCATTCTTACACATGTGATGAAAGAGAACTTGTATAAATACAGCTTCTAGATGTGTTACCTCTCCCAGGCTCTGCCTCTCTTGCTTGTCATCATAGCCGGAAGTGTAGAAAGGCTCATAGGTAATAAGATCTGGACGTTCAATATCATAAATTGCCTTGACCTTGGGGATGGCTGCTAAATCCTTATAATCCAGGATTTCATTGTCCACTTTTGCCTGGCAAAGTTAAACAGAAAGCAAAATCACTTTTCAGTCTCATCTCTTTGGAAAACTGTTGTCAGTACATTTCACGCCCTGTTTGAAAGGTGAAGACCTTAAAAAGAAACAAAAACCAAAGCATTTTGCTTTAGAAAGTTGCCTATTTATACCATATATCAATCATGTTTTATTAAAAAAAAAAAAAAAAGTCACCAAAAGCTTAGGAAAGTCTGTGCAGAATAAACCAAGCAGAAACGCCTGCAAACCTTCAGGATAATTTTCCTAAATTTATTACAGAGATGGAGAAGCTCAAACAGATGGTCAAAAAAAAAAAAAAAAAAAATCCTCCCAGATGGCTAAAAACAAGAACTGCATATTTGATAAACTAAATATTTAAATATCTCGTGGCAGAATTTAAGAATACTCAGTATCAGCCTTACAAAATGTTTAATTAATCCCCAAGTGTCTATATCCAACAATTTTTCAAGTCCTGCATGGTATTAGTGCATTTTATAGGTCATTGACATCGATGGTCACATTTGTATATAAATTTAATTACCCGAAGGAGACATGATTGGAAAGGCTGATCTTTAACAATGGGGTGAAAACTGGATTTTGTAACAGAAATAGAAATCATTTCAAATTATTCTACTCTGGGTTACCCACCCCCCCATTACCATTGTCCCGGAAGGAAGGGTCTTTGCCTGAAGTCAATACTTACATAGATAGTATGACCCGGGGAGCCAGGGATACTGGAGCTTGGTCTAGAATAAATGCTTTCAGAGGAAGTCCTGGTAGGCTGTAAATAAAAAGTGCCTTGTAAGATTTCAGACTGTGGCTTCAGAAACAAGAGTGACCCGAGTCCCTAGCATTTAACTGGTTAGAAAAGATCTGTGGCCTTTCTGAGTAAAGGAAAATATAACCTAGACAGAAAGTTTAAAGAGAACCAGCTGTGCAATCAGCCTTGAGAATGCATTTGGGGACTTGTCACCTTCTCTTCCTCGTCCCCTCCAAGACCTTCTGGCTCTGCCTTCACGAACACCTCCCTCTGCCTCTGTTGCCACCGACCCAGCCCCCGTCTCCAGCTCCGCTCATCTGGACCGCTGCAATGACTCTGCCTGAGGGTTTCCTGCCTCCATTCTCATCAAATCCATGTGGTACCCAGAGACCAGAGGGATCTTTTTCTTTTAAGATTTCATTTATTTATTAGAGAGGGAGAATGAGAGAGCGTGAGTGAGGGGAAGAGTGGAGGGAGAAAGACAAGCAGACTCTGCGCTGAGCACAGAGCCTGATGCGGGACTCGATCCCAAGACCCTGAGATCACGACCTAACTGAAATCAAGAATCAGACCCTTAACCAATGGAGGCACCCATGCAGGCGCTCCCAGCGAGACCTCTAAGAACAGAATTTGGTCACTACATTTGGCTTCAGCAACCACTTAAAATCCCAACTCCCAGCACCTCAGGGTTTGGATCCTGTTCTCCTGTCCCACACTCACTTCCTTCCCACCGTCACTCACGGAGTATGACGCAGGTTCCTCCTTCAGGGTCCTTATCCTCGCTCCTCCCTGTGCCTGAAATGCTCTGATCCTCGATTTTTACATAATTTTTTTCCTTCCTCTAGTTCTGGCTTTAAATGTCACCTCCTCAAAGAAGCCCTCCCTGATCTTTCAACCCCAAATAGTTACCCTTATTTTCTGTCAGTGTCATTCTTAGTTTTCCTTCATGAATAGCCCACAGCTATGGGACAGATGAGGTGGAAGCAAAAGAAAAAAAAATGTGTGATCCCCTAGCAGGAAGAGAGTGTCCTTAGCTCCACAAGAAGCCTGCGGTGGCTCCATGTTGGGGTGGGGTAGGAGAGGGGGTAATGCAAGGCAGTCACACGTCTTCAGGGACTGATGCTGGTATGACGAAGCCCTGTTTTCATCAGTGAGCAGCGAGGACACTTTGTCACCAGCCAGAGAGCACAATGAGCCGTGGGAGGCCGTGGGGTCTCTCCCACGGCTCACATCCTATTTTTGTGAGATACGGGTCAGGGATGCTTTCTGCCATCCTTTAATGATACACTTGGGGATGGCTCTGAAGTATTGCAGGCTTCCTCTGCAGCAGTCAGCAGGACTGTGACAGAGCTAACAGCGTGAAGAGTTATCCGACAACCTTCGTTCAAGGCTTCCAGATCTGAACCACCTCCATTTTGCATACAACTGCCCCAGGTTCTCTGATTCTAGAAGAAGTATTTTCTAAGTATTTTGAACACAGTCAGACTGTGTTCAAAGTCAAATCAGCCGGTCACCAAACCTGCCGATGCTCTGACTTCCGTGGAGAGCTCTGTCGGCTGCGAGCATCTCCAGACCCATCAGCACAGGGAAAGGCTCAAGATGTCTCTTGGAGATTCAGAAATTGCTTTGTTTCATTGCATTTACTGTGGCTCGCTTTTGCTTCACTCGGGTCTCCTCAGTTAAAATCTATTTCCATACACTTCCTACTTGCTTATAGGTTGAGTTACATCCTTATTTTCTTACAATGGCCCTTTGTTCTGCTTTCCCGAATAAAATGAGATGGTGGATAAAACATGACTCCATGTAGTATAATAGAGGGGGGTTAGGAGGCTGGATGTGGAGTCAAGGTAATTAGTTCAAAACCTCGCTCTCCTAGTTGTGTGACATTCTGAGTTTTTCTGTTTCTCTTTTTTCTCACTTTCTCTCTTCCTTAAGTTTCAACTTCTCATTTCTAGAATGGAGTAGATGGTACTAACACCTAGTTCATAGGATCAGAGGAAACAACACCTATAAAGCTTCAAGCACCTCACCTCGCACAGGGCATGTACCCACTTCCAGCATCTTCCAGACACTGGACCTTAGTCGGGATTTCTTCATCTGTTAATCTCACATAGCGGAAGCGACCACCGCCTCTGTTTCGCTCTTCGTGACAGAAGAGTCCTTTCAAATGTGAGCTCCGTGCATGAGATGTCCGTTGAACTCTCTACGGCTACTGCATTTGTGTGCCTTCCCTTCAGAACTCAGATACATGAAGTCATTTACCTCAGTCCACAGGGCGGCAGTCAGATTGCCTGATGCCCTTCCCCTTTTCGAGAGCTCTGGAAGTGACTGCGTATCTGCCCAAGACGGTGACTTCTAAAACGCAGGTCTCAGGTTTATTAATTTATGCCCTTCCCCCGCCGTATGGCAAAGACCTTGCACAAAGGCCTGTCTTATCTGCCGGAATGGTCGCTGGTGTGCTGCCTCTTCAGCCGTGCTCAGGTCTCAAACAGCGCACACGGATCGCTGGCTTTCCTGCCACAGTCCCAATGGCTCCCAAAGTGTATGAGCTCACCTGGCGGAGGTTGGAGGTCCCTCCTTCATGAGGATAGTAAGATTACTTTTTAAAACTCAACTATTAGTTTGGGTATTTTAATCTTAAGTATTTGGAATTTTGTATTTCGATTTTAAATATCTAGAATTATAAAAGTGAACAACCTCGTTATTAAGAGAAATTCTTTTATTCTTCTGGCTGTATCCCTCCCCCCCTCATTAATAAATAACTTGCTGAGGGTCTCTGATGGCCAAGAGAGCTTCAAAAGGCACATAGCTGTCTTCCAATGTAGCAGCTCAAATCTACTCCAACTGAAACTCATTTAACCTGAAAAGCAACAACTTTCTGCCATGCTTTCCCTCTTTCAAATCCCACTGACTGTTTCTTCTTTACCAGGAACTGAATTCTACTGTGACCCAGATGGGCTAGAACAAAGTTTTGCAGATGAGCCACATTTCCACAGATGATCCTTATATGCAATTATTTAACCTACATTAATTACGATTTCAACCCATTCTGATATCCAAGTTAACAACAGTGACTCAGTAATTACTAATTGAGTTCAATAACCTGATGGGTCAGCAGCCTTTGTGAGCCTCTACCAGAGTTACACTGAACAAAATTACTCTCTTGTCTATACAGTTGACCCTTGAACAATGTCAAGGTTAGGAGCATTGACCCACTGGGCATTTGACTCCCTCCAAAACTTAATTACCCATACCCTACAGTTGGAACCAAAGCCTTACTGACAACATAAACCGTTGAGTAACACATTATTTTTTATGTTATGTGTATCACATACTGTATTCTCACAAGAAAGTACATCAGAGAAAGGAAATGTAATTAAGAAAATCCCAAGGAAGAGAAAATACATTTGGAGTACTGCAGTGTATTTACAAAAAAATGAAAAGTGTATGAGTGGACCCATGCAGTTCAAACCCATGTTGTTCAAGGGTCAACTGTATTATAAATGAAGATTATTTCTAATACTTATCCTCAAAGGTATGCCCCCTTCTATAGAGAAAGGAAACAGAATCTGTTGTTAGAAGTAGATGCAATTTATTTTCCTGAAAGCACCTTTTCCCTCATGCCTTATGGAAAAACCAAACTTGAAAGCACAGGTGGAAATTTCAATTCTATTTTTTAGTGCCATCTTTAGCCAAAAAAAAAAAAAAAAAAAAAAAAAAAAAAAAAAGGCAGGGCAAGGGTGAAGGCACAGTAGATGATACAGAGAGGATTACAGACAGGCTGTGATCTCTCAAAGTATTTTGCTAATACAACTAGGTGAAGAATTTAATCCTTATTGTGGCGACTGCAGGAAAGGAGCTTCAGGAAGAAACCCCTATTGCGTGTGGCTGTCCTAGCTCACTCTCTCATCCAGGGGTCCCTGTAACCTACATTGATCTCCCCAGGACATGTTCATGGACCCACTTTCAATTTCAAAAAGGTTTTTTATTTTTCTCAAAAAAAAAAAAAAATCAACAAGACGTTGATTTCTGAGTAGTTTGTTTCAAGAAGGAAGAGAAAAAAATAGCCTTTGATCACTCACAGTAGTTGCCTAAAAATACACGTCTCTTTGCTTTCTTCATGAAGTCTTTTTAAAAGGCCTCTAACCACCTTACAGCTGAGCTTTCCTCTATGCCTTGACTTGGTCCATCTGTCCCCCCATTCAGAAGGCACAGTCACAAAGTGAGAATGACACTGAAGACATCTTTTCATGGGGCCACATGGCGCTCGTCCTTCTTCAGGTACTCGCCGTTAAAACACTTACCAGAGCTCTGCCTGGTGAGTAAGCAGAGAAGTAACATTTTCCATGGACTTTCACTATGGGCCACCGTGCACGTGGCCAGGCCAGGGAGTGCCTGAGAGCTCTCCATTGCCCCCCACCTCCCCCCTTTCAGCAGGAGCAGGATTGTGACAACTACCCATCTAATTTGCATTCCTCTAAAGCCATGCTCTAAGAAGGGAGAGAAACTACAGGCAGCTGGCAACCAGATGGGAAAGAGCTGATGAACCCCTAGGGGACAACTACCTATACAAGGTGATCAATGCCTTATAGGAAGGGCTGCTGGGACTGACAGTACCTGCCTTGGGTTTTTGCTGAAGTTCACCAGACAAGGTGGTGATAATCGCTGCAGAAAAAGGAGTAATTTTAAAATTTGCATACATTGCATGTTCACTGCTAAGTCAAGAAAGGGTGAAATT
The DNA here is from genome assembly GCF_009829155.1 of Mustela erminea. Classification (NCBI taxonomy): domain Eukaryota; kingdom Metazoa; phylum Chordata; class Mammalia; order Carnivora; family Mustelidae; genus Mustela; species Mustela erminea. The sequence continues at coordinate 76,354,659 of NC_045627.1, forward strand.
AACTCCCTTGGAGAAAGGGCTTTTATGTTTCAGAGGAAGCAGGAGGGGCTCAGGGGAACAATGTCCCTTCTCTGGAGAGTTTCACAAATGCCATCAGCCTTTACTATGACCAAAAGCCATATGTCTTTCCTGTATAAATCTTGACCCCTATACATCCTGATGCATGATAAAAACACAGCAAAAAGAATAAAATATTTGAGGGCGCCTGGGTGGCTCAGTGGGTTAAGCTGCTGCCTTCGGCTCAGGTCATGATCTCAGGGTCCTGGGATCGAGTCCCGCATCGGGCTCTCTGCTTGGCAGGGAGTCTGCTTCCTCCTCTCTCTCTCTCTGCCTGCCTCTCTGCCTACTTGTGATCTCTCTCTGTCAAATAAATAAATAAAATCTTAAAAAAAAAAAAGAATAAAATATTTGAATAAAGCAAAGGCCTGGAATAAAGCAGTATGTACTGATGTTAATAAAACAATAACATTATGTCCTCGTTCTAGACATATATAAAGCCTCCCATTAGCTCTCAAAAAATATGCACACATATAAAAAATATGTTTGATATAAGTTTGCAAGTGCATATGTTATAATAGTGAATGTTAGTTTCAAAAGAAAAAAAAAATCTCATGCCCATTTTGTATAGCAGTCCATTCATGCTTTAGCCTCCAAAGGCACATCAGAGAAACTCCTTTCTAGCATATAGCAAGTGATCCAATGTAGATTATAATAAACTTGGACCTGGGAATATCATCTGCTTTGTCTACAATGAATTATAGCAGAAATTAGAAATATTCAGTCCTGAGTTTTCATCCAGACAAAATTCACTATTCATATATAACTTTTCCAAGCAAGCAAAACTGAGTATGTTTTTCTTAGGCAATTCTACTTCATCATTTTCTTTTAACCTGTACCTCAGTGTGAGGAATAAAGGAGTGACTGCACAATATAAATAATAAAATGACTTTCCTCCTATCAATTTCCTTCACAGCAAAACCAGGGCTTACCTCTTGGGCAGAGGGCTGAATGTTCCTGCAAGAGGACAGCCGGTTTACCTAGTAACTAAAAGGGTCTGATACTATCTGGTGAAATGAGCTGCCGCTGGAAGTATCTAAAAGATCAACATGTATGTGTGACCTGAGAATTGCCTTGGCGTTTCCAGGCTTCTTCAAAGTTCTGGTGAGCTGTTCCTCAATGGCCAATGGGTGAAGAGGGGCCTTGTCAAATGGCCTGTTTCTCTGCCAGGTCCCCAGCTGTTTACAGCTTTCTGTGATGGAGCTGAAGTTGACTTCATTGATACTTACGGCCAGATGATGGGAATCAGATGTCCCTTTTGAACCAGGCCGGGAAGAGAGTGGTTATTAAAAACAGAGCTCTCTCTCCTCTAACCCACCACTACCTAAGAGGCTCCCCATCTTTGAAACTCTAGGGTCTGAACCAAACCCAAGAATCTCACACTTGATGATGGTATTTTTTGTTCAAGTCATGAAAATGCATCAGTTGGCTACAGCCTCAGGCTAACAAAAGAGAATGCTATTGGAGTTATAAGGAATACTTTGGAGAAAGGACCCCCAAACTACTGAAAAAGCCACTGCTTGCCGAACAGCGACTCTAATTCTGAGCAGCACTCCTCTGCGGTGGGGACCAGCTTCCGCTCTTCCACTGGATTCAGGAGACTCTAATTTCACTGCGTGTAAAATCTCCACCACTGGGGCTGAATGAGCTTTAGGACAGAACGAAGATCAGAATGACCAACACAAGTCGGGAGTGTGACCCAGTACTGTGGGCCAACCCAACGCACCGCAGGCCCGGAGTCTGCAATTAAGTCTCGCTGCTGATGTCTGGGGAGCGCCGTGGGCTGATCTCATCCTCTGGATGAAGACTCTTAGGGGCTTGATGTCTAAAAGGTGTCTTTCCACTCTGAATGTATCTGCCTCTAACTCTCTTCCAAACCATTTAAAGAAAGAAGGTGAAGTCATAATAAAAGTACAGTCAGCAACTGTCCTCAGCCGTGGCGAGGTCCTGGCAGGCACGGACAAAAGGTGAAGGCACAGAGCCCAGACTGAAGTGTTATGCTATAACCTCGAATTATGAGCAGAGCTAAAAAATGGGTTTCCTCTGGGCTATGATAGGACTGTGGATAGTTATTATAATTTAACAGGTTTCAACGGATTCTGTGAGACCCCTAAAGAAGGTCAAGTAGGCGCTTGAGAGCCCAGGCTCCTTCCTGCTTCACTGGTCATCTGGCGAGCTGGCCGAGCCCTCTCCTGGCTTCGGGACAGTCCTGCAGGTCAGGCTGCTCTCTTTCTCAGACACATCAGATGGAGCCAGTACGCAGGGCTCCCCTCCTGTCTTCCTAAGTTCCTCTGTGCTGTGGTGGAAAGAACGTAACTCAGAGACCTCTCTTCACTCCTCCACTTACTGGCGGGCTAACTCTGGGCAAACTACTTAACCATGATGGGTCTCAGTCTCTCATTTGTAAAATGGGGCCAAGGACAGCTACCTCACAGGGATTCTTAGCGAGAGCACATCAGAGTATGTTTAAATCTCCTGGCCTCTGCACAGTAGGTGCCTGGTCCCTCTCATTTCCTTTCTCATTTCACTATTGGGTTTCTTGAGCCGAACCAGTCCCTTCCCAAGCACTGTGTCCCCCTGGTGGGCTAGTGCTCTTCTCCTCACCAGTCCCAAGCCTTCCTCGTCATCTCCATGGGTGCTCATCTCAAACGACCTCCACCATTCAATGCCAAGATCACTTTCCCCAGGAAGTGCCCCCTGAGACCCTTTCTCTCATCTGACGTTCCTGGACCTACGTGATAGGTTTCTACACCATTTTATAATTATTTATCTATTATTTACCGGTCTTCCCTGCTATCCAGCCTAGCACTCACTACTGCTGGGTGCCTGGCAAATATTGGTTCAATGAACAAATGTGTAAATACAGGACCAAAAGGGGAGCTTCTACAGGGCTCACTTGAATGAACATAATGCTGTAGCCAGTTCTCTAAATGAAAACAATACTCAGGAAACAGCCAGAACGTGAGATGCACTCCGTGGGGTGAGAAAAAGCATCTGCTTCTGCGGGAGCCAGAGAAGTTATGGGGGAAAAGCAGCACGGAGAGAACAAGCGACAGAAGCCTGGGGCCAGGAGAGCGGCTCGAAGCCTCAGCCTAGACACAGCGCCAACCTGCAGAGACGGAGACCGTCCTGTGCGTCGAACCAGACTTTTGGGATAAATGAAATCAGATGAAGAATGAAGCGTGTCTGGCAGCTGCCATAAAACGTGAAAAAAGGGAAGAAATGAACAAAGAAATATCCTCAGTTTAGAAACACTATACAAACAAAACAAAACAAAACAAAACGAGACCTTTGGGAAAATGAAGTTGATAGTAACTGTCAAGGGGCATCGCTTTATAGTTTGTGTGTGTGTGTGTGTGTGTGCGCGTGCGCGTGTGTGTTCATATGTTCAAGGCCCCATGTGTAAACAGCATACTTACTGGTCTTCAAGTTACAGTTTATTTACCTACATTCTAACCCCCCATGATTCCCTTCTATTTATTTCCAGTTAGACAGTTTCATATATGAAGAGGAAGAAGCCAGTGAAGCCACTGAGAGATGTCTTTAAGAATCTATCATTATAAATGGTCTGTGAGTTCTTAAATACCAAGAATGTAGATTACTCAGTAGGGTTGCAGAAAAATTCTTAAAACATTTTCATTTTGCTATGGTAACTGCACTGATGTGGTACCCCATGAAAGGCTTGGAAATCTTGGCTCAAGGTCTGTGATCTGTAGACACACCCTTAAGAGAGCACAACATTCATTCCCTTATTCAAAAAACGATTCCCCTTTAAATCCCACCAATGTCAGCACACACCCTACTCAGGGTACTGGGACCTCTTCCCCGCTGGAGTGCTCTGTCCTACGCACTCCTCTTCCCAAACGTGAGCAAGCTGAGGGTTGGACTGACTTCCCAAGTGGCTGAATGTTGGCTTTAGGAGAAAAGTCTTGGAATTTTCTGGAAAACTTGACTAAAGGAAGAAAAACTAACAGCTCTTCTTGGCCAGAAAGAGAAGTATTTCACTCATTGTTTTCACAAGCTTATCCAGAGAGTTCTATCAAGATGCAATCAAGAGTGGTTTTTTCCTTTCTTTTTAAAATATCATTTTAGTCACATTATCTGCAAACCAAGCGATTCTTACAGAGAAAAGACATACATTCCATGCAGTCTGGTCTCATTAGCATTCTTCTCCTCGTCTCCCAAAAGACTTCATCAGAGATGAAGTGAAAATGAATATTCAAAAAAACTGAAAGCAACACAGTAGAGAGAGTACAAACCACTAGTTAGTTGGGTGTTTTCTGGGAAGCATTCCCAAGCTACGCTATGAATTTTACATTCTTATGATAAAAGTGACAATAACTACTATCTTTAATGTTCTGGAATTTTAGAAAGATAACCCACTTCCAAAGCATCCATAGTTCCTCAAAAATCTCAGACTCTGGTGCCCAACACGGGTGACTGTTCCAGTGTGCACCTGCCTGGTGGGTGGACTTGAGGGTTATACACACATGTTCAAGTTGAAGCTGTTATGCGTCCACCATCCTGATCCTGGTGGACAAATTCCTTTTCAGTTTGTCTTGGTTTTACTCCATTATTATGAAAATGAGGGTTTTTTTTCCTTTTCCATAGAAGTATGATGCCGATGGGGTTACAATGCAGAGCTGCTTACACCTACTAATGGCAGCTTAAGACGACCTGATACCACACTCCAGAGTTTGGCTTCCCAAGTAACTTCAGGTCTTTCTTTTCTCTGAGATGCCAAGGGGAACACAGCCAACTATAGTTTTTCCAGGGGTATCAGTAAGTCAGCTAAACCAAGAGCCTGGGATCCTATGGACTGGGATCCAGTGTGATTACTGCTCAGAAAATATTTCACAGTCCAAGGGAAAAACCAGAGGCATCTGATTAGGATACAGATAATGATACTGACTTATAAGCGTGTGCAGCTCTTTGCTTCTGAAACATATAAAATAATGTCATCTGGAGGTGTTGTCAGGGCTGAATAAGACCAGGAGAAGGTTTTAGAAGTGAGAGGAGAATAGGGTCTATCCTTTTGTCGGAGCACTTAGTGTTCAAGGACAGTCACTGAAACATTTTGATGTTACCTAAGAGTTACGTTACCAGGATGCTTATTCACACTGACACTTTTGGGAACATCATTGTTTCCCCCAACGGTTTTATCTGACAAACCATTAGCTTGTGGAGACAGAGGCTACTCAGTGAATTTGGATTTAAGAGGTCAGTAAAATGTACCATGGATGCAGAGTTTGGGTTGGGGTAGTACATTATGGACTAAGTACAAAAAAGTCTGGTAGGCCACCAGATATCTGACTTAGAACTTGATGAATAATTTCTTCTCATCTGTATGTTTTGACTGTTCCTTGAATGCTTTCCTATGAACCTGACTAGTGAGGCAAGGCTTACTTTCTCCAATACAAGCATGGGAACAAAAACCACAATCAATTTAACATTGGAGGGAAGGGAACCTCGTTCCCTGGCCAAATGGTCTTTCAACTTGATCTGCTCTTCAGGAAAAAAAAAAAAAAAAAGAAAAAGAAAAAAAGAAAGCCATGATAAAGTAATTTCCCCCAAACTCCAGCCCTGAGAATTAGTGGCAATGACACAGAGGGCCAGCAAATGCACCTGGCACCACAGCTCTCATCGTTTCCTTACCCGCAGCTTTTCCTCAGTCTTGGTCGATTGCTTACAGTCGGGATGCCAAACGGTGGAACCTGGAAAGACATGATGCCCGCAGAGAGTTAAAGGAAATGGAAAGAAGACATAGTCTTATTAGCCAGAACTTCTGACAATAGTTCATATTCTTCTCTATCAGAGGAGAGTGTGAGAGCCCTGGGACCAAGTGAATTATGGCAACTATAACCACCAGGTGAGTTTTCCTCACCCAGCCTGAGCTCGCTCTAGAAAGGTCATAATTCTAGACCACAGAGACCACTAACAGGCACAAGAGTGTTCTGACGCAAGAGATGTTTGATTCTTGACTGAGTGTTGTTGCTGTCATTTTGGACCATATTATTATCCTTTAAAAGTCACAGCTGTATTTAATTTAAACAGAAGCCATAAACCATGTTTATAGAACATCAAAACAACCAAGCAATTTAGATGAGGGAAATAGAGTCAGACAGTCCATACCCAGAAGCAAAACTCACTGAATTTTTTATTGATCCAATTACACACGGTCATCTACAAAGATATGGAAAATTAAGCCAACTCGTAGAAAGGTCAAAAGTTGTTATAAATGCAGAAGTCTTCTTTAACTTTTAACCCTTTAATTAAGAACAGTAAGAACAACAAAAGTCTCCACTCTCAAGTGAGTGAAATTACTAAGTGTCATTTTCTGTCCCTGAGTCAATACCTCACCTTCTCGGAGAATGAAGCCCTTCCTTGGAATGGTGCCCTCATCCTAGAACTAAGCACAACACTTAAATCCTATAGAATGCTCTTGTAGGGATTCAAGTCCTCCAGTATGACTTTGTATGCCTAGATATGTATGTCATTTATACAGCTGTGGGCCGGACCTGTATGGAAGTCTTATGTTCGTGGAAGGAGACGTTCAAATATGGTTATGGGCAGAAGAGCCGTAGGAGCACTGGATAAGACTTGAGCAAGTGAAGTTACTAAGTTGAAAGCAGCAAGTAAATGATAGAATTTACTAAGTCTCAGGAGGAACATCAGACCTGTTAAGTCTTTATCTCTTCAAGCAACCACCTGTGTATACTTGAAAATTCACCAATTTAAAAACTCTTGAATTATTTTACACCACTGATCTAAAATAGATAAAATCATATTCATGATAAGGATAAACCTTTCCTATCAGAATAATACTTTAATCCCTATTTAACAGTCATCCTATCTTGCTTAACCCAGAGCCAAAAAATAAATAAATAAATACAGGGGGAGGGACAAAAAAAGGGGGGGGGGGATGAAACAAACAAACCAGACAGACACATAGTCCTTTTAGCATTAGTGTTTACTCTGAGGCTGGCTATAAAGCACAGGAAATCCTCTTAATGTGGGTGGCCCAGGAGTAGCATTCACTCTGAAGGTTTTACTGAGTTGGAACCCTTGGCCAGATCACTAGGTTTGCTCACAGGGTCACACTATTCTCCGTAGGTCAGATGCACAAGGACTGTGACGTGGGCAGCATGTCAGATGCTGAGGAAGATGAACTACTCTTTCTTCAAGGACATGTCGAAAGGGTAGGCAAAGGGCACTGAAGCCCAACACTAGAAGCCATTTACAACCACCCCCGGAATTCTGAAGGCAGCCCATCTTAACGGACGGTTGTTTATTTGTAGTATGAATATGTTCTCATTGGCGCACAGCTTGAAATCACTCTCTATTCAGGTTCCAGAAGCATGTGAACGTGCAGGGCCGCACCGAGAGCCTTTGAGTCTCAGTTCCCAGCAGACACGGGGTTGCTACACACTCTTGTGTCTTTGTTTATGAGTACTAGCATAGACACACTAAATCTAAAACAAAGCCTGGAGACCAAATGCAGAATAAATATCGATTCCATGCTGAAAATGCAAAGTGACACCTGCCTGTGGTTATGGAGACTCACAGCCTGCCCTCAGAGACTGTGTCATAAAAAGTCCACGTGAGGCTATGGGTTTGGGGGCCTGTCACTTGTCTTTGTTGGGTCCTTTAAAATTCAGTGACTTTTTTCATCAGAATTTTCCAGACTGATCATTTAAAAGTAAGTGGTATTTGGATTGTCAATTTCTCATAGAGGCAGCATTTTTCAGAGAATAGATTAAGACTTTGCTTTAATATTCAAGAATCATGTCCGTTGACTTTCTTCATTGTATAAAAACAAAATAGAGAGCAAAGGAACCATTCATTAAAAATACACGTAGTGTTAAGTGCAGAGAGACAAAGAAGTGAATGCGAAGGCAGATGAGACCTGGTAATTACCAAACTGAATGAGCACCAGCTTCCATGGCTCTCGTTAATTTTACTGATAAGCCCTTGTCAATTTAATGACTCTTTCTCCGGCTAAAAATAGTAAAATGTTTGTGCAGATGGTGCTGTTTGACTGGAAGAGAATCCTCCCCCGAGCTTCTCGCTGAGAAACGTCAGCATTTTAGGGGAGATAAAAACTAGTCATGGTTGTACACTGGGAAAATTTCTCAAAATGATTTTCAACTTGAAAAAATCTGGGGGCACCTGGGTGGCTCAGTCGGTTAAGCATCCAACTCCTGATTTTGGCTTGGGTCATGAACTCAGCATTGTGAGATGGAGCCCGGTTTTTGGCCGGGAGCCTGCTTAAGATTCTCTCCCTCTGCCCCTCCCACCCATCAGTCCCCCAAATCTGATGGCCCTCTGGTAATGAGTACTTCTTTGCCACCAGAAACTTCTCCACTTCTCTTTCAGGGACTCTGGAAATGTTCTCTCTCACCCTCCTACTATCTTTCTTTCTGTATGAGCGCTATGTCATCTTAAGGGGATGAAATACATCTATGATGCAATTCACCAAATATGAGATGATGTTCTTCCTGAAAGCTTGCATCAGAGCAGGCTGGAGGCATCGAAAAATCCTTCTCGTGGGGTAGTGAAAGGAGCAAAGACAAAGTAACATCTAGAAATGCTTTTTCTTTCGTCTTGTTTCCCACACCTCCTGGGGAAGGTTGGGAGGAGGTGTTGCTAATTTTCACTCTTGCCTCACTTCCATGGGACCAAACATCAAGTCCTATGCATTCACTCCAGAAGCAACGCATTCCTTTGTTAAACAGACTCAGGGGCTCATGGCCAGCATGTCAACTGCTTGGCTGACTAATACTAACTGATGAGGTAACTTTTGGCCACGCTCATTATGGATCTGGGGAGCCTTGCAGCTAATGAAATGCCTCCTCTCTAAAAACAAACAAACAAATGAACAAAGCAAGGTTTTCCTTCCCCAGATGAGAGGAACTTATGAATTCCTGAGACACCTTACCTTGAAGATACATTTCCTCTCCTTCGGTGAACATCTGGTTGCATCTGCTGCATCGTGCACAGCTGGGGTGGTAATGTTTGTCACCTGCCTGCAAGAGAAGAGGGAGGGACTCTTTAGTTTGCACCTTGTCACAGCTCCCAGCCTCTTTTCTGGACCTGGGGATTCTCATATTTAGCGGGTTTTTGCTAAAAATAATAAAACCTATCTAACGTACATCAGGATGGGAAAAACCAAAGTAAAGGACATCATTCACAGCTTTCACCTTAGGAGAACCCCAAATTCCTGTGTTGCTTATAACAGTATTTTGCCAAAGTCTTCTATTAAGTGTTTTCTAAAGAAGGCATTTTACTGAGATGGCCCTGAATTATTCATGAGCTTTTCACATTCCTAAATATGACAGATGCCAAGACAGCAGGTGTTGACTTCCCCAAAGCAAAATGTCACTGGACACAGGGACAATTCTCTAGACAGGTGCCAAGTCACATTAGAGTCATGGTCCAAATGCATGCCTGACAAAATGAAATCTTTTCATTTATAGCTTAGCAAAAAATCTTCACCACCTAAAAATTTTCTAATATACTCCACAATGAAATCATTTTATCAACCAAGAGTGAAATATTTCTTTTGCATGAACCACGTGCTATGGCAGTGCCGACAGCCAGAAGTAGCCGCACCCTCTATGTTTGCATAAAATCTCAACAGGAAATCAGAGGCCAGGTAGTGACTCCTTTCTCACACCCTCCAGGAGAAACTACAAAAGCCACTTAGCAACAAGAGTGTGAGATGGTAGTTGGTTACTCAAGGCACTCAAGTGGAAAAAAACTGAAGATATTTGAAAATAGAAGCCAGGAATGAAATGTGTTCAATGGTGACAACTGGAAAATTCTAGAAGTGGTGCTCTTGTTTTGCTCCACACACTATTATTTAATTTTTCTTCCCTAGGGGATGAAGGAAGCCTAGGCAATGTCATGTAAAGTAGCTCCTTCCTCTAGGCCATCCAGGGTCAAATGTGAGTGAAAGGAGAAAGAAGTCACTGTAAGTTCTAAAGCACTGTAGTCCAGCTGGGATGTTAATGCTGAGAGTTCCCAGCCAGTTAGGACAATCTCAGGATTCTCAAGGAAAATGTCAGTGAAAGAATTAAGGCACCTTTACAGGAAGTTTGTGTAGTCTACAGTGAAAAGCACACTCCCCAGTAAACTGGGAGTAGGAAGACAGATCTTCAAACTGATACAATGTATCTATTGTATTTAGTGGCACAACATTAGCTGCATTCTCAACAAAGAGCACCAAGACAATGAATTACGCTTTCACCAAAGCTTTTTTACATTGTGTTAGTCCTAGCCAATGTGATAAGGCAAGAAGAAATAAACATGCAGGTCATTAATGAAAGAGTTCAAACAGCTAGATAAAAAATAAACATATAAAACCTCACAACTTTCTACAGACTAGCAAAACAAATTCCGTCAGTGTCATGGGAAAACAAGAACTCCATTTCTAATACCAACAAACCAACCCTTCAACGCAAGATCTACATAAAGAAAACTATAGAATTTAACTGATGGACAAAAAAGGCTAACAGGCATATAATATTTCTGGATGAGGAAACTAAATATTTAAAGATGTGAATTTATCTAAAATGAACCTATTAATGCAATGCATTTCCAATCACAATACTCATAGGAGTTTCGTCTACAGACCTTGACAACCTGATTCTGTAAGTTCATATGGAAGAAGAAAAATGCACAAAAAGCAGCATCAACTAAGGGGGTTTTCCCTCCCTGACATAAAAAAGTTATTCTAAGGCTCAAATAATTCAAGTGCTTTAATACTGGTACAGAATTAGAACATAAGTCGTGAAACACATAACTTAGGAAAGCCAGTCACACAGCTCTACACTGTGTGAAGAAATTTAGTCTATGAAAAAGAAGGCATTTCCAGTGAGTAGCAAAATGGGTTATTCCACTAACAGAAAGAACAATGGATCCTCCATACAGAGAAACGTAAAGCTAGATTCCTAATTCATAACCTACAAAAAAAGAATTCTAGAGAGTTACAGAGCTAAATACAGAAACAAAAATGTAGAAGTATTAGAAGGATTTATAGGAGATAATTTAGTATACTCAGGATAGGAGTGCTTTCCTAAACAAGGCAAAAATCTAGAAACAATGAAGACAGATAATGACTCTGCACATACATAAAATGTCTAGACTTAGAAAAGTTAAAGGAAGAGTAGCGGGGAAATAATACTTGCCATGCAGGCCACAAAAAAGATTATTATCCAGAATATATAAAGACAATCTCTAATAAAAAGTAAGTGGCAATATGGGCAAAAAGCAATTTCCAGAGGACCCGTAGAAGACCCCAAAAATAAAGAATTAGCTCAACTCCACCAGGAATCAGGGAAACACAATTTAGAAAAAAAAAATCTTTCCTCACTAAACTGGCAAAGATAAAGAGAAGACTAATGTGAGGAAAAAGGCTTTCTCACAGACTACTGGTGAACAAAATTCTTTTGAAAGGCAGCTTTGGCAATATTTTTCAAATTTAATATGCACATAGGAAGCTAGCCTACAGAAACTCTCATACCTTGCAAGTATATGTACTTAAGAGTATATGTATTCAGGATCTCAACATTATTTATAACCTCAAAGAACAACAGAAAGCAACCTAAATAACCTAAATAAGAAAGTAGTTAAATAAAATATTGAATCATATGTAGCCATTAAAAGAATGAAATAAACTTACACGGAAACAAACCAATGCAGCCAAGAGAAAAAAAATCATCCAGAAAAACAATGCCTATAATATAGTCACATGAAGTACTGGCTGAGAGTGTGGAGACACTGGGGTAAGGCTGACTGGATTCAAATCCTGTTTCAGCACTCTACGGTCTTGGGAAGGTGGCAGGCTCTCTAAACATTCAGCACTCCACTGTTCTACCTACCTCATAGGACGTGATTAGGGTGAATGATCATATGATATTTTGAAAATGGTGCAGCACATCACTACATACGGTAATAATCCTAGAAACAACAACAGTGAACAGTAACACTCTGAACAGAGGTGGTCCCAGGGCCCTTCACAAAAGAGAAAGTTTGTCAGTACAGGTTGGCATGCTGGTAAAAGGCCCCCCCGGTGCCTGTTCTTTCCAAGGACAGGTATAGGAGGGTAACTGTGTTACACAAACTGTCATACGAGGTGGATGGAAGATACATCAAGGTCCCAAGCAGCAGGGCTGTGGTCTAGAAACCATGAGCAAAAACACTGCTAAGAAACAATACCATCGTAACGCAGGGACATCGGTTTTGACCCATGCACTCGCTCATCTCACAATGCCGAACGTGTCAAGTAATGCAGGGAGCCAGAATCAAAGGCCACTTCACAGCCCTTCAAAAGTCTGGTTTCGTAGCAGTGCGAGCCCGGGGGACCACCCAGTCTCAAGGACAAGGGAGCCTCTACTTTGCATGGGAAAGTCACTTCCTCTCTTTCATTTCTTCTTACTCTGGTACCCATGACGGTTCACAGTCAAGCCCTACGCACAGGGCCAGGAAAAGGGATCAGAGCTGATCAGAGATGTGGGCTCCTATGCGAACCAACCCCCAACATGGACATAGCTTAATCAAAGTCATTTACACTGGAGTCTGTCTACAGAAGAAGGAAAAGTATCTCAGATCATGAGCAAAATTGAAGACCAGTGCCTACATAAGAACAGACAATAAACATGTAAATCATTGTGAAGAGGAGGTTATTGATTACAAACTTTTAAAGCAAACTGTGGGCTTTGTTGTAACAGGTGATTTCATAAAGGACACAATGACTAGGTAGCTGGCCCCAAGCCCACAGCCCAACATCCCGCTGTGCCTGAGGCTGTGGGGCCAGATTGCAGGGACACTGCCTTTACCCTTGCAGGGACACCGCCCCCACCCCCTGGCCGTTGCTGAACTCCACCCATCTTTCTGTTTTCCACCCATCTTTCTACCCTGCTATGTTAAAAAAAGTACAGCCTATTTTGTTCTTTTTCACATATTCAAAATGCACATATTAAAAGTCTACATTCTGGCTGGCATTGAACTCTATAGAAAGTAAACAATTTGCTATAGCTGAGTTTTATAAAACACCTGCCTACACATTCAAAGTGGAAAAAATGGCTTGCCTTTAATAGTGCTGATTATGTCAGACTTCTGTGGTAATTATTACTATTTGGTTAATCTCTAAATTGGAGCAGGAACTTGAGCATACCGACTAGAATACCATCTGGAGTAATACCATTTACTATAAGGCAGGATATAGTTTAACCCATCAATTTATTTTATTTTATTTTATTTGAAAATCCACCGTCTGGCAGAGGAGATAATTCTGAATTCCTTGTGGATCAGGGGGTGCCCTGGGAAAGGACTACCATGTTTGCAACTGCCATTCCTTAATGTGCTACCCATGAGACCTCAATGATGTCACTACCTAACCTCTCAAGCCTCCAGGCCCCTCATCTGTAAGAAGTGAAGGGCTGGATTAGACAATTTCAAGTCCCATTCAGCTGTAAAATTCTAAGATTCTGTGTGAAATCCCATACCTCTATAAACTCACACAGCAGTGTTAACCGGAAAGCAATTTGGGTAGAGAAAGGAAACTCTTGATGGCAGGGAATGGGGTTTAAGCAATGACTCTCTAGTGCCTTATACCAAGGACGATTTCTGGATGCCCTAAAGCCTGTGCCAACTCTAACAGCCCACCGGAAGTAGCAAAAGAGAACTGTAATTACAGGACCCATCCTTGGACAGATAATCTGCTTGCCTGATAATCTGCTTAGCTCCTGTATGACCAACTATACTTTTTAGTTTTTCTTTACCCTCTTTCTCTTGCTCTACTCCTAACAAGAGCCCAGGAGATGGGGAAGAGGGCCTCTGAGGTCAATCTTCAGCCATTTATACTAATGTTCTACCTACTTCAAAAAGACACTTGCAGATTCTTATCAGAGAAGGTCATGATCTATAAACAACTGGACAAAAACCTTAGAGGAAAAGAAAATATCAGGACTCCAAACTCAGGCTAACCTGTGATGATCCAAATTTCTCAGCAGATGAGGAAAAAAGAAAACAGGCCACTAGAAGTCTCACTGTGAAAAAAAAAAAAGAAAAAAAAATGGCCACATATAACTGTCACTAGACAGGCAAGGTTTCCCAGTCTAAATTAGTAACAGTCTTTATAGGCTGAATTTCCACCAGGTCTGGCTCTGTGCCAGGCATTGTATCAAGGACTCTAAGGGCCTGCTCTCCCAACATTTCTGTCATGTAGGTACTATTTTACAGTCCTAGACTGCAAGCAAAAAAACTACCACTTAATGTGGCCAGTGTACTCGGAACCCCCAGTGCTTCCAAAAAGTAGAGCCAGGCTTACCCTCTAAAAGCACCAAAGCAATTCTCATAGAGGGACCGTGCTCCTGGAATTGAAAATTATCTTCCACACTAATTTTGCTGATGGTTGGCAACGCTGAAGTCATTATTTCTTACACAGACCCTTGAGAAAAACCAAGGGTGTAACCCTGAGAGATAACTGATTGTAGTCATTTCCATATGGGGAAGTTAAGCTATCAAGGTCTAGGTTGCCTGTTTTTTTTAAAGTTCTAACTTGATTCAGAGACGATTTGCTTAGAACACCCAAAGGAATAAACAAATTGCTTTCCTGTCCCCAAGACTGTTGCAAACACAGCTCTGGCTGATAGTGACTTTAGATAAAGGGCATGCAAACACTTTAGAGGTCAGTGTGTTAACCTAGATCAGGTCTTTGCTAACATTACTGTGTATAAGCAACACCCAAGATCCTTTTAAACATGGGTTCAATTAATGGCCTTAAGGTGGAACCTAGGAATCAGCTTCTTTGTCTTACAAGCAGTGAAATGAGTACACAAATCATCATGACCTGGGGAAATACCAGTCACGGTGGTCTCCAAACCCTAAACCCAATAGTAGATGAGGAGGCCAAAGAAGAGTAACAAGGATCTGTCACTTACACAGCAGGTGCACAGGTGGGAAAGGAGAGCCAGAATCACGTTAAGTTCCCTGTCTTACTCCTGCAGAAAGGCAGTGTAGGGGCTGACTCAGCCTTCTTTGTGTTTGCTGTTTTTTCCTTGAAGCGGGAGAAACTGCCAATGGGACTGGAATGGCTTGATCTCCAAGTTGAACATCACTTGTTTCAGGAGTGGTTTTTGTTTTTGTTTTTATTTTTCCTAATGCAGGATCCTGAACAGGCCAGATAATGAGGGTGTGCCTTGGCCCAAAGTCTGTATTCTGGGCAAAGGTTAGTAAATCAGTTTGCCCAGGCAGTGTTTGTGAAGCCCAGAGGGCTCTACACAAGTCTATACAAAGCCAACCTGCACAGATGAGAACATCCTTCAGCCAGAGACTCTTAACCACCCAACCGCAGCTGCAGCCTCTGCTCCAAACATGTATGCTGTGTCAGAGGGAGGGGTGGTGGCTCATCTTTCCCTGCGAAGATGCACAAAACAACAGAGAGAAATACACCACTGCCTTCCAATGATCTGATGCCCTGCTGCTCAAGATATAAAAGAACTCCCTTCTATTTTAAAAAAACACTTCTTTACAAGAGACAGGGAGAGGGAGAGAGAATATCTTCAAGCAGACTCCCCACTGAGCATGGAGCCCAATGCAGCACTTGATCCCAGGACCCTGAGATTGTCATCTGAGCTGAAATCAAGAGTTGGCCACTTAACCAACTGAGCCACCCAGATGCCCCTCAACTACCTTCTTTTAATGAGGGGTAAAGAATGAAGAATGTGGTAACATCCCAGTGTACATGCATATCCCATTTTTACAGATGGTTATTGCTTTCTCATCTCCTTCCAAGAAATTAAGTGCAAAAACTTTAAAGCAGTCTTTACACTTTAATAGTGCTAGATAAATGTTATCTGTGAATGTGTGCATTCCACACAGGACCTAACCAGTGTCTTTAAACTGATCTATAGATTCAGTTCAATCTCTACCAAAATTCCAGCTGGATTATTTGTAGGGAATGAAAAGCTGATCCTAAAATGTATGTGGCAGAAAAAAGGATGTATGAAAGTCAAAAAACTTCAAAATAATAGGATAAAGTCAGAGGAATTATACTATCAGATTTCAAAAGTTTCTATAATGCCAGAAGTTATCAAGACAGCATGGACTGGCACTAGAATAGATATACAGGTTAATGGAGTAGAAGAGAGAATTCCAAAATAAACCCCCACGTTCATGGTTAACTGATTTTAAGTTAAGTGTGAAGGCAACTTGCTAGGGAAGGGATAGTCTTGCCAACAAATGATGGGACAGTTACATATACATATTCAATCAAGCCCCTACCTCACACCATAAAGGAAAAATGAACTTAAAAATGGGTCATGGATGTAAATATAAAAGTTAAAACTGTAAAATTTCTAAACAGAACATCAAAGAAAATCTTTGTGATTTTGGTTTACTATTTCTTAGATATTCTACAAAAAAATAATTCATTAAAGAAAAAAGATTGACAAATTGGATGTCCTCAAGATTAAAATTGTTTTCTCTTCAAAAGACATCATGAAGAAAATAGAAAGATGAGCCATGGATTGGAAGAAATTTGTGCAAATCGTATGTCTAAAAAAGGACTCATATCCAGAATATATAAAAACCAATTACATTTCAAAATAAGAGGCCAAGGAATGGGAGAGAAGCAAGATGGTGGAGGAGGAGCAGATTGAAATGACATCAGATCTCAGGAGCTCAGCGAGATAGTTATCCAACAATTCTGAATACCTACAAACTCAACAGGAGATCGAAGAGAAGAGGAGAAGCTATTCTAGGAACAGAAAATCGACCGCTTTCTGAAAGGTAGGACATGTGGAGAAGTGAATCCAAGGCAACAGGAAGAGAGACCGTGGGAGAGGGGCTGGCTCCCAGCAAGCTGTGGAGCAGTAGAGCACAAAATCAGAATGATTAGAAGTCTGCTCTGGGGAGGGACGTCACTCCAGTGGCAAAGTGCCGTGTGGAGTCCTCGCAGGGACAGTGTGGAGTCGTTGCAGAGACAGTGTCGTCTCAGGACCCCATGGAGTCACAGAAGGATTGAGGGTGTCTAAGTGTAGCAGAGCTCGCAAGTATCAGAGCAGGGAAGCCGGGTGCAGAGACAGAGACAAGGAGTGAGGTCTCAGCTCAGGGTTACCTTAAACCGTGATCCATGGCACAGTCAGGGCACTGCTCTTTGAGCAGGGATCCCACATGTGGCAGATCCGGGGAGACTCACCTTCCTCCTCTGGAGGCAAGAATCTGCTGGGTTTGGAGACTCCAAAAGGGGTTGTGTGTCAGAGACAGAAATGCCTGATCACAGGCCGGGTGAGCTTGGAGTGTGACCGGAGACCAGGGAGATGGGAGTAATTGACCCCTTTTCTCTAAGGGCACACTGAGGAGTGGGGCACCAAGCTCTCAGCTCCTCCAGGCTGTTGACTAGGAGGCTGCCATTTTCACTCCTGTCCTCAGAGCTCTATGGAAAGTGTTCAGGGAATAAAAGCTACCAAGAGTGAACCCAAGGAGATTACTTAGCCTGGCCCCTGGCAAGGGCGATGCAATTCCACCTCTGACAAAGACATCTGAGAATCACTACAAATTACTACAACAGGCTCCTCCCCCAGAAGATCAGAAAGAACATCGAGGCAAGACCAAGATCACTGCTCAAGAAGAACAGTGGAAGTCCAGAGATAGGGGAAAATAATGCATGGAATTCATGGCTTTTCCCCATGATCCTTTAGTCTTACAAAGTTAAATTTAATTTAAAATTTTTTTTTTTCTTATCCTAATTTTTTTTAATGTTTCCTCTTTCCTCTTTCAATGTGTTTCAACTAGTTTGTCTTAATAATACCTTTCTGGAAAAAAAATCTTTTTAAACTTTCATTATTATAGTCATATTTTATCCTTCATTGTATTTAACTTATTTTTTGTATATATATAGGGGTTTTTTTTTCTTGCTAAAAAATTTTGGGATACAATATCTTCTAATAGATCAAAATATACCTTAAATCTAGCAAAGGGCTTTGTACTAGTCTCCAGCCAGAGCACATCCCCCACCAACCTTTTTTCTTCTTTCTTTTTCCAACCAACTTATCTTATCAATTCCTTTTTTAGAATTTTTAAAAAATTTTATTCTTTACAGTCATATTCCATCCTTTCATCATGTTTACCCTTATTTTTGTATATATATACGTCTTTATTTCTTTAAAATTTTGAGAGGTAGTTTATTCTAAGAGACCAAAATACATCCAAAATCCAGTGGGTGGCTCTGTTCTATTCACCAGTCTAATATACATATATATTAATTTTTTTACCCCCCTCTCCCCTGTTTGGGGTCTCCTCTGATTTGATTAGCGTACATTTTTCTGGGGTCTTTGCCACCCTTTTAGTATTTTATTTTCTCATTCATATATTTTTATCTGGATAAAAATGACAAGGCAGAAAAACTTACCAAAAAAAAAAAAAAAAAAAAAAGAACAAGAGACAGTACCAATGACTAGGGACCTAATCAATACAGATACTGGTAATATGGCAGATCCAGAGTTCAGAATGACAATTCTCAAGGTGCTAGCTGGGCTCGAAAAAGGCATGGAGGATATTAGACAAACTCTGTCTGGAGAAATAAAACCCCTTTCTGGAGAAATAAAAGAACTAAAACCTAACCAAGCTGAAATCAAAAGGAATTAATGAGGTGCAATCAAGAATGGAGGCTCTTACTGCTAGGATAAATGAGGCAGAAAAGAGAATTAGTGATATAGAAGACCAAGTGACAGGAAATAAAGAAGCTGAGCAAAAGAGAGACAAACAACTACTGGACCTCGAGGGGAGAATTATCTCTCGATGAAACAATATTAGAATAATTGGGGTTCCAGAAGAAAAAAGAGAAAGAGGGGCAGAAGGTATATTGGAGCAAATTGTAATAGAAAATTTCCCTTATATGGCAAAGGGAACAAGCATCAAAATCTAGGAGGCACAGAGAACCCCCCTCAAAATCAATAAAAATAGGTCCACACTCCATCATCTAATAGTAAAACTTACTAATCTTAGTGACAAAGAGAAAATCCTGAAAGCAGCTATGGACAAGAAGTCTGTAACATACAATGGTAAAAATATTAGATTGGCAGTCGACTTAGCCACTTTCTATCAGGCCAGAAAGAACTGGCATGATATATTCAGAGCACTAAATGAGAAAAATATGCAGCCAAGAATACTATATCCAGCTGGGCTGTCATTGAAAATAGAAGAAGAGTTAAAAAGCTTCCAGGACAAACAAAAATTAAAAGAATTTGCAAACACCAAACCAGCCCTACAAGAAATATTGAAAGGGATCCTCTAAGCAAAGAGAGAGCCTAAAAGTAGTAGACCATAAAGGAATAGAGACAATATACAGTAACAGTCACCTTTTTATTTTAAAGATTTTATTTATTTACTTGACAGAGATCACAAGGCAGAGAGACAGGCAGAGAGGAGGAAGCAGGCCCCCCCGCCGCTCTCCTGCAGAGAGCCCAATGCAGGACTCGATCCCATGCAGCACTCGATCATGACCCGAGCTGAAGGCAGAGGCTTAACCCACAGGCAATACAATGGCACTAAATTCATATTTTTCAATAGCTACCCTGAATGTAAATTGGGCTAAATGTCCCAATCAAAAGATAAAGGGTATCAAAATGGATTAAAAAAACAAGACCCATCAATATGCTGCCTACAAGTAACTCATTTTAGACCCAAAGACACCTCCAGATTTAAAGTGAATGGGTGGAAAACAATTTACCATGCTAATGGACATCAAAAGAAAGCTGGGGTGGCAGTCCTTATATCAGATCAATTTGATTTTAAGCCAAAGACTATAATAAGAGATGAGGAAGGAGACTATATCATACTCAAAGGGTCTGTCCAACAAGAAGATCTAACGATTTTAAATATCTATGCCCCTAACATGGGAGTAGCCAACTATATAAACCAATAACAAAATCAAAGAAACACATCAACAATAATACAGTAACAGTAGGGGACTTTAACACGCCCTCACTGAAATGGACAGATCATCCAAGCAAAAGATCAACAAGGAAATAAAGGCCTTAAAGATAACTGGACCAGATGGACATCACAGATATATTTAGAACATTCCATCCCAAAGCAACAGAATACACATTCTTCTCTAGTGCACATGGAATATTCTCCAGAACAGATCACATTCTGGGTCACAAATCAGGTCTCAACCAGTACCAAAAGACTGGGATCATTCCCTGCATATTTTCAGAACACAATGCTCTGAAGCCAGAACTCAATCATAAGAGGAAAGTTGGAAAGAACTCAAATACATGGAGGCTAAAGAGCATCCTACTAAAGAATGAATGAGTCAACCAGGAAATTAAAAAAGAATTAAAAAAATTCATGGAAACAATGATAATGAAAACACAACTGTTCAAAATCTGAGGGACACAGCAAAGGCAGTCCTGAGAGGAAAATACATAGCCATATAAGCCTTTCTTAAGAAACAAGAAAGGGGGATGCCTGGGTGGCTCGATCGGTTGGGCCGCTGCCTTTAGCTCGGGTAGTGACCTCAGGCTCCTGGGGTTGAGTCCCACATCGGGCTGCTTGCTCAGCAGGGAGCCTGCTTCTCTCCCCGCCTCTGCCTGCCACTCTGCCCACTTGTGTGCTCTGACAAATAAATAAAATCTTTAAAAAACAAAAAAAAAGGAAACAAGAAAGGTCCCAAGTACACAACCTAACCCTACACCTAAAGGAGCTGGAAAAAGAAAGCCTAAACCCAGCAGGAGAAGAGAAATAATAAAGATGAGAGCAATAATCAATGAAATAGAAACCAAAAGAACAACAGAACAAATCAACAAAACTAGGAGCTGGGTCTTTGAAAGAATTAATAAGATTTGATAAACCCCTGGCCAGACTTATCAAAAAGAAAAGAGAAAGGACCCAAATAAATAAAATCATGAATGACAGAGGAGAGATCACAATGAACACCAAAGAAATACAAACAAGTATAAGAACATTTATGAGCAACTGTACACCAGAAAATTTGACAATCTGGAAGAAATGGATGCATTCCTAGAGACATATAAACTACCAACACTGAACCAGGAAGAAATAGAAAACCTGAACAGACCCATAACCAGTAAGGAGATTGAAGCAGTCATCAAAAATCTCCCAACAAACAAGAGTCCAGGGCCAGACGGCTTCCCAGGGGAATTCTACCAAAAATTTAAAGAAGAATTAATACCTATTCTCCTGAAACTGTTCCAAAAAACAGAAATGGAAGAAAACTGCCAAACTCATTTTATGATCCATTACCTTGATCCCAAAAGCTGACAAAGACCCAATTAAAAAAGGGAATTACAGACCAATATCCTTGATAAACACAGATGCAAAAATTCTCACCAAAATACTAGCCAATAGGATCCTACAGTACATTAAAAGGATTATTCACCACAACCCAAGTGGAATTTATTCCTGGGTTGCACGGTTGGTTCAACATCCGCAAATCAACCGATGTGATACAATACATTAATTAAAGAACAAGAACCATAGGATACTCTCAACAGAAGCTGAAAAAGCATTTGACAAAGTACAGCATCCTTTCTTGATCAAAACTCTTCAAAGTGTAGTGATAGAGGATATATTCCTCAATCTCATCAAAGTCATCTATGAAAAACCCACAGCAAATATCATTCTCAATGGGGAAAAATTGAGAGTTTTTCTCCTAGGATCAGGAACACGGCAGTGATGTCCACTATCACCACTGCTATTCAACATAGTACTAGAAGTCCTAGCCTCAGCAATCAGACAACAGAAAGAAATTAAAGGCATCCAAGTCAGTAAAGAAGTCAAACTCACACTCTTTGAAGATGTTATGATACTTTATGTGGAAAACCCAAAAGACTCCACTCCAAAACTGCTAGAACTTGTACAGGAATCAAGAAAATGTCAGGGTATAAAACCAACATACAGAAATCAGTTGCATTTCTATACACTAATAGCAAGACAGAAGAAAGAGAAACTAAGGAGTTGATCCCATTTACAAATGTAACCAAAACAATAAGATACTTAGGAATAAACATAACCAAAGAGGCAAAGAATAAACTTTAAAATAAATAAAATAAACAGAAAACTATACCAAGGAGGCAAAGAATAAACTTTAAAATAAATAAAATAAACAGAAAACTATAAAGTACTCATGAAAGAAATTGAGGAAGACACAAAGAATTGGAAAAATGTTCCATGCTCATGAATTGGAATAACAAATATTGTGAAAATGTCTATGCTACCTAATGCAATCTACACATTTAATGCAATCCCAATCAAAATACCATCTATTTTTTTTTTCAAAGAAATGGGACAAATAACCCTAAAATTTATATGGAACCAGAGAAGACACCGAATAGCTAGAGGAATGTTGAAAAAGAAAGCCAAAGTTGGTGGCATCACAATTCCAGACTTCAAGCTCTATTACAAAGCTATAATCATCAAGACAGTATGGTACTGGCATAAAAACAGACACACAGATCAATGGAACAGAACAGAGAGGCCAGAAATAGACCCTCAACTCTATGGTCAACTAATCTTCAACAAAGCAGGGAAGAATGTCCAGTGGAAAAAAGACAGTCTCTTCAACAAATGGTGTTGGGAAATTTGGACAGCCACACGCAGAAGAATGAAACTGGACCATTTCCTTACAGCACACACAAAAATAGACTCAAAATGGATAAAAGACCTCCATGTGAGATGGGAATCCATTAAAATCCTTGAGGAGAACACAGGCAGGAACCTCTTCGGCCTCAGCCACAGCAACTTCCTCCTAGAAACATCACCAAAGGCAAGGGAAGCAAGGGCAAAAATGAACTACTGGGATTTCATCAAGATCAAAAGCTTTTGCACAACAAAGAAAACAGTCAACAAAACCAAAAGACAACTGAAAGAATGGGAGAAGATACTGGCAAATGACATATCAGACAAAGGGCTAGTATCCAAAATCTATAAAGAACTTATCAAACTCAACACCCAAAGAACAAATAATCCAATCAAGAAATGGGGAGAGGATGGGGCACCTGGGTGGCTCAGTGGGTTAAGCCGCTGCCTTCGGCTCAGGTCATGATCTCAGGGTCCTGGGATCGAGTCCCGCATCGGGCTCTCTGCTCAGCGGGGAGCCTGCTTCCTTCTCTCTCTCTCTCTGCCTGCCTCTCAGTGTACTTGTGATTTCTCTCTGTCAAATAAATAAATAAAATCTTTAAAAAAAAAAAAAAAAAAGAAATGGGGAGAGGACATGAACTGACATTTCTGCAAAGATGACATCCAGATGGCCAACAGACACATGAAAAAGTGCTCCACATCCCTTGGTATCAGGGAAATGCAAATCAAAACCACAATGACATACCACCTCATACCAGTCAAAATGGCTAAAATTAACCAGTCAGGAAACGACAGATGTTGGAGAGGATGCGGAGAAAGGGGAACCCTCCTATACTATTGGTGGGAATGCAAGCTGGTGCAGCCAGTCTGGAAAACAGCATGGAGGTTCCTCAAAAAGTTGAAAATAGAACTGCCCTATGACCCAGCAATCACACTACTGGGTATTTACCCTAAAGATACAAATGTAGTGATCAGAAGGGGCACATGCACCCAAATATTTATAGCAGCAATGTCCACAATAGCCAAAGTATGGAAAGAACCTGGATGTCCATCAACAGATGAATGGATAAAGATGAGCGGTGTGTGTGTTGTGTGTGTGTGTGTGTGTGTGTGTGTGTGTGTGTGTGTACACAATGGAATAGTGTGCAGTCGTCAAAAGAGATGAAATCTTGCCATTTGCAATGATGTGGATGGAACTAGAGGGTATTATGCTGAGCGAAATAAGTCAGTCAGATAAGGGCAATTAGCAGGATGGGGGGTTTGGGGGATAGGGAAGGAAAAAATGAAACAACATGGGAACGGGAGGGAGACAAACCATAAGAGACTCTTCATCTCACAAAACAAACTGAGGGCTGCTGGTGGGGAGCGGGGGTGAGAGAGGGTGGTTGGGTTATGGACATTGGGGAGGGTATATGAAATGGTGAGTGCTGTGAAGTGTGTAAGCCTGACGATGCATAGACCCATACCCCTGGGGCAAATAATACATTATAATGTTAATAAAAATAATTTTTAAAAATGAGGCCAAGCAACTCGGTTGAAAAAGATGGGAAAAGATTTAAATAAACACTTCACAAAAGATACATGCACGCTGAATAAACACATGAAAATATTTTAAACACCCTTAGTCATAAGGGGACTAAAATGAAAACCACAATGAAAACTACACACTGGCTACAAAGCCTATAATTAAAAAGACAGACCGTACCAAGTGTTGAGGAGGATGTGAACAAAGTGATACATTCATCCAATGCCGATGAGAATGTAAAATGGTACATTTTGAGAAACCTCTGGTTTCTCAAAAAGTTGAGCATAAATATACCATGTAACCCAGCACTACTCCTCCTAGGTTTTGAACTAAAAGACATGATAGCATATGTCCACATAAAGAGAGAGAAAGGAGAAGAGAAGAGAAGAGGAAACAGAAAAGAAAAGGAAAGAGCAGGGTTGGGGTTAGGAGACCTGACTGGGAAGACAGGAGGAGCTTTTTTATTCACTATCCACAGTGACACATCAGGGCACACACACACACACACTCATTCCTTTTGGGGGTGTGGTGTCCAGATTCTTTTGGAAAGCTGTTGAAAAAGACGGATTCTTTTTTCAGAATAAAATGTACCTTTACATATACAGAAAGCAGTATACACATATAATATCATATTGTTAGCAATTATCTGAAGACTTGAACATTTATGAAAGGATTTAAAAACAGTTTGTTAATCTATTTATTATTTCTCTGTCTTCAGAGGCAGTACCATTCTTTTTTGTATGAGAAGAGAAACCGGACTTCTGGGAGATTAAGTAACTTGCCAGCACCACATGAGAAGTTGAACTGAAAACCTGGACAACCACATTCACATTAATGTAGCTACTGGGACTCTCTGGACTGGTTCTTTGACTTGTGTGCTTTCACACACAGTATTTAATTGAATTCTCTTCTGACCCTTTGATATAGGTGACATTTAAAAATAAAAAATTTTGGAGGGGGCGTCTGGGTGGCTCAGTCGTTAGGCGTCTGCCTTTGGCTCAGGTCATGGGATCAAGCCCCACGTCAGGCTTCCTGCTCGGAGGGAAGCCTGCTTCTCCCTCTCCCACTTCCCCTACTTGTGTTCCCTCTCTCACTGTGTCTCTGTCAAATAAATAAAATAAAATAAAAAATTATTATTAAGAGAAGGGGGGGTCAGAGCAGACTCCCACTGAGCAGACAGCCCAATGTGGCACTCGATCCCAGACTTCAGGATCACGTCCAGGGCCGAAGGCAGTTGCTTAATCAAATGAGCCATCCAGGTGCCCAAAACAGGTGGCATCATTCTTCTTGTTTATGATGGTCCAAGTGAGGCTCAGAGACCAAATGTCTTGCTGCTCCAAGACCAAGGTCATACAGCTGAGGGTCAGAAGCAGAAAACATCCCAGATCTGAGGATACGAATTCGATTCTCTTGGATCAATACCACCACACCTACACTGTTTTTCATTTCAGAAATCCTAGTCAACAAGAAAATAATTCCCATGTGGTGCAAAAAGATGGTTAAGATGATTGAGAAGAGACATTTTAGTAACCTCTATCTTGGGTATTTTGCCAAACTGCAAGGTGGAGCAAATAACTAAGATTGAAGACAATACATAATTCTGAAACTAATCAAGGTGAATGTCTACATTTGAAACTAACCTCTGCAGCTCTGTGCTCCCTCCCATTGTCAGATGTGTTTACTTTCGCCTTGGGTTATTATGGCTGGACTGTCTGTCCCACCCCACCATGCAACAGGGAATGGAAAGAGATGGGCTTTGGAACCAAGAGAACCCAGAGGTCTGCATTCTGGCCTTGCAAACATTGTGGCTTTGGGCACTCTTCTGGAATAATTTCTTATCTGTAAAAACTGAGAATGTCTACCATGTAGGATTATTATAAAAAACTAACCAAAGGTAAGTTAATAGCAAAGTATCTGGTAGCAGTCCATGTTGGTGAGCTGCTTCTCTCTTTCACATTGGATTATGCATTCCTTTGAAGACACAGGCCACACCTATACCACCGTAACTCCAATCTCTCTTGCTCTCCACCAGCAAGTGCTCTAGAAACCTCTGGCCAATCAGTTATTAGAAACCCTTACCAGAAAACCCCTACATCAATTAGCCACCATACCCTGCACAATTACAGCAGCCCAAAGAGAAGTAATAGATGAATTTTGGTGCCCCAGCTACAATTTCATTATTTACTTGTTTCCAGACACTGTGCTAAGCACCTCATAAACCATATGCCATTCGACCTTCCCTGAAACACTGAGAGCTAGGTGTTAGACAGATGAGGAAATCAAATGATTTAACAGATGAGGAAATCAAATGATAGTGAGATCAAGAAACTGTCCACAGTTAGTGAGCTAGAGATAGATCTGTCACCGGAATTCAGGTCTGTCCAACTCCAAAGAGCAAAACCACCCCCTGCAACCTTCCCAGCCCTTGGCAGCTCAGTTAAACAAGGGAGTCCCCCCACTACCCCCACTGCCCCCACTGAGATCCTCCTTCGCTCCCAGAACTTTATAGGATCATCTTTCAACTTCTTTTTCTTTCTCTAAGAATACAAAAGAAAGTTTACCGTGCAAAATTAAGGACTTCCTATTTTACAATTTGCTAATGTTAAGGAAAGACAAATTAACAATTTGTTAATGTTAAGGAAAGGAAATTTCTTAAGTCCTTTACAAAAATTTTATTTTCCCTGTCCCTCCTGCCCTTAGCTATCAACAATGTGATCAAACGTTATTTAAAAACCACTATAAATAACACCAAAGCCTTTCAAGCCAACTACCCTAAATGTTCTTTCTTGACACAGGCGATCTTCATGGGATGGGGCAGTGTGATCCCAAATCCTTGTAAAGCAGGCCCAGCTGCTCCAACCTGTTGTTTTCAGATTCAACAATATAGCAGGGTCAAGTCTCCAAGGTACCAAACTTCCTTGAAACTAAGAACTGATTAAATAGCACAGATAACATCATTTGTCTCTTCTGATAAGTTATAAGGAAATGCAAGATAAGTTACAAGGAAATGCAATGTAGTCCAGAGGGTAGCCAGTGACCCGAGGATTTGGTGTTGAATTTCCTTGGGTGTTAGCTGAATTTGGTATTCCCTGACCAGGTGCTTTGTTTGTGGTTACTGCAATCTGTCCCACAGTTTGGTGTTTTCCTTTTCGTGGTCATCAAAGTGCCATGCATTTTGCCTATTATATCACTTTGTTCTCCCTTACAAGGTAGGAGGTCTTGAACATACTTTCTTCTCCCTCCTTTCTGGAGTAGGAAAGAGGACTGCTTTTATTTTTTCATTTAGATAAACTTCTTTATTGATGTATACCACGCACTGAAAAAAAATGGACAAACTGTATTTCATAAATGCACCATAACTTGCAACAGGCACCCAAAGCAAGAAAGAGAACATTTTCTGCACCCAGAAGCTCCCTTTCCACTCTTCCCCAGTCACGTGACTTCTATTCCCTACACGGACGTCCAACTCCATAGGCGAGTTTTACCTGGTTTAGAAGTTGACATAAATGGAAGCAAATATGTCTGGCTTCCGTTACTCGATGGAACAAGGATTACCCATAAGGCTGCATGTAGTTTTCTTCATTACATGTTGTGACATGTATCCCTCTGTGTAAATGTGCTACATTTCATTTATCCATTCCACTCTCGGTGGTCATTTGGGTAGTCTGAATGCGTTGGGCGCTATCAACAGTATTGCTGCGAAAATTCCCACCTGTGCCTTTTGGTGAATTATTTCCAAGTTCCGGCCACGCATATACATAGGAGCAGAGGGCACATGGCAAGGTCGTTGGGAATGTGTATGTTGAACTTCAGTGGCCACAGCCAAACCGTTTTCCAAGGTGGTTTTTGCCTTTTATTATAATTTTAATCTGAGAGGAATTTGAAGGGATTAAATAAGAAGAATCAAATTAAGAGCACTTGGCCAAATGGATTCCCAGTGCTTTTTCTAATCTCTGTGAAGCAAATGATTTTTTTTTTTTAATATAAAATGGTCTCTAAGTAGACGTGCTGTAGCTCAATCCCCTTGGGTCTCCATTATTCCAGGTCCTCCAGGGTGCCACTGAACAATTTTCGATCCTTTTTTCATCCTTGTCCTTCTGTTGGCCCTATTCTTTCAATTGATGAGAGATGTGGGTAGAATGCAAATAATGCTCATATTTAAATCCTAAATTGACTCAAAAACAGCAGACAATGGCTGGCTTTGCCTGGACCACTCTGCAGAAGTCTTGGCCACGCAACCTCAAAAGTGGCTTCTTCTAGTTAGCACCAGGACCCACTGGGAAAAGTAAACAAGAATTGGATTTGGAAGGTTGAGCACTTCAGTGGCTACTAAGAGTTTAGTGGCTACTCATGATTGAGCTTAGACATTTCTTATACCCATTACTTTTATTGGTAATAATACCTTGACATTTGTTCTATAGTAGAACACTTATTAAGTGTGTTCCCATTTAATCCACCCAGGGCTATTACTTTTAGGCCTATTTATGGGCTCAGAAAAGTCTTCAAAGCTACAGAGCTAGGGTTCGAATCTACGTTTTTTGATAAAGTCCACTCTCCCCTTCCCCACAACCTGCTACATGTCAAGGGTCAGAAAGACTGAAAATCACTTTGGTGACTTGAACAGCTTCAAAGTAAGAAGCTTCTATCCTCCCTCTCAGAAATTACCACAGAGTACAGGAGCTAACCACCCAGGTAAGATCCAGAACTTCGTAAAGCTGTCCTTCGTACAACAGTGACTCACTTGAGGTAATAATGATAACTTGAGATCGTTGACAAGGACCTTGGTTCCTGAGGACTCCTTAGGAGAGACTCAATCAGCCTGTTTTAGACATATTATTAGGCTGCCCCAGTTTCCATATGTGCAGTGCGGGGCAGGCAGGGCGGTGCGGGGCGGGGAGGAAGGAAGATGTCTGAGAAATCTGTTTTATTGAACTTTCGGAATGAATGGATACACTGGGACCCAACTGCTCACTCCCCCCATCCCGGTTACTTTCCAAAGAGACGTGTATATTCCAGAGCGTTAAAAAGGTGTAAGATACTGGTCCTGCCTTGCTTGCAGGACTGCTGTGTAGGTAAAAGAAATGTGAATTCCACATAAATTCACTCTGACAACACAGCACAGGGAGGGAGAGGATGAACCAGGCTCCAAAACCCTAAATGCCTCTAGTTTCTTTACAAACACTATGTTCTGAAAGGAATTTTCAAGGGGTCTCTTCAGGAAGTTGAAGCCTGGAGGGAGAGACTCTTGGAATCCAGTGGAATGTGACTGTGAACCTGATGGGGCCGCCGGCTAGCTGCTGCTCTGCCTGTGGCGAGGACTATTAGCACGGTTCCCGGGAAGGAACACTGACAAAATCATCACGCTTCTGGCTGAGTAGGACTCGCTTCCCAAACGCGGACACCACCCTGCAGTCAGGGTCAAAGGTTTTCCGTCCTTTCCTTTCTTAACACCAGAAGATAAATATTTGCCTTCAAGTTCAACACTCTTGAAACCTAATCCCAACTAGATCATTTTTGTCTCTTGCGCAAGGGTAAACGCTTAAAGTTCCTTGTTGCTTGTGATCTCATTCCTGGTCTCCCTTCCAACAGGAGAACACGCTGGAGACAGGAATGTGTAGCAGCAGCCCAAAGGGGCTCTTTCATGCCAGCCGCTCCAATGGAATCAATGATCAATACACGGGTCCTGGTGGCCAAATGGCACAATTAAAGGCATGGGGGGGTGTGCGGTGGGAAGGAGTATGGATTTCAGTATGGGATTACAGATTACCAGATTACAGGACGGGCCCCTTTACTGGCTGTCTTGGTAATGACACTGCAACTTGTGGGAAACACGCAGAAGGCAGGAATTTTTTAAAATTAAAACACTGAAGTTTTCACTACATCGGCTGATTGAATTTAAATTTAAAAATATTTTTGATGTTAGTTGTCTAGCGTACAGCAAACGTGTTGTCCCAATTCAGTGAGATTCCAGTTTGTCAACAGCTTTTCTCAGCCTGTTTGCTAACTCTACAGTCCATTTCAGTTCTGTGATTTCTATCCTTCTCCGGGAATTACAAATGATTTCCCATCCTATCCCTCTCTTGTTTCCTTCCTTGGTATTTCTATTCTAAGACAACTCTTACAGTACTTGGTTGGAGTTGGGTTCGTGGTCCATGCCTCACTCTGGAGAGTCCTGGCTGACGCCTTACACGTTATTTCCACAAAACCATTGCTCTAAGCTGCTCCGAGTTATCAACGCCTTTGCAGATGGTTCAGCTCTCGGGCTGCCGAAAGCATACTATCAGACTAAAAATATTTTTCTTCCCTAGGGTTAGAGGAGCCTTTGGGGTGGGAACCATTACTAAGACCAGTCAGAAAAACACAGCTTGCTTTTAAAAACATCCTTGCCTGATTTCCTATCCCATTGTGGCTGGATTTCACCCCCTTTTAACAAACAACCAGGCTTTCCAGCCCTGAATCTCCAGGGCCCAGACTCTATCGTTTCTCCGGGAGCGGTAGGGAGGGGTGCTTCCACCCATCCCCGAGTGTCTGTTCTAACTGCCAAAAGGAAGAAAAAACAGGGTGAAAATTAAGTAGGAGGGAAGGTGTGTGAGGGATTCAGGACCCCTGGGTTTGGCCATGCCCCAAATCAGAGCCCACTGAAGACACTGCCTGGCCTGGCCCGTGCCTCCGGGGGACAAGGACAGCATTTCTATATCCTGCAGAGAAACAGATACGCAGATTTACTTTCCAGACTCTACAGGCTGGGGGCTGGGATGTTTGCCTGCTGAATCCTCGGGATTCCTCTGGAACTGCCGGCGGCAGGGAGTACAGCCACGACAAGCAGGGAGTGCCAGGGAGTGCCTTGCAGGCAGGTCCCCTCCCAACGGCACCTGCCGGACCTCAACCCGTCACAATCAGGTGACAGGGGACCAGCCGGAGCAGAACCAGGGACCCTGCCATGGCTGGATGCTGCCACGGCTGGATGCCAGGACCTGGAGGACAGCCTAAGCCACGCACGTCAACCCACGATTTTGTGAACTTTGGGTTCCACTGTGTGTGTTCCTACAGCTCCGTAACCTTCACCATCCCAGACCGCTTCACCAGAGCTGACGTCATGCCTGCACCTGCCCTCAGGGCAGCAGACCAGCCTGTGTTCTAAAGAGCAAGCATCTAAGAGACCCTCAGCACAGTCTAGCAGACTTAAAGTCAGAGCCAGCCAGCTCCTCTGACGACAGAGAGACGGACCTACCGGACCTACCCACGGACAGGGAAAGCCCACCCTCCAGGCAAACCAGCAGCTCTGCCAAGATATGCGGGCGGTGCCTCTTGGGTTAGTCCTCCCTCCCTCCCTCCCGCTAATCCACCTAGTCTCTGAGGCCTTTTACAAAGCTCCGGACACTCAAAGGTCAGGATCATCTTTATCACATACCCCAGGGATCATACTACTCTCCAGATAAGAAGTCTTTAACATTGTCCACCGCCTACGGACAAGGTCAAACTTCCTAAGCTCTGGCATCTGACAACCTTGGTGATCTCGTCGTCTCCATCACCCACGGGCCCCTGGAGAGAGACGGAGTAGCTCGGAGCAGGGCCTGGGCATCAACACCTTCTAAAAGTTCCCCAGGGTGGTTCCCAGGTGCGCCCAGGCTGAGCAACTCTGGACGAGAACAAGCCTTCCCCAGCTCTTCTGACTTACTGACTTACTCATTTTTTGTATTTCCAGAGTCTAAAAGGTGTTGAGCACCTATTAAGTAAGTATTTTTTGTAGGAAGTCTATTTTATATAATAGAATACTAGTGTTCCAAGCTTGGCTCAAATCCTGCCTTCTCCAGGGACGTTTTCTCACTGGTCTCACCCGGACATGATCTGCTCCCCCATCTACACTCTGGAAACATTTATTTATTCCACTCATATGGCCTGGAGCTTGAAGATATTTATGTTTTATGACTTCTGCCAACATCTTTTAAAGATTTTATTTATTTATTTGAGAGAGAGAGCATGAGCAGGGGCAAGGAACAGAGGAAGAGGGAGAAGCAGACTCCCCACTGAGCAGGGCGCCCAACACAGGGCTCAAACCCAGAACCCCAAGATCATCACCTGAGCTAAAGGCAGATGCTTAACCGACTAATCCACTCAAGTGCCCCTGACTTCTGCTCACTTTTTTAAATCAGAATTCTTTTTTTTTTTAAATTATGTTCAGTTAGCCAGCATATAGTACATTATTAGTTTTCGATGTAGTGCTCAGTGATTCATTAGTTGCATGTAACACCCAGGGCTCATCACAAGGCGTGTCCTCTTTAATACCCATTACCCGGTTTCCACCTCCCCCCACCCCTCCCCCTTCTGTGACCTTCACTTTGTTTCCCAGAATCCCTCATCGTTTGCCTTCCTCTCTGACTTCTGCTGACTTTTAAGTTCCATGAAGGCAGGGGCCGTGTCTTTTACAACTGTATATCATAACTATAATTATGCAATCAGCCAGCACAGTACAAGCATGAAATGTTATATTCTTGTTCAAAGAATGTATTATACATCAAACTAGTAGACCAAAAATATGTTATCTAAGTATAGTGCTGGGAAAATTTGTAGCACTGCAGAGCACAGGCAGAATCAATTTCTGAGAACAAGTTATACTGGTGAAGGCACATTAGGATTCTGTTCTATTCTAAGCTATGTTTTCCTTCTAAAAACTCGTTTGTATACCTCCTCACCTCTTTCTATAGAGAAACAGAATAGTCCTATTTCCTGTAATATTTCTCCTACTGCCTTTCTGGGAAAAGACTGATTCTCATTCTTTCAGTATATACCAAACAGGCCACCTGCACAAAATACTCCCAACTCTCAGACAAAAAACCACTGTCTGTCTTCTCCAATATTCCCCTCCAGCTGCCCCGAGCACCATAAAATTTAAAGGCCTTCCTCTCTTACTGGACCAAGCGGTTCTCTCTCCCTGCCACTCTCTCAAACTTGACCTCAGCGGCCTCACTTTCTTATCAACAAACAACCGCAGGTGGACAGATGCTCTCTCAGTGTCTTCCTGGAGCAGAACAGCCAGCCCAGGCAATCCTGATCCAAGACAAGTCAACTGCCTTCTGTCCAATTAGGACAGTACAGCTGCCCCATTTCCTTGCTGCAGGCCAGCCATGATGCGCTGGAGAAGACTCGGATGAACACTGCAGAGAGGCGGGGAGTACTTCTATCAAAAGTAATCAGTCTGTTAAAGGCAGACCTGCCAACAAAACGTGGCGTTCTCTTGTGCATAAGGAGGGCCGGTACTGGCGATGTGAGGAAAAAAAATGTGTGCCAACCCCGTGCAATGCACACATGCTGAATACCTAGGGTATACTCAGGTCATGCTACTTCCTC
Source organism: Mustela erminea (assembly GCF_009829155.1). Lineage (NCBI taxonomy): Eukaryota > Metazoa > Chordata > Mammalia > Carnivora > Mustelidae > Mustela > Mustela erminea. The sequence goes on from NC_045627.1 coordinate 76,388,197, forward strand.
CAGGGACAGAGACCTGTCTGCAGGGGGGGCAAAAGCCTTTAGGCAGGAGCCTCATTCATCTCTGCGCCCCTAATGTGTGTAAACAGTCAGGGCTCAATCAGCATTCATTGAATCAGTGTGGCTAGGGATCAAGAAGATGGGAGATGGGACAGTTAATGATGTTTCAAGAGGTCAGAGAAGACTTCATGGAAAGTGGACCTATACACTGAGATTAGAAAGATGAGCTGACTCTCCCCTTCACTCTATCAGCACCAAAACACTAGCACTTTCCCCCCATCACCTGCACTGTGATCAAGAAGATATTACTACTCTCTTCATCTTGTTTCCCCAACAAAGGTAGACCCAGACCCCAGGCACTTCTTTATCTAAAGTTACTTTTCTATGTAATTTCCAGGCACACGGATCAGCTGACCGTTCACTTCTTACCCCCTGTACATTTACCTGACACGCGTGACGACCTCCGGAACAAAAATGAAAGCGATAGAAAGAGAAGAGAGAACACCGGTACTTCACTGCAGGAAAGCAGCTTTCTTAGGAGAAAACTGGGTTTCAAATGTCACTACTGTACAATAGAATGGCTAAGAACAGAGAGAAATCAGCTTTATTTCCATAACAGCCTGTATTCCACCGCCTCTTAAATCAAGCAAAAGTAATTATCTCTCACACACACACTTAAGAAACCCACTAGCAGGCAACATCCGAGTAATGATTTCACAGTCAATTTACCCCGCGCTGGTTTATACTCCCTCAAAGCGATCTTACCAGATCAACGAGCTCCAGTTCACCCTTTCCTACACTACAGTAAATGGCCAAGAGCCCCAGTCCGGCTCGGCCTGTGATTCTAGTGTGCTTGGAGTCAAGGGGAATTGAAAGCCCCTCCCTAATTCTGGAGGCTGGTGGGAGCGGAAGGGTGACCTGCATTAACCAGGAACGAAAGACCTGCTAAGTGAGATTTTAGCACTTCCCGCCTACTCCAGAGCTCTGATATGAGCAACTGATCTTTCTGAAATGAAAGCAATGAATGAGGTGTTACCAAGAAACATATCCTGTACCAAGGAGACAGTAAGGATTAGTGTCCTGGTGGAGTCTACTTAGTTACTGGGATGGCCAACTTTGGGTCATGCTCTGAATTCCCAAGGCAGAGACTCTTGAGAATGTTATCAAAAGCCCCACAAGTTTTCAGACGATGCCATCCCTCAAATGATCATACCCACGGGGTCACTATGCTGATCTTGAGGCTGTACGAGTCTCTCTTCTGGGATTATCTACAGATTAGTTATCTCAAGTGGCTTTCTCTATGTTGATGACGGTAGACTCAGGATGAAAAGTTATTTTCCAATAGCAGCTAGAGTCAAGCATAATTAAGAAGTGAAATGAGCTTTCTGAATTATGAGCCATTTTGATAATTTATACAGTCATTCCCCTGAATTAAGTGTAACATTTGCAGTGGAATGATACCTTTTCTTCCCACAGTCCATTCAGCAGAGTTTAAAACTGTTTCTGCACTCATGTGATTCTGTTGAGACGTTTAAAAGCTTTAGTTTGAAAACTGAGAGACAAAAAGTACCTGTTGTTGATATGTATCACCATCGAGTCCTTAGGGATTAAAGACGAAATTGCTAGTCTCTGTATGCTTTCCACCTGAATGCAAATGAGCTGACCTTTCAGAGAAATTAAAAATCTAATAATACATCTGAGAACATCTCCCAGAACCCGAAAGTGGGTTAGTCCAGGTTAATGCACAGGGGATGAAAAAGAACAAACCCACGCAGGAGATCCCATTAATAGCAAATCAAGACAAGGGTCATTTAAAAGTAACACGTGACTGCGGCTACACCGAGCGCACATCCCCCACTCCCCAACCCTCACCATGGCCCTGTCACGGCGACCCTCGTTTTGGGGGGAGCCTCATCCTCCCTCAGCTCTCAACATGGGAGCTGCCATTTTCTCCACGACTGCCTCTGGCCACGGCAAAGGGTCCAGGCTGGATGGCTAAATGGGTGACCACACCACAGGGCATCTTCCCTAGGACTTCCTGCTGTGATGGGAATGGTGGCGGGCAGGGGGAGCAGTGCCCCTCCGTGGAGGTGGAGGAGCTCTGATCTGCTCCATCTGCACCCTTTCCGCCCAGAGAGACTGGGTCTGGGAACAGGAATGCACACTCTGCAACAAGCCAGCTCGGCTGTGGGAACACCAATGGCGCCCGAGGCCCAGGCTTCAGCCATGCTGGTCCCCTGCAGCTGGCTGACGTTAGCCCCTTTCTGCTGTAGCTGGTGATATGGGTTGAACGCTATGTCCTAAAAAAAGAAAAAGGATAATTTTGAAGTTCTCACCCCCACTACCTCTGAATGGGACCTTCTTTGGAAACAGGGTTGTTGCAGATGTAATCAGCTAAGACAAAGATGTACTAGAGTAGGCTGGGCCCTAATCCAATCTGACTGCCGTCCTCCTGCAGGGAGGGCAGGGAGCCTGGCGAGGAAAGGACTGCCAAGTGACAAGGAGGCAGAGATTGGAAGGACATCGCCAGAAGCCAACCGATGGCTGGGGCTATCAGAAGTTGGATAAAGCAAGAAGGATCCTTCCCTGGAGGCCTCAGACAGCCCTGGCCCCACCGGTACCTCAATTTCAGACTTCCAGCTTCCAGGCCAGTGGGAGAACACATTTCTGCTCTTTGAAAGGCACCACTTTGTACTACTTTCTTAGGGCAGCACTCCAACCGAATTCAGCTGCTCTGAGGGGAGTTTCCGCCACTTGTGACCAAAGGTGCTGTCTCAGAGTCTGAAGTGAGAAGGTGTTCCTCGATTTTTTAAAAAAATTAAAACCCTTTTGCATCC